>NC_133661.1:84785089-85430475 GCF_037893015.1 Macrotis lagotis | reverse complement strand
AGGAAAGCAGGGAATTAGAGAAAAACTTATTCTTTGATAAAAGTCTCATTCCTCAAATATATAGGAAACTAAGTCAAATTTATCAAAGAGTTATTCCCAGTTCAGAAAGTTTTCAGAGGAAGAGATCAAAGCTATCAATAATCATGTGAAAAAATGTTCCAAATCACTAGAGAAATGTGAATTAAAAAAACTAACCTGTCAAATTAGGTTACCTGACAGAAAAGGAAAATGACAAATGTTACAGGAGATATAGAAAAATAAGCACATTAATACAATCTTGGTGGAGCTGTGAACTGGTTCAACTATTCTGGACAATAATTTAAAACTATACCTGAAGGGCAGGTGCCCTTTGAACCAACAATATCATCATTAGATATGTACCCTAAACAGATCAAAGAAAAAGAAAAAGTACTCATTTATGCAAAAATACTTTGAGCAATTTTTTTTTTTTTTGTGGTGGCAAGGATCTGCGGATGTCCATCATTGGGAAATAGTTATAATAAGTCTTTTAGAGTTGTCTTTGATTATTGTACTGCTGATATGAACAAGTCATCATAGTTGATTATCAGCCCAGATTGTTATTAGTGTGTATAATGTTCTTCTGGATTTGCTCACTTCACTCAGCATCATTTCATGAAAGTCTTTTCGGGCTTTTCTGAAATCCCTCATGATTTCTAATAGAATAAAAGTGTTTTATCACGTAATTCATATACCATAATTTATTCAGTCATTTCTCTGGTGATGGACATCCCCTTAATTTCCATTTTCTTTGTCACTATGGAAAGAACTGCTACGAATATTTTTGTACATGTGAGTTTTTGAGGGCATTATATTTCTTGCATTCTCAATGGGTAAGGGAGAAAGAAAAATCTGGAATTAAAAGTATAAATTAACAAAAGATAAGTTTTTTCTGTTTGGAGGTGAAAACAAACAAGGCAAATAGAAATTAGGAATGCAAGGGTAAGTTTTCACCCTAAAAAAACCAAAGACTTGCTATATGAAGGCACCTGTCTGTAGGAAGCAGAGAATTTTGATGATTATTGACTTTTGAGACATAGACCTCAAGATGAAGCCAGTCATCTCTGCTAAACAGAGCATGGAAAGAAATGCTCCTATTAGATTGACTGACAGTTTTCCTCTAAGTGGACATTTATTTTGTTCACTTTTCCCTCTAAACAGAATTTGTATATTTTTAAAGATGGTGTTTCCAGTCCTTAGCAACTGAACTGACAAGTGGGTTTTAAACCCCGGTTAATGGTCTTGTTTCCATGGATCTAGGTGGGAGTTAGATTGATGAAAACAAAGGAAGAACCTCAGAAATGGATGAGGATTAGAAACTAGCTCTCCCATGAAGTATTAAACTTTCTGGCCTTTATCCTGCCACTCAAACATTTTTTTTTTTTTGTGGTGGTGTTTAAAAGAATTGATTACACACAGAGAACCAAGCACTCTTGAATGGTCTTTTCACAGGAGACAGAGGGAGGTCAAAGTTGATGGGCTCAAAATTCCCACTCAATTAGCTCCATAGCTGCAAGCTTGGGTGAAGGGGATTGGTTAATATAAATGGGGCCATGATAATAATAATAATAATAATAATAATAATAATAATAGTAATAGTAATAATAATAATACATTATATTTACTCAAGGTTTTACAGTTTACTGAGCTTTCTTACAACCTTATTATATAGAACTTTGGGAAGAATGTGGATTAAGAATCAGAGACTGCGGGTAAAATAATTGACTTTTCTCTTTACTGCCTGTATGATCTTATACTGGTTCCATTAACTCTTGGGACCCCAGTTTCCTCATGCCATGACAAGCACTTGAATTGGATTTGGATTTGAGTGAGGGGAGGCTATACTAAGTCATCAGCCTCACTTTCTCCTCCAGAGCCATCTAGGTCCAGTGGCCTGATAGGATCGAGAGATAGACCTGGATGTGAGGCAATCAGGGTTAAGTGAGTTGCCCAAGGTCACACAGCTAAGTAAATGTATGAGGCTGGATTTGAACTTCTATCCTCCTAACTCCAAGGCCAGTGCTCTATACACACTTAGATGCCCTCATTTTCCTCATATATAAAATAAAGGGACAAAACTAGATGACCTTTAAGGTTCCCTTTATACCTAAATTTATAATCTCATTGTGATTTTATTTGCTCTTAAAACAAGGAGCAGCCAGGTTATAAGTCTCATATACTGACATACAGGCATACCTTGGAGATATTGTAGGTTCATTTCCAGAACTCTGCAATAAAATAATATTACAATAAAGATTTGTTTCCCAGTACATATAAAATTATTAGTCTATTAAAGATTATGATAATGTATTATGATTAAAATGGTATTATGGCAATGGCATTATGGCTGATAAACACATCTTAATTAAACTTTTTTATTGTTAAAATATTATTATCTAAACCTTTAGAAAGTCATAATCTTTATGATGATGGAGGGTCTTTATATTATAGGTTGCTGACTGATCAGGGTGGTGATTGCTGCAGGTTGGGGTGGCTGTGGCAATTTTCTGTATTTCTTTATCCATTTCTTTATTTATTTTTAAGCTTGGGGGTGGGGTGCAAGGCAATGAGGTTAAATGACTTGTCCAAAGTCACACAACTAGAATTATTACGTGTCTGAGGTCAAATTTGAACTCAGGTCCTCCTGACTCTAGAGTTGATATTCTCTCCACTGCGCCATCTAGTTTCCCCTTCTGTGGCAATTAAAAAAATTATTTTTCAAATTTTATGTAAAAATTTTTAACATTCATTTTTAAAAATTTTGATTTCCAAATTCTCTCCTTCCCTTCATCCTTCCCCCTGAGATCTTCCTTGAGAAGGCAAGCAATATGATATAGGTTATTCCTGTAGAGTCATGCAAAACATATTAACATATTTTCATATTTGTCATTTGTGGAAGAAAATAGACTAAAAACCCAAGAATGATAAAGTAAAAAAGTCTGCTTTGATCTACATTCAGATTCCATAAGTTCTTTCTGTGGAGATGGATAGCATTTTTCATCTTGTCATCATTTTTCTGAGTTTGTGTTTTGATCTTCCCTGTCACGACAGTAACTTTCTATGATCAGGTTCTTTTTGTTTTGTTTTGCTTTTTTGCTCATTTTCACAATTTATTTCTTGTCTTTTAAAATTGGACTCTGTTCCTAGGGTTGTGGGGGACAGGGGGCACTGTCCCAGCTTCAGGTTTTTCGTATTGCTGTTTTCAGAGCTAGTTTTTGGACTTTGTAAATTTTCAGTTCTTTCAGGGTGGTATGATCTAGGGAGGGGCATGATTATTGTTCTGGTCAGTGAGTGACAACAAGCACTCTTTTCTACCCTGAAGCTATAACTAGGGTGTCAGCTTCCCTGTAGTTGCATACTCTAGAGGGCCAGTGTTCTTCCTCACATTGGGGCTATGACTGGGAAGGGAGAACAGGCAATGTAACAGAATCCTGCTCCCTGTAAAAAGTTCTCTGAAATCTTATTCTGACAAGTTGACTCTTCTCATCTGTGAGTGAGAATTCTGGAAGTTGCTGCTGTCAGTTCAGCCACCCCAAAGTCTGCCACTGTCTTGCCAGGGAGGCCTGCACTGATGTGGCCTGTTCTGGACTGTGCTTCTCTTTCACCTCAGTGATGCAGATCTTTCCTACTGACCTTCTAAGTTGTTTAAGGCTAGAAAGTTGGTTTACCCTGTCCTTTTGTGAGTTCTACCATTCCAGTATTCATTTTGAGGTATTACTTTTTAACATTGTTAGGAGAGTAATTTGGAAGAGCTCACTCCACCATCTATGGTTCCACCCTCTGTAGCAATTTCTTAATGTAAAGTGACAATGAAGTTTGATTTATAAATTGACTCTTCTTTCTATAAAAGATTTCTTTGTGGCATGCAATTCTGTTTGATAGCATTTTACTGATAGTAGAACTTTCTAAAATTGAAGTGAATCCTCTCAAACCCTGCCACGACTTTATCAACTAAGCTTATGAGATATTCTTCAATATTATTGTGTCTCATGGAATAGGGAGACTTGAGGAGAGGGAGAGAAATGTGGAGCAGTCAGAACACACACAACACTTATCAGTTAAGTTCATTGTCTTATATGGGTGTGGTCAGTTGGTGCTCCCACATGATGATAAAAATATCAAAGATCACTGACCACAGATCACCATAGTAGGTATGAAAATATACTGAAGTTTGATGATGAAATAATGAAAAATAATGTAAAAGTTTGAACCACAAGAATTACCAAAATGTGATACTGAGACAAATGAACATATGCTGTTGGGAAAAATGACCTCTCTGGACTTGCTTGATGTAAGGTTGTTGCAAACCTTCAGTTTGTAAATCTGTGAACCACAGTAAGACATGTATGCCAGTTATGTGCCTGTGGGCAGATCACTTAACTTCCTCATATTCAAGGCAACTCTTTAACATTTCAAGTTCCTCACTATTGTTCTGTTAGAAACCAGGAGGGACAGGAATTCAGGGAAGCCTGGAGGGATTTGCATGAACTGATGCTAAGTGAGATGAGCAGAACCAGAAAAACACTGTACACCCTAACAGCAACATGGGGGTGATGTTCAATCTTGATGGACTTGCTCAGTTCATCAGTGCAACAATCAGGGATAATTTTGGGCTGTCTGCAAAGGAGAGTGCCATCTGTATCCAGATAAAGAGTTGTGGAGTTTGAACAAAGTTCAAGGACTATTCCCTCTAATTTAGGGAAAAAAACCCCAGATATCTTATTGTCTGATCTTGTTATCTCTTATACCTTTTGTTTCTTCCTTAAGGATATTATCTCTCTCTCATCACACTCAATTTGGATCAATGTTCAACATGGAAACAAAGTAAAGACTGACAGATTGCTTTCTGTGGGGGGGTGGGGGGAGGGAAGTAAGATTGGAGGAAAAATTGTAAAACTCAAATAAAATCTTTAATAAAAAAAAAGATTACAAGTTCCTGAGAAGATGCCAACCTGCATTACTAGATGTTCCCTGTATCAATGAAGTCAAAGATTCAGTTCATGACCCTATCCCTTGGTCCTTAAAATTTATTTGTGAGGATGTCCCTAGTTTACAAATGAGGACACTGAGGCTCAAGAAAAATAAATAATTTGATCAAAATTATAAAACCAGTAGTATCAGAGCTAAGACTTGAACCCAGGTCTTCTGGTGCCAAATCTAGCACTCTTTCCACTAAACCATTCCACAATGGAGACTAGCTAAGTGAAGATGTCAAGACTCCCTTCTCCTATTGTCAGATGACCTTATAATACTTCAGAGAATTTTATTGTCCATTTGGAGCAGAAACTACCTCTGGTAAATGAAGCAGGAGCTGAGCCCAAGAACCCTGTCTTGATGGTAATATCCTGGCATCACATTTTAGAAACAGAAGGGAATCTTAGGGGTTATCTGGGAAAACATTTTCATTATACCAATGAGGAATTGTAGAAATAGAGAACTTAAGTGACTTGCCCAAGGTTACACAGGAAAGAAGGAAGGAAAGGAAAGAAAAAAGGAGGGCAGTGAGGATAAATTCATTCTAATTAATTCTAAGCACTTGACAATTATTTTCTTTCTTTTTTTTTTAGATTTTTTTTTTTTTTTTTGCAAGGCAAATGGGGTTAAGTGGCTTGCCCAAGGCTACATGGCTAGATAATTATTAAGTGCCTGAGACCAGATTTGAACCCAGGTACTCCTGACTCCAGGGCCGGTGCTTTATCCACTATGCCACCTAACGGCCCCTGACAATTATTTTCTTAATGGATCCTCATGGGAGCCCTGGGAAGTAAATGCTATTATTATCATTCTCATTTTTACAGATAATACAACTGAGGCAAAGAGAGGTAAAGTAACTTGCCTGGGTCACAGAGCTAGTAATTATTTGAGGTCAAATTTGAACTCAAGTCTTCCTGACTCCTAGTCTAGGATTCTATCTATTGTGCCACACAGGTAGCAAATAGCCCAAATGGCATTTGAACCCCAAATTCTTTGAGTCCAAATTTAGTCCTTTCCCCCCAAATTTAGCACTCTTTTCACTGTACCAGGATGCCTCTCTCTGAAATTAGCCTTTTGGCAAGATGACCCTATTTTGGAAGAAAAATGAATTTCAATATCCCAGCTCAGCAATAGAAAGCAAACTAAGCTACATCTCTCCTCCAATGAATTTCTCAACTGAAAATTTTTGGAATAGTGTGGGTAAACTGTTAACAACATTTGCCCTGTCTTAGTTTCCTGTTTCCATGGAAACCTAATCAATAGTTCATGTGGGTCCTTTAACCTGTCAATGCCAGTTACCTGAGGAGAGTTTAAAATTCCATTCTGGAATCTCATGTGAATTTTCTCCCTAAAATCCAGAGCTCCCATTTCTGGCTAAAGGAAAACTGCTGAAAACAGTCCTTATGAATTTTAGGGAGCCCACTGAAACCTTTCAATTCAGATAAATTAAAAGGAAATTACTGGTTAAGCTTCATTTAACAAATAACACCAGACTTCAAGCATCCTGATTCTAAGATGCCTCCTTGAATAATAAGAAGGCAGGAGACCACATCCCACCCTAGTAGCACAACCTGACCTACCTTGCTGACAATCTCCTGTTATTACTAACATTAATTATTCCATGACTGTATAATCACTCCTTATAGAGCAGAGATCGCAAGATGGGAATACTCTCTTTTGGCTTTCTTATACCAATGGAAGAGGAAAAGATAAACACCAAAGGAAGATTAGAGGATGTGGAGCATATCAGTAATTACAGGGATTCATATCTTGTTCTCAGGAGAAAGTAGAGGCAGTATGTGCTTTAGCCATAATTCAGAAACAGACTTTTTAGAGTAGTGGGGGATCTGTATATTAGAATGTTTGATTTGAAGTCAGGAAGCTTTAACCTCTGCCAGTCTGTTTCTTCATATGTAAAATGAGAAACATTTTATTAGACACATATCTGTTATATTATAAACATCTTATTATAATAGCCCCTTCATGTCAGGCTTGTTTTGAGGACCAAATGAGATATTGTATTAAGGACTTTGCAATCCTTGAAAGTTCCTCCATTTATATAATGGATATTTCAGTAATTTGAAGGATCCATGACTTTCCTGGCATGGGGACTCCCTTTCTTGATGCAACCTCTACACATGTGCTGCCTGTATCTGGGCCTCTCCAAATGACCCTTCTGTCTCATCTTCCTTTTGTTGCCATGGTATATTCATGAAAAAAGGGTATTCTTGGTAGAGTAGATAGAACTTTAGGCCTGGAGTTAAGAAGACCTGAGTTCAAATCTGGTTTTCAGACATTTACTAGCTCTGTGATCCTGGACAAGTCACTTAACCCTATTTGCCTCAGTTTCCTTAGCAGTAATATGAGTTGAAAGAAATGGCAAACCACTCTAGTATCTTATGTCAAGAAAATCCCAAATGGACTCACAAAATGTAGGATAGGCCACAATAAATATTAGTGTGCTAGGGGATGTAGATCTATAGAGGATGGCTATCAGCTACAGGATGGCCTTTGAAAATTGGTTTGTAACCCCAGGAGTTACATATATAAAAACATATTTATTTTGCATGTTTATTGTTGGTCAATGTATAACACATCTAAGTGAAGTTTGGGTAATAGTGTGATTCTGTGGAAGCTAGAAGAATAAACTACCAGTGAAGTTGTTGCTCCAAACCAGATAACCCACTCAGCTATTACTGCAAATTTCACTGACTAGTGACTTAAGAAACATACTACTCTGCTTCCTAAATAGGAAAACCACTAGAATTCCACTATTTGGAGATTCATTTGCATTATGGGACAAAAGAGAAGAGGTGGGGGAAGGGTGAGATGTGACTCATTTTATTTTAGTGTAGATTACTTCTCTTAGCTTGCTGATATGTACTCTAAGATTAAAAGGATTTGTTATTATTGCTGATTTGTTTTGCTGAGGGTAAGGGAAGAGCAATATTACTGGTCACCATACCACAGAAAAGTCTTTTAAGGATTTCTGAACCTTAGTTTCTTCCGCTTTAGGGCATATAGTACTTGTACTTTATGAATTATCTAACAATAGGGTTCTTATTAGGAAAGTCTTTCATAAATTTTAATATATAAATAGGGTCTATAATTCTTTTGGAACCTGAGGCACTTCAGGTAAGGATGGGTTTTTTTTTCAGGGATTGCAAAGGACTCTGGGGTTCCTGAAGGCTTCAGTTACTAGATATCCTGTATTGGAAGTATGTGGGCACTGAGATCCTAGGAAACAGAAGAGAACCGAGGTTAGGAATGAGGCTAGAGGAAGAGAAGTGGGAGAACACCAAACACAAACCTTGCCTGCTTCAGCAGCTTCCCTCCCTCTCTCCATCACAGTGACCATGCCCAATTGCCCTTCAATTCTTTTCAGGTACCTTTTAATCACCCTTTTCTCATTTATATCCTCTTCCCAATGACCACACTTCTCCTGCCCTTTGGGTTGCCTGTTGGGAAGAGTGTTAAGTCCAGGAACTGGGTTTTTTTTTTTTTTTGTAGGAGAGGCTGCAGGCTTGTTGCAGTCATCCAAGGTTTGTACATGGGAATTATCAGCTACAGCAAGAGCATATCAAGAGATTTTATGGGGATCATAGTCACCATGAGAGTTTAAGGGCTTGTTTTGCTATGTGTAAAGAATTAATTTAGAGACTGAAAGGAATGTGGACAAAGGAGTGGATGAAAAAGGACAAACTGGTGGGGTTCCTCCAGAATTAGTGCCGGAACCTTGTCTTATTTAACATCTTTATAAATGCTCTGGAGGAGGGAGTGCAGAGTGAAACCTTCAGGTTGGCAGATGACACTAAGCTATTTTGGGTAGAGCAAAGCTGAGCTGAGGGGGCCAAACTCCAGGCAGATCTTAGGAGACTATGAGTGGGTAGGGAAGCAGCCGCTGAGGTTGTGGAGGCATGTGCAAAGTATCTCATTTAAGAAAGAAAGAATCCAAGATATTCTCAGAGAAAGACTTATGCCCGGGTTTGCAAAGCTCATGCCCATATAGAACAAAGTATCATCTTTTCACTTATTTGCATTGGCCTTCCAAGACACCTCCTCATAGCCAGTCTTCCATTTCACATCCTCCTCCCTGATTTTCTCCTATTCTGTGGAATCTCTACTGTTACATTGGCATGAAAGAAGCTAGACTCATCCCTAAGCAATAGCACTGAGCCTTCCTCTTTGGAGCTCATGGACAGTGGTCATGACAGAATCTTTAACCTATATTCAGTCATCTGCTATCCAAAGTCTTCTGCCTCTTACCAGCACGTATCTAGTCCTCCTCCATCTCCTACTCCCAAATGGGCTTTACTGGCTCATATCACCTTCCATCTCCTGCTTTTGGGCCCCAAATTCTCTTTTCTGAGCTCCTTTTATTATTTTTTTAAATACCTAAAAGTTTTGAAGTTTTAAAAAAAGAAGAAGGGGAGTAGAGAGAATGAACCATCATGGGATGACCTTTGAAAGAAACAGGGGTCTTGTCCTAGATTGTTTCCTAAAATTCTCTCATGAAGTAGCTACTCAATTGGTTTGCCTGACTTGGAAAATGAAATAATCCTTTTAAAAGATTTTGTAATTGAATTGTCTCTTGAAAATTTGATAGCATTCAGACAGTCAGGTAACAACCATTTATTATTATTATCTTAAGTTTTAGAGATACATAGAAAGGAAAAACAAACAAAACCAACCAGTTCCTGCTTTCAAGGAGCATGCAAAGTCCTGAGGGCATGGGGAGGGCAAAGAACATGCAAACTTGCATGGGATATAGTCAGCAGTTAATGTCAGAGGGAAAACACTATGATCAAACAATACAGGGAAGGGCTGTAGAAGGTAAAACTATAGATGAAACTTAACCAAGCTAGGGAAGCTGGTGGTAAAGATGAAGGAGATGATTCTAGAGTTGACACTGAATTTGAGAGCCTGGGTGATTACATGATGGTAGTACCCTTAAGAGTAATAGAGAAATTAGGAAGAAGGGATTTGAGTAAAGGATAGTTTGTTGAATTTAATATACAACCATTTGTTAGAGATGTAAGACTGGAAGCCAGAGAGATTAGAGATTGACAAATAGATCTGAGAATCTTCTGCATAGAGATGAGAATTGAATCCAGGTAATGAGATCACCAAGTGAAATAGTTTAGAGGAAGAAGAGAGCCTCTGAAAGAATCTTTACATTCACTGTTAGTGAACATACCCTGGTTAGAGTTGGCAAAGGAGACTGAGAAAGAACAGTTAAGAGTCCATAAGTGAAAATCTTACCAGGAAAGAATAGCCAGGAAAGCTGGTTCATATGATGAAGGGGAAAGGGGAAGTTGTCATTGTTGAGGTAAAACGACTGTTGTGGGGTTTAGGAGACTAGAGCAAGTGCCTGGAATTATCAGAGGGACTTGGAAGCCCTGCTCGGCTGGTGCAGGCAAGATACTTTGTAAATCTATATAGTCTTGGGGCAGCTAGGTGGCATAGTGGATAAAGCACCAGCCCTGGAGTCAGGAGTACCTGGGTTCAAATCTGGTCTCAGACACTTAATAATTACCTAGCTGTGTGGCCTTGGGCAAGCCACTTAACCCCATTTGCCTTGCAAAAAAAAAATCTATATAGTCTTGTATTTCCCCACTCTTTGGAGTATCATTTAAATAAAGTTATTTAAATGATCTATTCTTGTTTGCTTAATCTGGTTATTTTATATTTTTGTAACTACATCCATTTTATATAAATTACCAGTTTTATTCAATATGACTAATATGGAAATGTTTTACATGATAGTTTATATATATAAAACCTATATCAAGTTATTTTAAGGAGAGTGAGGGGATCAAGAAAAAGAAAGGAAAACAATGAATATTAATTGTTTTTACATGTTATTGGAAAAATGCTACTTAAAATAAAAATTTGCATATAATTGAACATAATAGTTTTAATAATTTATTTTATTTTCTATTCATTTTTGTAGTCTCTTTTTCATTTTTGATATTGGTAATTTGGATTTCCCTTTTCTCCTTTTTAAAATCAAATTAGCAAAAAATGAATGTCAGCTTTTACAAAAATAGTTTCTAGTCTTATTTAATCAATTAAATGTTTTTGTCTTCAATTTTGTTTTTTTATGTGTTTTATTTTTAGAATTTCTATTTGTTTGGTTGTATTTTATTTGTTATTTATTTTTCATATTTTAGTTGTGTGCTCAATTCATTGATTTCTTTTTTCTTTTTTTCTTTCTTTCTTTTAGAAATCAGAAGTAGGGAGCAGGTAGGTGGTACAGTGGGTGGTACACTGACCCTGGACTTGAGAGGACTTGAGTTTAAATGTGGCCTCAGACAGTTACTTGCTGTATGACACTGGGTAAGATACTTAATTCCAATTACCACCTTCTACTCCCCCAAATTAGAACATAAAGATATTTGCTTAAGAGCTGTGGAATTCCAGAAGTTTGAGTTTGTTGTTCATTGATCTTGATTTTTTTAAAAATGAAATCTTTTGTTGTTTCTATGATTTATTTTTGTGCTCACAAACTGATTAGAATTAAATTATTTAGTTTTCAATTAAAGTTTTTTTTGTACCATATAGGTAAGTTCATTTACTCACTCTCATTTTAGGGTTATTAATTGTGTTTTTTCATTGCTTTATAATTTCTTTCCTTTTCCTCTTTCACACATTCTTCTTTATAAATAAGAAAGGAATAGAAAAAAGGAGACTGGTCAACACTAGCAACTTATAATTGAAGTATTCTGTTCCTACTTTTCTGCTACTCTTCTCTTCACCAAGCTTAGAGTTGAATGTTTGCTATTTTTTCCTTCTTTTTAGTTCATTCTTTATGATCAACAATCTTAAGTAAATGTTTATTTGCTTGTTACTACACCATTCCTGACTCTATTCCCTCTTAGTGTGCTCTCTAATCTTTCCTCACCAGATTCCTCATTGAAATTCATTTCTATGCAAAACTCTTTGTATGTATGCATGTATGTATGTTTGTGTGTGTATATATGTATGTTTATCAAATAATTCTTTGTTCAATTCAGATAAAAGTGACATTATAAGGTACCCATTCACTCCTTTCTTTATATATAAATATATATAATAAATAATAATAATAAAAATAAATATAATAACAATAAAATAATAAGAATAATAAAATATAATAATAAAATAATAATAATAATAATGTCATCTAGCTGCCCTGACTATTTCTTTCTCATTAGTACTTTTACAAAACTCAAATTTTCACCCATTTCCCAGTATTTTCTTTGAAAGTTGCCATAGAATGAACAACATACAGAGAAAGAATATGAATGTTTTATACCAATAAATTAATAATATCAAGTAATAATAATAATAATAAATAATAATAATATTATTTTTATTTCTTATTGCCTCATGGACTCATCAGGTTATGTTTGCTCCATTCTGTTTTTCAGGTAGTTTACTACTTGTCTGAGGTTTTCTACCTCAGTTTTAAACTATTTAGTTCCCTTTATTTTTCCTCTAGAACTTTAATTTCACTAATAATTTCCTTTTTATCATATTGCTTCATTTCTTCTGCATATTCTTGTAATACTTGGCCAAGTCAAATTTTTTTACTATAATACTTTGTTGTAGATGTTGCAGAGGTATCTTTCTTTTCTAGGTTTGCTTCCTAGGATCTTTTAACCTACCATTCTTTTCCCATTTTGTTCCGTGTTTTCTTCTGTTTATTCATTTTTTTTTATCTTCAGTTACTGGATTAGGATTTTGTCCTCATTTCATCACTGATAGCACTCCTGGATGGATTAGGCAGGTCATGTTTGGTTCTATATTCTTTGTATACCACTGCAATTGATATGGATCCTAGACCCCAACTTTTACCTCCATCCTTGGTTTCTGTCTTAGTTTCTTGGAGGTCCACTCTGATTCTGGTTCAGTGCATTGTGTTTCCTTCTCCTATTATCATCCTTATTTGGGAGTTGGCTCTTTCCTCTTCCATGGCCCTTACAGATTACAGTGAGACTCTGGGTAACACACTATATTTTTTAACCCAGTCTGATGCCCAAGGACTCTCTGTCTCCTTTCCAGGTTCCTGGTACTCAAGGGAGTGCACGATGAGGTTCTATCTTTCTGCATGATGATCTATAAGGCTGACTCTGTCTCTAGCTTAATGTTACAGTAAACCAAAGTCAATGGCTGGAGCCTCTAGTAGTTTATACTCCACTACCATCAGAGCATGGTTATAGTAGTTTCTTTTGTGTGAACTCATTTTGGATCCCTGGCTTAGTTCTTCTCCCTACCTCCCCTGGCTTCTTTTTATCTTGGTTTTCCTAATTGATCTCTTCATGAATTCATAGGCTTCTAACTGATTTATTTGAGCTCACTCTGGCTTTCCTGGTCAATCTCTTTATCTGTCAGCATTAGCCCCTGACCATATTTTCATGCTATTCTTGACTAGATGCAAGAACTTATTTCTGTTTTTTCTGGTTTTCTTAGTCATTGGTATTTCTGCTGGAGTATATGTGGGAGATCTGGGGTCTTCTAGGACTTTCCATGACCAGTTTAGCTGTATTTAATGAATGGATTTTTGCTTGAGTAAATGAATGATTGAAATTATTTTGAAAAGAATATTAATTATCTCATCAGAGTCTGCCCAATCTACAAAGACATATTTAGTTGAAAGGTGAGCTGTATATTACAGCAGCAAAGGGAATCGTTAATGTGATAATGTATTATGTTTCAAGGTCATTGTAGCCTCATTAAAAATAAGTCATATTGTACCTCTGAGTTTTCTGAGAAATGTTTTGAAGAAAGAATAGATAATAATTGAAGAACTATCCTACCTTTGAAATGTGGGACTGGGGATAGGGAGTAGGGGATGATTTCAACAGACTTAAACTGAAGGCCCAGATCATATCTTATTTTTGGAGTTTTACTACTACCTACCATTCTGTTTTGCATGCAGTAGGTAATTGATAATGGTTAGTTATTAGGATTTAATTTATTGGTATAAAACATTCATATTCTTTCTCTGTATGTTATTCATTCTATGGCAACTTTCAAAGAAAATACTGGGAAATGGGTGAAAATTTGAGTTTTGTAAAAGTACTAATGAGAAAGAAATAGTCAGGGCAGCTAGATGACATAGTGAATGGAGCACAGGTCTTGGAGTTAGGAAGACCAAGTCTTAAGTTTTTTCTCAACTTTAACTAGAACTGAGTGATTCTGAGATAAAAAAAAATTCACATATAAGAAAACTGAGCCTTATTGAACTGAAATAACATGCCTAAGGTATAATGGCTAGTAAGTGACTTATTCAGGACAGAAATTCAGGTCTTTAAATTCTTAGCCCAGTGGGCTAAAACTCTGCTGAGAAAATAGGATTGTCTTTGGAAACTTTTGGGATGAGTCAGAAAAATTGAAAATGAAAACTTATGACTGAGATGCTGGAAGGGGATTATTTTTGGTTTTGAAAAGCATGATGAATGGGAAGGAAAAGAATAGAAAAATATTATTCCAAACAAAATCTGCTTGCTTCAGGGCTTCTTTTCAAAAGAAAAAGAGACAATAAAACTTCAAGTCTAGTTCATTTTTAAAAAAAGTAAAAAAAGGAATGAAACAAACCAAGATATCTGAACTCAGTCAACTCATTCTCAGCTCTCATTAGAATCATTGAGCAATGTGGAATAGTGGGAAGAGCACTGAATTTGGAAACAGAGAATCTGACTTTGAATCCTCATTGAGTTTCTAGCTGGGTAACTTTGGACAAATCACATTATTTCTCTAAACCTTAGTTTCCTTTTCTATTAATACAAAGAAATTACATTAGAGGATCTTTAGGACTTTCCTAGCTGTACTTCTGTGATTTCAAAAGTCTTTCAAATCTTTCCCCTTCAACATTTGTTGCTTCCTTTCAACCATTTTAGCCAATCTGATATTTTTATCATGCTATATTATAGAAATGCTTGTTTTATTCATAAATGAAAATAAAATAAATAAGAATAAAAACATATCAATTTTCTGATGAATTATATCATCTCTATTTTCAAAAAAGTTTGGTGAAATTTAGACAATAACAATATTAAAAAGACATTCTACTTTCAAAGATTTAAGAACTCTGATCAATGCTATGACCAACTATGATTCCAGACAACCAACAATGACATGTTACCTATCTCTTGACAGAGAGATGATAAGACTTAGGATGTAGAATGATTTGCACATGGCCTACATGGGAATTTGTTTTGCTTGGCTATGTATATTGGTACAAATTTTTTTTTTTCTTTAATAAGGAAGGGAGAAAATAGATTTCCATTGACTGAAAAAAATGAAATATTTAAAGAATGTTTATTGGATTGCATTAAGGTTACCCTGAAGGGCTATAAACGATATTCTTCTCTTTTATTTGTAAGATCACAATAACTGTTATGTAATTTTTATGAACCTTGAAGTTAAGGTCAGGGAGATAGCTCTTCTTAGTTCTCTCAGTTCAAACATGTTCTTTTTCTTTCAAAACCCCTAAGAATTTAATATCCTTAACAGGAAACTCTATATTCCCTCCAATTCATGAGAATCACTCAGGAATATTTTACCAGATTAAATAAATGTGTGGTAATAGAAAGAGCACTGAATTTGGAAAAAGTGGACCTGGGTTCAAATTTTGCTTCTCCAATTTACAGTGCAACTGTGGGAGAGTCCCAAGTCGTCTCTACAATCCAGTTTCTTTAGTTTCAAAATAAAGGAATTGAACTAGGTCTTCTAACAATCAACAAACATTTATCACAGTGTACAAGGTACTGTGTAATTGGATAATCCAGGGCTTCTTTTCAAAAGAAAAAAGAGACAATAAAACTCCAAGTCTAGTTCATTTTTTAAAAAAAAGTAATAAAAGGAATGAAACAAATCAAGGCCACACAAGCTAGTGTCATGTGTCTGAGGCTGGATTCAAAGTCATGTCCTCCTGACTCCAAGTCAGAGAGAGAAAGAGAGAGAGAGAGAGAGAGAGAGAGAGAGAGAGACAGACAGACAGACAGACAGACAGACATATCCTCCCAGATATTCCCAGGTCTAAATTCCATGATTCTGCTTCTATGTTGAGATTGCCAAAGTCCTTCTAGTGAACTCATAACCTCAGAGTTATCTTGGCTATTCTCTTTCTATTCAATCTTCCATATTCAATTTGTTACTAAGACATATCTAGCACCCTAAGTTAGATCCTAATTATCTTTCACTCAAATTGTTGCAATAATTGGCTTTTGGTGCTTTTTTCCAAGGCAATGAGGTTAAATGACTTGCCCAAGGTCACACAACTAGGTAATTATTAAGTGTCTGAGGCTGTATTTGAACTCAGGTCCTCCTGACTCCAGGGCCGATGCTCTATCCACTGCGCAACCTAGCCACCCTGTGCCTCTTTTCTGCTCAAAAGTATTCAGTGACTCCTGACTGTATTAGGGATATATTCCACATTTCTTCTCCCAAGAGTTAGCCCTTCTACAAGCTTTCCAGATTCCTCTGCATTCCTTTCCAGATATATTTCACATGATTAGTCAAGTCAACATGCACTTTTCAGCTAAGGGCTGAAAAAACAAAACAAAAAAGAAAGACAAAAATGGCCCCTGTCCTTAGGGGGAGGGGACAGCATGCAAATAACCACATATATACATATTATTTATAATAATACTCCTCTTCAGGAACTTTATGTTTTAATACAATTGACTACTGGTGGATCGTCAAAATCAATATTCCTACCAGTTCCAATGCACAGAGTACTGAGCTTAAAGTCAGAAAGACTTGGGTTCTCATCCAACCTTTGATCCTAGCTGGGTGACCCTGGCCAGGTCACTGAACTTTCTGCCTGCCTCAGTTTCCTCAACTTTAAAATGGAGATGATATCTATTATCCATCTCTGTTTCTGTCCCTGTTTGTCTGTCTGTCTGTCTGTCTCTCTCTTTGACTTGGAGTCAGGAGGACAGGAGTTTGAATCTGAACTCAGTCACATGACACTAGCTGTGTGACCTTGGGCAAGTCACTTAACCCTGATTGCCTTGCATTCAGGGCCATCTCTAGTTGTTCTGATTCATATCTGGACACTGGATCCAGATAGCTCTGGAGGAGGAAGTGAGGCTGGTGACTTAGCATAGCACCCCTCACTCAAAATCCAATTCATATGCTTGTCCCTGATGTTGAGGTCTTCTTCTAAAATGTAGGACAAAACATTATGATTATCTATCAACTCTCTGCTTGTTTGGCTATCTATCTATCTGTTTATCTTTTGTATTTGTGTGTATGGTATTCTTCCAGTAGAGTAAGCTTCCTGATGAAAGAGCTTCCTTTACTCTTTTGTCTGTCTCCAGAACTAATACAGGTCTGGATTCACTCTTGGTTCTCAATAAATGTTTGTAAATTGAGAAGAATCTTTCTTTCTCACCTGATTAATTTGTTTCCCTGATGATTGCTTTCCCCTTGCCTTTCCTTGTCTTAGAATCTTCTCCATTGAAAAGGAGCCATTCCTGGGCAGGCCCTTAATCTGGTCTTCCCCCGGGGCCACCCTTTGATGTGCTGGTAGACTTGGTGCTTTAGTACCTTTTAAAATCCCTACTATTTCTGCATTTTTGTCTCCCTTGGCTTCCACACCTTGGTATGGAGGTTATTCCTGAATCTGAGAGTTGGAAGGGACCTTCCAGGCCATGGGGTTCAGCCAAGAAACTCCCCAATTGAGCTGATTAGTGGTTATCTGGTCTCTGCTTAATGACCCGCAGGATTCCCAGAGACTGCTTTGGGGTAGTTCTCATGGTTATGAAACTTTCCTTGAGTCTACATCTATCTCTGCTACCTCTACCAATTGATGCCAGTTCAGCTCTCTGGACAGAATCAGGTGGATCCTGCTACGGATACCTTTCTGAGTCTCAGTTTCTGTTTCTGTAAAATAAGGTCATGTGGTAGGAGGAATGTAATAGGGCTGGAAAGATTTAGACTGGCTGTCTTGCAAGGGACTCAAGCCACTCAAAACTCTGGGACTTGTATTTCTGTCTAGCTTAGGATGAAAGGAAGCTAAGAATACATCAGGCCTGGGGGGTGGGGGTGGGAGGGTAAATTTTTCTAAAAAAGAAAGACCATGAAAGGGAAAGAACACCTGAGGAAAGGTAGTATGGAGAAAAAAATAGCTGAGTACTAGGAAGGTGTTGGCACTTCTCCAGTTCCAAATGGAAGAGAGGCTGCTCCTAGTGGTTTGTTTCCCCTACTCAAAACCTGTTAAAATGAAAGTAGTAAGATATTAGACCATTCTATATTATGGATGCTTAGAGTTAGTGACTAGAATCCTTGGGTAAGAGGAGGGAAATTACCCCAAATATAGAGGACCTGAAAGCCCTTATTCCATTCCCCTGTCTTAAGATAGGTATAATTTGTGCCTATTTCTAAATTTGCAATTTGGGGTTAAAAAGGGCATCTGACTGATCAAATCTCATTTCTCATAAAATACCTGTGGTTGACCTTGAGCTCTCGTTTCCTTGTGTCCCTTTGTTGTGGCATGAGGGTGTGGGACAGCTCAGAGAACCACAAGGAGAGACAGACCTTTCCTGAGTCAGAGCTGCCCTCTCTCTAACTGGGATTGTTATCATAAGCCATTCATATGTTCTATAATGACACTTCTCACTATGACTTTGGGGCCTTTTAAATTTGCTTCATCAGCCCAAGATCTAAACTTAGAAACTATTAAAGTTACAGAAAGATTACTGGATTTTTTTTCAGAAGACTTGGGTTCAAATCCCAGAACTATCTGACCCTTGCACAAGCCAATTCTTCCTCCTGCATCCTCAGCTGTTTTTGTCTTTAGGTGGACATATTCTTAGTTATACCTCTAAATGTACTGAGAGAAAATTTAAGCCTGCACTGTATTTACAAAGGCATTTTACTTTCAGATCACTCCGAATTCAAGGGCTCATCATTTTCTCTATATATGGAAAATATACATACAGAGATATAAATATTTACACACACATAAAATACACATATAAATGTATACACATCTTTTCAGTTTCAACATATTTGAACATTTGAAAAATTTTTTGTGAATTTTTTAAAGAAATAATTTACTATCCTTAAAAGTGGGCTATTAAATATTCTTTTAGAATTCAAATATTTCTAAATTCCACAGTCCTTAGGATGATTGGCTAGATTTGTTGTTTCACCAAAGAAGTTAAATCTAGCCCAGCATGAGGGAGAAAAAGTATAGTTTCCTTTCTCTCTCCCTTTCTCTCATCTCTGCCTACCCCCCTCCCTGTGTTCTCCACAAAAAAAAAAAACAAAAAAAAAAACAACCCAACACAAAAACCTCGAATGCCTGGGAAAGGTTTGACTGGGGACTAGTGGGAGGACTGAACTCACTGTATGTCAGTCATAAGCACGTGGGGTTCAAAGGCTTTTTAATTGAAAAAACCCTTGATTTCCTTAAGTACACAGAGAGGGAAATGAACATAAATCTTCAAATTCATGGTGTTTGAGAAGACTGGGAAGATAAGGAAATACCAAAACACATAATGTACATTTTAAATCCTTCTCTTTTGGGTAATTGTGTTTGTGTTGTAAACATCATATTAGATGCTATGAAATGGAAAGAATTTCCAAGACAATTACCGTGGTCCATTTCCTTATGTTGCCTTTGGTGAGAACATTGCTCATCTTGGAAAGATTTTTTTTAAAAGGGCTTCATTTTTCCATGTTTTCTCCTGAGGAAACATTTTTTTTGGTTTCTTCTCCAGGCTTCCTTTAACTATTCTTCAGTTTGACCTGGTTTATAGATAGATCCTAGACCATGCATCCTGATCCAATATTTTTTGAGTGTCTGACATTGTACATGTAAGGTATTATATTGTATGTGCTAAAGTTTTAAAATGCAGTGACGTCAATCTCAAATAGAAATTTTTGTTGTTGTTCAGTCATTTTTCAGTTGTGTTCAACTGTTCATAACCCCACTTATGGTTTTCTTGACAAAGATTCTATAGTAGTTTTCCATTTCCTTCTCTAGCTCATTTTATAGCTGAGGAACTGAAGCAAAAAACAAGGCTAAGTGACTAATGAAGGATTACACTGCTGCTAAATATTTAAGCCCAGATTTGAACTCATGAAGATGAATATTCCTGAGTCCAAGATTGACATTCTATCCATTATGCCACCTAGGAATGGATCCAGTAATCTTTATATTAGGATCCTTTAAGGTCACATATGAACAGTTTTTAAATGTGATATTACTGATGTTTTATTATATTTTTATTTATTTTGTTAAATATTTATCAATTACACTTTAATCTGGTTTTGACCATACTGGGAAGGGGTGTTGCCTACCTCATGTTGACCCTGGTTATTTGTCTGACACTTCTGTTATAAAATAGGAGTAGGTTTGTATGTATATTGTGGGTATGATAAGGCGAGTGAAGGCCTCACCAAACAGGGAGAATATTAGTCAATTCATGACTCAGAGTTGTTTGTAGTCTATAATGAAGGGAAATTATCTTTTAGTTTAAATGAGATAATATGCTTTAATTGGAAGCATATTAGGGTAAAAAACTATTAGATGAGTCAGAATTCCCATTATAAAAAAGCAGTTACCTGGGTTTGAAGCAAAGAGGACTGAGGAATGATTTAGGAGTGAGGAAAAGGAAGGAAGGACTGCATGTGAGAATTCTACTTTCCTCTTATTCCAGGTACATGGGGAGAAATTATTACTTATTTCAATTCAAATCAGTTAGTTCATCTTGACCATCCTTTGATATAGAGATGTCCAACCTTTTAGTTCTTCTGGGTGCATCACCCAACAAAAAAAACCTGTCAAGGAATACATAAAGAATTTAATATTTATTTGTTCTATATGCAATACAGAAGAGCTAAAAGGTTGGAGACCTCGATTCTAAATGAAAGCTAGCATTTTCTTCAATTATGACTGTAAGCAACAAATACTATTCTGAGGAGTTTCTAAGCTTTGGAAGATTGCCAAAGTAATTCATGACCCCAAAATGGTTAAGAACCCTTGGAAAACCTCATCTACTGGGGTCTCAGTGGTTTTAATAAGGAGTCCCTGCCCAGAGTTCTTCTGTTGTGGGGGGTGAGGATGGTCCACTAGTCAGCTTCTTCAAATTCATTCAGTCATCACTCCTGATGTTCCATCTTTGTTATTTTGTTATTGTTGTCAAGTTGTTTCAGTCATGTTTTCACTTCAAGACCACTTTGGGGTTTTCTTGGCAGAGATACTGGAATGGTTTGCCATTTATTTCATTAGTACTTTTATAGATAAGGAAATGAGGTAAACAAAGTTAAGTGACTTGCCCAAGGTCACATAGTAAGTTTGGATTTGAACCCAGGCCTTTCTGACTCCAGCTGCAAGGCTCTATTTATTGCTTTAGCTAGCTGCCCCAGTTTACCCTGATTCTATAATTGCTAACCCACCATAGTTTATCCCATCTGTCTCTGGAAATGCTATTGTTTTGACAATAGCCATTATTCATCCTCAGCATCCTCTTTTCCTTCCTAATTTCTTGTATTTTTTTTTTGTTTTTTGCAAGGCAATGGGGTTAAGTGCCCAAGGTCACACAGCTAGGTAATTATTAAGTATCTGAGGCCATATTTGAACTCAGGTAGTCCTGACTCCAGGGCTGGTGTTCTATCCACTACGCCACCCAGCTGCCCATCCTTCCTAATGTCTAATACATCCCTGTAAAATATTTATTAAGGACCAAAGCAAGTCCATGCCCTAGAGAATATATGACATATTCTGCATGTGGGGGCTCGGTGAGCCTGACTCTGGAAGTGAATAAGGGCCCTTAAAAACAAAAGTATCCTATGATTCTTACCCATTAGCTACCTGCATGATGATGAAAATCCTGTTAACTGACTGCTGATCTGTAACTTAATGTGCATTCAAAAGACTGGAGTGGCTTATTATCTCTCTTCCTGGGTCATTTTCAAGTGAAGAGGAAGAAGAAATCCTATAAACTCAGATGGATGGGTAGCAGGGATGAACAATCAGGGAACATAATGATCTACTACTGATAACTACCCACTCTCCTCACCCTGCCACCACAGGGCTGTGAATACATCTATTTCTGTCTCTATTGACTGTATGCTTTTCTGATCCTAGGTGATGGGAGATGGGATGAACCTGGTGATGACCTTGTGAGCTACAAACGTTTGGGAAGAGCCACCAGAATCCCAACAACCAGAATTCATAGTGGAGTCTGCAAGTAGCCCCAGAAGCTAACTCTGATGAGATGCCAGCCATGAGTTATGATCTGCCCAACCCAGTCCAGTGGTTATTTGACTCAGAGAGAGGCATTGCTGTTATTTGAAGGGAACTTGTGAGCAAAGGAGTCTAATGATCTTTCTATCTTTCATGCTGATTTTTTAAGGTTTAGGATCCCAGAGAGAAAGACAAGAAGGAAAATAGTGTGTATGAGAAGGAAGGGAAGAGGAAGCAAAAAAAAAAAGAAGAGGAGAAAGAAAAGGGAGAAGAATACAAATTCAACAAAGACATAGTACTGGAACCAGGACATTTTTTGTTGACAAAATGTTGCCCCAACATTTGATTTACAACTTAAGAAAGAAATTTTAATAGATGTCATCAAGCAAATATTTATAGTCTTCCTCTGGGGAAGGAAAAGTTTGCAAAATACAAAATTACAGAAACCTAGCAGGAGAAATCAAAATCATGTGGGCCTAGGGTCAGGCAAAATATATCTCAATCATCCTTTCTGTTACTATAATTACCTTGAAGATGAACTCACTTTGAGTAAGCCTACAGAAGATGAGCTTACACCTGAATACTTTTATTCAATTGTCAAAAGGCAGATATTATGTTCCAGTGTGCAAATAAGTATCAGAATATTAAGTATTCAAACATATAACAATTTGCATCAGAACTATTTTTATCTGAATTCCATTGAAAAAGATGGGGAAATTTAAATAATGTTCATAAAGGCTCACAAATTGTTCTGTGATTTCCATGAGATAGGCAATAAAAGTTTAAAAAAGAAATAGAAGAAAAATGTGTTAGGAAAGTTGGGGAATCATCAATAGAGTTTAAGATAGGAGGAGAATAGTGTATATGTAAATTGTATTCATGTATCATGTATATGTATTGCATGTATCAACAGCATCTATATTATGTCCAGAATTGACTTGGATACTTTGAGAAGAAAAGAGAGTTTATATAGTCCCTGTCCTCAAGGAGTTTATGATCAGGTCATATACAGGAGCACAAACATTTGTTAATTTGATTTATAAACATGAATTTGATTTCCTTCCAGAGATGGATATCCCTCCAACATTTAGCTCAACTGACTGGAGAACTCCTCAGTATAGCTTACTAATGTCTGTTCCAATGCAGGAGACAGGGGTACGGGAGGGATTGATTCAGGTTCTCATGTGTTAAGTTCTCTTTCATATATATTTCTGTCTTTTTAAAACCCTTGTGCAATGGAGTCATTTTAAACTCAGTAAATCTGATGATTTGTAGGTCTTGACCTATTGCATTTGTTTTCATTTATTTCTAAATATACCTCTAACCTAAACAAGCTCAATTTGAACTCTGATACCATCTTTCTGATAGCAAAAAGAACAACAGATTTAGAGATAGAAGAAATAGGCTCAAAGCTCAAGGTTCTGGTACTTATAAGCTGTATAGAATATGAGCAACTTTTTATTTGTAGATGCTTAAAGAAAACATTATTTATCATAAAGGGTCATTGGGAGGATAGACACTTTAAAATCACAAAATATTATGGAAATATGAGCTAGTGTTGTTCTTTATTGCTTATACTTTCTAAAGAACATATGAACTAGTATAATGGGATAACTTTCGGGTTTGGAATAAAAGTCAGAATACTGGTATCTAGTAATCAGCAGAAAAGGCAGGTAGGAGTGGGGTGGGGAAAATATTTTTGTCAAGGCAAATGGTATCAGCAAAGATGTGGAGCTGGTCATGCTTATGAAGGATTATGAGACAATTAGAACAACCCGGCTGGAGGAGAGGTTTTATGTAGGGAAAGGTAGAAATGCAAAAGTGGGTTCCAAGAGGGTGCTGGAGTCAGTTCAAGCTTCTCTGAGAGTCATTTAAGTTTTCAAGGAAAGCATTTCTACCTCAGGATTCAGGGCTTGCTTATTTTTTATTTCCAGAATTAAATAAGAGATGGAGAAAATGCTAATTAATTCAGATTAAACTTAAAAACCTCTCCTGCATTTTTGGAGTAATGGTTATTAAACATTTACTTTTACATCTTTGGTTGGGACATTTTGTAAAAGTCCTTGAACACCAGGCTTAGGAACTTAGATCTTTCTTCTGTAGGTCATGGGAAAGTTTAGTATTAAGCTTAAACAAGAGCAAAACCAATTAAACATATTAGTTGCTTGGTGGCTGGAGATTTGTTTTCATTTCTTGTCTTATCCCCAACTACATCTTCTAGAAGACTTTCAGTCTAGAAAATCAAAAGTGCATGAAGGCAATTTGCCCAGGCTCTGCCTCTGCAGAATGATCATGACACATGAACATCACTGAAATCAGACTTTGAAAATGAGATGGAGACAGTAGAATTCTTAGAGATCTAACTATGGTAAGGAGGGTTTTGTCCTCATTCCTTGATTGGTAGCTCTAGGCAAGAAAGGTTTTCATTACACTGGCTGCAGAAGACAAAAATCAAGATCAGTGAGGTATACTGAACCCTGGTGTTGTCAGGAGAGTGAGTATATTATCATCTAGCCAATTGATGAATAATGATAAAAATAAGCAAAAACAAGATTGAAAGTCTGCAGTCAGTGCAGACTCATATAAATGACTCATAGGGCCCTTTTTGTACCTCTTGGGAGTTGGGAAACTTGCACTAAATTTCTGAACTTCTATTTTATCCTGTAGCTAGACACAGGAGAATATGGTTCCCACTCAGTGGAGATGGAAGGGAACTGAGATGGTTGTCTCTTCTGAGATTTTAAACCTGTTGCTCAAAATTGGTTACTTTTTAATCTAATTCAATTAAATTTACAACAATATCAACTCTTTGGAATTTGACTGACACAGGACAGGTAGTAGAGGAAGGAGGGGTAGGAGGAGAAGGCTAGTAAGATATAAGCATGAACAAAAATTGAGCAAAGTCTGCTCCTACACTCTATAAGGACCTGGAGGAGTGATGTGGTTGTATTGGGAAATATTCTGAGTTAATTAATAGTCACCCTGGTTTATGAATTCCGAATTCATAGAGGAACATAAATATAACCTGGTACCATTTAGTAGTACATCCACTACATATATGTTCCCAGCTATTTACAATTACAACAGGCATTCCTAAACAATGTATTCTTTAAAAAATTTTTCAATTGATACTTTATTTTATTTTTCCAATTACATGTTATAAATTTTTTTCAACATTCATCAACATGAATATGCATATTTTTAAGTTATATAATTTCCTTCCACCCTCCTTTCCTACCCCCTTTCCCTTAGTGTAGAACGGCCAGGTGAAAAATATACACAACCATTTTAAACAATATATGCTTAATAACTTATTTATTACTCTTCCCATATTTTTTAGCAAGATAATGGTAGGCTTCAGAGACAATTTTTTTTATAAGATAAATCTGTCAGCCACATATAGGATGATGGGGGAGAAAAAAACTGCAAAGAGATTAGTTAGGAGGCTTGGAAGAGAGAAATCAGAGAGTTCTTTGTAGATGAGGATGATAAGGGCCAAACTAGACTGGTGCCCATGGAAATGGAACTGGTTTATAATTGGTTATAATTGGTTATTCTAAGTATAGGAACTTGTCAACAAAGAATACTGTTTGATTTACTTTAGAATCTTTGAAAAGTATAATGAAAAAAATATGGAAAAGGGACCTATTGGGGAGCTTGTTCCTTGAGACTGTTAATGCAGACTGAATTTTTATTTATGTGTGGGTAGAATGATAAGAAATCCCATATGTCAGAGGTATTTTTTCCCCTACAGCACCCATTCTGATGACCAACTTTGTTTCCAAGATATCTATTAATGTCGAAGTGATCATCTGGGAAGCTGGAGTTGTCATTTTTTACCCTGAACCCTAACCAATCATTCTTTTTCTAGCCTGAAGCCACATTTAGTCTGTAAACAAATCTAGAATAAATAGCATATGCATGATTAACAGAGAAGTCTCCTGCTATGTACAAACAAGCTGTGAAATTATCAAAACAGTCATGGAAAGCAACATACGATCATTTTTCAGCAATGATTGCAGTAGAG
The DNA here is from genome assembly GCF_037893015.1 of Macrotis lagotis. NCBI lineage: Eukaryota > Metazoa > Chordata > Mammalia > Peramelemorphia > Peramelidae > Macrotis > Macrotis lagotis. The sequence continues at coordinate 85,404,268 of NC_133661.1, read as the reverse complement.
TGACATTTATGTTCATAAGGGCTTCAATTCCTTCTGTAAAATGAGGGGGCTGGTCTAAGTGACTTGTAAAGTCTATGAGCCTGTACAGTTTCTGCCCCTAAAAGGGACAAGAGTAAAACAGTCCTGCTAAGCTATGGGTGGGCATGGATGCACATTACTTATACAACATAAAATACCATCTATTTTCAGGTTTCTTCCTAAACCACTAAATACAGGGAGTAGAAAAAACATGGAATTTGGAGTCAGCTATCCTGAATTCAAATCTCATTTCTGCTGCTTGTGACTTGTGTGACCTTGGACAACTCCATTAACCTCTCTGGGTCTTATTTTCCTATTTTTAAAATTAGGGGATTGGATTGGATGATCTTTAAGCTCTTTTTCAGTTCTAACTCTAACAGACACTACAAGTTTTTATAGAGGAACAGTTAATCCTGGTCTTGTCATTTAGAAAATAATCCTGTTTTAATTCAAGTACAGTTTTCTTCATCCTGGATCATCTTGCTCCTTTGCTTCAGATAGGTTAGTGGAGGAATCCTGAATTAACAATTCAGAAATTTAACAGACCTTGAGTATCATTCAATCTATTTATGTCAATTTACTGATTACAAAATGAAGAACCAGAAGTTAAGTGACTTGTTCAAAGTCATACAATTAGTAAGAATCTGAACTAGGATGGGAACCTCAATAAATATGAGGTTTTTTAGATCAATATGTAGTCCATGGTGTTCCTTTTGTATGGATATTGCCCTGGTAGAAGTCTGATTGAAGTTCCCATTTTTACTATATCAGAGCTCTAGGCTTGGTTGTGATCTATTTCCTGATCACCCTAATCCAGTTCTTCCTTTTCTCCAGGTGGACTCCAGTGAAAAAATTGTTTTTGTCTGCCTCCACTGATTCTCATTCAGAGGCTCTGGTCTTATTTTGCTACCAATAATTCCTCATATAAAAAAGTTTCCTTTCCCTCATGATCCCCATTTTTTATCTAATTTGTTTCTTTTGAATATAAAGGTTGGTTAGGTATGTAGTAAGAAAGGGATAAAAGATTAAAAGACGGTCAATCTGAGTATGGTACTAGATAGTACTCCCCCCAAAATTCTAAAGATCAAGTGGAGGCATTTTATTTATTTATTTTTTTTTAGGTTTTTGCAAGGCAAATGGGGTTAAGTGGCTTGCCCAAGTCCACACAGCTAGGTAATTATTTAGTGTCTGAGACTGGATTTGAACCCAAGTACTCCTGACTCCAGGGCCAGTGCTTTATCCACTGCGCCACCTAGCTGCCCCAAGTGGAGGCATTTTAGCATGTGAAACAGTTTCTTGTGGAGGTAGCAGGGTACAATGGAAAGTGCCAGATTTAAAGATGGAGGCCTGGATCCAAATCTTGGCTTGTCATTTTTTTGAGTGTGATTTTAGACAAGTCCCTGGACCTACCTTGACCTCAGTTCCTCATTTGGGGAATGAATGGGTTGGATAATGTTGTTTTTAGAGTCCCTTCCAGCTCTAAATTTATGAACCAATGAAATAAGGGAGAAAACAGACAAAAAATATGTAGGATTGGGGAAATAGATAAGTTGCAATCTGCATTGATAGGGATAATTCAACATCAGTGAAATTAGAGATCTTCAGTTCAATCAGTCACTAAGTCAAAAAACATTTATTGCCAGCCAACTATGTGCTAAGGGGATTGTGCTGGGGATACAAAGAAAAGACAGCTCCTGCCCTCAAGGGCCTCACAGTCTAATGAAGAGACAACATGCAAACAATTATATGTAAGCAAAATATATGCAAGATAGTTTAAAAATAATCAATAGAGAGCAGGTATTAGAATGAAAGGGGATGGAGGACTTCTGGGGCAGAGCCAAAATGAGTGAGAAGCTAACCTGCTCCCAGAGCCTTTCCCTGCCAAAGATACATGAAGCCTCTACTCTGACATTCATAGTACAGATCCCACCAAGTAAAAGAGAAGATTCAAAGAAGTTTTCAACAGTTGACATCATGGAGGATCTTCAGTGAAGGCCTGTCTCTTTGGAGGAAAGGGGGAAGTAAAGTCCAGGAGGTGGGAGAACCAGGAAAGCCCCCAGGAGACTTTTGGCCACAGTGCAATCTAGGTCCCAACAGCTTAATAATAACAGAGGTCCCAGAAGCTAGATAGCAAGCCAGCAGGGAAGATTCCAACCCCAAACAAAGTCTGAACCCTGAGAGTACCAGGTTGGGAACAATCCTTTGTTCAGTCAGAACCTGAATATAAAGGAGGAAACAAACCTCTGGAAAGGCAAGGCCTAGACTCTATAAGCAACATCTTGACCAATGATAAGCCAGGGATTAGATCCCAGTCCCAGTAAAATAAAAGCTTGGATCTATACTCCATATACTCCAGGAGCAGAAATACAACAATAAAAAAAAATGAACAAAAAAGCTAAAAGAGCACTCACTATTGAAAAATATTTCACAGATAAAGATGATAGCAATGCCATGTCTGAAGAAGAAAGTATCAAAAAATCACCCAAAGAAGTATCAAAACAGTCTATAAATTTGACTCAAATACAAAAGCTTATTGAAGAGCTTAAAAAGGAATTTAAAAACCAAAGAAGAGAAGAAGAAGAAAAATGGAAAAAAGAAATGAAAGTCATGCAGGAAAATTGTGACAAGTTGACCAAAGAAATCAACTCCTTAAAAGTAAAAATAATCAACTGGAAAAGGAAACACAGAAGATAATTGAAGAAAATAAAATACTAAAAATTAGAAGTGAACAGTTAGAAACTAATGAATCTACAAGACTACAAGATTCCATCAAACAAAATAAAAAGGCTAAAAAAATTGAAGAAAACTTAAAGTACCTTTTAGGGAAAATGAATGACCTGGAAAACAGATCCAGGAGAGATAATCTATGAATCACTGGACTCCTAGAAAGCTTGGACCAAAAAAAGAACCTGGAAAATATCATGCAGGAATTAAAAGGGAAAACTGCCTCAATCTACTAGAACAAGATAACAATATAACAATTGAAAGAATTCACAGAACCCTGCAGAAAGAGACCCCAGGATAAAAACTCCAAGGACTGTAATAGCCAAATTCCAGAACTCTCAAATAAAGGAGAGAATGTTGCAAGTAGCAAAAAGAAAACAATTTAAATACAAGGGAGCACAATCAGAGTAACACAAGATTTATCAGCCTCAACACTGAAGGATTAGAACTGGAATAACATATTTTGGAGAGCTAAGGACCTGAGATTACAACTCAGAATGTACTACCATACAAAATTCAGCATGTACTGTCAGAGAAAAAGATGGGTGTTCAATGAAATACAGGACATCCAGAACTTCCTGACACAAAGATCAGAACTGAGTAGAGAATTCAATCACTAAATACACGACTGAAGAGTTACATTTAAAAAAAGGTAAATGAAAAAGGGGACTGAAAAAACAAAACTGTTTTAAACAAATGTTGGTCCCTAAAAGGGAAGCTATAACAATTCTAATTCTTTAGAACTTTATTTCTCTAAGGAAAATTAAAGGGTAGAATAAATTGAAGAAAATAAACCTAAAGGATACAAGTATAATTGGGTGTGGTCTCTTAATTGAACAGGTTCAAGATCACGACACTATGTTTGAGACAAAAAATACTGGGGGAAAAAAGCAGGAGTGTTAACTTCAATTTAAGTAACTCCTTATACTTAGACTCTAATCACAAGGTGCTAAGCACCTTTTCTAATGAGATCATCTTAAACTGTGAGGACCTGAGACAATGTCTCTATTAATTAACAATCATTTGTAAGGCTCTCAGGTGAGACCTTCAGAGCTTCCCAATACTTAGAGTTCTTTAAGATACATAGTTAGATGATCCAGTGCTTCACTTAAGGTGTTAAGTACCATGAGTGGGTAATGGGAGTAAAGTGTGAAAGAAAATAAGTTGGGGGGGCACAAATAGTTGAAGAAATGATAAGGTTTTGACTATCAGAAATCATATGATCATATCAATAGATGCTGAAAAAGCTTTTGTCAAAATACAGCGTCTATTCCTATTAAAAACACTAGAGAGTGTAGGAATAAATGGACTGTTCCTTAAAATAATTAGCAGTATCTATCTGAAACCATCAACAAGCATTATATTCAATGGGGAGAGGCTAGAGGCATTCCCAATAAGATGGGGTGAAACAAGGGTGCCCATTATCACCACTACTATTCAATATTGTATTAGAAATGTTAGCATCAGCAATTAGAGAAGAAAAAGAAATTGAAAGAATTAGGATTGGGAAGGAAGAGACAAAACTCTCACTCTTTGCAGATGACATCATGGTCTACGCAGAAAATCCCAAGAAATCATCCAAAAAACTACTGGAAACAATTAGCAATTTTAGCAAAGTTGCAGATTATAAAGTAAACCCCCATAAATCCTCAACTTTTCTATATATGTCTAGCAAGATACAGCAGGAAGAGCTAGAAAGAGAAATCCCAAAGTAACCTCAGACAATATAAAATACTTGGGAGTCTATCTGCCAAGGCAGACTCAGAATCTTTTTGAAAATAATTTTTGAAAAGAATTACTTCTCAGGGGCAGCTAGGTGGTGTAGTGGATAAAGCATAGTCCTTGGAGTCAGGAGTACCTTGGTTCAAATCGGGTCTCAGACACTTAATAATTGCCTAGCTGTGTGGCCTTGGGCAAGCCACTTAACCCCATTTGTCTTGCAAAAAAAAAATAATTACTTCTCACAGAAATTAAATCAGATTTAAATAACTGGACAAATATCAACTTCTCGTGGATAGGTAGAGCTAATATAATAAAAGTGACAATTCTACCAAAACTAAACTATCTGTTTAGTGCCCTACAAATCAAAATTCCAAAAAATTACTTTAATGAGTTAGAAAAAAATTGTAAGTAAATTCATATGGAGAAATAAAAAGTCAAGAATTGCCAGGAGCTTAATGAAAAAAAAGTGCAAAAGAAGGTGGCTTAGCCCTACCTGATCTAAAATTATATTATAAAACATCAGTCATCAAAACTGTTTGGTATTGGCTAAGAAATAGAGTGGTGGACCAGTGGAATGGACTAGGTGTAAAACCAGGAGATGATTATAGTAATCTGCTGTTTGATAAACCCAAAGAGTCCAGCCATTGGGATAAAAACTGCTGGGATAATTGGAAGTTAGTATGGAAGAAACTTAGATTAGACCAACACCTTATACCCTTTACCAAGATAAGATCCAAATGGATATAGGACTTAGACATAAAAAACAATACTATAAGCAAATTAGAAGATCAAGGACTAGTTTACCTGTCAGATCTAAGGAAAGGGAGCAGTTTATGACTAAGAAAGAGTGGGAGAACATCACCAAAAACCAATTAGATGATTTCGATTACATTAAATCAAAAAAGCTTTTGCACAGATAAAACCACTGTAACCAAGATCCAAAGAAATGTAGTAAATTGGGAAACAATCTTTACAACTAATGATTCTGACAAAGGACTCATTTCTAAAATATACAGAGAACTGAGTCATATTTTTTAAAACAAAAAGCCATTCCCCAATTGACAAATGGCCAAAGGATATGCAAAGGCAATTTACAGATGAGGAGATCAAAGCAATCCATAGCTATATGAAAAAATGCTCTAAATCATTAATTATTAGAGAAATGCAAATTAAAGCTTCTCTGAGGTACCACCTCACACCTCTCAGATTGGCCAATATGACCAGGAAGGATAATGATCATTGTTGGAAGGGTTGTGGGAAATCTGGGACACTATTACACTGTTGGTGGAGCTGTGAACTCATCCAACCCTTCTGGAGAGCTATTTGGAACTATGCCCAAAGGGCAACAAAAATGTGCATACCCTTTGACCCAGCAATACCACTACTGGGTCTATACCCTGAAGAGATGATGAAAAAGGGTAAAAACATTACTTGTACAAAAATATTTATAGAAGCTCTGTTTGTGGTGGCAAAGAATTGGAAATCAAGTAAATGTCCTTCAATTGGGGAATGGCTTAGCAAACTGTGGTATATGTATGTCATGGAACACTATTGTTCTATTAGAAACCAGGAGGGATGGGATTTCAGGGAAGCCTGGAGGGATTTGCATGAAGTGATGCTGAGTGAGATGAGCAGAATCAGAAAAACACTGTATACCCTAACAGCAACATGGGGGTAATGTTCAACCTTTAAGGACTCGCTCATTCCATCAGCGCAACAATCGGGAACAATTTTGGGCTGTCTGCAAAGGAGAGTGCCATCTGTATCCAGATAAGGAGCTGTGGAGTTTGAACAAAGTTCAAGGACTACTCCCTTTAATTTAGGGAAAAAAAACAGATATCTTATTGTCTGATCTTGTTAACCTCTTAGACTTCTTCTCTTTTCTTTAAGGATATGATTTCTCTCTCATCACACCCAATTTGGATCAAGGTACAACATGGAAACAAAGTAAAGACTGACAGATTGCTTTCCATGGGGGTGGAGGTGGGGGGAGGGAAGTAAGATGGGGGGGGAATTGTAAAACTCAAATAATATCTTTAATAAAAATAAATTTTAAAATAATCATAAGGTTTTGGATGATACTTTGGCTTATGAAGAGGATTATGTGTACTTGAAAGATACTTGGAAAGGGGGTAAGGTAAAAAATGATTATAATTATAATTTGATACAATTTGAGTCAATGCTGCTTATCAAGCAAACAAGTAAACAATCTGTGATGATATCTTGATAACAATAGTAGTTTATCAAGCAATCAAATAATAGAACTGTGATTGATGATATCTGATTAATAAATTGGAGTGCGAAGAGAAGAGTAACAAAAATTTATAATTTTAGAGGGAAAGAAGGGAGAATGTGAATGCTGAGTAAATTCTATTCAATAGATTTAGCTCAGTGATGGAATAAGATACATTCCCACTTGGGTTTAAAAATCTAACTTAATCTACAGGGAAGGAGGGACAGGGAATGGGAAAGATAAGGGAAGAAAGGATTGATAAAAGGAAAGGGAAGGGAAGGTATAAGTAAGTTAAAATAAACTGAAAGTTATATTCCTAAAAGAAAAGCCAAAGGGGAAGGTAGTAAAATTTTGATGAGGAGGAATAAGAGAAAAGGAAAGAGATAAATATAAATGGAAAAAGATAGCATAGAGGCAAATACAGAATTAGCAATCTTAACTGTAATGTGAATGGGATGAACTGTCTCATAAAACAGAAGTGCATAGCAGAATAGATTAAAAACCCAAATCCTTCAATATGTTGTTTACAAGAAACACATTTGAAGTAGAGAGTTATACACAGGGTAAAGGTAAAAGACTGGAGCAAAATATATTATACCTCAGCAGAAGTAAAAAAATCTGGAATAGCGATCCTAATCTCAGACAAGGTAAAAACAAAATCAACCTAAATCAAAAAGGATAAGGAAAAGGGGCAGCTAGGTGGCACAGTGGATAAAGCACCGGCCCTGGAGGCAGGAGTACCTGTGTTCAAAGCTGGTCTCAGACACTTAATAATTACCTAGATGTGTGGCCTTGGGCAAGCCACTTAACCCCATTTGCCTTGAAAAAACCTAAAAAAAAGGATAAGGAAGGAAAATACATCTTCTTAACAGGTACCATTGGTGATGAAGCTATATCATTACTAAACATGTATGAATCTGGTGGTATAGCATCCAGATTCCTAGAGGAAAAGCTGAGTGGTTTTCACAAGGAGAAATAGATAACAAAACTTTTTAAAAAATTTTTTTATTTAGTTTTTTAAATTAAAAAAAAATTTTTTGACAGTAAAACTTTAATAATGGGAGACAATCTCCATTTCTCAGAACTGGATAAATCTAACAGCAAAATAAACAAGAAGTTAAGAAGGTGAATGAAATCTTAGAAAACTTAGATATGATAGACCTCTGGAGAAAACTTAATGTGGATAGAAAGGAATATACCTTTTTCTTGACAGTACTGGCACCTTCACTAAAATTGACCATATATTAGGGCACAAAAACCTTAAAATAAAATGCAGAAAGGTGGAAATAATAAATACACATTTTCCAGACCATGATACAATAAAAATTACATGTAATAAAGGCTCAGGGAAAGATAAACCAAGAGCTAATTGGAAATTAAATAACTTTATCTTAAATAATCAATAATTACATCCAAGAAAATGATAATAATGAGACATCATACCAAAATTTATGGGATACAGTCAAGGAAGTTTTGAGGGGAAACTTTATATCTCTAAATGCCTATATGAATAAAATAGAGAAAGAGAAAATCAATGAACTGGGTAAGCAACTAAAGATGCTAGAAAAAGTACAAATTAAACAACCCAAGTAAATATTAAATTAGAAATTCTGGAAATCAAGGGAAAGATTAATAAAATGGAAAGCAAGAAATCCATCGATCTCATAAAAATAGTTCTATGAAAAGCCAATAAAATAGACAAATCTCTGGTTAATCTGATTTAAAAAAAATAAAGAAGATAACCAAATTACCAGTATCAAAAGTGAAATGGGTGAACTAACCACCAATGAGGAAGAAATTAAAGAGAGAATTCAGAGCTACTTTACTGAACTATATGTCAATAAATTGGACAACTTGAGTGAAATGGATGGAATATTTGCAAAAATACAAATTGCCCAGATTAACAAAAGAGGAAATAAATTATTTAAATAACCCCATTTCAGAAAAAGAAATTGAAGGAACCATCAGTAAACTCCCTAAGAAAAAGTCTCCAAGACCAGATGGATTTACAAGTGACTTCTATCAAACATTTAAGGAACAATTAATTCCTATTCTACATAAACTATTTAAAAAATAGGAGAGTAAAGAGTTCTGCCAAACTCCTTTTATGACACCAACATGGTGCTAATACCTAAATCAAGAAGAACCAAAACAAAGAAAATTATAGATCAATCTCTCTATTGAAGCAAAAATCTTATTTTAGCAATGATACTATAGCAAGTTATTACCAGGATAATACACCTTGATCAGGTTGGATTTATATCAGGCAGGCAGGGATGGTTCAACATTAGGAAAACACTCAACATAATTAACCATATCAATATAAAACCAACAGAAATTGTATGATTATCTCAATAGATGCTGAAAAAGCCTTTGATAAAATACATCATTCCTATTAAAAACATTAGAAAGTTTAGGGATAAATGGAGTTTTCCTTAAAGTAATAAATAGTATCTATCTAAAATCATCAAAAATATTATATTTAATGGGAATAAACTCAGAGCATTTCCAATAAATTCAGGGGTGAAACAAGGATGCCCATTATCACCATTACTATTCAATATAGTATTGGAAATGCTAGTGGTGGCAATGAGAGAAGAAAAAGAAATTGAAGGAATCAGAACGGGTAATAAGGAAGCAAAACTTTCACTCTTTGTAGATGATATAGTGGTATACCTAGAGAACCTGAGAAAATCATCCAAAAAACTCCTTGAAACAATTAACAAATTTGGAAAAATAGGGGGATAGAAAATAAAACCACCTAAATCATCAGCATTTCAATATATGAATAACAAAGTCTAAGAACAGAAGATAAAGAAATTCCATTTAAAATGTCTGTAAACAATATTAAATATTTGAAATCTACCTCCCAAGACAAACCCAGAAACTGTATGAACACAATTATAAAGCTCCCCTCACCCAAATAAAGTCAGATCTAAATAGTTGGTAAAATGTCAAGTGCTCATGGTTAGGTTGAGCTAATATAATAAAAATGACAATTCTACTCAAATTAAATTATTTATTCAATGCCATACCAATCAAACTATCAAATAACTACTTTATCAAGCTAGAAAAATAGTAATAAAATTCATATGGAGCAACAAAAGGGCAAGAATAGCAAGGGAACTCCTGGAAAAAAGGTAAAGGAAGTTGGTCTAACTCTATCAGATCTAAAACTATGCTATAAAGTGGTGGTCATCAAAACTGCCTGGTGCTGGTTAAGAAATAGAGTAATGGATCAATGCATTAGGATAGGTTCAAAAGAAACTTCAGTAACTTATTACAGCAATCTACTATTTGACAAACCCAAACATATCATCCTCTAGGATAAGAACTCTATTTGATAAAAATTTTTGGGAAAACTGGAAAATAATATGGCAAAAACTAGGTATAGATCCACATCTCAGACCCTATACCAAAATAAGATCAAAATGGGTACAAGATTTAGACCTAAAAAGCAATACCATTGATAAATTAATTGACCAAAAACACTCTATCTGATCTATGGAAAAGGGATGAATTTATGATCAAACAAGAATTAGAGCATATAATAAACTGCAAAATAAATGATTTTGACTATATTAAATTAAAAAGTTTTTGCACTAATAAAATCAATGCTGCCAAAATTAGAAGAAAAGTGGAAAGCTGGGAAAAAATTTTCACAACCAGGATTTCTGATAAAGGTCTCATTTCTAAAATATATAGATAATTGCATCAAATTTATAAGGTCACAAGTCATTCCCCAATTGATAAATGGTCAAAGGATATGAACAGACAGTTTTCAAATGGAAATTAAAGCTATATATAATCATATGAAAAAATCGATTGAAATGCAAACTAAAACAACAATGAGGTATCATCTCACACCTATGAGATTAGCCCAGATGAGAAAAAGGGAAGATGATCAATGTTGGAAAGGTTGTGGAAGGATTGGGACATTGATGCATTGCTAGTGGAGTTATGAACAGACCCAACCTTTCTGAAGAAAAATATGGAATTATGCCCAAAGAGCAATAAAATTGCTGTGACCCAGCAATTTCAATTCTAGGACTATATCTAGAAGAAATTGTAAAAACTGGGAAAAGTCCTACATGTTCCAAAATATTCATAGCAGCTCTTTTAGTAGTAGCAAAGAATTGGAAATTGAGGAGATATCCATCAAATGGAGAATGGCTAAAGAAGTTATGGTAAATGAATACTATGAAATATTATTGTTCTATAAGAAATCATAAATGGATGGACTCTAGAGAAGAATGGAATGATTTGATGAACAACCTTGATGGAAGCAACTCCTCTCGACTGTCCAGAGAGCTAAGACAACTGTATTAGACTAGTTATGGACTATATTATCCCTAACCAGAGGAAGAAAAACAAAACAAAAACCATACATAAAAAAACCACCCTTACTGAATCTGAAGAACATTTTATAAATATTATCGCTTATGTATCTCTTTCCCTTTATCCTAATTCCTCATGTTAAAAATTACTAATTTGTAAATATGTTTAACAAAATATGAATGTAAAATGCTAACCTGACTATTCCCTACTGAGGGGAGGGGGGTGGAAGGAAAAGGAAATTTTGTAACTTGGAAATACACATGTACAATTGGATGAAAATTTTAAAAATAAATAAATTTTAAGAAAGAAAAAAGAAAAGAAAAGAATAAAAAGAATTAAAGGGGATCAGGAAAAACTTAACATAGAAGATATACTATGGCTCTCTTAATCTGATTTCCTCTTGTTTTGAATTTCTGTGGTCTTTTTATATCTATTTGTTCCTCTGGTTATGTCATCCCTAAGGTCCAAGGACCACTGGTACATCCTTCTTTTTCTCCCTTTGGCCTTGAAATAACATACCTGTGATATTATATTATTAAAATTAGGTTATAGAATTCTAAATGTAATGAGGTTCTGCTGCTTCTGCCTCAGGGTTTCCGTACTTTGCTCACATTCAACACAGCAGAAGGAAAATATTTTTAGAATGAGACCCCATCCAGTGCAGTCTCTACTCAAAAGAATAGGCAAATTTCCAGAAATTAAAAAAATGAAATGTTAAATTTAATCATAATAAAATGATAACTCTTACAATATAATTGTTTTTAATACCTCATAATCAATTAGAAAATAATTACTCCTACAGACTCCAGGGCCAATGGGGAAAAGATCCCAAGGATACAGGAAATGGACCTTCCAAAGATACTTGAGGTAAGAATTCCTGCTGAAGCAGTTTTCCAAGCAGCTTTAAGCCTCCTAACCATATCTTTTGAGACACCGGAGAGAGGGTTGCCTTGAGTTGTTTCTGAAATAGCTCTTTGGGAATCTCCTTTCCTTCCCAGCTGTGACTGATAGCATTTCCAATTCAGCTATTTCTTATATTGTTTACTGTCTCAAACCCTAGTGCTTGCCTCAAGCTTCTTTGTGGCTGTTCATATATATTTACATTGTTTTCCCTTCCAATAAATACTTTTTTAACTGTATACTTGGGTGATATCATTAATGTTCTTTTTGAGGACAACTCGTTATTCTTTGGTTTATCTTTTTTTTTTTTTTTGGCTTCCTCGGTGCTTTAACTGGCATCTAACCCAAAGGGACACCTCAGGCCTTTCTGTGAAATCATCACTTTCCAGATAACTCCATTTATGTAAGTCAGAACAATCTGTCACAGGGGCTTCCTCTCCCCTTTTGCAATTTCCAGTTTTGATTTTTGAGGGATTAGGGAGAGCATCTTTCTTTAAAACTCTTACCAAAAAAAAATAAAACTCTTACCAATTCAAAGGGTGGTCTGCATTCTTCCTTGTAATGTAGATATCTTCAGCTGTGGTTTTCTGAGGCTGAAGTTAGGTGCATTTGCCTCTCTTTACTGGTTCTTATGACTGTAATCATGTTCAGTCATGCAGATGTTCTTTAAGCTTTGTTAAACTCAAGGAAGGACCAACACGTGGGAGGAAGCAGGGACATTGGCAGTAAGTCTTTGGTGCTCCTGATATCATAAAACTTTTACCTCTTACATAAAGATAAAGCTAACAAAGAGATTGAAAATCCTATTGAGAAGCACTCTATTTCACTGCCTTGAATCTGTGTCATTTCCTGTCTGGGCTCTATTCATTAATTTAAGACCTGCTGCCCCAGCTCTGCTCATTTCAGTCACATCTCTTCCCCAACATAAAACTATGCACCTTTTTCTATCCTTGGATGAACGTACCATAGCCTTGATTTTGGTACTCTTTTCAATAGTGCCAATCAAAAGTTATCAGTGCTTCTTGTTCTATGTCACTTTGGCCCATTTGTTCAGCTTGCTGTAAATCACAGGAGTATAGATTTAGCACTGGTGGAGACTTTAGAGGGTAATCTAATCCAACATTTTACAAATTGTTGAACTGAGGTCCAGCAAGGTCATATGACTTGCCTAATGTGACAGGAATAGTAAGAAACAGAGACATAATATGTATCCTGGTCTACTAAATCCAAATTTATGCTTTCATGTTAGTTTTCTGACAACTTGCAACTTGGGAACTAAATAACTGAGGAAAAAAATGTGTTTTTGAAAATAAGTTTTTCCTTCAGATGATTACCACCTTAACTTCTAGTGTAGGAAAGGTAGATATCACCATGTCTCTAAACAGGAGACCAGATTCTCCTCAGGAGACCTAAATAATATACTTGGGATCTTCCTAGGGGTCTTGTCAACTTGGGTACTGATACAGCATGGGTGCTGTTTGCTATTCATTCATTCACATTTGTTAAATTTCTTTTATATACCACACATCGACATGGTTTCCAGGACTCTTTCTGGGTCTTTATCCCCTCATATATTAAGTGTATCAGTTGAAATAGAGGATTTCTAAAGCATCTTCTAGTCTTTTAAAAAAATTACCATTATATTTTTGTCTTGTAATAATAGATACAAATCCATTCCTACTTTCTTCTTTCCTAATGGGAAATATTCTTTTTTTTGACATTTTAACATTTTATTTGTTTTCCAAATATATTAAATAATAATATATACCCATCATTTTCTGCAAGGCTCTGAATTCTACAATTCCACCCCCCCAAGACTGATAGATTTAGAAGAATAGACAGATAGAATTAGAAGAAAGTAAAATTCATTATTTTATATGCAACTAGCTGAGTAACACAATGCTTACCTAATCTCAAATTTTCTGCCTTTTTCTTCCCTTTTCCCTTTTCATCTCTCTCATTTTCCTCTATGTCATCATGTTTTTCTAGGATTCCTACAAATGATTTCTCTACCTCCCCATCCTCTTTTCCTCCCTCCCTCTCCCTTTCTCCCCCCCCCCCCAATCTATCTATCTACATACACTGGTTTTTGACTGGAAATTGTGGGTGAGAGGTTTCACACTGGTTTTGATATAATTTTTATTTTTTAAGTAAATGAATATTTCAAATACAATGGAGAATTGAAAGTAACTTATATAAATTAAAATCTCATCTACTGGCTCTTTTGAATATGAATGATTAAAGTGATACCGTTGTGCACAATCTCATCCTCTTACCCTCAATGGTTTCATTATCATTCTAGATACATAGGAAATTGTTTCATTCAATGAAGAATAGATTTTCTGACAACATACAACATGGGAGCTAAATAACTCTGAGGAAAAAGATGGTTTTTGAAAAATAAGCTTTTCCTTTGGATGATTTTTACTTATAGTTTCTATTGTAGGGAAGGAAGGAAGGAGAAAGAAAAAAAGAAAGTTGAGTCACAGTGAGTGTGTTTTACTCAGACCTGAATGCCATGAATTTCAGTTTCTTTCTCTGTAAAATGAAGATTAAAAAGAAATAACTGCCTTATCTATCTCATAGGATTGCTATGAGGATCAAATGAGATCATGAAAGTACTTTGCTACCACCTTTAAGCATTCGGGCAACCTTGTGCTGCTTTTATTGTTGGCATCAACAAATGAAGTAGCCAAAGGCAAAGTCATTTTCTTTTCCTTTTTCTCTCATAGTTTCTGAAAATTATGTAGTATCTATGCTGAGCTTAGAGAAAAAGGTAAACTACATATAGGTGCTCCTCAATCAGCTCATTCAACTTGAATTGGTTGATTCCGAAGTGACTTTTTGCCTTCTCAGCTTCTTGTGACTGTGGTAGAATTTCAATGAGTTGGGGAGCACAAGTTCAAGTGAATCCTGGGCTATTAGACTTTGAATAAAAGGAAAACCAAGTCAAACTGGCAGTAACCACAGAGCTCAGTTTGCTTTTTGACAAAAACAAAGTTGTTAACTGAGAGCTTCCATTGATTTTTACCAAATATCACTGACTTCTTTTTTTGATTTTCTCTTTTATCATCTTAGTTGACTGTGTCTATTGGTAGCAGAACACTAAAACTCATTGCATTGTTTGGCTACATTTCTTTGATTTCCTTTGAATATTTTGGTTTGATTTTATAGGAATTGGGTTTTCCCTTTGCCTTTTTGTTTTTATGTTGATCAACCTATTTTCCTTACAGCACCTAATTTTGGATATGCTTTTTAGTAAATTTTGGTTTTGGACCACAAAGGAATGATAACTAATATCTCTTTCACAGCCTTATGGATAATTGCTCAAGGAGCTAGGCTATTGCTCCTCTGGCAGTCATGAAATTCATGCTGTAAATATATCAGGCCCACTATAGTACCATTATTTACAACAGAGATGAAATCAATGTTTGCTGGCTCTTTATCTCATGAGGGGGTTTAATAACTGAAGGAGCAAAAGAACCTTAACTCCCATTATTGAATGCAAACTCCTCAAATTAATGCCTGCTTGGGGCTTATCTTTCTGACCACACTCAGAGTCAGTCAGCATAGTAAGGTGTTCAATAGGTATTCAATAAATGCCAATCGTGAAACTGATCTGGTGGTTCCAGTCTTGAAGTTGTTCCCTGAGTTAAATCATTAGGTAAGATGGATCCCTCTGGGCTTCACTGTTCTGGCTATATAATATCATACATCCATTTTAAGGTTAAGGGGAAAAAAAGGAATTTAATGACTTGATGTTTTGGTGTCTTAGAAATCTGGTCCTTGCTAGCTAGATAGTTATTGATCTTATTCTTAATAGCTCCTTTCCCTACTATGATAACATTCTTCTTGGGCATATCTCTATCATTTTTTTCAATATTTTTATGCTTTATCCTCGTCGGAAATTACTGGTCACCAGCTTTTGCATAATGTTCTTTCATAGCTTGAAATTTTATTGTAACCTTTTGTTCATCCAGGAAAAATAATCCCAGTTCTGTTAACCTTTCCTCAGAAGGTCTGTTTCATCAATTTTTATTGCTTTCTCCTGGGCTCTCTCCAGGTTCTCTATATTATGTTCAAATTATGGGGCCCTTGATAGGACAAAGTACTTTAATAAGTTCTACCTCTTACAAGTCTGTGGGAGTCAAACTGGTCCTACCCTTGGGGGCCCACCATAATGCATTGAGATAGAGGTGAGAGACCTCTCTTTGACTTAATGCCCACACGATGCTATTGTTTCTTTGCCAATGAAGTTGGGACTATCCATAACAGAAATGAGACGAGAATGAAATTGAGAAGATTTGATCCCTAGTTTCAGCTCTGCCACAATGCAGCTGTGTGACATTAGACAAATCCCTTACCATCCCTGGACCTTGAATTCCTTCTCTATAACACAAGGGTGATAATGTATTGTTCCTCCTCCTTTGTAATATTATAGAAGGAGAAGATAAGGTAACAGATATAAAAGCTATTCAATGAAATCAAAAGTGGCTACACACGGCCACGAAACGGGGCATGATTCTTGTGTAACAACAAGTAGCTAACATAACTGTGGATATTTCACAATTGACTCACTTGATCCTCACAACAGCCCTGGGAGGGAGGTCTTATTATTATTATTATTATTATTATTATTATTTCCATTTACAGATGATGAAACTGAAGCACATGAAAATTAGTGTCTGAGGTCACCTAGTTGCATTGTCTATATATAAGCATCCTTACCCATCAATTCAGTATACATTATTCAATATCAATTCAATATAAATTAAATTCATTCAAAAATAATTTTAAGTGTCTGTTATATGCAAGGCTCTCTGTTAGACAGTAGGAAATCAGTGGCAAAAACGAAATGGTGACTTTTCTCTTAAACATTGACTCCTCTCAGATGTTGATTCTTTACTACCTGCCTCTTCTTCGGGACTCTCTTCCCACTGCTGCTCTGGAAGAGGAAATGCTGGTCTTCATCCCTGAAATCTCTTGGACATTTCAATGATCACAACCTGGGACCTTAGTATAAACCTGACTAATTGAGTCCACATTCTATGAGGGGAGCAGTAGCCCTTACTACGATTGTCTGGGTCCTTTTTATTACTGCTAAAATCATTTGTCTCCTATAGTGGTGCACTAAGAAGGTCACCAACTGAAAGCTACCTCTTATCTTCTGGCATCAATCAGTTCTGACTCAGCAACCAATCAGGGATGCATCATAAATGTTCAGAAACCTGTCTCCGCCCCGGTTCCTACATTGTCCACTGGAAGCAGGCTGAGAAAAATGCACATATCTGTGGGAAAGTGGGGAAAAGGGCCCTATTATTTATAGATTTGAGTTATCTGAGTTGAGATAACATTCAACACCATATATGCTGATGAAATCTCTAAAAGAGAGGAGAAAAGATATCTCAGGATGGAACTCTATAGAACATCTATTCTATAGACACTGGGGGCATTGATGGGAGAATATAACAGGTATTTGTCTGGAACTGTAAGTTTTGATTATCCCTGTTTTCATTTATTATTTAATAAATGTCAAAATGATGGTTCTTGTTTTTAATTTCTTAAGTCTTAAATATTTCAGGTATAAGAGCCAATGTTATTATCATTGTTACTGTAAGTGAGAAGTCCCTTCTGGGGGCTTAGGAGTTACAGTTATATATAATGGGAATTATGTATAAGTTATGTGTAAGTTATTACCCAGCATCAATATTTTGAGAGAGAATTATAGCAAATATAACCATGTCTTTAGTCATCATCAAATCCTTACTTTTCCACACATTCCAAAGAAAGTCTCCCTCCATCAATTTATCAGAAAAGATTGAAGTGAGTGAACCATCCTTGAAGATAAGGGGTGGGGTGGGGTTTAGGTGATAATTGGAGTAGATTCTGTAGAGTTGTGTTGGAAGCCAAGTTGCAGGGGTTGAGAAGATTTTTTCCTAGGATGTTGATAGAGAAAGGGAGGAAAGATCTAGCTTGAAGGGATACAGGGCCAAGTGAAAGTTTTTTTAAATGTAGTGAGTAGCAGGGAAACAGTAAATAGAGAGGGAGAGATTGAAGATGAAAGAACGAATGACTAATGGGGCAAGTTCCTTAAGGGGATAGAAGGGATGGTATGAAGAAGATAGGTGGAGAGGGGTTTGCCTAGGACAGTAGTTCTAAAACTCTTTGACATTCTTAAAAACTATTTATGACTCCTTTATGCCTTAAAAACTAATGACAGCAAAGAGCTTTTTTTATTTATATGGTGGGTAGTATTTATTGATACTACATTAGAAATTAGAACTGATAAATTTAAGATATATATATATTAATTAGTGAATTTTAAAATAACAAACTTTCATGTTAACATAAATACATTTTTTTGGAAAAACCTATAGTTTCCCTAAACAAAAAATTAATTAGAAGAGAGGCATTATTATGTATATTTTTTTTGGCAAATCTTTTTAATTTCTGGAATAATAGAAGAGAATTTTATTCTCATATCTAATTCTGCCTTCAATCTATTGTGATAAACTGTTTTGGTTAAAATATATAAAGAAAGTCTATGTTCACATAAATAGGTAATTGGAAAATAGAGGAATATTTTAATACTAAATAACATCTTAGTAGTATTTTGAAAATAGTTTTGATTTTCAAGTACTTCTTAGAAGGGTCTTGGGGACTCCCAATGGTCCACAACTCAATTTTCAAAACCATTGTCTGGATTATCCAAAGAGAAGGGGTTTTATTCCTTGAGGTCAGTAGTAAAGAAGGAGATTCAGTCTGAAGAAGGGTATTCTAGTTTGGAGAATAGGAGAAGAGAAAGCTCATGGAAAATTACATCTATTTTCTCAATAGAGTGTAGGTGAGGACTTCAGAAAGGTGGGAGAGAGAGAGAGAGAGAGAGAGAGAGAGAGAGAGAGAGAGAGAGAGAGAGAGAGAGAGATTTGAGAAGAAAAGGGAAAATTTGGAAGGAATTGAGAGAAATGAAAAAGAATCAGTCAAAGAATAAGCAAATTTTCATTGAGCAGTAGTGAGGAGCCAGTTTATATTAGGAAATATGAATTGATCATTGACAGGATTATGAGTTAGAATAGCAGTATATTATAATATTAGATTATAATATGTAAAGTAGTCCATAGATATAGTCTATATAAATAGATATATGTAGATAGTCTAATATAGATAGTGTAGTCTTCACTTATCAGAATCAGTGTCGTATATGAAAGGTAGTTTTGGGATAGATGTGGGATAGTGGATAGAAGCTGATCTTAGATCCAGGAAGACCTGAGTTCAAATTGAGCCCCTTGATCAATGAGACTAGACAAAGTTACTTAATCTTTCACCTTTCTACATATCTCTTGAAGACTATAATTTGTAATGAAAGTGTCAGCTTTCCTAAGTAGAAGTGTCCTCAGCTTTTGAGTTCCCTATTTCAAAGAAATCTTAGGTCAAGTCCCAGTCTCTATCCTTATCTATGGTCTGAATTCCTCTCTGGAAACTTAAACCTAGCAGATCCTTTATAGCCTTATCTGTGACAAGGGATAATAATATTCACATTTCCCACATCACAGGGTTGTTCTGGAGAAAGTGCTTTACAAACGTGAACACACTATGAAAAGTAAAATAATACAGAGGAGGAAATTGAAGTCTAGAAAAGGGAAATGACTTGTTTAAGATCAACAGAACCAGGCTGAGAATGTCTATCTCCTGTCTGCATGTCACTATACTTCCGCTATATCTTTCCTCCTTGCTCAGTCTTACTTTAGCTTTGAACAATCTTAACACCTGTGCCATGCTTTTGGTGGAGAGAAGAACATCTTCTGTTCTTTACTTCCTGAAATAAAGTTTTTTGACTTGGTATCTGCCCAGTAGGTGCCCTAGTTTGGAAGGTTGTGATATTTCCTGGATGCCTATGATTCAAATCAACAATACCATGTCATTTTATTACCTTCTGTGGACAATATTTTCCTATATTTGATGCTCATAAATATTTCAGTTTTACCATCAATTGACACAATTCCCAATCTATAATGTCAAGAATTAAAGTGCCTTTGTGGAACATTTCTCACAAGCTACTGCCTGAATTTAGTCACTGAGTGAATGAGTCCAATTCTGATTTATTTAAAGAACTATGAAAATGTTTTTTAATTGAAGTCATTTTAAGTTGTCTCAGCTGTCCAACTGAAAAGTACCTTCATGCTGTGACTATAGAGGCAAGAAGTACTAGAGTTGGGGCAATTAACTACATAATCAGAAAAGCTGTGGAAAAAGGATTAGCATCTGAATGATAGTGGTAGGCTTCTGTGCATGCTGAGATGTGGTATATTTTTGATGGAAGCAGTATGGCTACAAAGTATTCTTGCAGATCACAAAGTTGTCATATGATGAGTGTGGATATATGCTGGGATTCTTTGAACTGTATTTCAGGGACATCTCTCTGTCTATAGCAGAAAACGTATTTTAAGAGAGAACTTGATAAACCACAGTAGATTCAAATGAATAGGTTAGGGTCTGGAAACTATGCCATATGAAACAAAATTGAAGGATCTGAGCAAGTTAAGGTTGGTGAAGAGGAGACTGAGAAAAGAAATAGAAGGAAGAAAATAGTTACTATCTGGGCAATTCACTTAAAATCTATTCAACTTTAAACTATCCTCAGGGTTAAAAAAAAAAAACAACCAAAACCCAGATTCAAAACTATCCTTGGCAACACTGACAAGTCACTTAAAAAGGTTAAGAACTCCTAGACTAAAGCCTTTTGTGAGGGTCATAGGACCCCTTGACTACAAGGGTCCTGTGTCCTGAAGTGATTACAATCTTTTATTCGACTTGCCATAGTCTCTGACCTTGTGACATAGAGTCACTACTGAACAGTTCTTTGATATTTTTTATACATAAAACCTCAATTACAATCCAAATTATGTACAATCCAAATCAAGTACAATCCAAATCATGGACATATATAATGTATAGGAATATATGCACAATCATATGGGCAGAGCCTCCCATGACACTAGAGACCCTAGATTTGGCCTATTCTAAACAATTGACTTTCTTATTCTCCTTTGAACATGTATAGTTCTGGAATTTCAATAAAAGAGCCAGTTTAGGGATCACTGGCTTAGATGCCTTTTTCTAATTTATATGTTTCCTATAGAGAACCTCAGAGTGATGCTACTTTCATGATCAATAACCCTACCTCGAGTTGTGATAAAAACCTTTCCAACTCTAAGAGTCTAAGGTCAAAATATGCATTTTTACTACTAAATAACTTGTGGATTTTCCATTTTTGTATATTTCAACTATATGGGCAATAAATATTGGAATCTTAACAATGTTCTAAGCTCCTGACCCATATTTTTTATTATTAACTTTGCAATCTCTCTGTCAGAGCTATTGTAGACTATAGAAATTATCTAGTTCTACTTCCTTATTTTGTTGATGGAATTAACAGATTTGATTAAAGATCACAAAGAAAGTTGGTGAAAGAGCAAAGACTTTGATTTAGGATTCCTGATCCATAATCTGGACTTTTTGCCACTATAGAGGCTACTCTAATGACATTTTTTATTTCAGCCTTCTAAAGTCCTCTTTCATTCCCTGTCTGAAGGAGGGAATATAAGGTGTTTTTTTCAATGAATATTTTTCTCTCTTTATCAGTAACAGCCAATGAATAGAATGAAATAATTCTCATGTTTTCCCTTGCTATCGTGTATGTTTTTAATTATCTGAAACCATACCAACAACCCTAATAGAGTGTCCTGTTTGCCCTGGTGAATACCTGAAACTAATTTGTTTTTTCCTTTTCTTTGGACATGAAAATAATTTATGAAATGCTCATAGTAGGAGTCTAAATTGAATTTTTTAATTTAAGCAAATTACTCTGGTATATCCTGCTGTTTTTCCTAAATAGTGGGTCAAAATGTATTCCCTGCTATCACTGAACTTTGATAACTGATAAGCAGTTTTCTTCCATAGAAATTGTCATTTTTATTCTAATTTTAGCATATATTGCTGAAGCTAGCACAGAAATTATAATTTTTTTCAATGACTTAAGTAGTGGCTCTGAAAAACAGTAAATTTTTTGGGCATTTTTTTCCAGTTTAAAAAGTTCATTAACATTTTTTTCTTTTTAATTTTTAGTCTTGCACACACATGAAATGAATAAAAAATTTTAGAAATTAATTTTGGAATCTCCAAAAGGAATATTTCAACTTTCATAAATATCGACCTAAACCCTTTCCTTAAGCTGTACTTTGATTCCCTCATTGTAGAGTGGGGGACTTCTTGGGCTTTCTAAAACTATAGTTGTAGAGTGAAAGGTCTGGCATGTCCTACCAAACCTTCACAGAGTTCAAGTATATATCAATAATGAATTGTAAAAAGAATGTCCTAAAGATTTTAGGGCAGTTTTAAACTATTAGAACTAGCAAACATTTAAACATACTATTTATAATTTAATAATAAATATTAAATATATTAATTATTATGGTAGATAGAACATTGGGTCTGGAGTCAGAAAGACCTGAGTTCAAATTCTATCTCAAAAACTTACTAGCTGTGTGACCCTGGGCAAGTCATTTAACCTTTTGATCTCAGTTTCCTCAACTGTAAAATAGAAATAGTAATAGCGGGGTTGTTGTGAAGATCAAATGAACTAATATTTCTAAAAAGTGCTTAGGATAGTGCTTGGCAAAAAAGTAGGGGTTATATAGATGTTTATTCTCTCCTCCCTCCAAATTATAAAGTTTAAAACTGCACTAAGATTTTTGGGTCTCATTATTTGACATTTAAGGATTGGCTGATGGAAATTCAGAAATGATCCATTAGCAGGGTGATACCAGGTGCCATTTTTTTTCCATTTTCCTTTCTGACTTCAATAAGCATGAAAAAACATCTAAAGTATAGAAAAGTCTATGTTAGAGGGATTGCCCAGATCTATAAATTACAGAACCTTGAAGTAACCTAGGAAGGAAAATTCCTTTGGCCTTCAAAAATAATTGTAAAATATTGATTCACTTTTTCTGACTGGAGCCTAACTGGGTTTTTAGTTTTAGGAGATTTTAATATAAATAATCAAGTGTATAAAGTGACAACTAGTTATGATACCTGAAGGCTACACTTGGACTCAGAAATTATTTCTTTGTTTTGGGTTTTTATTCCAAATAGAAAATTTTGGGGGAAGTAGAGCAGCACCTAATTGAATCCCAATAAGGATAATACAAAGTGGTAAGCAAAACAAATACAAACTAGAAGAAGAAGAACCCTTTGGAAATAGAAAGGTTGAGTCCTTTCCAGGCTATTTTTCTATTAGACTAAAAAGCTCTAATTTATTTTGTTTTTCCCACAGTATTTTTCCTACTTAAAAAAAGAGTATCCTGTTTCCATCCCACTTATTTCCATCATTCTGATTAGTTGAGTTTACTGGGCATATGGCAATTTCCTTTTAGGAAAGTTTAAAAAAAGAAATGAGATTCACTGGAAAATCTATAGGTCAAGAATAAGAAATGATTTTTGTGTGAATCACCAGTAGGACTGTCTGAATAGCCCTGGGGAAATCTAAGTCATCAATATCAATAACACTGCCATAGCCACTGTCAACTGATGTTTGTGTAGCATTTATAAGATTCACTAAGATCTAGATAAACTTTAATTGTAACACACCCTTATCTTTACTTACAACTGGTTCATTTTCTTAATCTATTTATTAAGCAGAGTTGTGGGCAATAAAAGAATATGTTCTGATAACATTCAGTAAATTATTAAAATTCCAGTATCTCTCTCACTGATTAATCAATTAGCTCTGAGTCCCCAAACAAGTTCAAAAAACATTATTAAATAAATTGGAAAAACATCTTTTCCCATAATCTTATTTCTCTCTAGTTAGCAAACCTCTTTTGCTGATACAAACATTGTTTTCTGGTTACATAATTTGTTAACAATTTTACAACCACTAAATTCAAAGGCATCATTACTTACAATATAATAACTGAAAAAATCCCAGCCAAAGGTACCTCTAACCATCACTACAAATGTTGACTTTTCCTTAGTTTTGCAAATAGATCCACCATTCATTCTCTCAGGATGCTGATTAAAGTTCAGAATCTTCTCAAAATTTCTTGTTTCTTCAAAAGAGTTAAATCACTTTTTCCAGGAAAGAATTTCCTCTCCTTAGTTCCCAAAGTTATTCCATACCCCATGTTTCTGTCTGTTACTGCCATTTTATACAGCCAGGAAAGCTTAAAGTAATATAGCCCTTGATTTCAGTTCTGAAAAAAGGAAAACTTTTAAGGATAAAAACAATAAACCTAGGGGTAACAACATGATGAAATAAGAAAGATTTGGGTCAAAGTATATAATCAGGTCTTGGTAGCTGGACAGGGAAAAAACTCTAGTTAGCAGAGGTGATAGAAGTGATAGAGAGATTCCCTAGATTATGCAATGAGCAGTAATTTTCAGGTCATATCAAGTGAGAGAAGGGAAGTCAGCAGTGGTCTTACAAAAGATCATCTTCAAACTTATTTTACTTATTATAAACTTTGCTTAATGTACTTATATATTCAAAGTTATTTTACTTATTGAATTTATTTTTTTATAGCAGCTCTATTTGTGGTGGCAAAGAATTGGAAATTGAGTGAATGTCCATCAATTGGGGAATGGCTTAATAAACTGTGGTATATGTATGCGATGGAACACCATTGTTCAATTAGAAAGCAGCAGAGATGGGAATTCAGAAAGATTTGCATGAACTGATGCTGAGTGAGATAAGCAGAACCAGAAGAACATTGTACACCCTGATAGCAACATGGGAGTGATGATGAACCTTAATGGACTTGCTCATACCAACAGGGCAACAATCAGGCACAATTTTGGGAAATCTGTGAGGGAGAATGCCATCTGTATCCTGAGAAAGAATTATGGAGTTTGAACAAAGACCAAAGACGATTACCATTAATTTAAAAAAATATTATCTTTTGTAATTCTGCCATATCTCATACTTTGTTTCTTCCTTAAGGATATGATTTCTCTCTCATACATTCAAATTAGATCAGTACATACCATGGAAGCAATGTAAAGACTAACAAATTGCCCTCTTTGGGGGATGGGGGGAGGGAAGCAAGATTAGGGGAAAAATTGGAAAATTCAAAATAAATAAAATCTTTCAAAAAAAGGTTTATTTAGTATTTTGTTTTTCCCCAGATACATATAAAACAAATGTTTACATTCATTTTTAATTGTTTGAGTTCAAAATTTTCTTCCTTCCTCCCTTCCCCTTACCCTCATCAAGAAGGCATCAATATAAGCTATACATGTATAGTCAAGAAAAGCATTTCCAGAATAGTTTGAAAGAACCCTCAAGAAAGATGATGTTAAAAAATGCTTCGATTGATATTCAGACACAATCAATTCTTTCTCTAAGAATGGATAGCATTTTTTATCTCAAAACCTTCAGATTTATTTTGGATCATTTTATTGCTGAGAAGTGTCAAGCCATTCACAATTGATCATGTTACAATTATACTGTTACTTTCTACAAAGTACATTTCATTTTACATCAGTCTTTGTTTAAACTCCACAATTCTTTCTCTGGATACAGATGGTATTCTCCTTCACAGATACCCTAAAATTGTCCCTGATTATTGCCCTGATGGAATGAACAAGTCCATTAAGGTTGATCATCACCCCCATGTTGCTGTAAGGGTGTATAATGTTCTTCTTGTTCTACTCATGTCTCTCAGGATCAGTTTGTGCAAGCCTTTCCAGGCTTCTCTGAAATCGCATCCCACCTTGATTTCTATTAGAATAATAGTGTTCCATAATAGACATATACCACAATTTGTTCAGCCATTCCCCAATTGATGGACATCCCCTCAATTTCCAATTCTTTGCTACTACAAATAGAGCTGCTACAAATATTTTTGTACAAGTGATGTTTTTACCCCTTTTCATGATCTCTTTAGGGTATAGACCAGTAGTGGTATTGCTGGATCAAAGGGTATGCACATTTTTATTGCTCTTTGGCCATAATTCCGAATTGTTATACAGAAAAGTTGGATGACTTTACAGCTCCACCAACAGTGCATTAGTGTCCCAGATTGCCCACATCCCTTCCACCATTAATCATTGCCCTCTCTGGCCATATTGACCAATCTGAGAGGTATGAGGTGGTATCTCAGAGATGCTTTAATTTGCATTTCTCTAATCAGTAATGATTTAAAGCATTTTTCATATGATTATGGATAACTTTGATTTCCGCATCTGCAAATTGTCTTTGCATATCAGTTGATCATTTGTAAATTGGGGAATTTTTTTAATAAATTTTACTCAGTTCTTTATTTTAGAAATGAGTCCTTTATCAGAAACACTAGTTATAAAAATTGTTTCCCAATTTACTACATTTCTTTTGATCTTGGTTAGGGTAGTTCTGTTTGTGCAAAAGCTTTTTGATTTAATGTAATAAAAATTATCCAGTTTGTTTTTAATGATGTTCTCTATCTCTTCCTTGGTCATAAACTGCTTTACTTTTTATAGATCTGACAGATAAACTATTGCTTGTTCTCCTAGTTTGCTTATAATATTGTCTTTTATGTCTGAATTCTACCCATTTTGATCTTATCTTCATTATTCATTATTTATCATTATTTTGATCTTATCTTCAAATTTCTGCCATACTAACTTCCAATTTTCCCCAATGGTTTTTATTGAAGAAAGAGTTCTTATCCCAGAAGATGAACTCTTTGGGTTTATCAAACAGCAAGTTACTATAATTATTTCTTGCTATCTCTTTTGCACCTAGTCAGTTCCACTGGATCCATCATTCTATTTCGTAGCCAGTACCAGACTGTTTTGCTGCTTTATAACATAATTTTAGATCTGGTAAGGCTAAGCCACCTTCTTTTTGTACTCTTTTTCTTTTGTTTCTTTTTAGGTTTTTTTTTGCAAGGCAATGGGATTAAGTGGCTTGCCCAAGGCCACACAACTAGGTAATTATTAAGTGTCTGAAGTCAGATTTGAACTCAGGTACTCCTGACTCTGGGGGTGGTGCTCTATCCACTGTGCCACCTAGCCTCCCCCTTTGCATTCTTTTTCATTAAATCTTTTGCTATTCTTGACTTTTTGTTTGTCCATATGAATTTAGGTACATTTTTTTCGAGCTCATTAAAGCAATTTTTTGGGGGGTTTGATTGGTAAAGCACTAAATAAGTAGTTTAATTTAGGAAAATTGTCATTTTTATTATATTAGCCCAGCCTATCCATGAGCAGTTGATATTTGCTCAGGTATTTAAACCTGATTTTATTTGTGTGAAAAAGATTTTATAGTTATTTTCATAGAGTTTCTGAGTCTGCCTTGGCAGGTAGACTCCCAAGTATTTTATATTGTCTGAAGTTATTTTAAATGGGATTTCTCTTTCTAACTCTTGCTACTGTATCTTGCTAGTAATATATAGAAATGCTGAATATTTATGTGGGTTTATTTTATATCCTGTATCTTTCCTAAAGCTGCTAATTGTTTCTAGTAGCTTTTTAGATGATTTTTTTGGGTGTTCTAGTTATACTATCATGTCATCTGCTAAAAGTGAGAGTTTTGTTTCTTCCTTCACAATTCTAATTCCTTCAATTTCTTTTTCTTCTCTTATTGCTGAAGCTAACATTTCTAATACAATATTGAATAGTAGTGGTGATAATGGGCATCCTTGTTTCACTCCTAATCTTATTTGGAATGCCTCTAGCTTATCCCCATTGCATATAATGCTTGTTGATGGTTTCAGATAGATATTGCTTTATCATTCTAAGGACAATCCACTTATTCCTATGCTTTCTAGTGCTTTTAGTGGGAATGGGTGCTGTTATTTTGTCAAATGCTTTTTCAGCATCTATTAAGATAATCATATGATTTTTGTTAGATTTGTTATTGATATAGTCAATTATACCGGCAGTTTTCCTAATATTGAACCAACCCTTCACTCCTGAGATAAATCCTGCTTGGTCATAGTGAACCTAGTGATAACTTGCTGTAATTGCTTTACTAAGATTTTATTTAAGAGTTTTGCATCCATATTCCTTAGGGAAATTGGTCTATAACTTTCTTTTGACCCTTCCTGGTTTAGGTATCAGCACCATATTGGTATCATAGAAGGAGTTAGGCAGACTTCCATCTTCACCTATTTTTCTAAAGAGTTTATATAGAATTGGAGCCAATTTAAATATTTGATAGAGGGGCAGCTAGGTGGCATAGTGGATAGAGCACCAGCCCTGGGGTTAGGAGGACCTGAGTTCAAATATGACCTCAGACACTTAATAATTGCCTAGCTGTGTGACCTTGGGCAAGTCACTCTTAACATCATTCCTTAAAAAAAATTAAATGTTTGATAGAATTCACTTGTGAATCCATCTGGCTCTGGAGATTTTTTCTTAGGGAGTTCAGTGATGGTTTGTTTAATTTTTTTTCTGAGATAGGGTTATTTAGGTATTTAATTTTCCCTTCATTTAACTCGAGCAACTAATTTTTTTAAACATATTCATCCATTTCACTTAGATTATCAAATTTATTGACATATAGTTGGGAAAAAATAGTTCTAAATTATTACTTTAATTTCCTCCTTATTGGTGGTTAGTTCATCTTTTTCATTTATGATATTAGTAATTTGGTTTTCTTCTTTCCTTTTTTAATCAATATCTATTTTATTATTTTTTTCATAAAACCAACTCTTGGTTTTATTTATTAATTCAATAGCTTTCTTGCTTTTGATTTTACTAATTTCTCCTTTAATTTTTAGAATTTCTAATTGGGTATTTGAGGGGTTAAATTTATTATTTCTCTAATGTTTTAAGTTGCCTGCTTAGTTCATTAATTTCCTCTTTTCTCTATTTCATTCATGTAAGCTTTTAAAGATATAATATATCCCATAATCACTACCTTGGCTGTATCCCATAAGTTTTGGTATGTTGTCTCATTAGTGTCATTGTTACTTCTATCTATAATTTGTTGTTTGATCCAGTCATTATTTAAAATGAGGTTATTTAGTTTTCAATAAGTTTCATGCCTATCTCTCCATGGCCCATTATTATACATGATTTTTATTTGCACTATGATCTGAGAAGGAAGTATTCACTATTTCTGTCTTTCTGTATTTAATTATGAGATTTTTAGTGCTCTAGAACATAGTCAATTTTTGTCTAGGTGTCATGTACTTCAGGAAAAAAGTATATTCCTTTTTATCCTCATTCAGTTTTCTCCAAAGGTCTGTCATGTCTAGATTTTCTAACATTCTATTTACCTCCTTAACTTTCTTCTTGTTTATTTTATAGATAGATTTATCTAATTCTGAGAGAGGGAGGTAGAATTTTGCTTTCTATGGCTTCCTGTAACTCATTCAGCTTCTCCTCTAAGAATTAGGATGCTCATACCCTATACCAAGATAAGATCCAAATGGATACAGGATTTAGACATATTATAAGCAAACTAGAAGATCAAGGAGTTGTTTACCTGTCAACGTAAAGGGAAGCAGTTTATGAATAAGGAAGAGATGGAGAACATCACTAAAACAAACTAGATGATTTTGATTACATCAAATTAAAAAGCTTTTGCACAGACAAAACCACTGTAACCAAGATCAAATGAAATGTAGTAAATTGGGAAATGATCTTTACAACTAGTATTTCTGATAAAAGGACTAATTTCTAAAATATACAGAGAACTGAGTCAAATTTTTTTTTAAAAAAAGCCATTCTCCAATTGACAAATGGTCAAAGGATATGCAAATGCAATTTACAGATGAGGAGATCAAAATGATCCATAGTCATATGAAAAATTGCTCTAAATCACTACTCATTAGAGAAAATTCAAGTTAAAGCATCTCTAAGGTACCACCTCACACCTCTCAGACTGGTCAATATGAACAGAAAGGACAATGATCATTGTTGGAAGGATTGTGGGAAATATGGGACACTAATACATTGTTGATGGAGTTGTGAGCTCATCCAATTTTCTGGAAAGCAGTCTGAAACTATGCTCAATGGCAACAAAAATGTGCATACCCTTTGATCCAGCAATACCATTACTGGGTCTATAACCTGAAGAGATAATGAGAAAGAGTAAAAACATCACTTGTACAAAAATATTCATAGCAGCCCTGTTTGTGATGGCAAAGAATTGGAAATCAAGCAAATGTCCTTCAACTGGGGAAATGGCTTAGCAAATTGTGATTATATGTACATCATGGAACACTACTGTTCCATTAGAAACCAGGAGGGATGGAAATTCAGGGAAGCCTGGAGGGATTTGCATGAACTGATGCTGAGTGAGATGAGCAGAACCAGAAAAATGTTGTACACCCTAACAGCAATATGGGGGTGATATTCAACCTTGATGGACTCGCTCATTCCATCAATGCAACAATCAGGGACAATTTGGGGCTATCTGCAATGGAGAATACCATCTTATCCAGAGAAAGAACTGTGAAGTTTGAACAAAGATCAAGGAATATTATCTTTAATTTAGGAAAAAAACCTGGTATCCTATTGTATGATCTTGCTATCTCTTTTACTTTATGTTTCTTCCTTAAGGATATGATTTCTCTCTCATCACATTCAATTTGGATCAATGTATACCATGGAAACAATATAAAGACTGGCAAATTGCCTTCTTTGGGGGGTGGGGGAGGGAAGCAAGATTAGGGGAAAAATTATAAAACTCAAAATAAATACAATTTTTAAAAAGAAAAAAAGAATTTGGATGCTATACCACTTGGTGCATACATATTTAGTATTGAAATTGCTTCATTGTCTATGACACCTATTAGGAGGATTCCTAATCTCTTTTAATGAGATCTATTTTTGTAGCTGCTTTGTCTAAGATAAGGGTTACTACACTTGCCTTTTCACTTCAGATGAAGCATAATATATTCTGCTCCAACCTTTTACCTTTACTCTATATGTATCTTGTTGCTTCAAATGAGTTTCTTGTAAGCAGCATATTGCAGGATTCTGATTTTAATATGCTCTAATATTTGCTTACATTTTATGGGAGAGTTCATCCCATTCACATTCAAAGTTATAATTACTAACTCTTTATTGCCCTCCATGCTATATTCCCTTTGTTTGTATTTTCCCTTTTTTTCACCTTATCCATATTCCCTATATTTTTCTTCAGAATCTCACCTCCTTCAGTGGGTTTACCTTCTTATATCCAACCCCCTCACCTTTCTTTCCCCTTTCCTTTTGCCCCTTCTTTCTTCCATTCTGTCTCTTAGTTTCTCTTTTCCTTCCCCCTCCCCCTTTCCCCTCTTAATCCTTGAAAGGTAAGATAAGTTTCTTAAATCAATTGAATGTGTGTATTTTAATCCTTCTTTGCCCCAAATCTAAAGAGAGTAAGATTCAGGAGGTTCTCACCTCCTCCCTTCTTCCCCTCTATTGCAATAGGTCCTTTGTATCTCTTCATGTAATGTAATTTACCACATCCTCCATCCTCCCCTCTCTTTACTATCCCCTCTTTTTAAGGAGATATTGTTTTAAAATCATTTTATCAGAGTCACGGTCAAGCCATGAGTGTCTATTACTTTTGGCTAAGTATATTCTCTCTAATAGAGTTATGGTTCTCAAAAGTTATGAGAATCTTTCTCCCAGATGAGGATATAGCCAGTTTCATCTTATTGGATAACAGTTTTTTCCCTTTTTTACATTTTCAGGTATCTCTTGATTCTCCTGCTTGAAGTTCAAATTTTCTATTTAGCTCTGGACTTTTCATCAGGAAAAGTTGGAAGTCTCCTATTTCATTAAATATCCATCTTTTACCTTGGAAGAGACAGCTCAGTTTTGCTGGATAGTGAATTCTTGCCTGCATTCCAAGCTCCCTTGCTCTTTGGAATATTATATTCCAGGCCCTTCAATCCCTTAATGTTGATGCACCTAGGTCCTTACTGTGGTTCCTTGGTATCTAAGTTGTTTTATTCTGGCTGCTTGCAGGATTTTCTCTTTTATCTGATAGTTCTAGAAGTTGGCCACAATGTTCCTTGGTGTTTTCATTTTGGGATCCCTTTCAGGAGGGGATCTATGTATTCTTTCCATAACTATTTTGCCCTCTGCTTCCATGATATCAAGGAAGTTCTCCTTTACTATATCCTGAAGGGGTTTTTTAAATCAGTGTTTTCAGGAAGCCCACTGATTCTTAGGTTGTCTCTCTTGAATCTATTCTCTAGGTCAGTTGTTTTGACAATGAAGTATTTTACATTTTCTTCTATTTTTTCATTTTTTTGGGGGGGTTTGTTTAACAGATTCTTGTTGTCTGATGAAGTTATTAGTTTCCACAGATTCCAATCTATTTTTTAGAGAAGAATTTTATTCATTTACCTTTTGAAACTCCTTTTCCAGTTGGTCTTTATTTTTGAAGTTTTCCATTTGCCCATTGTAGTTTTGAGAGAATTATTTTCTTTTTGCACTTGTCCAATTGTATTTTCATTTTTCTTGTTGCAAGATGATAATTTTCTCTTGCAAAGTGTTAATTTTCTTTTGCATTTCTTTCCCCCAATTTTTCTAATTGATTTTTTTTATGTTTTTGCAAGGCAAACGGGGTTAAGTGGCTTGCCCAAGGCCACACAGCTAGGTAATTATTAAGTGTCTGAGACTGGATTTGAACCCAGGTCCTTCTGACTCCAGAGCCGGTGCTTTATCTACTGTGCC
Source organism: Macrotis lagotis (assembly GCF_037893015.1). Lineage (NCBI taxonomy): Eukaryota > Metazoa > Chordata > Mammalia > Peramelemorphia > Peramelidae > Macrotis > Macrotis lagotis. The sequence continues at coordinate 85,371,672 of NC_133661.1, read as the reverse complement.
ACCTATCCACCCCTTAATTGATTTTTAAACTCCTTCATGATCTCTTCTAAGAAGTTTTTCTGGGCTGGAAACTAATTCATATTCTCAGAAGTTCTAGATCTCTCTGAGTTAGGATCTTTGAAGAAGGTAGCTTGCAATGGACCCTCTTTTCCACTGGCTTTTCTTCATTTTCCAAGGATTTTGTGTTGGGGGAGGGGCTGGTTCATAGACCTTTGGTGTTGCAATCCCTAGAGGCTTTGATTACTGGGCTTAGTAACTCCAAGTCGGTGGGCCAGTAGGGGATGCTAGACACTTTCTCTGGAGTGTCTGTGACCTTGACCTTGTTTTGTGGCCCACTCCTTAAGCTGGGGGGGGGGGCAGGAGAATCCTGGTTATCCTGGAACAATGTGGCTGGGTCCTTGAGTTGATATGGTTAATCTCCTTAATCCTCATTCAACACTAAGATAGATCTGCTGCCCACACCTGACCCCTGGGGGAGGGGGGTTAGGGAGGTAGTTACTAACTTTTTTTTCTGGGAAGAATCACTTTCTCCCATAGGGATGTGGGGAGGGGACTCAACTGGAAACACACGGATGCTGCTGAAAATATGGGGCTCATGGCCCTGGTCTTCCAGACCAGCTCAACTGATTGGATCAATGTCTAGCTGCCGTGCAGGAGCCTCCTGCCTGCTGTTGCACTGGAGCTCTCCCCAGCCTCACTGGAGCTCTCCCACCTTCCACTCACACAACCAAAACTTCTGGGGCTGTTCTCAGGTTAGTTCCATGGGCTTCATTTCTCCACTCTTAGGGGGCTTTCTGCTCTCTGCCCCTGGCTCACCCACACTCCCCTGAGACAGACCTTATGGTAGATGTCCTTCTCCTCTGTTCTTCTCTGGGTTCTGTGGATCCAAAATTGATTAAGAGGCTTGATTCATATTAGTTCTGAGGGGAAGCCAGGAGAACTTAGGGCAGTGCCTGACTTCTCTCTGCCATCTTGGTCAGAACTCAAATTAGTTTTATATGTTTTGTCAATATATGTCAAGCTCTAAAGTGTTCCCTGGTCAAAATACATTGGGAAATATTCCCTAGTTCATTCTAATATGAATCCACCACAGTGAGGTCACCTTGTGGGGCATAGGATAGTACATTATCTTGGAGGTTTATTCCATTAAAGAGGGTTATTTGAACATTTTACTGTCCCTCTAAGGGTCATCAACATTTAATAACATTTAGTAAGATTCCTAAGTCTTTATCTACCCTAACTACTAAAATTCTCTCCTTCTCTATCTTCTCTCTAAGAAGATCTTACACCTTACATCACTCTATACCTGCTTCCATACTTACACCTTACACCTTACATCACTCTATACCTGTTTCCATTAAACTCTTTTTTTTGCATTTCTTCCAACTGATCAAGATATTTTTGAATTTTAAAATTTCTCCATTATTATTTCTACCAGATAATAATAATGTGTCTTATCCTAATTTGTATTTTCAGAGCTAGCAATATTTCAAAATGATTCAGTAAGCACTTCTTTAAAACCAGAACTCATATAAGTATAATAAAAGGTTTTTTCCTTTATGATATTAAGTAATATAAAACATTTTGTAGAGAAACTTCAAGTGTAATTAAAATATTTCACAGGAAATTTTAAGTCCAATTTGGGACTACAATATGATAAAAAGGTCCATTTCTATGTATATTTTAATGATACCATATTTTCCTCTAGACAAAAGTATGTACCAGATGTGGAATTCAAAGATGGATTTTAGATACATTTATTTCATATAGTTAGATAAAGTATGTGGAAGGATCTGAGAGATTTATTTCATTACAAGTTCAATATACATCTACAGTATGCTGTGGTTCAACAGTAAGGATATAGTATTTGGCAGACCTTAGCTCAAATCTAAGCTCTGCTACTTGATTAGCTATGGGACCTTGAACAAATCATTTCTCTGTGCCTTAGTTTCCCTATATGCAATAGGACAGGGTTGGATTAGTTGGCCTCTGGGATCCTTTATAGCTCTAGCTCTATGATTCTATGTGACTACTAAAACAATGAAGATGTTCTTAAGCTACTTAAATAGAAAAGGAATGCCCAGGTAAAGTGACAATAGTCCTCCTGTCCTCTATCCTAGCCAGAACACATCTGGAATATTCTGTTCAGCTTTGGGAGATGTAATGATGAGGTCTCAGTGAAGGATCTGCCTCCTGGCACAGACTAAGACCCCCCCCCCCCCCCATCAAGATCCCTGCTGTAGCCTGAAAGGATTAAGTCTTTGGGTAGCTACCTCTTCCCATTTACATATCCCAATTATCTCATCTTTGCTCTCTGAACTACTATCCCTCATCTGCATGTTCCTGAGTACCTCATTTTCCTGCTTCTTTTAAAGCTTGCCCTCTCCTCAGTGGAGTTGGTAAGTACACTGCACCTCAGTGAAGAAAAAGTGGGATGTTCACAATTGGCTTTAGATTCAGGGGAGAGAGGGCTATAAGAAGAATCACTGGAGAACACAAGGTTGCTAATCTTATATTGGGGTAAGGAGACATGATGTGTATCTTCAATCATTTAAAGGCTGTCAAGCACAATATGGCAAAATAGATTTATTTTGTATGATTCTGGAAGGTAATACTAAGCTAAGAGTTAGAGTTTACAAGCACATTTTAGCTCTATATAAGGAAAAAATTTCCTAATAATTAAAGTTATCCAAAGATGGAATTGTCTGGTTTATAAACTAGTGAGTTTCCCATCACTTGAAGCGTTCAAGCAGAGATTGGACAGCCACTTGGTAGGATGTTACTGAATGCTGTTCTATATGGAAGTTGAAGCAGTTTACTCCAACTTTAAGACTATATTCTATGGATAAGGACAAGAGCCATGCTTTCCTTGGCAAAGAGAGGGTCTGAAGGAGATGAGTCATTTCTGGTTATTGGACATATATCTGGAGGAGAAAATGAGGCTGGTGACTTAACCTAGTCCCCCCCCTCACTCAAATCCAATTCACTTGCTTGTCATGCTATCACCTCCCTGATAGCAAAATTTTCTTCAAGAAATGAAGGAAAACATCATATTACATATATACATTCTTCGTTCAAAGAAGTTTCAGATACATGTCAGATAGAAAGGTCCAGAGGTCCTTAGTGTGCAGCAAAAGGCTAATGGTAATAAATTTTCATCATTAAGACTCTGTTTATGATAATGAATCAGGGTAAAATACATGGTATGGATTCCCAATATACTTAGCATTACCAAGGATTGGTCCTAAAAGAGGGGCTTTAAAACTCAAAAAATTCCCTAACAGATGATCTGTGAGGGAGAGATCTTTTGAAGAAGTGGTCTTAGGACCTCTTTACTTACGGTAGATAGCTACTTTCAAACTAGCAGGGGAAAAAAAAACAGTCTGCTTTGTTTGGTACTAAGTAGCCCTTGCTGCTGTATTTGCCTTTTCTCACATTTTCAAATGGTTCCACACCCCAAGGAAAGCTGGAATGCCATGGGAAATTTTTTAAAATAAAAATTAATTTTTTTTTTGCTATTCTTTACTGGACCAACTTTATGAATCATAAGTATTGACATATACACAAGAAAATAGAAAAAGTGTATTAAACATGAAACAATAAATCTATTCCTTTTAAAAGATGTGAGATGTGTGTCTTCACATGGGATGTCTAAATAAATAGAAATGACTCTCAGGTGGTATGGACAGATATCTCTGCTAGCTGACCTAGACTTCTCTAAGAAATCTAACAATTTGTGCCTTGAGGAGAGGAGCAATGCTATAGCTGGGTTATTGTTCTCCCCAGGGGAACTTTATAGTCACCTGCTTTCCTTGGCTATTGTTGATCTAGGACATCAGTTTTTAGGAGCTAAAACAAAAGCTGATTCCCTGGCAACCTTTAAGACAGGAGCTTAGAGAAGCCTAGGTGGCCTAAGTGACCAGTCTGGAGTCAGGAAGAATCATCTTTGTGAGTTCAAATCTGACCTCAGACACTTACCAGCTGTGTGACCCTGGGCAATTCAGTTAATCCTGTTTGCCTCAGTTTCCTCATATGTAAAATGAGCTGAAGAAGGAAATTTTCAAAAACTCAACCAGAGTTGATTTTGTGTTAGTATTCAATAATTTCAGTTCTAGTTCTAAGGAAATTTAGGAACATGGCCCATAACTATCTGAAATGTTTGTTCTTTTTGGTGGGGAAACAAGATCTATGATTTCGTCAATATAGGGATTGCCATAGGTAGAGGGAATGTTGTCTGCCATTGTGGCACCTGCTTTATAACTTATATTTCCATTCTTAAACTCCTGAATCTCAGGTCAATTCTCTGAAGTATTAATTATAATTAATAATGTGTCAGTTAATCAGGTTTACTAGATCTTAGCTAATGAAAGCATTCTTACATTCTTACAGCAGCATTCTATAAATGGATTTACCTAAATAGAAGGCATCTAATTGTTAAAAAAAAATTCCTATGTCACTCAGCTCAGCCTGCAGATGATCAGATCAGATGTCAGGGGATCCTGCTCCTATAATCATAAATTCAATATACTTCTGATTTCAGTTCAATATTCTTATTAATCAAACTGGTAATGATCCCTAATATGTTTGATTCAAGCATAATTAGGGATTGAATCAGAGAATGGATAAGAGCTGAAAGGGACCACAAAGGTCATTTAGTTCAACCCCCTCACTTTACAGATGGTCAAACTGGGGCCCAAGTTGGGGAAATGATTTGTTCAAGATCACAAAGCTAGTTAGTGATATAGTGAAAGATCTTTGGTTCACGCTTGGCATGTATATAAAGGCACCATGACACTTCATGATGAAGATGAATGAGTGTTATATAGTTAGAAGTTTCCTGGGTAAAGAATATTTGTATAAATTTATATAAAAGATTAATTATATAGATATTTTCTTCTCTTTCACCACAATCAATTTATTTATTTATTCATTCATCCATTTATTTATTGGTTTGCCTGCTTATTTATTTATTTATTCATTCATTCATTCATTTATTTGTCTATTTGTCCATCTGTTTATTTATTTGCTTGTTCATTTACTCATTTACTTTATTTATTTATTTATTCATTCATTCATTCATTCATTTATTTATTTATTTTTAGGTTTTTGCAAGGCAATGGGGTTAAGTGACTTGTCCAAGGTCAGACAGCTAGGTAATTATTAAGTGTCTGAGGTCAGATTTGAACTCAGGTACTTCTGACTCCAGGGCCGGTGCTCTAATCCACTGCGCCACCTAGCTGCCCCCCCCCACAATCAATTTATTAATTAGGCTAGTGAATAATCAATAAATTGATGATCAGTGGTTTCTCTTGGTAACCAAAGATTCTAAAGGAGACCCTGAAATGCTTTAATTACATTCTGAATGGGAGTTTCTCTGTCAAATGAGAATCCAGCTTGATTGGTGGACCTTTAATGAGGAAGTAGGCCAAAAGCCTTTAACTCCTCTTGCTGGGAACATGGCTTGATTGTGAGACTCAGCAGCCTCCAACAACTGGGGCAGAGGAAGGCTTTTCCATCCAAACCTCTCTAGCTGGTTTTGTCCTTCACTAGCTGGGTCAGCTAAATTCTAATAGAGGGGACCAAGGACAGGGCTTTCTTTTCCCAGGCTAAGGACTCACCCATACCAGATTCTGTTTATACTCAGCCTTAATGGAAGTTAGGTTTCCTTCCTGGGCAAAACTGAGGAGTACCTTGAATGCTAGGAGTACTTTTATCAATAAACCATGCCCTTCAGAGTCTGAGTGACCTCCACAACAGTTGGGCCTTTACAGAAAATAGAAAGAAAAAGGTATGTAATTTTTTTCTCAACTCAGAGAGTGACTGGGCCAGAATCACACAGCTGGCAAGGAAGAAATTGAACTCCAGTCTCTGCTTATTGCGAATTCAACAGTTTTTGATTATACCATACTGCCTCCAATCACTAACTAATAATCAAAACAATAGTTCATATTTCTAAAGCCTTTTGACATTTACAAAGTACCTACATTACAGCAAGCCTTTGTGGTAGGTACGCACAATATTGCTATCTCCATTTTACAGGTGAGGAAACTAAAGCTCGGAGAGAGAAAGAAGAATTACAACTATACATTTGAATTTGACCCTCAAATCAATCTGCTGAAGGCAGTTAGATAATACAGTAGATAGAAGACTGGATTTGGAATCAGGATGACTTGAGTTCAAATCCAGCCTCTGACATTTGTGTGATGTCAGCCAAATAATTTAACCTTTGTTTGACTAAATTTTCCTCATCTATAGAATGGGAATAATAATAGAACTTCTCTCTTGAGGTTGTTGTAGGGATAAAATGAGCTAACATTATTCTAAAGTACCTCGTAAAAAAAGTACTTTGTAAACCTTTAGGCACTATATGATGCTATCATCATTATTATACAAATTCAGCCTGATTGGGGGGGTGTTGGCATGCATGGGTAGAGACCCTAGGACCCTACAAAGCTCATGTTAGAGGGTAAGTTGAGGACTGGGTCTGGGGAGGTGCTCACTTGGGCAGTGGTTACAGGGTAAGCATTCCTGCTAAATAGTGGTAAAGCTTTATTGTTTTTCTGCTTCTAAGGGACTGCAAGTTCTCTCAACTCCTGATACATTCTGCCGTGCTTTAGTTACAATGAATAAATGTGAAGATTCACATTTGAACCCAAATACTCCACTTCCAAATTCAGGGAATTTTCCACTGAACTGCTTCTTTGCAAAAAAAAAAACAAAACAGCTTCATATGATTTTTAATGGTAAAATGAGATTGCTTTTGTTTTCATGGATTTGTGATCTCTTTGATATACATATACATTGCATTAGTACAGATGATAACCCATGTAGCCCTTCTTGTCTTGGGCCAAACTTGTCCCTTTCTAGAAATCTGAGGTCCTGTAGATTATCATCTAGGGCTTTGACCATTTTGTGGATGATAGTATTGTGCTCTGATTTTTTTTTCCCCTTGACCATCCTTTTTTTCTTATCATCCATTTCCTTGGTATCACCTCTTGTGTACAAGTTAACTTTTTTTAACTTAAAAATTTTTTTTGCAAGGCAATGGGGTTCAGTGACTTGCCCAAGGTCACACAGCTAGGTAATTATTAAGTGTCTGAGGCTGGATTTGAACTCAGGTATTCCTGACTCCAGGGCCAGTGCTCTATCCACTGTACCACCTAGCCGCCCCACAAGTTAACTTTTGACAACATATTTACAGCCAAGATATGTCTTTCTCTATTTCCCTTTAGGTCACTCAGAGACCTGATTCTTTGGAGATAATTTTGTTCAATGTTTCATATTCATACAACATCATTGGAAGAACATTTGTGTTTAAATAATGAAACAGAAATGGATGAGGTTGAGGCATGCTATATTTCTGGATTATTGATAGTGTGCAGAAATTTCCCAACTGGCCATCCTGCCTTTTTCTCAATTCTTGGTCCAAAATATTGTCTATAGGCTATGCCTGGCCAATAGTTATAAGTGCTCATTGACTATTGACTGACTGATAGATGTGCACATTTATTCTGGATCAGGTCTCACTCAGGTCAGCCTGGTGGTTGAGATTTAGGCCTGAAACAAAATGAAACACTTTTGTACTGTCTAACAGTTAATGAAAAAAGGTTTATAACAATAGGTAGCATGGAGAGGACAACCAGCAGGTGACAACACTGATCTGGTTGGGCACAACTTCCTTGGTTTGGTGTTTGTCTCTGTAGAAGGTTGGTCAGAAGTGTGTTTCTAGCCCCAGGAGCCTTCAAGCCTTCAGACTCTGAGGGAAACTGCAAAAACAGTTGGAGCCTTGGTTCCAAGGATGAATGAAGACTAGAGGAAAGCTTCAGTACTATTTAAAGAAAAAGTAGCCTTGCCTCCCTGGGGGGGGGGGGGTTGCTCCTGGGACACAATAGAAATGATTTCTCTCCTGTTTAATGATAAAGATAGAAATAGCTCACATGTATACAGTGACTAGCATGTGCTAATCACTATACTAAACACTATCCAAAATTATCTTATCTGATGCTAGTATTGTCCTCATTCTGAGGAAACTGAAGCAAGCAGAGGCTGAGTGACTTGCCCAAAGTCAAATGGCTAGAGTCTGAGACTGGATTTGAATTAAGGTCTTCTGACTCAAGGCCATAATGATAATGAAAATAATAAGAAGAATTAATTTATATATGACTTATCATTTGATCCTCACGATAACCCTATGATATAGTTGTCTCATTCTAGTATATCTATTTATTTGTTTATCTATAAATGGTATCTCTATATCTGTATATCTATATATGATATTATACTGTATAAATGCTGTATATGTCACATGGAGGATATTTAAGTTATATACAATATTTATATATATGCTTTATAGTATACTACAAATATTAAAGAAAATCAAGCAAAAAGTCTAAACATATATCTGTATATCTGTATGTACGTATGTATGTATGTGTATGTGTGTATATGTAGCCTTCATGAAGAAAATCAGACCTTGTATGAAAAAAAATTGAGGCAAATAAGCTGCTGATTAGTTTTAAGATGCTCCTTAGTGATTTCACTTCTAAAAAATGACATCTCTTATAAATTCAAGGAGATGTGTGTGTGTGTGTGTGTGTGTGTGTGTAGGTCTTTTTTTTAAAACCAGACTCTCCACTTAGAACTTTAAGAACTCTCCAATGTGTTTTATTTTTGGTCACAAGAATTGATGCAAATTGACAGAAGTGGAAGAAGTTCTTGGCAACGAATAGATTACCATTTTCAGAAATGCCTCATAGAACATTTATATAGCTATGCTAAAGTCAATGAATTCCTATTAAGGCATACTTTAGTTTGCATGTGCATATCCATTAGCTTCCATGAAGAAAACCAGACCCTGTATGAAGAAAATTGAGGCTAATAAGCTGCTGATTAGTCTTAAGATGTTCCTTAGTGATCTCACTTTTAAAAATGACACCTCTTATAAATCCAAGGAATTAAAAACAAATTTGGAACGAAGAATTCTCTTCACTAAAAGTAGAATTTTTTTTAAAAAAGGATATTGCTCTTAAATGTTCTGTTGGTTTATATTTTATCATAAAAATTCTAGGCTTTGCAATTTGGAAGTGCTCTAAAATAAATGCAAGTTGTTAACTTTTTATGTTGAAATAACAGCATCAACTGAAATTACATAAACAGGCATAAATAAATGAAAACATATTATAATTGCTATATTTACTAGCACAGTTTCTAATTTCCTCCCTTTTAAAAGCAGTTGTTTTATAGTTAAAATGAGATAGGAGCTGTGCAGAGATAAGGCTCCAAGAGGGAAAGAATCCCCAACTGCTCACAATCCAGTTTCCTTCTGGCAAAATGTTACTGTCCTTAGAAGGAGGAATTCCCTTCAGAGGAAAGCTTCTGAAAGCTTCATAAGAGCAGAAGAGGAACTCTAAATAGGGTCAGCTCTTTCACTTACTCCACCAAACAGGAGTTGTTTGAAACAAAATTCATAAACCTACCAAGGCTTTTATCAGGCCTTCAGATGTTTAAAAATTGTATACATTATATACATTGTACATATTTGTGTTCATGGAAACACAACAAAGATATCTCATGTTCCTCCAGGTCATGTTTCTGGTGGAATATAAAAGAGAAAAATAGATAAATAAATGTCATATTTAAAATTCACAGGCTACCACGTTCACAAACCTTCCGAAGTGTGTGTGTTTGAGTGGGGTCTAGAGAATTGAGTGTGTCATGTACAAGAACATTTGTGCAGATATTAGTTTGTGAGGCTACTAGGTGGAAATATGGGTAATAATGCTATACCCAAATTGGAGTCAGGAAGACTTGATTTCAAATTTGACCTCTTTAGACACTTAACAACTTTGTGACTTTGGGCAAGATAGCTATCTTCTTTGGGCCTCAATTTCCTCATCTCTCAGGGTTATTGTGAGGGTCAGATGAGATCATATTTGTAAAATACTTTGTAAATGCTCAGCTAGGTGTCCCAGTGGATACAGTGCCAGGTCCGGAGTCAAAAAGATCTGAATTCAAATGCAGCCTCAGATACTACCTGTATGCATGACTTTGGGCAACTCATTAAACCTTGTTTCCCTTAGTTTCTTTATCTGAAAAAAAGTGCTAGAGAAAGAAATGGCATACCATTCCAATACAAAAAAAATGGCAAACATTCATTCCAGTAAGAAAACCCCAAGTGGGGTCATGAAGAGTTGGACATGATTGAAATGACTGAACAACAACAATAATAATAATAACAATAATTATAATAAAATATTAGTAATATAATGATATTTATATTAATACAATCATATGATCCTTAATGATATCTACCATAATAATATAATATATTAATATATTCATGTATAATATGGTATAATCCTAATATATTAGTATAGGACATATAATAGTATATAAAATAATAACCATTTTTATTATTACTAATTATTATTTAGAAAATGCTGCTAGGGAGAAAAGTACATTTTGCTGGCAGTGTTCTGGGGAGGGGCAGAAGTGGGGAGCTCCAGGCATGGCTTTCAGCTTCCTCATTTCTCAGGGTGGTGGATTTCCTTTCGAACCCAGACCCCCCAACAGTGCCAGCAGGTGGTTAAAAATTATAAGTGAACTCATTCAGACGTCACCTCTCTTGAAACCTACTATTCTTAGAGGCTTGTGATTGATTTCTCAATTGAATCCCTAGGCCAGGCTTATCCAGTTTAATAAAACTTTCTTAATGGGGCCAATTTTAAATTGATTTTATTCTCCAGGACAACTATTGCATTTCCATTGTTTACAGTACTGATTAAGCTCTATGTCCTTCATTTCTTTTCTTCTGCACATATTCATATATCCAAAATGCCCCAATTTACACAGTAACTTTACACAGTAAAATTTTGGAAGACTTTAACTTGTCTCTCTCCTCATTTTTAGCCTTTTATTTTTCAATGTCTTCTTTGCCTAAATGACCTTTGCCAGTGGTGATGATCTTATATTCTTCTTGCCTGTGCTCTTATCAGCATTTGTGACAGTCTTCTCCAAGGTAAGCTTCAGCAATCTCTTTCATCTTGATCAAAATCATAGAAGATACTTTTTTTCTGGACAGAAATATTTGGTTTTCCCTTTGTACTAACTACATTTTGACCATAGGCCTATCTGCATTAGCCTTCACCATGAAAAACTATGCTTTATATTTGATTGTACAACTGTACCATCAAATCTCTGGCTGCTCAGATGTTTGGTATCAAAGACTGTGTTGGTGGAATTCATTGAAATTTGATTCTTTGCGGCATTACTGATTAAATATTTTGTCATTGAAGGCTATATAGATTGAGAAGGTCCTGTTTCCTTGGTTATTAGCAATTATTTTGATTTTTCCATGTCAGAAAACTCCCACATAGGAATAAATGGTGCCAAGATCAATTCCAACTGTGGGACCCTTTGACATGGTTCCTAGGATATTGGGGATTGTAGCTGACTGCAATGGGAACAAGAGAAGTAGCTGCTGACCTGAGTAGCTTCCTATGTGGTTTTAATAGCTCAAGGTCTTCAGATATGTAGATCTAATCTTTTTTTTCCCTCTAGAATAAAATGTTTTCTCCTTCACTTGCTCTCCAAATAAAATTTATGGGAATGGAGCCAAGATGATGTATTAAAGGCAGGGACTTGCCTGAGTTCTCCCCCAAACCACTCCAAATATCTTTAAATAATTACTCTAAACAAATTCTAGAGTGGCAGAACCCACACTTTCCCTGCCCAAGACATCTTGGAAGATAAGTGGGAAGATTTTGTTCTACTGGAGTGAGAGAGGAGTACATTTCAGTTCCAGCTCCACTGGAGTGAACTGACTCCAGTCATCCAGGATCATACCAAGGGGTGACTGGGTCAGTGGCAGTGGTAATGGTTTCCAGAACTCTCAGTCCAGGGATTGCGAAGGACAGCTTAGAAGATCAACAGGAAAAATCAGGGTGAGAGTCCAGGTCTCAGCAAGGCAACACCAACTCCAATTGATCAGGAGCAGTTCCTAGGAGCCACTGAATCAGCAGAGGTAGCTGCTTCTGAAGCTCTTGGTCCAGAGATGGAAAAAGGATTAGAAGGAGATTACAGTGGTCTCTTTGTCATTGGTTAGGCAGGACTCTGTTGCTTTGCCTATACTCAGATCTGAGTTACAGTTCTGGCTCTCCAGAGCACAGGCCTGGTGAGTGATCAGAACCTTTCTTGAGATCATAAGATCTTGGAAGAATTGAAAACTTGTAGGCCCCTAGAAGTATCTCTGAAAACAGCTGCCAAAAAACCCCCAAAGCTTGGGACATTGCATTCTCCACCCTGGAAGCAGAGTCCTAAACCTAACAAGGAGTTAAAATCAAGTTATAGGCTAGGTAAATGAGCAAAACAAGAGAAGAAAAAAAATCTGACCACAGACAGTTACTAAGGAAGATCAACCAAAGCCTCCAAAAAAAAAAAACCATGAATTGGAATCAGGCCATGGAAGGGTTCAAAAAGAATTCTGAAAATCAAGTAAGAGAGGTAGAAGAAAAATCAGGAAGAAAATCGAGACCGATGTGGGAAAATCATAAAAACGGAGTCAGCAGCTTAGTGAAGGAGACACAGACCAAAACCAAACCAAACCAAAACAAAACAAAAAAAATGAAGAAAATGCCATCTTAAAAAACCAGACTGAATCAAATGGAAAAGAGGTCCAAAAAGCCAGTGAGAAGAATACCTTAAAAAGCAGAATTGGCCAAATGGAAAAGGGGATACAAAAGTTCATTGAAGAAAATAATTCCTTAAAATATAAAACTGAGTAAAGGGAAGTTGATGACTATAAAAAATCAAGAAATAATAAAAACAAAACCAAAAGTATGAGGAACTAGAAAAAATGTGAAATATTCATTGGAAAAACAACTGACCTGGAAAATGGATCCAAGAGAGATAATTTTAAAATTATTGGGCTACCAGAAAGCCATGATCAAAATTTATACACAGCTTAGCATTTTAAAGCAGTAGAGTTTTAGTGAAAGGAATAAGCATTTATTAATCACCTACTGTGTCTTAGAACTGTGGTGCTTTATTATTATCTCATTTGATCTTCACAACAACCCTCATGCAAGGTAGGTAGCTGTTATCTTCATTTTCTAGTTGAGAAAACTGAGGCAAATAGAGGCTAAATGATATGCTCAATCTATTGTCTGAGGCTGGATTTGAACCTACTACTTCCAAGCTCCAGGCATGTATCTCTTCCTTCTCCTATTTGCCCATAGAGTAGATAAATGTACTCCAGATGGGAAGCATTAGGTAAGACTTGCACATCTGACTAACTTGATTGTTGGAGAAGAAGGAAAAGAGAAGAGACTTTGCTTTAAATTATATCTAGAGCTGCAGATTCCTCCTCTTGACTTTTTTCTTGATTTTCCAACTTTGGAGCAGTTGCAGTTTTTTAAAATAGATTCTTATTTTGTATAACTATTATTCACTTCCACATTTAGCTTTTAAGTCCTTTCTTGATTGTCCAACTTTACTGTCTTTGGCTCCTCCTTTTCCTAAAGGTGTGAGGACCCTGATGGGATTCAGTCTGTTTGCATCAATATCTAATTTTTATTGAGTTTGGTGAACCAGTTGCTACAATGGCACTAGTAATCAGGGTTATCTCTAAGGTGGGTGCTTGGGCAGTCACCCAATGTGGAAATCACAAATTTATATTCTTCATTCTTTTTTAACATTCATCTGCACAATATCGTTTTCTAAGTGCTCATGGTAATAATGTTCATTCTTTCCATAGGTGAAAAAGAATGGACAGAACTATTCTTGTAATAATATTTATTTATTCATTTCTTAAAATTCATTATAGGGGCGGCTAGGTGGCGTAGTGGATAAAGCACCGGCCTTGGAATCAGGAGTACCTAGGTTCAGATCCGGTCTCAGACACTTAATAATTACCTAGCTGTGTGGCCTTGGGCAAGCCACTTAACCCCATTTGCCTTGCAAAAAACCTAAAAAAAACCTCATTATACTTTTGATGAAATATTACATTTTAATTCACTCATTTTTGTTACTTCAATAAACAAATATATAAAGAGAAAAGGTGCCAAACAACCAGGGGGTGACAAGCTGTCATTTGTTTCTGCTTTATGTTACACCTCAAATTCCCCCACGATATTATGAATGTGCTGGTGTTCCCTGAATGGTGAAAGCAATAGGAATCTAGGACACAATGAACCAATAGAAATATAGATTTCAAGGGTTATCTTATTGCCCATTTCAGAAGCCATGGAAATAGAAGAAAAAAAAGAGTTAGAAAGGTAGTATGAGTATTGGTTCCAATATTGGGTGCTGAGGTCACATGGCTTTTTGGCTCCATAAGGATATACTTACTTACTATGAGTAATATAACATAATCTAGTTTTGTGTACCTCTTTTATTGTTCTTATTTGAATATTAAATGCATGAAATACTAAACTATCTTTTGGTATATCTTTTTATATACTTGAAAAGTCATTAGGGCAGAAAACCAAATTTATTTGAATCCCACCACTGTGTAAGGGTAAAATATGGGGCTGAGTGGTGGAGAATCAAGATCAACCTATCAAGGTAACAGGCCCCCAGGCCCAAATTTCTTTTCTCCAAAGGCAGGTTACAAGTATAGTACAAAACAGAGTGATGGGGACAAAGAAGATGACTATTTAGCATGTTTAAGGAACATTTGAAGAGAGAAAGATCATATTTGGCTAGGACAAGGATTAGGAAAGGGAAGTTCCATGTAATAATAGTAATTAATAATAAATTAGCATTTATGTAGTGCTTTGAGGTTTTCATAGTGGTTTATAAATAATATCTCTTTTTATTCTCATAATCAACTTGGGGAGTAGATGTTATTATATTTTTATTTTATTTATATTATCCCATATATATATATTATATATATATATAATATATATATATATATGTATTAAGAAACTGAGATAGACTGAAGTTTTTAAGTTATTTATCCAGGGACACAAAGATGAAAAGGGTCATCTATAGGATCTGAATTGAAGCCTTCCTAATTCCAAGTGAGCTATTCTAGCAACCAGACAGGAGACACGGAGATAGGACTCCCTGTATTCTCAGACAAAGGAGTAATATGGTCAGGAATATACAGTTAAAACATTATTTGTACACTTTTTGTGAAGGATGTACTAGAAAGAAAAGAGACTGGAAGAATGGAGACCAGTTAGGAGGTTATTCTTGTCCAGGGGACAACTAAGTGAATGATGATATATGAGTGAAGAGTGGGAAATTACTATAAGACATACTGTGAAGAAGTAGAATCAGCAAGATGTGATGAATGATTTGGACTTGGAGGCTGAGAAACCAAAGATAATTAAAGATGACTCCAAGGTTTCAGGTCTAGTAGGATGCATGGTAGTGCCATCACTGCAATAAGGAAATGGAGCAAGGACATGAAGTTACACCATTGGGCGTCCCCTTCCCTTCTTAGTCACAAATGAAGAGTGGCTTTGGTTTCTTTTCTTTACACTTTTTTTGGAGGCACTTTCTTTCATTGTTTCTCATACCTGGAATGCTTTTGACTCGACCTATTTGACTTCCTTTAAGTCGAATTAAAATCCCACTGGTTTTTCAAGAAGTCTTCCCCAAACTCCCTTAATTTCAGTGCTTTCCTTCTTTTAATTATTTCCTATTTATTCTGCGTATAGCTTGCTTTGTATATATTGTATATGTTGTAGATATATCCTCTTTTAGAATGAAAGCTTCTTGAGGGTAGAGACAGCCTTTTTCCATAGTGACTGACACATGGTAGGTATTTAATAAATGCTTATTGAATTAAATTTGAGATCTTTTTTGGGAAACTTCTTGGGAAAATGTATACAATTTGGCCCACCTTTTCAAGGATACATGGGTGATAGAACACAAGTGGGAAAGAAATGTGTATTCCTTCCTAAGTTCTCAAGATTCAGGGGGAGGTTGCTGAAAGAAGGAAGAGTTACATAGCTCAATCAGAAGTGGCAAAGGAGGCTTAGTTGGGCTAGGTGAGTAGAATTTGGTTTCTATAGAATGTGGAAGGACCCTTTCTTTGTAGAGTGTGGCTTTGGGATAACTCTCTGGGTGCATTATCTCTGTAGCTTTCCTCAGTGTTGCCTGTGGATTACCAGCTCATCTGTACATATCCAGTTTGACATAGAAGTATTACCATGGATCTATTGTTAGACAATATCAAAGGGCCTCTCATGATGGCTCACAAGACAATAACCTAAATATATGTTATAGATCATAATGTGGAAGAAGGCTTAGTCTTGATCTGTTTGGTTCCAGAGGCAAAACTAGGAGGATTAAGAGGTGAAAGACTCAGAGAGTCAGATTTGGGCTTGTCTAAGCTTTGTGTCATCTACAAATTTGATAAACCAGTCACCCCCACAACCAAACTATTGGTAACAGTAGATGCCTTCTGCCAAGGCCAGTCTTCCATTTCCTGGAATTCCTCAGACCAGGAATGAATTTATTTGTGGGTTGACTTGGAGCAGTCAGAAGAGAGAAAACTCACTGGGAGATGAGGAAGTCAGCAACTGCTGTCGTTCTGGGGAGGGGGAGGACTGCTTCCTTAGCACTTCTCTAGAAGATGAGAATTCAAAATTCCCTTAAACTTGATTTTTCTGAAAGAAGCATTCAGGTGTTTTGTCCTTCTCAGAACCCAAATTTTGGAAATTCCCTCTCTCAGAGCCCAGCTTGGAGACATTTTCTATATTGTAGCATTACCACATTAAAGAAGAACTGGTGCTAAGGCCTGGGGCTTGAAAACTGTCTAGGCTGATTACTTGCCGCATGACTTTGGATCAGTTCTTCTTATATCCCAAGGTCTCCCTTTCCTCCTATGTAAAAGGAAGGAGTTGAACTAGATGATTCTCAAGTAACTTCCAGTTGTAAATTTATGATTTTTTCTAACCTCTCTCCCATTCAAGACTCCATATCCACAGTTAGGCTGCCAGGTCATGGGGGTACTTTGAAAATGCTTCTCCTACTTTGCTTCTGACAGGTTGGTATTTTAACTGACTCCTTTTTTCAGTTTTTCAAATTTTTTTGGTTTATAAAAACTCTTTACATTAATTGTCTTATTTACGTCATAGAGGTGACATGAAAATGCTTCTCCCCACTTTGCTTCTGATAGGTATTATAGCTGACTCCTTTCTTCCTTTTTTTCAATTTTTTTTTGGTTTTTAAAGACCCTTTACTCTCATTATCTTTTTTGATACAAGAGATCAAATGCTCTTCATCCTAAGGTCTGGATACCTCCCCCCGGCCTTTTCATACATTTTAATGATCAAATTCCTCTGTCTAATTCCTGGAACATTTTGAACTCTCTCTTTTAAATGAGCAGAGATAGAGAAATGGTCATTTGCTGACCTCTCTTTGCTTACCCATAGTTCTTGCTCAATCATCTTGTCTTCAGGTTAAGCCTCAATTCTCTGTAACTGATGTGGACCAGCAGGATTAAGAATTCTATTCCTTCCTTTTGAATGCTGCTATGATCTGGCCCAGAACAATCAGAAAGATCTTCTCATTCTTAGTTGTGTCACAAAAAGTGGACCGCAATCAAGGGAGACCAAGACAGTCAAGGCAAAGACCCTGGCATGATGTGACCTGCTGAGCAATCATGAACCCTCAGAGGTCAGCTCTATAGGAGATGGTCCAGCTTTTTATGGAAAATATCCAGGAAGCTTGGTATGATCTCAAAAGTAGAGGGCAAGCAATTTAGGGAGAAGGTAGTTCAAGAAAAAAATGTAGGTCAAGAAAAATGTCAAGCTCTTACTTTCTCCTTTTTGAATTCCTTGCTTGGAATTCACTTAAGTTGTATTGTTATTTCTTCTTAAAAACAGTGTGAATTTTGTGTTTGTAAGACAGGTCAGAGAAAGGAACATAGGACTAATTACTACATGTCTCTGAGTTTTATAATCATTGTTAACATTTGTCCAACTTTTAATTAGTCTACAAATATAATGACCTGCCTTTTTCCTTCTTGCACCTTATTGAGTTATTGAAGGATAAAAGTAGTATATTAAACACCTGCCAGGTATCAGGTTAAGTTCTGAGGATACAGAACAAGGGTCCCTGATATCAAGGAAGTCACAGTTGAATTGAGGAGAAACCATGTAAATAACTGTACAAAAAAAGATACAAGAAAGATACAATGGAGATCTTCTCAGAGGGAAGGCAGGAGCACTGAGAGTTTGGGAAAGGCTACTTTCAGAAGGTGGGATTTTAGGTGGTACCTGAAGAGAATTCTAGACTGGGGAACATCCCATGAACAGGCCTGGAGTGAGAGCTGGAGTACCTTGGTAGAAGGCTATCATTTGTGTATGTGGAGGGGTATAAACCACCTCATGGAATGAAAATGGGAGGACATGATCTTTTTCTGAGATTATGCTTGTTTCTTGGTGCATTTCCATGGAGCAACCTACTGATGGTTTGGAGATAGTGTGGCATTGTGGAGAAAGAGCTGATTTTAGAACCAGGAAGATCTGGATTCAAGTTCTACTTCTCACACATACTGGTTGTGTGACTCTGGGCAAGTCACTTAATCTCTCTGCAATCTAATAAACTCTCTAAGACTATAAATTGCTGATAAGGTGCCAACTTGCATTGGTAAAGGAATTTTCTTCATCCAGGAGTTCCCTATATCTATGAAATCACAGGTCTAGTCCCCATCTATTTTTCTATTACTATAAGCAACTTGGAATCACTGTAAATACTATAAAATTTCCCAGATGCAAACAAGCTTTAGATCTTACTCCTATTTAATTCTGGGTTCAATTTATTTAGTGTCTATATTTAATGTCTGTATAGGATAATAAATAGTCCCATGCCACCTCACTTACTGAGGTAATGGACTCTTGCAATGGATGGCCTAACCAACTATATGCTATAATCTGGACAGTGTAAATATTTCACGTACTTCATTTTCCCATGATGGTTTTGTTAGAATGACTCCTTCAGATGATTATGAATTTCTTTAAAGAGAATTTGTATTGCCCTGGATACAATGAAGTTAAAACAACATCATTTTTAAAAAGGAGTACTCAGATAACCTCACCACTAACAAGGAATCCTTTGATTGAATGTTGACAGAACTTCTTTGATAGCAGTGAACACTTTAGGTGGGCATAATTCTTCTTGCTTTGTGTCATTCTTGATTTTGACATTTCTTCAAATATAAAAAGACTATCATCAAGCATCCTATTGTGTAGGTTCTTCCCAGAGAGACATCTTCTGCTTCTTTAAACAATTTTCATTGATTCAATTAATTTCAACAAATGTTAATTACAGACTTACTGAAAACTAAGGAAGAAATGGGTCAAAAAAAACTCAGAGGAGAGGGAAGAGCAGCAAGGAAAAGAGACAAATCAATAGAGTTGGGTGCTACAGAGAAATAGAGAAAAATTAGATTAAAAAACATTTGGAAATAAAGACATTTTTGGTAGCTATGGAAAGAGTAGATTCATTTCCTTAGGGAATAAACCTGCTTGCAAGGGGCTGAAGAGTGAGTAAGAGGAGAGGAAGTGATGGTAACAGATGCACTTACCTTTATTTTGGGAGTTTGATTGTCAAAAGAGAGAAGATAGTTTGAAGGGATAAGCACAGAATTGCAAATAACAGGTCAGGAGATAATATAAGCAACTGCTATTTGTTTAGATTTTAGGATTTATAAGGCCCTTTATAAACACTGCTTCTTTTATTTTTTGGCAAGGCAATGGGGTTAAGTGACATACCCAAGGTCACCCAGCCAGGTAATTATTAAGTGATTGAGGCTGGTTTTGAACTCAGGACCTATTGACCTCAGGGCCAGTGCTATCCACTGTGCCATCTAGCTGCCCCCTACACTACTTCTTTTGAGATAAGACAGACAAAACTCTCTATTTCCAGTTCCAGGATAAATGGGTGTAGTTTTCAGTTTTTTCAAGTACAAGTCCACACATTAAATTTTTGGAATATTTTGATTTCTTTTTGAATTTTCTGAGCAGTTATAGAGGAAAGTCATTGCTGACCCATCTATTAGCTGAAGATTATTTTTCAGATTGCTGCCAGCTGCTCTTATTAACTTTTCAGTTCCCTGTGGCTTGGTGTAAATCTGTGTGATTGAACTTTTTCTGCTTATTCCCATGAACACTGTCATGATCTAAGATCAGGAACCAGACTAATCTTTAGACTTTAGTTGTCATTGATACAAAGAAGGGCCCCCATGTAGGCCCTACCTAGGGAGATAAGCATTTGACTACCAATGCAAAAACCCTAGTATAATAATGTTTTTTGTCCTTCATTTTGGAAGACCACATCAGGGAAGTGATGCCATGACAGGCATATGAATTGGATATGTGTGAGGGGGATACTGTGCTAAGTCACTAGCCTCAATTTTTCCCTTCAGAGTTATCTGGATCCAGTGACCAGATATACATCAGGACAACTGGAGATAGCCCTGGATGCAGGGCAATCAGGATTAAGTGACGTATTCAATATGTATCACGCTGAGATAGGTGATATGAGTTACTCATAGCCCTTAGACATTGGCTTGATGGGCTTTTTAATGGGCAACTGAAGAATGTCCAAATATTTCACTAGATTCAGGGTTCTTAATCTGAGTTCAGTGAACTTGTTTTAAAAATGTCTTTATAACTATATTTTAACAATTTCTTTTGCAATCCTATGTATTGTATTTTATTTTATACATTTAAAAACATTATTCTAAAAAGAGGTGCATAGGTTCAGTAGATTGCTAATAGGGTCCATGACACAAAAAATGGTTAAGCATCCCTGCTATAGAGCAAGGACGGGCAAACTACAGCTATGAACCAAATCAACTGTCACTTGAATTGTTAGTCAAAGAAGTTAAGAATGCTTTTAAAACACGCTGGAGTGGCATTTGGCAACTAATAGTTGCTGATCCCTGCAGGGGGAGTCAAAAGTGATCTGAGTATAGGGGATGCAATGCAGAAAGGAATCAATTCAACCAAAAATGTGGGCATCAGGTTCTTGTTCATCCTTTGAGTTTCACAGAGGACCAAGGACATCACAGGGTGAGATCTAGATACTCAAGTGGATTTATATGAGGCAGAGCTGCACAAAGTCATCAGCCTCACTCTCTTGTCCAGAGTCATCAAAGACCAGTGGCAAACCAAAAATCAAGATGGCTCTCAATGGCCCAGGAGGCAAAGAATGACCTTGGCATCCTCAATGTCTGATCAAGCTCTGAGTTCTCTACAGCACTTGCTTCAGTCACCTACAGATTTGCTGGAACAAATGTTCTCATATGCTTGGGGTAGACAACTTCCTAACTCACTGACAGGTATGTGACCTGTAGGTTACCTTCAACCTTCAACCCAACTGCCAAGAAGGTTTTTTTACCAGGGTGTGGCCAGCATCCTGGAGTCACAGATGAGGATTGGATGAAAGGAGACCCCAAAGTAGATGAGCAGCATTAAAAAAGGCTGAACAAGCCCTCAAAACTGAGGTTCCAGTCCTCCCCGCCCCCCCACACCTTTGACAGATGTACTATTATTTTTTTCTCTGGATCTTTTGTGTAGAATTCATCTGAATTGAAAGTAGGAATATGCTGTAAATTGTTTCATAAAAAAAGGTTCACAGGACACTCAAACTTAATTTGCATGATTTAATATTAATATTTTCTTCAACATTTTCTTAAGTCTAGACAACAATAAACAAGTCCTTATTTGTTGTTGTTCAGTAGTTTTTAGTCATGTCTGACTCTGTGATCCCTTTTAAGATTTTCTTAGCAAAGATGCTGGAGTGGTTTTCCATTTCCTTCTCTAAATCATTTTACAGATGTGACTTGTCCAGGATCACATATCTAGTAAGTATCTGAGGTCAGACGAGCTCAGGAATATGAGTTTTCCTGACTTAAGGCCTAGTACTCTGGCACCACCTCATTGTCACTGATTTGTAGCCTTTGCTTATTTCTGAGATGTTAAGGCTCATGCTAAAAATTGAACAATTAGCTCTTATGAGCCCTTTGGAGGGTTCTAGCACACCCTTGTTGTATTGTTATTATATTATCTTTTCAAATGCCAGTCTGAATTTCTGTGCATACAAGTCATTTTAGGGAAGAGAATTATGAAACTCATGAAACTCAGAATTTCACAGTCTTAACATTTTATCTAGTGTCTAATTATTCCATGAATCATCTCACCTGCATCCTCCTCCATAGTAAATCAACTAATAAAGGTGGCTGATAAAGCTAAGATCAGTGAATGACCTTGATGTCAGATGTAGACTTGATGGAATTTTTCTGAAAATCTTTGCAAGTACAGTCTTTAGGTGCCACAGTTTTTTGTGGAATTTATGAAATGGCTGAATGCTTAATTGTATTAATGAAGTCTTCTAGAAGGCTCTAGGCAGAATGGAGTAAACAAAAATGCTTCTTTTATTCATATAGTCCATTCAACAAATGTTGATTAAATATCTAATGTACCTTAGTCTGGATAAAAGGTATGTATTAAAGTAGCTTGCACAAGTCAGACAGGTTCCCTGAGGCAAAGGAGCTCCAGGAGTTTTAATGTATTCATTTTTGCAAAGATTATTTAATGCAATTGCTAGAAGAGAAAGCTTTCTTTGTTCCTTTCTGTTTTTAAGAAGGTGAAGTCATCAAATTGCTTTTGAGGTCAGTATTAATCCTTCCAATAGTTATTTTATATGCATTTGTTAATACCCAATTTTGAATATTAGGTAAAATAATTAATTATAAATAAGTAATGTTGTTAGTATTGCTATCACAAAGAGTTTAGGTGATTTATATTGGGTCTTAGTATTTAATTCACATTCTTTCTACCATATACCTATTCCCTTTTATCTAAACTGAAATATAAAAACATATGGCATGACTTGAACAAGCAAGTTATTTTTTTATATTATGTAGTCACTGTCTACAGCTCAGTGAATGAAACCAGACTACTCCATACTCGCAAATTTTGCTATTTTTAGGAAAACAGATTGACAACTATATATATGGTAAATCCTTAAGATGAAAGATTGAGAGACCTAGGACAAAAAAACCCATCTTCCTGTTAAGCTGGGGGAAAGGTGACCCTTCAAATATTAGGAAACTCTCATAACATGATGAATGACCAAGTGATGAAGAAGAAATGTTTAAGGAAATTGTATCTGGGCTCACTTGACAAGTCCTGTGAGTGACTGATTTCCTTCCCATTGTTATCTAGCACTTCAACCTCAAGCTTCTGAGATGTAAATTCACTGAATAATAGGAATAACCTTAACCCCTATCCCCAACTCCTCCCTTTCTCATCTTCTGCTCCCCTCACCTAGCTCTGTCTATGTCTGATACTGGTCCTGTTCACTTCCTTAGCACCACCCTTACTTCTCCCCCCAAATCCTCCCAACTCAAAGAGCAGGCTAGGCTTCCCTTTTGCTCTGCCTTACCTGCTCTTAAACCCAGATGCAAGCATAGCATTACAGCTGTCTTCCCCTCTTTTCTTAACTTTGTTTTCTTAAGGAACTTATTTTATCTTGCTACTTTCTTTCTCTTTTCTCTTTTCTTTTTTAAACCTTGCTGCTTTCTTAAAGAACTTTGAATTTCTAAAGGGAATCTAGTCCAATTTGCTGTCCAGATCTCGTAGCCTGTTACTTGTTACCTTAAACATTTGCAGTACCACATGATATAAAGCTGTAAACTCTTACATTTCTGGGTCAAAGAACTGTGTGAATTTTTCATGAAATAACTCCAGCCGCATTTTACAAGCCCCCAGCCGACCTCAACCAGCATCACAGGGGATGGTTCCTGGTATTTGGAGCAATATGACCTTTCTCAGCATCAGATCTGAAATAGTATGACCATTTATGGGTCTAGGAATGAAAACTAGATGGTGAATCTTCAAGGGAAATGTCCCAGAAAATTCGACCAAGAAGAGTTTGTACTTTGACAAGAATCAGAAAAGGATGCCACTCAGGTGACTGAAGGGATAGAATGGAGAACAGTTGTTTTAAGGAAGCAAAGATCCATCTGTAAACCAGGAAAATTTTGAGGGAAAATTAATATTCAAGATTACACTTTCCATGGTAAAAGGCTCCAAAGGACTCTCTTTAGGTAAATACTGGGAAGAACAAAACTCTCTATGGCAAAAAGATGAGGCAATCTGCCCAAATTGGTTTTGTAGAAGTGTAATAAAATCTTGATTTGGAAATCACATGTCACCCACCAGAAAAATTTGATGAGAGAAAAAACTCAAAAATGTTCCATATGTGTAGGCAATATTTTGTTAATGTTAATGTTAATCAGATAATCCACACATGAAAGAAACCCTATTCATGTAATGGGAATGGCAAAGAGCTCATTTGGAAAATAAATGCCAAGATTCATTAGAGGGTTCATATAGGCGAAAAACCTTATGTATGTGATCATGTAGGCAGTTTACTTGGAAGGATATCTTAATGTTCATCAGAGAGTCCATACAAGAAGAGATCACATTTTGTAATCAGTGTGGAAAAAGTTTTAGTGAGATCTCAGATTTTAGTAGACAAAAATATTTGCCTTTTGTTTACCAGAGAATCCACACAGTATAAATATCCAATAAATATAAAGGAATCAGGCATTATCCATATAGTCATAGGCACCTGAGGAGCCACATTGGAAGAAAATCATTATATATATATATATATATGATTAGAGTGGAAAAAAGATCTAGGCAGGTTGCACTTTAGCATAGATAGTTGAGATGTACATGGAAGGAAACATATAAATGTGATGGAAAAAACAAAGACTTTCAGAA
The DNA here is from genome assembly GCF_037893015.1 of Macrotis lagotis. Classification (NCBI taxonomy): domain Eukaryota; kingdom Metazoa; phylum Chordata; class Mammalia; order Peramelemorphia; family Peramelidae; genus Macrotis; species Macrotis lagotis. The sequence goes on along the minus strand of NC_133661.1, from coordinate 85,346,914 downwards.
GAAAACAGATGCCAATGTTCATCAGAATATTTCTCCATTTAGGCAAGGTCAGGAAAAAGTTTCCTCAAGCCTGAATTTCTGTGTTCATTGGAAAATCAACACCTGATAAAAATTATTTAAATTGGGGAATTTGTAGAGAGTATTTTAATCAGCTCAAGCTTATGTCCTTCAGAAAATAAATCCAGCAATTGATTTCTCTGTGATACAAACAACGTATATGAAGATCATTTCTACTCAATCACAAATTTCTCCAAGACTAGAGCCTTCAGGCCAGGTGGTAGAGTGCATAGGGTGCTAAATCTGAGTTTAAATTCTGCCTCAAAATACTGTGTGACTCTGAGAAAATTACTTGACCACTATATTCCTCAGTTTCCTCATCTATAAAATGGGGAAAATAATAGTACCTATTTGTGTAGATCAAATAAAATAATAAAGTGCTTTGTACACCTTAAAGTTATATATAAAATTTGCTATAATTATCATTACTATTTATTACTATCATTACATTATCATTACTATTTCCTAGTGATTTTTTTTTTTATTGCTGGCATTTGATCAAGGAGTACAAATTCTTTCTTTCTTGGACCTTCAGTGAAAAATCACTGCTATCATAGATTGTTGATGAGATGGATGCTGCCACCAGACTAGAACTGGCCTCTAACCTGTGGGTGGCTGGAGCAGCAACAAGCAGGTTAGAGGCAGGACATGAAAAGAAAATTAATTTCAGAGTGAGGAAAATGATGCTTGCAGAAAGAAGCCTTTTCCTCTTCCCTATCCCCCCCCCCAACCTATCCAGGCAGGAAGGCTTAATACTGCTAAGGATGATGATGCTTATAAATATGAATGGGGTTGGACCACAACACAATCATTCTTAAGTCTTGAGATAGTTCTCATGTTTGGCATTTCTTGGATCAACACAGGAGTTCTTGGGTTCTGTGGGAAGTCTCTAAATTGTACTGTGGTGAGAACAAGAGCATAGTACCTGGTCACAGTGTCAGGAGATGTGATGGATGGTTCTTGGAAACAGAGAGCTAAATCCCTTAGTGAACACCTGGAATTGATCCAAGAAATAAACTTTGCCAGAGGGTGATAGCATCCAGAAAACAAAAATTATTGTTATGCTAAGTTCAGTTCAGAGTTTGCTTGCTGGGTCTTAAGGTCCGGGAAACAGAATGTCTCCAAAATATTTTGACATATGCCAGATTCAGGTTTCATGGATGCTCATTTCCTCTGATTGTATCCAATTGTGGAAAATTGGAAGTGTCACAGATAAATGACTCTGATCTCTGAACTCCCTTACACTTAATTTCAGAATTGATTTTTTTGTACCTATCAAGAATGGGGCAGGACCCCTTATAGACCAGTAGTATCACACTTAAGTAGATGTGTATCCTTGAGCTGAATACTGACTTAGAAAATTGAAAATTAATATTTTATTATATTTTATTAAAACATTTCCTGATTACATTTTAATCAAGAATTCTGTAGGCCAAGAATTTGATGTCTATAGACTACTGCTCTGTTGATTCTAAACTTTTTGGATTTTCCTTAGGAAAACTGAACATAGCCTATTCTGTTTAAGCTCTTTTTCTTTTTTCATGTATACATGTCCTGAAACTAACCCATTCCTCCAACTGGCTCCAAACTTCAGGTCTGATCTGTCCTGGACTTTGTTGATGATACACAGGAGATTAGATATCCAAAAGATGAATTATCTGGATGGGTCTTTTGTAGATTAGTGTCTGTGTGGGAGGACTTAGTCTTTGTGTCTCTGTTATTCATACCTATCTTTCAGTGCCAAAAGATTCTTATATATCATAAACTGCATTTGAAGTTCACCCAATCTTCCCTGCCTTCATCCTTTCCCATTCTTATTTGGCTAGAACTGTTTTTCTTTATTTTCTTCACAGAATCAGTTTTTCTCAGTAGCAGAGGGAAAATAAGTTCAGTCTTGCCTACTTCACGATTACAAGAAACAGTCTCTTTATTACCCAGCATCAATATGTTTTTTATTTTTTTTAAGTTTTATTTTTGCAAGGCAAAAGGGTTAAGTGGCTTGCCCAAGGCCACACAGCTAGGTAATTTTAAGTGTCTGAGGCTGGATTTGAACTCAAATACTCCTGACTCCAGGGCCAGTGCTCTATCCTCTGCACCACCTAGCCACCCCCCCCCCCAGTATCAATATGTCAACGAATCTTCCTCTTCAGGACTCCTGAGTTTTTCACCCTACAAACTTGAATTCATCCCGTATACATTTCACATTTTGATGCTGATTGGCTAAACATCTTGGTAGTATCTTACTCTGATGCTGATACTACAAGGATCTTTAAAGGTTGAAGATGTGATCATAAAGCAGAAAATATTTAATTAGTCAATCATTCAGCAAGCATTTATTAAGTACCTGGTCTAAGCTGCCCAGTGGATAAGTACTGTACCCAGAGATAGAATCTTGCCCCAGAAACTTCTAGTTTTGTGATCCTGGGCACCTAACTATTGAGTCCCATTTCTGGACTCCCTCAATCTTCCCCAGGTGAGCATTGGAGGGCTGGGAGACAAGGATGACAAAGGAGACAAATACTCCATCAAGATCTCTGAGTGCTCCAAAGTCTTTGTTTATTTACCAGAATATAAGTGCTTAAATATCCTTCCCAGACCCTAATCCACTCCCACTCCTGTGACACTTAGTAAAACAAGGTTCTGATGCTCAAAGGCATCAGGTGATGATAATTTACAGTATTCCCACACACAACAGTCCCTAACAATTAACCTCTACCTCAGTTTCCTCAACAGTAAAATGGGGATGATAGCAAAATCAACCTTGCAGAACCGAGGATGGAATGAGATAATATTTATAAATCACCTGGCCAATGTTATTGTTGTTGTTCAGTTGTTTCAGTCGTATCTGGTTCTGTGACCCAATTTTGGGGTCTCTTGGTGGAGCTACTGGAGTGGTTTGCCCTTTCCTTCTTTAGCTCATTTTACAGATGAGGAAACTGAGGCAAACAGGATGAAGTGATCTGTCCAGGATCACACAGATGGTAGGTGTCTAAGACCAGGTTTGAGAGAGGAATCTTCCTGTCTGCAGGTCTGGTACTCTATCTACTTATTGTGTCATCTATGCCTATTCCTTTTAACCCTCCCTTCTGTGCCAAGGCACTATGCTAGAGTTGGAGCTCTAAAGGCTAAAATATAGTCCCTGCTTTCAAAGATCTCATAGTCTAAATGGGAGAGGCATCATTCAAACAAATAAGTGCAAGTAAGAAAACCAGGATAAACTGGGGATAATTTAAGAGAGAGGGCATCAAGATGAAGGAGGATTGGGAAATGCTTCTTTCAGAAGGTGAAATTTTAGCTAAGATTTGGAGGAAACAGGAGATAAGAAGGCAGAGCATTCCATACATGAAATATAGCCATAATACCCACCCTGCTGTGAGGACTTGTTTACATATACATTTACGAGTTCTCCCTATTTGCATTTCCATTGTCTACCAGGTCTAAAGCAGGACAAAAAGATTTTTGGAGCTATGAATTGGGTGGTGTGCTTGGCTCCATATATCATTAATACAAGAGTGCACTAACTTGATAGACAAATCAATTTAAGTTTTGATTTGCCTTAAGAGGTGCACACAAAGAATTATAGTTATAGTTATAGAGCAAAATGAGCTTTATTATGAGAATATATAGAGGCAGGTGTTGGTAAGCAACTCCATTGGTAGGAACATGGGTCCCTTTAGGCCTTGGCCTGATGGTCCTGAACCATTCATCAGACCTCTGATTCTTGAATACTAGAGACAATGGACTCCATCTAGAGAAAATTAAGCATGGATGATAGTAGTTGAGCCATAACTACAAGCCTAGAGTTAGTCCAACACTCACTTTCAGGGAGAGATTTTTAGAACAGAGCCTCAGTTTGCTTTTTTTGTTCTTCCCCACCCCTAGACTAATTCCCATAGAGATTGGCAATATATATTAACCTTGATCTTGTTCTTGAGGTTTTATGGTTGTTTTCCCCACTCTCTCAGCTGAGAACCTTGTTTCATATTTTACTGAAAAAATTGAGGTCATTTGAGAACTCCTTTTCTTCTCCCCTCTCATATCACTCATGCCTTCATCCTTGTCTTATATAAAGAGGTAGCCCTTCTCCTTGTAAAAAAGAACAGCCTTCTACATTTATAAGTAATCTCATTCCATCCATTTTCTGTAGCAGACTGTCCCTTTATTGTTCCCATTTGCCAATCTTCAATCTCTCTGTCTACTGATTCCTTCCTTACTGCCTACAAACATGTCCAAGCCTTGCCATTCTCAAGAACAAATTAAAAAAAAAAACCCAAACCCTGACTTGATCTGTTAGCCACTGTCTTATATCTCTCTCCTCCCTTTTGAGGCTAAATTCCCTAGTTTTTTAAAACCTTACTTCCCAATATATACTCATTGACTAAGTGAACTTGTTATACTCCCTGCTGTTCCTCATACAAGCCACAAAATCTCCTGACTCTGGGCATTCTCCTGGGCTATACACCCTGGAATTCTCTCCCTCCCCATAGTCATTTCCTAGATTCCCTGCAAGTCCTAGCAAAAATCTAATTTTCTATGAGATGCTTTTTTTCTGATTCCCCTTTAATGCTAGTGATTTTTCTCTATTGAATATTTTTAGTTTATCCTGATATACCCCGTTTGTTCATAGTTATTTTCATGTTGTATTTCCCATTAGTCTGTGAACTACTTGAGAGTAGGGTCTGTCTTTTGCCTTTCTTTGTATTCCCAGTGCTTGGTATTGTGTCTGGCACATAGCAGACATTTAATATATGCTTATTAATTGACCAACAGAAACGAAATTGAACTGGTTGTAAAGTAACTCCCAAAAGGAAAAAAAATCCTAGTCTAGATGGATTTATAGGAAAAATCTATCAAATTTTTAAAGAACAATTAAACCTATACTATACAAACTATTTTGAACAACTAAGAAGGAAAACACTGTACTGAGAGATATTGAACTAATATTCATACCAGAAAGAATAAAGTAAAGAAAGAGAATTAAAGCAGTATGCCTATACTAATGAATATCAATTTTAAACATGTTAAATAAAATTTCTGCAAAAAAAATCAATAGAAAAAATGTTCAAATTAGATTCATACCAGGTACACAAAAACATATTAACATTAGAAATAGAAATCAATTTAAGTAATAACATCAAAGGAAACAATTAAAAAAGAATCAATACCCACAGCCATGTGGTTATATGAATATAGAAAAATCTTTTGATAAAGTAAAAGTTGATGATTAATGTTAAAAACTCCAGAAAGAATATGCACAGGACCTTTAAAAATAGCACAGAAACTTTTAATCCATTATTTGACCTAACTGCCCCTAAAAATTTACCTCCATAATCTCCTGTTTTGCAAATAAAGGAGGAAGGTACAAATTCTCAATTCTTCCACAGAACTAAGTTTGGCATTTATTATTACCAAGAATTCAGTTTTGATTCTTTTTTTTTTTCATTTAGAATTGTAACCATTGCTAGGTGGCAAAATGGATTGAGTGCTAGATCTGGAGTCAGGAAGATTCATCTTTTTATTTTATTTCATTTTATTTTATTTTTTTAAGATTCATCTTCTTGAGATGAAGTTCAAATCTAGCCTTGAGATCAAATCTAGCCTTTAAATCTTACTCTTCATATAAGCTGTGTGACCCTGGGCAAGTCATTTAAACCTATTTGTCTCAGTTTCCTCATCTGTAAAATGAACTGGAGAAGGAAATCGCAAACCACTCCAGCTGATACACCCCCAAAATAGGTTCATGGAAAGCTGGACATAACTGAAATGAATGAATAACAACAAGTCATTGTGGTATAGTGGATAGTGTCTGGTCAGGAGTCAGGAAGACTTAAGTTCAAATTGAGATGCAGACACTTAGAAGTTGTGTGACCTTAGACAAGTCACTTAACTCTTTTTTGCCTGGAGTTTTCTCATATGTAAAATGAATTGGAGAAGAAAATGGGTTTTTTTTTTTTTGCCAACAAAACCCCAAAATTGTTCATGAAGAGCCAGGTTAAATTCAAATGACTGAACAACAGCATGTAGTTTTTACTGATTCTGGTTAGTTCACTTTGTATCAATTCATATGTATTATGATGTGTTTCTAAATTCTTTAAATCCATTTTCTCTCTCTCTCTCTCTCTCTCTCTCTCTCTCTCTCTCTCTCTCTCGGCTTTTTGCAAGGCAATGGGGTTCAATGACTTGTACAAGGTCACACAGCTCGGGAATTATTAAGTGTCTGAGGTCAAATTTGAACTCAGGTCCTTATGACTCCTGGGTTGGTGTTCTCTCCACTGTGCCACTTAGCTGCCTCTTTATCTTTTTTTACTGCACAGTAATATTCCGTTAGATTATTTGTATCACCACTCCATAATTTGTATCAATATTCCATAAATAGGCAGTCATTTTGTTTCCAGTTCTAGTACTATAAAAATTGCTTTATGAATATTTTTCTTTTATATGAGATTTTTCATCCTTTCTGTTTTCCTTGGGCTATAAAGCTAGCAGTAGTCTGTGTATTGAAGGTATCAAAGAAAACTATCAACATTTTGGGCATTTAAAAAAATTATAATTCCAAATTGCTTTTGAAAATATTTCAAACAATTCAGAGACCCACTAAAAGTGTATTATCTGCTTGTCTTCCTGCAACTGCTTTTACATTGACTCTTTTAGCCTTTTATACTCTTTATGAAATAGTTGAGTATGAGGTAAAACTCTGGAGTTGTTTTTCTTCGTAGTTACTTTATTGATGTTTGTTAATAGTTTGTAATTCTTTTGAGGATTGGTTTCTTCATATCTTCTGATTACCATTGGAGGAATGGGTTTTATTCTCATATGTTTGTGTTAATCAGTATACATTTTATATTATAATCAATGAAATAATTATGTAGACTTTGGGTATCAGAACTTATCAGAGATATCTGATGCCATTTTCTCCAATTTATGACTCAGTTGCAATTGGTGGAAAATTTTTCCTTATCTCAAGTCTAAATCTGCCTTTTGAGATTTCTACTTCTAATTTGGCTCTCTGGAGACAATCAGGACAATTCAAATCTCTCTTCCATGTGGTAGCTATTGTCAGTCAATAAGTACTTATTGAGCTCCCTAATATATTAGGTACTGTGCTAAGAACTGGGGATACAAAGAAAGAAAGGCCCTGCTCTCCTGGAATTTATAACCTATTGGGGGAGACAACAAGCAGATATGTACAAACAAGCTATACACAGGATCAACAGGAATACATATATAAAGGGGAGACACTAGAATTAAGAATTTGAAATCAGGTTTCCTGTAAGAAAAAGGATTTTAGTTGGAACTTGAAGGATCCTTGGGAAGGCAGGAGGCAAAGGTGAGGAGTGAATCCATCAATAGGCATAGCCAACTGGCAGAGAAAATTCCCAGAGCCAAGAAACTGAGCATCTTATTCCTGCAACAACAAGGAGGCCAGGGTCATGGGAATGAAGACTATGTGGAATTGTGTAAGGTACAAGAAGGCTCGGAGCGGCTAGGTGGCGTACTGGATAAAGCACCAACCCTGGAGTCAGGAGTACCTGGGTTCAAATCTGGTCTCAGACACTTAATAATTACCTAGCTGTGTGGCCTTGGGCAAGCCACTTAACCCCATTTGCCTTGCAAAAAGCCTTAAAAAAAAAGGCTGGAAAAGGGAGTTTGTGGGTGTGATGGTGTGACTGCCCACTTAACAGAGGATTTTGCATTTGATTGTGCAGGGAAAAAAAAGCCACCTACCTCTTAGGATGTGTGTGTACCTTACTTATATCATCTTCATTGTCTCCTCTTCCTCCTCATCTCTCCATTTTTCTTTCTTTTTCCTCCTTTCTTTTCTTCTCTCTCCTCTTTCTTCTCTTCATTTTTCTTCCTTTCTTTTCCTCTCTCTCTCTCCTTTCTTCCCTTTCTCCTCCTCCTCTTCCTTTCTTTTTTCCTCCTTATTCTCTTCCCCCTCCTCCTCTTCCTTTTTCCTTTTTTCTTTTTTCTCCTCCTCTTTCTTCTTTTTCCTTTTTCTTCCTTTCTTTTTCTTTTTTCTCTTTCTTCTCTCCTCCTTTCTTTTTCCTCCTTTCTTTTCTCCTCCTCTTTCTTTCCTCTCCTCCTTTCTTTTCCCTTCCTCTCTTTTCTTCTCTTTTCTTCCTTTTTTTCTCCTTTCTTTTCTCCTCCTCTCCTTTTTTCTCTTTCTCCTCCTCCTCTTCCTTTCTTTTCCCTCCTTTTTCTTTTTTTCTCCTACTCTTTCTTCTTTCTCCTTCTGCTCCTTTCTTTCTTTTCTTCTTCTTCTTCTTCCTCCTTTCTTTTCTTCTACTCTTTTCCTTTCTTTTCTCCTTTTTCTCTCCTCCCCTTTCTTCTTTCTCCTCCTCCTCCTTTCTTTTTCCTCCTTTTGTTTTTTCTCTTCCTCTTTCTCCTTTCTCCTCCTCCTTTCTTTTCTTCTTTTTCTTCCTTTCTTGTCTTCTTTCTTTTTCCTCCTTTCTTTTCCCCTCCTGTCTTCTCTTCTTTCTCCTCCTCTTCCTTTTCTCTTCCTTTCTTTCCCCTCTTCTTTTTCTCTTTCTCCTCCATTCTTTCTTTTTTCCTTCCTCTCTTTCCTTCTTCTTTTTCTTCCTTTCTTGTCTTCTTTCTTTTCCTTTCTTTTCTCCTCTCTCCTTTCTTCTTTTCTCCTCCTCTTCCTTTCATTTTCCCTCCTTTCTTTTCTTTTTTCTCCTCCTCCTCTTTCTTCTTTCTCCTCCTGCTCCTTTCTTTCTTGTTCCTTCCTTTCTTTTCTCCTACTCTTTCCCTCCTTTCTTTTCTCCTTTTCTCTCCTCTTCTTTCTTCTTTCCCCTCCTCCTCTTCCTTTCTTTTCCTCCTTTTGTTTCTTTTTTCCTCTTCCTCTTTCTTCTTTCTCCTCCTTTCTTTTCCTTCCTCCTTTCTTCTTTTTCTTCCTTGTCTTCTTTCTTTTTCCTCCTTTCTTTTCTTCTCCTCTCTCCTCTTTCTTTTCTCCTCCTCCTCTTCCTTTCTTTTTCTTCCTTTCTTTCCCCTCTTCTTTTTCTCTTTCTCCTCCATTCTTTCTTTTTCCTTCCTCTCTTTCCTTCTTCTTTTTCTTCCTTTCTTGTCTTTCTTTTCCTTTCTTTTCTCCTCCTCTTCCTTTCATTTTCCTTCCTTTCTTCTTTTCTCCTCTTTCCTCTCTTTCCTTTCTCCCGGGCTCTAGGGCTGTTCTCCCCTCCCACCCGCGGTGTCCTGAGGGCGGGTCTGCTCCCACCCACCTCCCCTGCGCGTTTCCGCTTCTCAGTCCAAAGCTTCATAAGAAGGGGGTTGGGGAGAGGAAGTGAAGGAGCGCTCGCTTTCTGCGCATGCCCGGCGGCGGTCCCGCCCCCAGCCAACGCTCCTCCTCCCCAGCATGCCCCGCGGCGGCCTCGCTGCCGGCGCCATGTTGCCGGGGCGGGAGGCTGCCGGCGGGCGAGGCCGGGAGGGAGCCGTGTTCTCGGCCCGGAGGACGGGCTCCACGGACCCTTCCTGCAGCGCTTCGGTGGCCCCCGCTCTTAGGCGCTCCTTGGGAGGCTGTGCGGGCCCAGGCGGGCCCCGGAGCAGGCGCCCTTCCGCCCATGGCCCCGGAATCACCGAGCGGCCCCTCGGAGCGGGGAGGGAGGGCCTCGCCGCGCCCGGACGAGGGCCCGGATGTAGGTGACTCCCCGGCCCTGCCCCCGGGGGCTTCTGGGCTCCAGGGAGGCCTCAGACCGAGGTGCCGGAGGGGGCGCCCCCCAGCCTTCTTGTAAGAGGGTGATCCGAGCCTTGCCGGAAGCTGGGGAAATGGGGAGACCCGCGAGGAGAGGAGGCGCCCCGAGAGCCGTTAGGAGCCGGCAGTGGGACCCAGGGCACCCGGGGCGCCAAGTGAGGAGGGGCCTTGGCTAGAGATGCCCAAGCCTCTTTTCCTGTACCCTTTTCTGCAGAGAGGAACAAAGCCTGTGGAGCTTTCCTTAATCATGATTGTTCAATCACATCGGGCGTGTTACCTGCCTTGGGCCAGTCATTGGGGCTGGCTCCGCCGGCTGAGCATTGTAGATATTTTGTAGGGGGCACCTCGGCTCTACGAGGGCAGCCTTTTGCCTACACGAAGGTGTTCTCTGATTCATGTGTGAATCTTAGGATTTTTTATTTGTATTTTAAAAACACCAATTTTCAGTATTTTCAGGGAATTAATAATTATACCATCATTCTTAATACTTTTATTCTAATAATTACTGCTATTTTTGTAGTGCTTTCAGATTTACAAAATTACATTGCTCTTTGGCATTTAATTACATTTTCATTATTAGGTGTCCACTACTACCATTCTTTTTATATTAAAAACAAGTATAGCTGAAACAAGCAGATTCTTTCAGGAATAATTTATGTCTTTCCCACAGATCAGTAAATATGGGGTATTTCTAAACAGAACTTTTCCATCATTGCCTACCATGAATTCTTTCTTTATTGTTTCAGGAGACTAGAGTGAGAATTACATAAAAAGTTTTCCAGGAGGATTGAAGGACCCAAAACAAAATGTTACGCCCCCCTCACCAGGAAGTCTGGGGAATGCCTTAAATATCTTAAAAAGCCAGAACCATATGAATAATGTTCAAGGTGAACATTCCAGAGACCTAGACCTACATGACTTTTCCCTGTGGAAGGCTGACCATTTACATTTCTATAAGAGAAAGCTACAATGAACCTGTAAGGGAAAGGATCGAAAACGCTGGAATCTCAGGAATCTGTACCTTGGTAACATCAGGAAAAGGTTACTATTCCGTTTTCAGGGATGGAAACATGTATGAGTGGGGCAAAGGAAACGAAGACCAATTTACAATCCAGAAAAATCTTGTGAGAAAGAAACATAGTAATCATAAATAATTTTTCCATGTAAAGGAGTTCAGAAAATCACCTACTTCTACTTTTGTCTGCCTTGGTAGCCAAAATGGTAACAAAAGCCCCTTTTGAATAGAAATTCTATGGATATAGTGACTACAAGAAAACATTTTCAAAAATCACCAGTAAGAGAAATCTCTTGGATCCAAAGCAACCTGGGAGAAAAACCTTTTTTTGCTCATCAGAGAATTTACACAGGAGAAAAACCATATACATGTGTCACATGTATAGCAGAAACTCTGGAGAGCATACCTGAATAGTTATAAGAAAGTTCACACAGGAGAGAAATCCCATAAATGTGATGAATATGGTAAAAGGCTCCATTTGGAGAGCTTAGCTCAGTGTTCATCAAAGTCTTGTGCGTATGAAAAATTCCATACTTGTGATGAGTGGGAAAAATAAAAAGTTACTCAATTTTCATGGACAGCAGAAACCCCATACAGGTGAATAACCCTTCAGTTTGATGAATGTGGCAAAGGCTTCATTTGAAGAGGATGTTTCACTGAAGAAGGATGCTTCATTGTCTATGCAGGAGAGGAAACCCTATAAATGTGATGAATATCATACATTGTTCATCAAACATCAGACAGGGAGAAACCCTATAAATGTGTCGAATGTGGTAAAGGCTTCAATCAGATTGCTTGCTTCAATACTCATCAGAGGATCCACAATGGTGAGAAAACATATGCAAGCGATCAATATGGAAGAATCTTAAAATTACTCAATTTTGTATATATATACAAATCAGAGATTTCACATAAAGGAGAAACCCTATCAATGTGATGAATGTAGCAAAGGCTTCATTTAGAGGACTTGTCTTGGGTTCATTAAAGGATCCACTCAGGTGAAAAACTAGTGTGTTGAATGTGGTAAAGGCTTCATTTACTCAGTAGAGAAACCATGCATCAACAGTCACACTTTGTTACAGACATCAGACTGGATCCACACAGGAGGAGCCTTATGCTTGATCAGGGTGGCAAAGGGTTCATACAGAGAATAACCCTTCAAGTCCCTTAAAAAATCCTTTGAGGAGAAAACAAAATGATTGTGTGAGAGGCAATGCTCACATTTTCATAGATCTCAGATAATAACCATGGAAGAAACCATATAATATGGTCTTTTATGATCAAAATATCCTGCAGAGAATTGACCTCACTGTGTAATGGAAAATTTAAACTAGAGAACTTATAAGAAATTCAGAAAAAGTTTTAATGTGAAGATATTTATGTTTAAAGAATAACTACTTGAGAGGAACTAGTTAAATGTGTCATTTGTGGAGAAAATGTCCTGAGTTCATCCCTTTAATGATGATAATAAAGTTCACAGGATTGAAAACCCATCTAATTCATATATGCTCTAAAGTGACAATTTTACTCAATTTCCCTGGCACACCAAAGTTTTAGTTGTTGCATTTTCATTGTTGGTTGATTAGGGAGTGTGCATTTTTTTGTCTTTTCCTTTCACTGTAAAATCTCTTCAAAACACAAGTTCTGTATTGAATGTCAGGTTTGATTTAGGTAGTTATTAAGACAGTGTCTCACTGTCTCTAATCCTTGAACACTGGAAGCAATGCAGGTCACCAGTTAGGTCTGCTGTTATTGCAATTTCTGATCTTGTGTCATATCACTTCATTTCAAAATTTATAATTTTGGCATATAAGATTCACATTCCCACTTAATTTAAACCTATTCATTAAAAAATTAGTTCTCACAGTTTGAAGAGATTATAGTGATCCTGTGATCCTATCTTCACAGTATCTAACACTTTCAAGATGGAATACTCTAGTTGGCCTTGCTTAAAGCATCTGACAAAAAAAAGGGAAATGGGAACTGAGGAGAAGCTGAATATCTCTGTCTTAAACCTGCTGGAAAAAATGAAATGTTGGAATCTTGAAATTATTATTAGGAGTATGTATCTCTTGTCCAATTCTATATTCCTGCCGCCATGTATTTTTTTTTAAGAATGTCTCAATTTAATCTTAGAGACATTTGTGTGCTCTTTACATATATAAATTGTAGTTTCACAAAAGATCAATTATAGATTGATTATTTTCTCAAGAACAAAGATTTGGAAGGGGGAGAGAGCAACATTCATGGTGATCTTAAGTTGGTATTTTATCAAAACTTGCTCTGAAAATGATAGGTTGATCTTGCATAATTTTGTTTTATCTGGTCCTTTTAATTGTTTTGATCATGAACAATTTTGGTTTTTGACATGGCAAATTCATATTCTAAGGAATATAATTCTTAGGTCTGTTAGGAATATTCTGATACTTTCAAGGGAAAAAGCCTATTAAAATATTGGGGGTCATCATAAAAATCCTGAAATCATACTTTTAAAGCCACTTCTCCAGTTCTTTTTCCTGAGACTATCCTCCTGGGAAAAATTAAATGTTTAAACATATGCTGGGAACCATTGTTTTGCCTTTAATGTGACTATTTTGGGGCAGACTCAAAAAAGAACTACTATTACAATCTTTAGTAGTGGGTTACTGATTCAGCAGCATATACTATCTTTTTTTCAGACTTTGCAAAGATTTAATGGATTTACATTAAACTCAATAGGAATAGAGATAGGGAGAGGGAATGGGGATGAAAGAGGTAAAACAGGAAAAGTTCACAGGAAAAAATAATTTTGGAGAGTTAATCAAAAAAGGATGATTAAAAGGAATCAAAGTTCATGAACTAGAGATCAGGATCTTGGCTTGTTGAAGGAGAGGCAGAGGAGTAGGAACAGATTTCAGTTCTAGATTGCTAGAGATCATCAGGTTCCTCTTTGTCCATTCACTTTCTAGAGGGACCAAGAAGGTCTGTCTCAGGAGACCGTGGGTGGACAGGGAGATGAAAGCAGAGGGTCAGCGGGAGGACAGCAGCTGGGGGAAGCCAGAGGGCCAGTCTCAGCCACAGAGACTGGGTTGAGTGGCAGGTGTGAGATCCAACTTCAGCTGTGGAGTCCCTGGCTGGGGGAAGAGGAGCCACGGGAGGGCGAGTTCCAGCACAGCTTCAAAGCATGCCTGGAGAACAGTCAGCTGGGCCAGGGACCTGAGCTCCATCCATATACTCCTATCTTAGTTTCTCACATTAACTTTATGTTGTAATTTAGTAAACCTATCAAGAGTCTGATTTAATGTGTAATTTAGAGATCAAAAAATCTCAATCTAATAGTTAATGGGTCCCATTTTATAGATTTCATTGTTTACTATCAAGCAAGACACAAACTTCATGTATTATTTGCCTGTTTAAATTGTGCTCTAATATTTGTAAAACATTGCTTACGTTAGCTCATTTGGTTCTCCCAACAATTCTGAGATATAGTTATCCTCATTTTACAGGTAAGGAAACTGAGACTGAAGAGATTAAGGAACTTGCCCAGGGTCACAGCTAGTATTCGACTGAAGCAGTTTTCTAATTAAACAATATCAACTGCATAGTTGACTGACAACTGTAACTTAGTATGTCAATTAACAGTTCATATATCCTTTTTATCCAATTCTTGCTAAGATTGTTTCAGTCTTTGGGTCTATAAATCCTTTCATGGTTTCCAAAATGGAGGATTTCCTAGTTTCCCATGAACTAATGACTCTGACCCCAGAGTATAGTTGTAAAAGAAAATGTAGATTTATTAAAAAGTCATCACAACACAAAAGAAAATGAGATTTAGGGGACAGCTAAGTGGCTCACTGGTTAGAGCACTGGCCCTGGAGTCAGGAGTACCTGAGTTCAAATCTCATTTCAGACAATTACCTAGTGGTGTAGCCTTGGGCAAGCCACTTAACCCCATTGCCCTGCAAAAACTTTTTTTTTTAAAAAAAGAGAAACTAAGATTTAACTAGAGTTCCTTAAAAGCCACATGGTTTTAAACTCGGCAGTTTAACCCACTAGATGATCTAACTAGAGCATTAGGATGTTAGAGACCATAAGTTTAAGAGAGATTTTTTAAAATTTATTTTTATTAAAGATATTATTTGAGTTTTACAATCCCCCCAATCTTACTTCCCTCCCCCCACCCCCCCACCCCCCACGGAAAGCAATCAGTCAGTCTTTACTTTATTTCCATGTTGTAACTTGATCCAAATTGGGTGTGATAAAAGGGAAATATCTTTAGAGAAGAGATAAGAAGTCTAAGAGGTAACCAGATCAGACAATAAGATGTTTTTTTCTAAATTAAAGGGAATAGTCCTTGAACTTTGTTCAAACTCCACAGCTCCTTATCTGGATACAGATGGCACTCTTAAGAGAGATTTTATAGTTCTTTTCAGGCCACACAGCTAGGTCATTATTGTCTGAGGTCTGATTTGAACCCAGGTACTCCTGACTCCAGGGCCAGTGCTCTATCCTTTGCGCCACCTAGCTGCCCTTATTTTATAGTTCTTTTAAGGACCATGAGATTAAGACGAAAGTTCTTTAAAGGCCATATTGTTTTGGACTCAGCAGCTTAATCAGGCAGGCCAGTGGCATTAGAGTAGGGGCATTAGAGAGTTAAGGAAAGCAAGTGGAAAAATGACTGTTCCTCCTTAAATACCCCTTCAGGTTCCATGGGAAGGGTGGTATTTTGGGAGTGATCCAGGTCTTCTAGTAGATAGATTGCTGTTGGAGGTATGATTAGAGGATGAGCCTATACTTGGTATAATGTAACATACTATCAATCTAGCATCTACTTTGACACACTGGTGAGCACATGGCCAGGGTTGAAGTTAGGTCAAGTGCACAAAAAATGTTTCCAATTACAATATTCCTCTATGCCCATAATTCTCTAAAATCTTTCTATCTTATAAACCACATAATTGTAAAGATATCAAACTAAAAATCAGTTCCAAAAGAATATAAGGAAGGAGCAACAATTACATTATAGGCTATGCCGATGTTTAATTTTAAAACTTAAAATTTGTAATTTTATTCCAGTGGCCTATGTTTTATAAATTCCTCCAAAGTCCAAATATTATGTAATTGGCATATAAGTTTCCAGAAAAGAAATTTTAGAGTTCATCATAGTTAATATGTCAGTCTGCAGTTCATGCAATTTCTTGATAAAAATATCACCATGTATGAAATATGTATGATATTCATCACCATGTATAAACTATTGCAGTTTGGTTTTAGTACTGGTGCCCTTTCTTGACCTGCTTTTGATTCTCAGTCATTTTACTAGAATGAGATAATAAAATGACTTCCTGATGATTATATAGCTCTAAAGCAATTTTCAGTGTGATCATAAATTTAAAGCTTGAAGAGAGTTTAAAGATCATAGAGTCTAGAATACTCATTTTGCAGAAGAAATTAGTAATCGGAGAAGATAACTGAGTTGTCTAGGATCACAAGTAGAGAATGAGATAATGTTGGAACTAAGACTTTGACTCCCAAGTCCAATATTCCATCCCCTATGTTATACCACCTGTCTAGCATTTTGGGGCTACCACTGACCACCAACCAGATTATATTGTTGTAATGTTTACCAGTAGAATGTACTTAATGCTGTAAATGTTCTGAATGATGTTTGTATTTAGCCAGATAATACTTCTAGATTGTTACCTGTATTTCCTATTGGCGTGCACACACACACACACACACACACACACACACACACACACACACTATATGCCATCTATAGATGGCATTTGTCCATTGAAAACTAATTTAGCAACATCCAAGGCATCTATCTTTAAAAAAATTTAACATTCTTAAAAAAATCTTTTAAAATTTTGAATTTCAAATTATCCACCTCTTTTACTTCTCCACCTAGATAAAAGGCAAACAATATAATATCAATTATAAATTGAAATCATGCAAAACATTTCCAAATTAGCCATACTGCAAAAAAGCAAGAAAAATAGAGAAAATTGCACTTAAATTATCACTCAGAATTTTTTATTTCTCTCTCTGGAGATGGATAGCATTTTTTTCCCCATGAATCCTTTGGCATTGTCTAGGATCATATTGATCATCTCACCTCATTTTATACTTGATATCTTAACTAGCTAAGAATTTTTTCTCCCCACTTCCTCTTACTCTCCCTTCTTTTATTCCTCTGAGTTGGAATTTAATTTTTAAAATTTAAATGTTACATTAAATATTTCCAAAATTCATATAAAATTTTTTAACAACCTTTTTTAAAAAATTTGGAGTTCTAAATTTTCTTTCTCCTTCCTTCCCCTCTTTGATTCTTGAGAAGGCAAACAATTTGATATCATAATTACTTGTGAAGTCATATAAAACATTTACATATTAGTTGTTTTGCAAAAGGAAACAAAACCATGAAAAAGAAAGTTTTAAAAAGTACTTCGATCTGCACTGTCCACTTATGGGTTCTTTGTTGTTTAGGATTGTATTGGTCAAGGTAGCCAAAGTTGACATGCTTACAGTATTGCTGTTACTGTGTAAAATGCTCTGGTTCTGTTCATTTTACTTTGCCTGAGCTCATAAAAGTCTTCCTAAGTTTTTCTAAAACTATCCTTATTTCTTATAGCACAGTACTAACCCATCACATTTATATTCTGTGATAGGCATCACCTCAATTACCAATTCATTACCTATTCAGCCACAAAACTTCACTATAAACACTTTTGTATAAATAGGTTCATTTTTTCTTTTCTTTGATCTCTTTGGGTTACAGACTTAGTAGTGATATTGCTGAGTCAGTATTTACTAGTTCCAGTTCAAAACTCCAACAGTAGTGCATTAACATCCCAATTTTTTCACATCTCCATAATTTGTCTTTTTCCTTTTAGTCATATTAGCTAAACTGATATGACATGGTATTTTATTTCTTTTAAATTTACAATTTCTCTAGCCACTAGTGATTTAGAGCTTTTTTCATGTGACTATAATTTTGTTTCTAAAAATAGCATGTTCATATCCTTTGACTATCAGTTTGGGAATGGCTCTTATTTTTATAAATTTGCCTCAGTTCCTTATTTATTTGAGAAGTAAGACCTTTTATCAGAAGTAAGACCTATACATTTCTTCACTCCCTGTCCCCAGTTTCCCATTTTCTTTTTAATTTTAGTCATTAGTTTTGGTTTTTGCAAAACCTTTTTAATTTAATCAAAATTATTTTACTTTCCATAATCCTCTATCTCTTCTTTGGTCATAAATTCTTCCCTCATATATTTCCTTTCTTTATCAAACACTATGGTCATTTGTGACTATGTATATCAAATCTCTTCTATTCATGATTTTATTTAATGGCATTGTGTGTTTTTTAAAAAAATATTAAATTTTTTTCAATTACATGCAAGGTAGATTTTTTGCATTCATCCTTTTGCAAGTTCTTGAGTTCCACATTTTTTACCACCTTCCCTTCCCTTCCTTGCTCCTGTGGAAGTGAACAATCTTATATAGGTTGCACCTATACAATCATGTTTAACATATACCTATATTAGTCGTTTTGTGAAAAATGAATTAGAACTAAGGGGAAAAATCATGAGAAAGAAAAAAGAAATTTTAAAAAGTGAACGTAGTATATTTGGCTCTGCATTCAGACTCCATAGTTGTTTTTTTTCCTGTTTGTGAATGACATTTTCCATAACAGGTCTCTTGGGATTATTCTTGATCACTGAAGTGCTGAGAGGAGTTGTGTCCATCTCACAGTGTTGCTGTTCATGTGTCTGATGTTTTCCTAGTTTTGCTTACTTCACTCAACATTGGTTCATGCAAGTCTTTCCAGGCTTTTCCAGTCTGATCACACATGCTTTCTTACAGATCAATAGCCATATTCATATGCCATAATTTGTTCAGACATTCCCCTTGATGGGCATCCCCTCGATTTCCAATTTTTGCTACTACTAAAAGAGCCACTATAAATATTTTTTAGTACCATAATGTTTTGATGATTCCAACTTTGGAAATCTAAGCAGCATTCACATTTTTTTTATTCCCTTTTGTTCTTCCAGGTGAATTTTGTTAATCTTTTCCCCTTTGGTAGTTTAATTGGTATGGCATTGAATAAGTAATTATATAAAAATATAATTTTATTATATTGGTCTGGTCTATCAATGAACAATATTTTCCACTTATTTAGATCTCTATGAAAAAGTGTTCATATAATCCCTCTGGTTGTCTTGGTAGGTAAACCCTGTTGATATTTTTTTTTTAGGTTTTTTTTTTTTGCAAGGCAAATGGGTGTCGGGGGTCGGCCCTGAGCGCCTGAGTGGATAGGACCTCCCCGGGAGTGAGGTCAGGCCAATCCAAAGAAGACACGGCTCCTTAAGGGGAACAGTGGCTTCGCCTGGTTGGCCTGTGTCGCTTGCTCCAATCGGGTGGTAGGTTCCGCCCTCGGGGTGGATCGGGGTGGCAGCCCGGAACTAACTCCCTTTATTAACCAACGCCCTGAGCTATTCGGAGGATTCCTCCGCACCTAATAAAGCATATGCCTCCTGAAGACGTGTCTGTCTGAGTCCCTCCTCGCTGATCCCCGGGGAGGGAGAAACCGGGGATGCCCGAAGCAGTGCCCACTGAGGAGCTCACTCGGGGGTCCGGGGAAGAAGACCCTGGACAGCTGGCGCCCGAACAGGGACACCCGAAGACCCCGCCGAGTGAGGTAAGCCTGTTTAAACAAAAACTGAAGAGGCAGACACCCTAGGTCCACGGGACACCTAGAGGGAGAAAAATGGGCAAGGGAATGTCTAAACATTTACAGCCGGAGGATTCAGGAGTATTAGCATGTCAAATACATGCACTAGTAAGGACTCATGGCATAAGAGTCCGGATAAAAGAATGTAGGGATTGAGTGGAAAAGATGTTGGTTGTCTCCCCTTGGGTCTCCCACACAGGCATTGACCCTCAAAAATGGAGAGTGGTAGGAACTCAAATGGCCTCTTATAACACAGAAAAACCTGGCTTTCTATCAGACACGGACTTTGTAATCTATTCCGTGGTGGCCGCGGCTCTTGACCTGCAGCCCCCACCAGGAGCCGTGCCCGGAGAAACACAAACAGGACCCTCTTTACTGGGGGAGCCTGAATGGCCCCCGCCCCCTGACGAGGGGCCTGACGACCCCAAGGAACCAGCCCCCAAGTACCCTTGGGAAGAACTGGCTGCCGCGAGTCGACCGCCTGCCCCGGTACAAAGTGAAAGTAAGATTTTAGAACAAAAGGGCAAACGTACAGAATGGCAAGGGATCTGTGGACCGGGTGCAGATGGTTGGAGGCACGCACTGATGACAGGAAAGGAAGGATCTGGGGCGACCATCCCCAGCCAGACACCCCGCCGGACTCGATTACAGCAGGCAATTCATAAGGCTTTGGAGGAAGGGGAGGAAGTGGAGGAAGAAGACCTAGACTATCTTACTTCCTCGGCAGCTGCTTACCCAGTATTTGTGCAGGTAGAAAATGGCCAACAGGTCAGAGTTCGCCGCCCGGTACCATACAAATTTATCAAAGATCTCAGAGAGGCAGTTCGCAATTATGGGCCAGGGTCTGCCTATGTAAAACGGCTCATAAGCTCTAACATCCAGACCGCCGCCTGGCTCCCCACGGACTGGGATGAAACTTTACAGGTGGTACTGGAGTCATCTCATTACACTGCCTGGGCCGCCTATTGGCGGAGAGAGGCCAGGCTACAGGCTGAGATCATAGACCCAATAACTCTGATTTAATTACTAATCAACTCACTGGGTGTGGCCAGTTTAACACTGAAAACGCGCAATTACAACTTTCTGAACCCATCGTTAGGGCAGTACAGATAGCGGGACTGAACGCCCTGAGCAAATTAGCTCGAGCAGCTGCCACTCCCTTACAACAATTGAAACAAAGAGCCAGGGAGTCCGCTATTGATTTTATCAGCAGAGTACAGACCACGATAGAAGGGAAATTCGGGACAGGAAAATGCAGCACAGCCATTAATTATTCAGTTGATAAAGGGAGGATTAACTCATTCAAAAGGCTTGCTAGCTACTCTGCCTGCTGACCCCTCTGTAGAGGAGATAATTGATAAAGCCTTAGATGAGGAACCTCCTCCAGACCCTCTCCAAACCTCTATTAACCTTCTAGCTAATGCTTTACAAACCACAAGCTTAGTGCCTAGATCAAAGGAAAAAGGGAATTGTTTCCGTTGCGGAAAGGCCGGTCATTTTCAAGCTGAGTGCCGTAATTCCCAGAAAAGTACAATGAAATGCTTTGTCTGTGGTAAACCTGGTCATATAGCAAAGCATTGTAGGCAGAAAAACAAGAACCAGAAGCATAACAATGGTGGGCCGCAGGGAAACGGGAAGAGGGGTCGAGAAACCGA
Organism: Macrotis lagotis; assembly: GCF_037893015.1. NCBI lineage: Eukaryota > Metazoa > Chordata > Mammalia > Peramelemorphia > Peramelidae > Macrotis > Macrotis lagotis. The sequence goes on along the minus strand of NC_133661.1, from coordinate 85,325,777 downwards.
GGGTCCGACCCCAGGGTGGGTCGACTAAACCCCTCGGCTACCATTCCCCTCTCAGAGAGCACAGAATTGAGCCCATGGACTACGACTACTGTTAAAGCCTCCCCTAGGGACTTCCACCGTTTAGTAATTGGAACTGCTCTTGCTCCCCAGGTCATTGTTCACACACAGCTCCTGAGCCCAGGCCAGACTTCTATAACTGTTACAAATCCCCATCACTATCCGATAGAACTAAAAGGCGGTGAGCCTGTTGCTCTTGCCATTTCCCTCCCGTGGATAGATAAAGATTGGAGAGAACGTCCCAATGAGGACACATTTGTGGCCTGGACACAGGCTATCTTGGCCCACCGCCCCACACTACCTCTTAGAGTGGAGGAAAAAGAGATCGTGGGCTTAATTGATACAGGTGCTGATGTCTCGGTCATATCTACAAAGGATTGGCAACCTCATTGGGAAATTTCAGAAAATCCCCAAGACATCATGGGGGTTTCAGGAGGAACTCTGGTGAAAAAGTCCCTAAGATTCTTAAAATGGAGAAGTGATGATGTGGCAGGGACTTTCCGCCCTTTGGTACTTCCTATTCCTATGTCCCTGTGGGGGAGGGATGTTTTGCAAACTTTGGGCTTGTCCCTAACTACAGACACAGCTTTAAACCACTAGGGGTCACTGGAGGGCCGCAACCCATACCGCTGACGTGGCGATCCGACAAACCGGTATGGGTAGATCAGTGGCCCCTCACCAAAGAGAAATTACAGGCCCTTGCCAACATAGTACAAGGACTTTTATCGGCTGGACAAGTAGAACTGTCCACCAGCCCATGGAATTCCCCAGTATTTGTTATTAAGAAGAAAAGTGGGAAATGGAGAATGTTAATAGATCTAAGAAAGGTAAATGCCACTTTACAACCTATGGGTACCACCCAACCTGGGTTGCCTTCTCCAGTCGCTATTCCAAAGGCTTGGCCTATAACTGTTATAGATATAAAGGATTGTTTCTATAGTATACCCCTTAATCCTGCAGACAAGCAACGCTTCGCCTTTAGTGTACCTGCTGTGAATTATCAGGAACCTGCTCAGCGTTTTCAGTTTAAAGTCCTTCCGCAAGGCATGGTAAACAGTCCCACTCTATGTCAGGTTTATGTTGCACAGATTCTGATGCCCATTAGGTGAGAACACTCGGGAGCCATTATTATTCATTATATGGATGACATATTAATTTCTGCATCCCACCGGACTGTTGTCTCGCTTATTTTACAAAAGATTACCTCAGCCCTAGCAGCATATGGATTACAGGTTGCCCCTGAGAAGATACAAACAGAACCCCCCTACTCATATTTAGGACATCAGGTATACAAGGATTTAGTGAAGAAATCTCCTAAGATTGATACAACTCAAGTCTCTACCCTAAATGACTTTCAGAAATTAATTGGCTCAATCCAATGGTTAAGGAATGTAGTTCCTATTTCCAATGATATGATGTATCCTTTGTATAATATCTTAAAAGGTTCATCTGATTTGAATTCGCCCCGTGAATGGACCCCCGCAGCCATAGAGACTGTCACTCAGATACAGGACTTGGCATCCACATCGACCGTTGCTCGATTAGATCCAACCGCTCCAGTTTATATAACTTTGGTGTGTCATCCCTCATTGGGAAAGGCCGGAGTAGTTTTCCAGGTTGTCGGTCCTTTACAATGGATACATCCGTCTAAACCTGTTAAATCTATGCCCTCAAAGTTTGAAGTGGATGCACAACTCCTTCTGAAAGCAGCAGAAGCTGCGATCACTATTTTTGGTACCATTCCTACATTACTGCTCCAGGAGGATCCAACAACACTTGCCCATCTAGCACAGAACTCTGAGGAGTGGGCCATGTTATTATCCACTTATCCCACTTCTCAGGGTCATCCACCTCCCTCATTACGAGGCTGGTTGCAACTCCCTTTAAAGTATCCCTCCAACCCAGTAGTCCCTCAGCCAGTACAGGGGGTCAATGTCTTCACGGATGCCACCAAACACCATAGAGCATCCATCTATATCCCAGACAAGAAAGTATTGAAGGTGTTACAAACCCCATATGCCTCAGCCCAAAAGAATGAGTTGCAGGCCATTGTGATAGCTCTAGAACTGTGTGCTCATGAGCCCTTTAATCTGATTACTGATAGTTATTACTGCTTTTTACTGTTACAACAGCTAGCCCTGGCCGATCTTTCCTTGTCCAATTCTGCAGTTATAGATCTTTTACACCAAGCACAACGGTCTCTCCTACACCGTTCAAACCCCCTCTATGTCTTACATGTCAGATCTCATGTGTCTGCTTCTGGCCCAATCTACTCAGGGAATGCCATAGCTGACTCAGCCCTTCTTAACCCTGACATCAAAAGTGAGATAGTCATGTATGCAGATCCTTCCATTGTTCATGACACATTCCATCTCCCGGCAAAAACACTTGCACGGCTTTATGGTCTTCCTAAGGAAGAAGCTCGTCACATTGTCCGACAATGTAGGCATTGTGTCCCTTTTCGACCTGCCCCGACTGTACATGCCACCAACCCCCGGGGCCTGGCCCCTAATGACATTTGGCAAATGGATGTCACCCACTTTCAGGCCAGCCTGATTCATGTCACTGTGGACACTTTTTCTAACTTTATTATGGCCACTCTGCAGCCTGGTGAGGCTGTACGCCATGTGATTGCTCATTGTCTTCATTGCTTTGCCACCCATGGGATACCCCGGTTGTTAAAAACCAATAACGGCCCGGCCTACACCTCCTCTGCTTTTGCTCGCTTCTGCCACCAATTCGGTGTCACTCATGTTACCGGTATCCCTTACAGCCCCACTGGTCAGGCCATTGTAGAACGTGCCAATCAGTCCTTGAAGTGCACTCTCATTAAACAAAAAGGGGGAGTGCGTGGTAGACTCACTGCAGCTCAGGTAGCTACAGCGGTCTTCACCAGGAACTACTTGATCTGCGATGATCAAGGCGTTACCCCTGCTATGAAACAAATACTACCTTCAACTACTCCAATAACACAAAAAACTACTCCAATAACACAAAAAACACAAACACAGGCAAAAAACCCAACGCAACACAGACCTACAACAGTATGGTGGAGAGATGAGGAAGGTCATTGGCATGGCCCCGCCCAGGTGATGGTGTGGGGAAAGGGATTCTTGTGTCTCCACACAGGTGAAGGGATGTGCTGGGTGCCCATCAGGTGGACCAGAACCTGTACAGAAGGCAAAGAGGAACCGCCAGAGAAGCAGGAGGAAACGCCTCAACAGGACGCAGAGAGCAAAGATGGCACATAAATGGCTAAGTATACTAGGACTGTTAAGCAGCCTACGACCCACTGACTCTCGATCCATTCCCCTTCACTGGAAAAATATCACTGAGGCCACTCATTTTACCTATTGGACAGTAATACCAGGGTTCCCCACGGTCGTTCCGGCCACATGGATAGGAGATCCAGTGGAGTTACAGTTAGCAGGCTCCGCCTACCTAGTGTTAGGAGGAATTAAAGGTACTCCTCCTGAAAAGAAACATGATCTGAAAGGCCCTGTGACTTTGACTTCCTTGCACCTTCCGATATGCCTTACTACAGGCTTTCACCCCCTCTGTGCTCAGGTGGCAAATGGAACACTCAAAGAAGGCCCCCATGGACCAGATAGCAGTCTTGGGCATGGTGACTTCTTGCATTTCTCTATGGTCCAACATCTTATGCCTATGGCCAATTTGACGACAGTTGATAAGACCAAAGGAGATATACACTTTGTTCCGTCACTCCCTCTGCCCAATAACAGTTACATAGGAAAAAAGGCTTTGGACGGCTTCAACAAAATGTGGCATTGGATTCTGGGAGGCGGATGCAATACCACTAATGCCTCTTGGGATAGTAACAAAACTGATGGCCCTTGTCATTTTATGGATAGGATTAGACTAGCTGCGGGAATGTCCCCAGACCAGGAAATACCCCACTCCCCTCTACCACCATGCTCTCCTTCACCAACTATGTTTGAAGCCGTACAGGTTTGTTCTACAGGAGTTCCAGTCTACGGTCCCAACTTGAACGGCACACAAGTGTATTTCCTGGATGGCGGCCCGGGCCCCTACTTCGCCGCCCCAGTTCCGCATGTAATGAAAGACAATAGTACCAGACCACAGACGCACCTTTGGAAAGCTGCAGCAGCCTTCGACGTCATCATCCATTCTACGGACAACACTGCTCCTGCCAAAGTGAACAACACCATCTGGAACCTTTGGGCTGAACTGTTTTATGACTTATATTGGGTGTGCCCCGAAGGACAGAGAACAAACTATTGGTGTAATGTCTTTACCACACAAGCAGTGACTGTTCGAAGCTCAGATATGTTCCTAGCCTGCACCAATACCTCTTTCATATGGGCAAATGAGCGCTATAGCATTACATGTAACAACGGAACAATGACTAATACCCTTAAGTCAGCATATGTAGGGTCAAATAGGACCCTGGTCTTCTTATTGCAGATACCCCCTGTAACTTTCCTCCCTGTAAGCACGTCAAGACCCTTTGCAGATTTTGAGTTTCTCATGACAATGTTGGAGAGGGACAAGAGGGATGTGGAATTTCCAGTTTTGGATGTAGTTGAGCTTGTAGTTTCTGTGCTGGAGCAATTAGAAATCTCGGCTCTAGCTAACCAGATGCACATCCTGGCAGAGGACCTTCAGAGGTTTATGCAAGCTACAACACAAGCATGGTCAATGCAGCAACAAATAAATAGAGAAATCCAGATGGAGCTGAGTGCTCACGTCTCAGCTGTACAAGCCCTGTCCACTTTAGTGAGAACTCAGATGCTCCTAGATGGGCTACCATGTCATCACGTCCTTAAACGACCGGCATGCATGACAGCCGCAGTCAAAAATGCTAGTGAACAACTTGACAGGGCTATACAAACCCTGAATGACCATACTAGCCTACCTACCTATCTAGATGAATTAGACAAAATAATTAACACCATAAGGAATATTACAGATCAATATAAGAAAGATATGGAGGATAATCATGGTCTATTCCCTGATTGGATAAATAGGTTAGATATTAATCATTGGATGCATTATTTGTTGATTCTTGGTGCTTGGTGCTTAATGGCCTTATTGCTGTGTTGCTTGTTTCCCCTTCTTTTTTCTCTGTTTATAAAACTGGGGCGTTGGGCCCTTGAGCAACTCAAGGCAGATATACTCTTGTTAAACAAAAAGGGGGAGTTGTCGGGGGTCGGCCCTGAGCGCCTGAGTGGATAGGACCTCCCCGGGAGTGAGGTCAGGCCAATCCAAAGAAGACACGGCTCCTTAAGGGGAACAGTGGCTTCGCCTGGTTGGCCTGTGTCGCTTGCTCCAATCGGGTGGTAGGTTCCGCCCTCGGGGCGGATCGGGGTGGCAGCCCGGAACTAACTCCCTATATTAACCAACGCCCTGAGCTATTCGGAGGATTCCTCCGCACCTAATAAAGCATATGCCTCCTGAAGACGTGTCTGTCTGAGTCCCTCCTCGCCGATCCCCGGGGAGGGAGCAACCGGGGACGCCCGAAGCAGTGCCCACTGAGGAGCTCACTCGGGGATCCGGGGAAGAAGACCCCGGACAAATGGGGTTAAGTGGCATGCCCAAGCCACACAGCTAGGTAATTATTAATTGTCTGAGATCGGATTTAAACCCAGGTACTCCTGACTCCAAGGCCACCCCCAGTCCATTGATACTTTAAATAGAATTTCTCTATCTTGCTGTTGGGTTCTGTTAGAATATAGATTGCTGGTGATATACGTGAACTTCTTTTATATCCTGCCACTTTGCTGAAGGTGTTATTTGTTTCAACTAGTCTTTCAGTTGATTTTCTCCAGTTCTCTAAGAATACTATCATATCATCTGCAAAGAATGATAGTTTTGTTTCCTCCTTACCTATTTTTCTTGTCTTACTGCTATAGTTAGTATTTCTAGTACAACACTAAATGATAGTGGTGATAATGGACATCATTGCTTCCCTCGACCTTTTGGGATGCTTCAAGTTTATCCTCATTACAGATATTTACTCTTGGTTTTAGGTAAGATACTATTTAAGAAAGGCTCCATTGATTCTTACAATTTTTAGTGTTTTTAGGTGTTGTATTTTGTAGAATACCTTCATTTGTTGATATAATCATATGATTCTTGTTTTTGATATCGTGATTTATGTTGGTAAAATTGAACCAACCCTGCTTAACCAGTATAAATCCTAATTTATCACTGTGTTATTCTATCTGTGATATATTGCTGTAATCTTAATTAGTATTATATTTAAAATGTTTGCATTGTTATTCATTAGAGAAATTGGTCTATAATTTTCTTTCTCTCTTGATTCTTTCTAATTTAGGTATCAGTACCCTATTTGTATCATAAAAGGAGTTTGGTAAGACTCTTTCCTTGTCTATTTTTCTAAACAGTTTATATAATATTGCAGTTAATTTTTCTTTAAACATTTGGTAGAATTCACTTGTGGATTCTGGTCCTAGAGATTTTTTCTTAGCATGCTCGTTGGTAGCATGTTCAATTTCTTTTTCTAATATGGGGTATTTAAGTATTCTATTTTCTCTTTTGTTAATCTGAGCATTTTTGTCAATATTCATCTATTTCACTCAGACAGTTATACTGGCATATAATTGGGCAACATAACTCCTGATTGCTTTATTTTAATCTTCCTTGGTGATGCTTTCCCCCCCTTTCCTTTTGTTTTTGCTAATAATTTGGTATTCTTCTTTCACTTTTCATCAAATTAACTAATAGTTTAGAGGTTTTATTTTTTCATAAAACCAACTTCTAGTTTTATTTATTCATTAGAAAAAGCTTTTAGTTGTATTAATCTCTTTTGATTTTCAGGTTTTCCATTTTGGAGTTTAATTGGAGATTATTAATTTGTTCTTTTTCCATTTGTTTGCAAACTCAATTTACATTGTTGTATATCCAATTCATCAATCTGTTCTTTCTCTCTCTTTTATTCATGTGTGTATTCAGAAATATAAAATTTCTCTTAAGTACTGCTTTGACTATATCCTACAACATTTTGTAAAATCTTATCATTCTCTCTCTCTCTCTCTCTCTCTCTCTCTCTCTCGTTTTTACAAGGCAGTGAGGTTAAGTGACTTGCCCAAGGTCACACAACTAGACAATTTTTTTGTCTGAGACTAGATTTGAACTCAGGTCCTCCTGACTCCAGGGCCATTGCTCTATCCACTGCGCCACCTAGATGCCCCTTGTTATTCTCTTTAATGAAATTATCGTTTCTCTGAGAGATTTGTTGTTTGGCCCTTTCATTCTATAGGATTAGATTATTTAGTTTCCAGTTAACTTTTTAATCTATACATCTATGGGTCTTTATTAAATACAATTTTATTGAATTATGTTCTGATATGATTCTGCTTTTTTTATTTGGTTTCAAGATTTTTTTTAAATGCCCTAATACATGATTTTTTTTTCAAAGATGCCATGTAACACCCAAGAAAAAGGTATATTCCTTTCTATTGTCATTCAGTTTTCTCCAGAGGTCTGTCATATCTAACTTTTATCTATTATTTATATTATTGTTAGATTTATCTAACTTTGAGAAGGGAAAGTTGAAGTCTCCAACCAGTATAGGTTTTTTTTTAGAGTTTTGCAAGGCAAATGGGGTTAAGTGGCTTGCCCAAGGCCACACAGCTAGGTAATTATTAAGTGTCTGAGACTGGATTTGAACCCAGGTACTCCTGACTCCAGGGCTGGTGCTTTATCCACTGTGCCACCTAGCCACCCCCAACCAGTATGGTTTTAATGTCTATTTCCTCCTATAATATATTTAACTTTTCCTTTACGAATTTGGATGTTATACCATTTGGTGCATGGATTGATGCTTTTTCATTGCCCATGGTTCCTTTTAGCAAGCTGGATTTTCCCTGATTTTACCTTTAAATCAGTTCTCTTTTTGCTTTTGCTTTGTCTGAGAGGATAATTGCTACCCTTGCCTTTTTTTTACTTCAGCTCCAATGCCTTATTTTAAGTGTTATTTTCAATTTTTTAATTTTTTTTGCAAACAATATATTGTTGGATTCTGTTTTCTAATCTATTTGTGAAAATTTATCTTATTCACATTCACAGTTATGATTATTATCAGTATATTTTCTCCCTATTTTCTCCTGTTTATCTTTCTTTCTTTTTTTTTGCAAGGCAAATGGGGTTAAGTGTCTTGCCCAAGGCCACACAGATAAGTAATTATTAAGTGTCTGAGACTGGATTTGAACCCAGGTACTCCTGACTCCAGGGCCAGTGCTTTATCCACTATGCCACCTAGCTGCCCCTCCTGTTTATCTTTCAGTCTCTTTAACCTGTCCCTTATTTAAAGTCTGTTTTACTGCTGACCACTGCCTTCCCTTATCTATTTCTCTTTTAATATACTTCTCCCCCTTCTTTTGTTGCCATTCCCTTTTACTTCTCTGTTAGGTTTGATAGATTACCATTACCCTTTGAGTATGTATATATTTTCATTCTTTGAATCAATTTACATGTGAATGAAATTCAAGCTTCCCCCTCCCTCACCTCTTCACCCCAACATTATTTTGCTTCTCCCTTCTTTTCCCCAGGACATTCCTCTTTCTTGCCTATCTTTTTTTTAGCCTTATCCAACATAATTGACTCACTCCCGCACTCTCTTTCTAGGAAGATTTCTTTTTTTAAAAATTTAATTTAGTTATTTATTTAGAATTTTATAAATTTTCTCTATATTCTCTGAAAAATTCTTATAACTTTCCTAATAATGGTAAGTTTCTTGGAAGATATAAGTATCATCTTCCCACAAAGGTAAACAATTTAACCTTATTGATTTCCTTCATGTTAAATTTTTCTCAAGTCTTGTGTTTAAAAGTCAGATTTTCACTTTATAGAGGTAGAAAAAATATAGTTTGTCTGGAAGAACAAATCATCAAGAATAACAAAGGAATTAATGAAAAAAGTGAAGGAAAGTGACTTGTACCAGATATCAAATTGTTTTATAATGTATTAATTATCAATTATCAACTGCCTAAGAAATTCAGTGATAGATTAGTGGAATCGATTAGGTATGCAGTTCATTATAGTAAACGATCATAATAGTTTAGTGTTTAATATGTCTGACAATCTATGCTTTCAGGACAAAAACATTTAAAATATCTGTTGGGAAAAACTGGAATCAGTATGTCAGAAAATAGGTATAGAAATACCTCATAACATCTAATATGATATAAAGTCTTGCTAAAAGGAACCTTGGACAATGAAGAAGCATCAGTCCATGCAGCAAGTGGTATAGCATCCAATGATGAAAGTTGATACCATAAACAATTCCTGGCAGATCTATGTATAAAAGAATAATTTAGGACCCCCAAAAGATACAGAGAACATTATGAAATATAAAATGGACAATTTTTATTATGTAAAATTTAAGTCTTTTTGTCAAAACAAATGTAACCAAAAGAGGAGGAAAGCAGAAAACTGGAAAAAATTTTTAGCTGTAAATGGCTGATAAAGGTCTCTTTTTTCAAGAATATAGAGAATTGAATCAAAGTTATAAGAATAAAAGTAATTTCCCAGTTGACAAATGGTTAAAGATATTAACAGGCAGTTTTCTGATGAAGAAATCAGTGCTATCTGTAGTCATAGAAAAAATGCTCTAAATCACTATTGATTAGAGAAATATGAAAACAACTTTGAGGTACACTTAACACCCATTAGACCTGTTTATTTGTCAAAAAAGGAAAATGATAAATGTGGGGGGGTATAGGAAAACAGGGACACTGTTGGTGGAAATGTGAACTAGTACTACCATTCTGGAGAGCAATTTGGAACTATGGCCAAAGGACTATAAACCTGCATAACCTTTGATCCAGCAATGCCATTACTAGATCTGTTTCCCAAAGAGATCAAAAAAAGGGAAAAGGATCTAGTTGTACAAAAATATTTATGGCAGCTTTTTATGTGATGGCAAAAAATTGGAAATTGAGGTGATGTCTATTAGTTGGGGAATGACTGAACAAATTATGTTATATGATGGTGATGGCATTGTATTGTGCTATAAGAAATGGTGAGCAGGATGATTTCAGAAAAACCTGGGAAGATTTATATGAACTCTTTGAAAGTGAAATGAGCACTTTTACAATAACAACAATATTGTACAATGAAGAAACTGCAAATGACTTAGCTCTTTGCAGCAATACAGTGATCTAAGTTAGTTCCTGAGGTTTCATGATGAAAAATGTAATCTACTTTCTTCCTGAGAAAGAATTGATGTCATTTTAATATAGACTGAAGCATACTGTTTTTAATTTTTTTTCTTTTGAGTATTTTTGTACAAAATGACTAATGTGGAAATGTTTTACATGATTGCAATTGTATAACCTCTATCAAATTGCTTACTATATATAGGGAAGAGATGAGGGAGGAAGGGATGGAATTTAGAACTTAAAACTCAAAAAATGTTAAAAAAATTGTTTTTACATGTAATTGGGAACAATAAATTTAAAGAAATTAAATGTAGAATTTTCTAATTAGTTTTTGTCTTTTCATCAGGAATGCTTGAAAGTCCTCTGTTTCATTGAATATCCACTTTTTTCCCCTTGAAGGAACATACCAGTTTTGTTTGGAAGATTATTCTTGGTTATAACCCTGGTATTATATTCCAAGTTTTACACCCTTTTATGTGACAGCTACTAAATCTTGTGTGATCCTTACTGTGGTTCTGCAGCATTTGAATGTGTTTCTTTCTGACTGTTTGAAGTATATTCTCTGTAACCTAATTTTTTCTTTACACTTTGATTTTGAAAGTATTTTTTAAAAACAATTTCAGGAATTCTTGATGGACTTGTTTCCAATTCACATTTTTCTTTGAGGCTTTGCCTGTAGCTATTTTTCATTTCATTGTCTTTTGAGTTTGTGCCCTCTCCCATGTGAGAGATACCTTTCTCTGACCTCCTACATTGCCTTGGTTTGAAGCTGTCTCACTCTGACCTTTTGCTGACTCTAAAATCCTGAATTTGATTTGAGGCATTATTTTAAAAATTATTTGGAGGGCCATGTTGGAGGAGTTCAGCTGTATGCTTTCTCTATTTGGCCATCTTGACCTTAGAAGTGACATTTCTTTTGATTAGAGGAGGATTTTCTATCTTTGTCAGGTCTGGAGGAAGCTGAACTTTTGGTGTCCCAAATTGTTGGGAACCATTGTGTATGGGAGCATTGTGAATTATCTTCACCTGGTGTCCTTGAGCACCAGAATCTTACCTTACTAAGTGCCACAGGAGTGGATTAGAGACTGAAAAGGTGTTTTGGTGAATAAATGGAGCACTTGGGGATCTTGATGGAGTGTACTTATCTCCTTTATCATTCTTGTCTCCAGCCCTTCCAATGGTCTCCTGGGAAAGATAAGTGAGTCCAGAAGTGGGACTCCACATAAGAGTCCAGGAAAGGGACTTGACATATGGCATCCAACAGGGTCTAAATATTTGACACAAAGGCATGTTATCTGAGCAAAGTACAGAAGAAGGACAACATACCTGAGCCCAGGACTCTGGAGAAAGTAACAAGTTGATTTGTTACTTTGGGGGCTGATTTTAAACAAAGAGGAATGAGCAAAAGTGAGAAAACAAGTATTTAATACTGAAGAGAGTCAGCTGGAAGTAGAGACTCTGAGGTAGTGCCCCAGGGTATGAAGCTTCTTGCTCAGCAGGAGTCTCTACCAGCACAGTGAACAGGATGTGGAGGACCTGCTTGCTGTTCCTTTTTGCCCCAGCTGCGGGCCTGATTGAGCTATGAGCTATGCAGGTTAAGCATGCTCCAAACACCTACTGACAACTTTAGAGATTTATTGAAATTGCTGACTTTTCAGCCTACAGCAGGATGCAACTGGACTTGTTGCTAGGGTAGCAGAGGGCTGTGAATGGAACACTAGCTGTGCTTCCTGTGGGGGGAGGTGTCACATGCTATTGGACAGTTTGTAATGGTCTTGACTACTGTTTACAAAATGCAGCAACTTCAGATGTACTGTCAACATCTTAAGTATTTTCAAATGCTTTTCTCATTCTCTGCCATTCCCACCCACTGCAGAGGGAGCAGGGAGGGAGAAGGGAAATCTTTTTTTGGAACTTTGAAAATCAAGTTTATGTCTCAGATGGAATTCAGGCTTTGCTATGAGGACAAGACCCCCCCTCCAAAAACTTATTTTAGAAATCAAGGGACCCCCATGCCTTTTTTCTGTTTTGAGGAGGCGGGGGTTGGGCAATGACTATGTTTTTCAATAGGTTATTGATTGGGAAGTTTCATGGTTCAATTAGTTAAGAAAAAAGGGGAAGATGTTTTTTTCTGGGATTGGGAAATTTGGATTTTGTATTATGAAGTCTATGCCTATGGCTTATATTTCTATTGACTGGTCTTGATTGGTTATGTGTGTAGGTGTGTATTTGAACATCTATAGGGCATTTTACATCTCCACTGACCTGGAGAGGTCGGAAAATGTTTATATTTTCTGAGATCTGATACTGGCCAGAGTATCAGTCTCAGCTTGGTAAATGTGATACATTGTTTCTGTGTTCATGTTCGTGTCTAAACTCCTGGGTGTATGTGTGTGTGTGTGTGTGTGTGTGTGTGTGTGTGCGCGCGCGTGCGCATGCGTGCATGTGTGTGTGTAATTTGGATCTGAAATAGTTAAATGTTACCTGAATTAAAAGTTAGTCCTTTTAGTTTGGTTTTGAATTTGATTGCTTTTAAAGGTTTTTTTGTTAGAAAAAGAAAAAACTTTCTTATCTTTGTAAGTTGGGGATAAAATGTATTTCAAGGAATTTGGGAATATTGTTTTTACTATTGTTTAATTATTTTTATACTGTTTTTGAACTTTTGTTTACAATTTATGTGGCATTCATTATGTAATAATTTGGTTCAAAAACAAGAAGGGGGATATGTTGGGAACCATTGTGTTTGGGAGTATTGTGAATAATTTCCACCTGGTGCCCTTGAACACCAGAATCTTATCTAAGTGCCATGGGAGTGGATAAGAGACTGGAAAAGTATTTAGGCACGGGTGTTTTGGTCAATAAACAGAGCACTTGGGGATCTTGATGGAGTACTTGTCTCCTTTGTCATCCTTGTGTCCCTCCCCTCCAATGCTCTCCTGAAGAGATTGAAGGAGTCCAGAAGTGGGACTCAACATAAGAATCTGGAAAAGGGACTCCACCAAATATCTTCATTGGATCAGTTGATGGCAGTATCTTCATAATTTGGAGTTGACAGACTATTTGGCTCCACAAAGAGCCTAAAAAAGAAACCTCAGAGGAACTTCCTGTGTTCTCCTTGAATGGGAGATTAAAAATAAGAACCACAATCTATAGCAACCAGGAGTCACGAGTTAGCCTTTAGCCATGTTTGTTCTCTAAGCTAAACTAGAGTCTCTTTTCCTTAGACTACATAGTTACTTGTGAAAAATTTTCACTGACTATGGGAATGTTTTGTACCAACTTTATAATTTGTTCCAGTTTACAGAAGTTCCTTTCCAAAAAGCAGAGCTAAGAAATGAAGGGCCTTGTATGAAGAAGAGGAAGAAAGTCACTTTTGAACTATAAAGTATGTAAAAAAATACTTTGCTCTAGAGACATCCCGGTAAGCCCTATATCAGTCTTGAATTGAAATTATCTGCCTCTTGGAATCTGTATTTAATCTAGTGATTTATCAAAGAGCCCTGCATCAGCCTTGGATTTAGGCCATCTGTGTTTCTATATCTGTATTCCTAGACTCTGTGGAGTAGATGCAAAGGTTAAAAAACAGACTTGAAGCCAAGAGCTTAGGACCAGTTGCCACTTATTTGCACTTATAGATTAATTCAACCCTGTTAGTAGCAGGTGATGTTTTCAGGTGGAAGCTATGGGAAATCAGGTAGGAGACAATCTCCATCAAACAAGCAGGCTCAGCAACAGGAGAGAGAGTTGCAGTCTTAGGAAGTGGTAAACAACATGACTGGTTTTAATTTCTTTCAGAAGTTGTAAGTAGTTTTGTCATAAACTCTGTAAGATCACCCCATATTGAAAGTATTTTTGAGCTAAACTAATTAGAAGAGAGGAATAGTCCAGAGTATTGGGAGAGAATCAGGGACAAGGAGGGCCAAATGCTTAAGATTCTATTCATGGCTTCTAGAGTTTGGGGAGAATTTTAAGCAGTAGGGTAGAGGAGGGGGGTAGCATACATTGTGTGTGTGTGTGTGTGTGTGTGTGAGCCCATTACCTATTTATGAAGATGAAACCTACTTCGTGAAAACAATACAAGGAAACTTTACTTGGGTATGGGGAAGTGGAGAGAGAGAAAAATTCTGTTCCAATTTATGCCAGGTATCAATGTAACCCACATAGGTATCTACTAAGTGCTCATTAAATAACTGTTGGTTAATGGATTGGTAGAACTATATGCTTAGAAACTGTGTGACAAAGTAAAGTTGACTGCATTTAGCAGGTCTTTATCCATGTAGATGTCCTCAAGTCTCATTTGTAAATGAAATAATGCAAGACTCTCAGCAAATAACTTTACTTTCTTCTTTACTGAGAATGAGACCACTTGCCTTGTCTAACTGTGTGAACACCATCCACTCCTCTTCACTCTTAAATCTCTGTGTTCTCATCCATTCTCTTTCCCTACCCTCCAACTGAACATCCTTTCTTTCAGGATACTTACTCATTCCAGACTTTTGTGACATAGCTTTCTCCCTCTTTTTCTTCATCTAATTGTTATCTCTCCTATCTCACACATTATCAATATCTTCCTCTTTATTATCATTTCATCTTTCAGGTATTTTCAGGTAGGTCTTCCAAATCCTAAAAATAAAAAAATGCTTTCTTTGACCCTGCATATTTTTATAAGTTGTCCTTTTTTTTCTTTCTCATCATTCCCAAATTTCTAAAAATGAGCATCCTGCTTTCATAACCTTCATTTGGTACTCCCATAGTAGTTAACATGTTTGTTAATGTTTTTAATTGAATTGAATCTTGAAGGTTCATATATTTGAAGACATTTTGCAATACCAACACCAGTTAAATGTTAGTGCTGTTGTTATTTTGTAGAATTTGCCTCCCACATCAGAATTTTTGTGCATCAGGAATGACTTTGGTATTTGTACAGAGTTTGAGAAATGACCAGTTCTGACAAGAAATTTGGGGGGTACATTCCTTCCATCACTATGAATTCTGGGGCAGAGATATCTTAGAATTAGGTTTTGTTCTAACATCTTTGATGGCTCAATTTGACTTTGAATGTTTCTGTCATTACTAGCTAAATAGTTTCACAAAAGCTTTTTTATAGAAAAGTTGTTTTTTTTTTCTTTTTTTAGGATGAGAGGATTTTACTATGAGAATAGGAAGAGAAAGAGATGCAGTTATGGTGACATTAACTATGTTCAGACCTTTCTTAGGTACATTCTTTTTTTCCAGCTCCATTTAATCATACTTTAGGGTTTGGGTTTAAAATATTGTATCAAAAATTAGCACTATCTAAGGGACATATAGCTATATATGTGGTCTACCAGGTTGGAGACTGGGCACTGTTCCTTTCTTTTATTTTAGATTTTTGCAAGCCAATGGGGTTAAGTGGCTTGCCCAAGGCCATAAAGCTAGGTAATTATTAAGTGTCTGAGGCTAGATTTGAACTCAGGTACTCTTGACTCCAGGGCCGGTACTCTATCCACTGTGCCACCTAGCCACCCCCTGTTCCTTCCAAAGAAAGGGAAAACAATGGGAAAAAGTCAAGAACATTATGTCACCATTAATTATTTCTCCCAGTCTCATTCCTCCCCCTGGAACTGACTCAAATGTATCATTCAGAGCACTCCAGGAAGAGGCTCAGGTTCTCCCTCTGTAAGATGGACTGCTAATTTGTCAGCTTAAGTACAAAATTAAAAATAATTTCTAGCACAAGCCTGTCTTTTTGTTCCAGGAGTCTGCTAATTCAGGATCAAAATAAGATCATAAGCAGATAGTGAAAACAATTTATAGCATCTCCAATCCTACACGTTATACTCTTTACAATTATTACAAAATGCTTCATGCTATTTGTATAAATCTTATTCAGCTGATTACCTATTTTAATATTTGCCTCAATTTTAGCCAAAGTTGAATTCATTTGTAGTTTTAAAATAGTAGGTAACAAATAGCAAATTGTCTATCCCTTGTACCCATTAAATTCTTATCAAGTGTTGGTTCTTTCCAAGGCCAATTCCTCTATTAAATGTTACCTTCATCTCTTCCCATCTTTTCTGGAAGATTGACCCTATTTTTGTCCCTCTTTTTAATTTTTTTCTTTCTATTATTCCTACTGTGCAGCCTTCAAGCACACTTGGGAATAAAAATGAAATAGCAGAAAAATGACAACTTGGGATATTTTGACTGCATAACAGAAAGAATCTCCTGTTGTGATAACCTATTAACTAGCCTGTCTAGAAGCCTAGATATCTGGAATCTGGAAATCAACTAATTTGCTTCCACATAAAATGAAGTCTTTTCAACTATGAAACTTGCAAAGACAAAACAAGAAATATTTTTGAAAAGACAATAGCCCCTAGATTACACTTTATGGACGTGATTATACTCAGAATTATGAAGACCATACCAAGAAGAAGCTACAATTAATGAAAAATCTTTTTTTCTTTTAAAAAAATTCTCCACTTTGCCTTCACATCTCCTCAATCTATTGTCCTATATCTCTTCTTTGTTTCAGGCCAAATTACTTGAAAAAGTTGTGTATATTATTGCCTCTACAGAGCAGCTGGGGTGGATTCATCTGGGAAATGGGATGGAGATGAGTGTTCTGTAGCTTTTTCAGAGCTGGAAGGGGGTGTTTCATTGACCCATTCAAAGCTGGAATTGTATTGCAGTTGGAACTCAGTTGGGACAGCAGCATCCTAAATTGCTAACTGTCAAATTTAGGCAGAGGCCACCATTGCAGATGCACTACTTGTAGCCTGGATGAAATAAACCTCATGAAAAAATTAAGCAAACAAAGCCAAAGAGGTCCAGCATGGCTGCTAAGGAGAAAAACCAGGAGTCCTAGGAAGTGGGATCTGGAGAATAATAGTAATGCAGGGAAATATAGAGAATAAAAATCTTACTCCATGATCCCAATAAAGATTGGGTCATTTGTTAATTGAGCCAGCATATGTAACCTATCCAATCCATGTTTCCTCCAGCTGAGGTTAATTGGTGAGATAATACAAATTCTTTTTAGGAAATAATCTGACCCATTAATTGAAAAGGAAATTTGAAGCCTGTCAAACCAGGGAATCTACAACTTTGGTTGGTCAATCTTCATGTTGATTTAAAGAACTCAGTTCTTTATACTTGGCATTATTAATTTAAAACCAGTCCATACTTGGAGGGTGAGTTCCCAATTAATAAAATAATAGGTGGAATATTGAATCTAATACCAAAGTGGGCTTAGTGAAAATTTCCATATCAACTTGAGTTGCAGCTGAAAGCTTAAGGGTGGTATAATTATACATACTCTGGTCAGTCATTTTCAGAGCAGTACTTGTCCAACAACTTATTTGCAATAAAAACTACTTTTTCCCAATGTTTAAAAGGAATCAAAACTAGCTAAAATGGATTTCTCTTTAAAAATAATATTCAAAAATAGATTACAATTCCCTCTGATACGCTTAGTATGCTTAGTAGACTAACATTCCTTTTCTTTGAACAAAACTTGAGACAGTTATGCCTAAATACCCCACTTAGGAGTTTGAAAAACTAAAGGATCTCAAGTCCTACAGGCACATGAAAGTGGCAACAGGTGCTAGTGCTATACACTAGGCTAGTTGACTGGTTGTTAGAATTTAGATGATTATAAGCAGAAATGGAATAAATTTTATATAGACCTACTCTGTACAGATTTACTGTGGAGGGAGAAAAACTGGCATCAGGATCAAACATCCTTAGATCTGTTTTGACTTTAGGGAAGAAATCCTAATACAGTTCCACCTCACAGTCATAGCTTGGAACTGATTTGAGGTATTCCTTTTCCCAAAGGAATGCTATGGGGGGGACATTAAAGCAGAGTGAGTTTTTCTTGAACTGAGACCAAAGATCATCCCTTTACTTTTCCCTCTTGACTTTACCATTTCTTTGAGTGGTTAATGGCTTTTCTCTTAAATGGGGGATTACTGGCTGAATGATCCATCAGGGGACCCTAAAAACCAATTTGTCTAAAGGCTTCACCCTAGATAGCAAAGTTGCAATCATAGCTTAAAGGTATGTTCCTCTCCTGGAGATGTGATAAAAACTCTGTTAGTTCACACATAGAGATTTCACTTAAACTTTATCACTGATTTTTCTTTTTCATTTTAAATTTGTCCTAGTATAAAGACCAAATCATTAAAAATCTTTATTATATTTAAACTTGCAAATCAGAGTCATTGTTTAAGGCCTCAGAGAAAGGAACTGGGTTTTTGTTCCTGTCTGCCCTCCTGTAATGGACTATTTCTTGACATTAGGTATTAACATTATGATAATAACTTTAAATAATTTACATTTTCATGAGTGGCAACAAATGATTGTGGATGCAATATTTCTGAATTTAAAAGACAAATTTCTTACAAGGTGATTCCAATACAGTTAAATGCATGTAAAATTAAGACTGTCAATACGCTTCTCACATTTCAAACCCTCATAAAATTATCAGGTATGATGAACTTACAACTAATTAAAGGAAGCAATAATAACTAGCAAATTTGTCAAATGTTAAGTAAGTTATTTCTTTAGTTTGTGTTTATTTTTGTAAGGCAGTGGGGTTAAGTGACTTGTCCAAGGTCACACAGCTAAGTAATTATTGTGTCTGAGGCTAGATTTGAACTCAAGTTTTCCTGACTGTAGGGCCTGTGCTCTATCCACTGTACCACATAGTTTTGCCCCTAAATTATTCTGATGTATTCCCTTTTAAAAACATGTGATGAGATAAAAACAAAGTTTCACATACTGCTTTCCTGGCCCAAAGAAACCTAGGGGAATTGTTGACAGAATGTGGGTAGTTCCCCAGGTAAAGAACTCCTAGAGATAATACAGATCACATATCAGAACTTTCAAATCTGATGGTAAATGACTGGATCATTAAATAAAAAATTCATTCATTTTGTTTGTTGTCAACAGCCCAGTTTTAAGTTCCCAAATATTTAGTTTATGAAAGAATCTGTCCTTACTGATAATCCTAGCTGTTACAACCATTTACTCATATTTCTTAATAGTAGAACATTTAGGACACTCAAAATATGATCACATTTATGCATTTTTAAACTTGAAAATTTCTTAATTTAATTTGATACAAAATCTTAGATAACCTTGTCCAGAGAATATAGATATTATGATATACTATTGACATTTAAAACCTCATTCAATAGACCTCCAAAATATTCAAAGTTCCAGAGTCTCATTTATCACAGTATCAGTTATTTCAAAAGATCTTCAAAATGATGTGATAGAAATTGGGGAGACTCTGAAGTATGATTAATCCACTTGATTGCTAATAACAGGGTCTGACTACTCAGGAAACATCCCTATTTGTACATTATGGCTTCTCTGCACCCCTATCATAGAGGGAGAGAAGTATGTTTGCCTTGACATATATTTACTAGAATTAGGTTGAAAACAAGATCCTAAGGTAGAGAGAGAGAGAGAGAGAGAGAGAGAGAGAGAGAGAGAGAGAGAGAGAGAGAGAGAAAAGCTTGCAAGTTCTGGGAGCTTTTCCCCTGTACAACACTAAATTAAGCTCTGCATAGACATCAAAGCTATAGATCCCACCAAAAAAAGGATAAGATCCAAAGAAGTTTTCAGTTGTTGACATTGTGGAGGGTTTGTCAATTTTTTGGGGAAATGGGAAGTAAAGCCCAGCTAGGTGAGAGTGGGGAAACCGGGGGAGGCTTTTGGCAACAGTTCAAGTCCGGATAGCTTGACAATAGCATAGGTTCTGGCAGCTATATAGGGAGGGTCCCAACCCCAAACAAAGTCTAATTCTGAACCCTAGGGACAATGAGGCAAAAGACAGGACTGGGCTGGGAACAAACCACTGCATAGGTAGAACCTGGACATGAAGAAGGAACAAACCTCTGCATAGGCAACACCTGGACTACATAGGCAATATCTTGGTCAATGACAAACTAGGGATCAAACAACAGCCCTGGCATAAAAAGCTTGGTTCCATACTCCCTATATACCTTAAGAGTAGAATTCAAACAAGATGAGTCAAAAAAGCTAAAAATGCTCATTATAGAAAGCTACAATGCAGATAAAGATGATAATGCCACCAGAAGAAGAAAGCAGTGAAAATTTACCTACAGGGAAGTCTCAAAAGAGTCTATGAATTGAATTCAAATCCAGTTGCTCATAGAAGAGCTTAAAAAAGAATTTAAAAAACTAAAGGAGAGGAAAAAGGAAAATGGAAAAAAGAAATGAGAGTCATGCAGAAAAATTATGAAAAATTGTCCAAAGAAAACAATTCCTTTAAAAGCAAAAGTAATTAACTGGAGAAAGAATGTAACTCTTCTAAAAATAAATCAACCAACTGGAAAAGGAATGCAACTAATCTAAAACTCAAATTGAACAACTAGAAAGGGGATGCAACTCAGCAAAGAATAACTGGAAAAAGAAACAAAAGCTAACTAAAAAAAGAAAACCCTAAAAATTAGAATTGGACAAATAGAAACAATGAATCTGAGATTATAAGATTCAATCAAACAGTAAAAAGGCTGAATAAAAATTGAAGAAAACATAAAGTACCTTTTAGGAAAAACAAATGATCTGGAAAATAGATCCAGAAGAGATAATTTACAAATTA
Source organism: Macrotis lagotis (assembly GCF_037893015.1). Taxonomy (NCBI): domain Eukaryota; kingdom Metazoa; phylum Chordata; class Mammalia; order Peramelemorphia; family Peramelidae; genus Macrotis; species Macrotis lagotis. Next base: position 85,304,936 of record NC_133661.1, on the reverse strand, counting down.
TTAGACTACCAGAAAGCTTCAAACAAAAAATAATCTGGAAACTAACTTTCAGGAAATTATCAGGAAAAACAATAGCCATTGAAAGAATACACAGAACTCCTTCAGAAAGAGACCCCAGGATGTCAAATTCCAGAATTCTCAAAGGGTGAAAATATAGCAAGCAGCAAAAAAGAGGCAATATATATACAAAGGAAATACTTACAAAGGATTTATCAGCTTCAACATTGAAGGCCCAGAGGGAATATCGTATTTCCAAGGATAAAGGATCTTGGATTACAACCAAGAATTCACTACCCTGCAAAATCCAGCATATTCTGTCAGGGGAAAAGACAGATGTTCGATGAAATACAGGATTTCCAAAATTTCATTATATAAAACCAGAATGGAACTGAGAATTCAGTCTTCAAATACAAGACTCAAAAGATGCATCAAAAGGTAAACACTGGGAGGGGGAACCCCAAAACAAATTTTAGTCAAGAACAATAAATTATATACACCCTATAAGGGAAGATATAACATTTGTAACTCTTGAGAATTTTATTTCTCTTAAGATAGTTAAAGGGTTGAATATAATTGAAGAGATTGTATTTAAAGGATAAGGGTATGGTTGGTTCTTATCTTTCCATTGAAGGAGGACCAAGATGATATCACTATGTTTGAGACAAATAGCCCAGATGAAAAACTTGGGTGTTTAAACTTATATGTCTCAGTTTCCTTTGATCTACTTTAATTCTGTCTTCTTCATAGGGCTTAGCACGTTCTCTGAAAAGGGCATTCTGTGCTGAGTGGTCCTGAGCTAGTTGTCTTCCATACTGTACAATTAATTATAAAACTTCTTAAGAGATCCCTCAGAGTGTCTCAGTATTTAGAATACTTAAAGTCTCTATAGGTAATTACATCAGAAGGGACTTTAGGGGCAGAGGGTAGGAACCTACTTAGAAGGGTTGGATTAGGAAGTGATATTATCTTAATCCATACTTCAGTTAGCAAGGGTTTAAGTACTATGGTTGAAGAGCTAAAGGCTTGGGGTGGGGTACAAATGGTTCATGAAATGATTTGATTTTGCATGTTGCTTTGACTCATGAGGCTTGTGTGCCCATGGAAGGTACTTAAAAAGGGGGTAATATAAAATGATTATAATTTGATGTGATTCATTACTTTTGAGAAGTCTATTTCTAATGAGGCAGAAGATGGGATGGTACTTAGTGACTGTGAGGCAATGCTACTTATAAAACAATCTAGCAATAAACCTGTGATTGTGAGTATTCTGAGCTTATCAAGCAATAAATTAATCAACCTTTGATTGATGGAACTTTGATAATACTTGATTGATAGTACTTTTATTATAAATAATACCAGGTGAAGAGGCACAAAAATTTCTTATAGTAGAGGGAAATAAGGGAGGGTGTGAACACTGAGTAATCTTATTCAATAGATTTGGCCCAGAGAGGGAATAAGGTACATTCTCACTTGGGTTTAAAAATCTGTCCTACTCTACAGGGATGTGGGAGGGGTGGGGAAGGGAAAGAAAAGAGAAGGGGCTAATAAAAGGGAAGGCAAAGATATAAGTGAAAATAAACTGCAAGTTAAAATTTAAAAGAAAAATTGAAGGGGAAAGGGAGTTAAACTTTGGTGAGGAGGAGCAAGAGGAAAGGAAAGAGAAATACAAATGGGGAAAGATAGAATGGAGGGAAATACAGAATTAGTAAACTTAACTGTGAATGTGAATGGGATGAACTCTCCCATAAACTGGAAGTAGACAGCAAAATGGATTAAAAACCAGAATCCTACAATGTGTTTTTTAGAAGAATCACATTTGAAGCACAGAGATATACACAGGGTAAAGGTAAAAGAATGGAGCAAAATATATTATTCCTCAACAGGAGTAAAAAAAACAATCAAGGATAGTAATTCTGATCTCAGACAACAAAATCAAAAATAGATCTCATTAAAGGAGATAAAGAAGGAAACTACATCTTTTTTAAAAGGTAGTATAGGCAATGAAGCCATATCATTATGAGACATGTGGTTACCTAGTGGTATAGCTTCCAAATTCCAAGAGAAGAAATTGAGTGAATTACAAGGAGCCAGTTATAAGGTGTGAATTACAAGATAGCAAAACTTTAATAATGGGAGAACTCAACCCCCCCTCTCAGAACTAGATAAATCTAACCACAAAATAAACAAGAAGGAAGTTAAGAAGTGAACAAAATCTTAGAAAACTTAGATATGCTAGACATCTGGAGAGAACTTAATGGGAAGAGAAAAGAATATACTTTTTCTCTGCAGTATTGACCATGTATTAGGGTATACAGCCATATAATCAAATGCAGAAATAATAAATGCAGATAAATTATAAATATATAAATTCATATTATGATGTAATAAAAATTACATGTAATACAGGAAAAATAAACCAAAAATTAATTGAAAACTAAATAACAATTTTAAATAATGAATGGATCAAACAACAAATCATAGAATTAATCAATAATTTCATTCAATAAAATGATAACAATAAGATATCACACCAAATTTTTCTTTTGGCAAGGCAATGGGGTTGAGTGACTTGCCCAGGGTCACACAGCTAGGTAATTATTAGGTGTCTGAGGCAAGATTTAAACTCAGGTCCTCCTGACTCCAGAGCTAATGCTCTATCCACTGCACCAACTAGCTGCTCCCATCATACCAAAATTTATGAGATGCAGCCCAGGCAGTTTTTTTCCCAACCAGTTCTTTTTTTTAATTTATATTTTTATTTATTTACACATTACTAAAATAGTCTTATTGTAAGAGTAAACAATTCTCCCCTACCCCCACAAAAAATAAAAACCTCACAAGAAATAAAGTGAAAGAAAGAGAAAAAATGTGCTTCAGTCTGTGTTCCTATACCATCAACTCTGTTTCTGGGATGGATCACATTTTTATCTTAAATCCATCAGAGAAGTTATTTCCATATTTTTCCACAGTTGCTGTTGTTGATTGTAATTCTCTCCATCCAATCTTCCCCTCTGCCATTTATTATACTTTCTCTTTTCACTCTGTCACTCTTCAAAAGTGTGCTGTCGGGGCAGCCAAGTGGCACAGAGTAGAGAACACTGGCTCTAGGGCCAAGAGGTCCCAAGCCTACATCCCACCCCAGAGACCCAGTGACCACCCAGCCCCTTGGTCCCAGATGTGCAACCAATACTACCACCTTGCAAAAAATGAAAAAGAAAATGTGTTATAGCCAACTATCTTTTCCCATGATCTACCCCACCTTCTATTACCTATATCCCCTTTCCCCTCCCCCTGTCCCCTTTCTCTTCTTTTTCTTCTAGATTTCTATACTCTATTAAGTAGGTATGTTGTTTCCTCCATGAGTCATTTTTTAAAGGTTTTTTTGCAAGGCAAATGGGGTTAAGTGGCTTGCCCAAGGCCACACAGCTAGGTAATTATTAAGTGTCGAGGCTGGATTTGAACTCAGGTACTCCTGACTCCAGGGTCAATGCTCTTATCTACTGCACCACCCAGCTGCCCCAAGAATTCAGTATATAATAAATCCCTCATAATTTACCCTTCTTATCCACTCTCTCTGTGCTTCACCTAAGTCCTATACTTGAAGGTCAAACTTTCTGTTCAGTTCTGGCTATTTCAACAGGAACATTTGAAATTCACCTGTTTCATTGAAAGTCCATCTTTCCTTCCCTGGAAAAGCATGTTCAGTTTTGCTAGGCAGTTGATTATTGGTTGTATTCCAAGCTCTTTTGGCTTCTGGAATCTCATATTCCAAGCCCTACAAGCCCTTAATGTGGATGCTGGTAAGTCCTGTGTAGTCCTGACTATAGCTCCACAATATTTGAATTGTTTCCTTCTGGCTGTTTGTAATATTTTCTCTTTGACTTGGGAGTTCTGGAACTTTTCAGGAGGAGATTGATGAATTCCTTCAATTTCTGTTTTACCCTCTTTTTTACTTTCTGCTTCTAGGATGTCAGGGCAATTTTCCTGCAGAAATTATTTAAAAATGAAGTCAAGGCTCTTTTCCTGATCATGACTGTCAGATAGCCCAATAATTTTTAAATTGTTTCTTCTAGATCTGTTTTCCAGATCATTTGGTTTTTTTTCAGTGAGATATTTCACGTTTTCTTCTAGTTTTTCATTCTTTTGGCATTGTGTTATGTTCTCTTGATTCCTCCCAAAGTCATCAGCTTACTTTAACTCCATTCTACATTTGAAGGATTTTTCTTCCAAGAGCTTTATTATCCCCTTTTCATTCTGGCCAATTCTGCTTTTTAAGGTATTCTTCTCTCTCTTTTTTTTAAAGTTTTTTTTGCAAGGCAATGGGGTTAAGTGGCTTGCCCAAGGCCACACAGCTGGGTAATTAAGTGTCTCAGGCTGGATTTGAACTCAGGTACTTCTGACTCCAGGATTGGTGCTATATCTACTGTGCCACCTAGCTGCCCCCAGTATTCTTTTCTTCATTAACTTTTTGGGCTGTTTTTTCCATTTTACCTAAGCTGGCTTTTAAAATGTTATTTTCTTCAACATTTTTTTTGGATCTCCTAATTCACCAAGCTGCTAACTTGGTTTTCATGTTTTTCCTGCATCTGTCTCTTCTTTCTCTTCCCAATTTTTCCTCTATCTCCTTGTATAGTTAATATATAGGATATAAATTTTTTCCATAGTAAGGTCTTATAGTTTATCTACATAGAATTACTGACCCTCAATTTATCTCAATTAATCTACAGAGAATCACTGATCTTCAATTCACCCTTGATGTACAGGGAGGGGGAGATGAGCTGGTTTGATCTCATGCACATATTTAAAACAGCTTGAATATTTAAAAGAACAGCTGAATGGCCTTGACTGGTCCTGGCCAGACTCTCAAGGCCATACTTGATTAACATTGCCTATCTCTTCAGGAACTAGCCATTCCTGAATGTGAGCACCATAATTCTTGTGGTTTGGGGTGGGGTGGCTCCCTTCTTGGACAACCCGGAAAATTTGGTTTTATTCCACAAAAAATTGGCAAGAAGCCTTCTTTGTTCTTAAGTTATAAAAGCTCTAATTACACCCTCATTTAATTAGAGTTTCACTTATGGAGAGGATGCTCTGTCTGGGGACTTCCCAATTGAGGCTCTAAAGGCTCTACCCCGGTACTCCCCAGTCACTGTTGATTCAGATGTTGAAGTTCCCCCGATTGGTGATGTTTTTTCTTTATATCTATGTTTATGTAGGCTTTGCTCTTCTTTTTATTATATTAGGACTTATTGGTTACTTTTGCTGTAAAATTGATTTATTTCTACATGTTTTATATCACTTTATTAAATATGCTCTTTTTAGTTTTGTTGGTATGAATGTGTCATTTTGTAGGAGCGAATTGAAACCAAAACTCACTCCTTAATCTAACACTCCCTTAATTGATTTTCACAACCTTTTTTGACTACTGTTAGAGCCTGAGCCCAACTCCTATATTTCTTGGAAACTTTGGATACTGAAGCTTGGATTTTGTCATCTTCTGAGTTTGTGTTTTGATCCTCCATGGGACAAAAGTAATTGTTTATAGTCAGGTTCCTTTCTTTTTCTCATTTCCCCAGTCTGTGCCCTGGTTTTGAGGTGCTTCCCGAGCTTTTGAGTATTATTCTGATACCCCCACAAGGACCTCGGTTCCTTCAAGAGAGGCTCTGACTGCTCTCCTGGCCTGTGTTTTGGTTTGTGGATGATCACAAGCTTTGCCCTGGAGCTGTGAGGAAGGTCCTTGCTCTATTGCAGTTGGGGCAGGCACCAGACTGTGGCCAGGGTCTGAATATGGACAAAGCAGCAGGGACAGAGGAGAGACCTCAACAGTCTCCCTGTACTTCCTTACCTTCCATGGGCTGAGTGCACTGGAAGCAGCAGCTGGATAGCTCCCTGTTGGGTGCTTCTGTGGGCTTGCTTCTGTTTCCTGGGTTCTGGACTGCAGTGAAGGCTGCAGCTACTTTGAGGGCCACACTGGCTCCTATTCACTTTGGCAGAGGTTTCCCCACTGATCTTCTAAGTTGTGCTTGGTGTTCCCTGAGTTGGCAGGTCAAGACACTGCTTCTGCTGCCAGGAGCTGGCACTCCTAGGGACCCAGGTACCCCATGGGCTGTTCCTGGAAGTCTGGAGCTCCTTTACCCCAGCATGTTGATCCTGGCTGCACTGCTGTCCCTTCCAACCTGTGGAACAGAGCCTTCCCATGATCCTCCAGGTGACCTTGGGCTATAGAATTGCCTCATTGGATCTTTCTTTGGGTTCTGTCTCTCAAAAATTTAGTTAGAGTCACAATTTTAAAGTTTTTAAAATATTTTAGAGAGAGCTCCTAGGAAAGGCTGTTTTCCCGATGGCAGTTTTTAGGGGAAATTTTATGTCTCTAAATGCTTATATGAATAAAATAGAGAAAGAGGAGATCAATGAATCGAGTATGCAATTAAAAAAGCTAGAAAAAAACAAATTAAACATCCCCAATTAAATACCAAATTAGAAATCATGAAAATCAAGGGAGAGATTAATTAAAATTGAAAACAAGAAAACCATTTACCTAATAAATAAAATAAAAAGAATTGATTTTATGGGAAAAAACTCAATAAAATAGGTAAATCTTTGGTTAATCTTATTAACAAAAAAGAAGATATACCAGCATCAAAAATGAAAAGGGTGAACAAACCACCAATGAAGAGGTAATTAAAAAAATAATTCAGCTCTATTTTACCAAATTGTATACCAATAAATTTGACAACCTGAGTGAAATGAATAAATATTTACAAAAATACAAAGATCCCCAATTAACAGAAGAGGAAATAAAATACTTAACTACATTTCAGAAAAAAGAAATTGAAGAAACCAACAATAAACTCCCTAAGAAAATGTTTCCAGGTCCAGATGGATTTACAAATGAATTCTCCCAAGCATTTAAGGAACAGTTAATTCCTACTCTATATAGACTATTTAAAAAATAGGAGGAGTTCTGACAAATTTCTTTTATGACAGCAATGTGGTATTGATAGCTAAACCAGGAAGAACAAACATAGACAAAGAAAATTATAGAACAATTTCCCTAATGAATACTTTTGCAAAAGTCTTAAATAAAATTTTAGTAAAGAGATTACAGTAATTATTAATTATTACTAGGATGATACATCATGATTGGATAGGATTTATACCAGGGATGGTTCAATATTAGGAAAACACAGGGGCAGCTAGGTGGTGCAGTGGATAGAGCACTGGCCCTGGAGTCAGGAGTACCTGAGTTCAAATCCGGCCTCAGACACTTAATAATTATCTAGCTGTGTGGCCTTGGGAAAGCCACTTAACCCCATTGCCTTGCAAAAAAAAATTAGGAAAACACTCAACATGAATGTCAGTAACAAAAATGACAGAAATTACATGATTATCTCAATAGATGCTGAAAAATCCTTTGATAAAATGCATCATCCATTCCTATTAAAAACACTAGGGAAATTATAGTAATAAATGGAATTTTCCTTATAAAAATAAGCAGGAGCTATCTAAAACCATCAACAAGCAATATATGTTAATGGGGATAAATTAGGAGCATTTCCAATAAGATCAGGGATGAAGCAAGGATGCCCATTATCACCATTACTATTCATTATAATATTTGAAATGTTAGCTCTAGGAATAAGAAAGAAAAAGAAATTGAATGAATCAGAACTGGCAATGAGGAAACAAAGCTTTTTTGCTATTATGGCATACTCAGAGAGAACCTGAGATAGTCATCTTTTTTTTTTCTTGAAACAATGAAAAATTCAGCAAAGTAACAAGATATAAAATAAACTCACATATATCAAAGTCCAAAAGCAAGAGTTAGAGAAATTCCATTTTAAGTAACTGCAGACAACAATAAATACTTGGGAATCTTATCTACCAACAAACTATTTAAATACAATTAAGCACTTCTCATAAAAATAGTAAGATCTAAACAGTTAGAAAAATGTCAATTTCTCCTGGTTAAGTCAAGCTAATATAATAAATAAAAGTGACAAGTATACCATATTAAATTACTTATTCAGTGCCATATCAGTCAAACTAACAAATAACTATTTTACTGAGCTAGAAAAAAATAGTAGCAAAATTCATTTGGCGCAGCAAAAGATCAAGAATATCAAGGGTGCTGATGAAAAAAAATGTAAAGGAAGGGGGTCTAGCTCTACCAGATCTAAAGCTATACTGTAAAGCAGCAGTCATCAAAACTTTCTAGTACTGATTAAGAAATAGAATAATGGATCATTGGATTAGGATAGGTTCAAAAGAAACTGTAGTAAATGATTATAGTAATCTATTGCTAGGATAAGAACTTGCTATTTGACAAAAAATTGTTGGGAAAACTGGAAAAAAGAATGGCAAAGATTAGGCATAGACCCACATCTCACACCCTATATATACCAAAATAAGGTCAAAATGGGTACAGGATTTAGATGTAAAGTGTGACACCAGAGACAATTAACAGACCAAGAAATATCTATCTGTTAGTTCTATGGAAAGGACAGAAATTTATGACCAAGCAAGAAACAGATTACATTAAAAATTATAAAATGGATGATTTTGATTAAAAAGGTTTTGCACTAATAAAACAATTACTGCCAAAATTAGAAGGAAAGCAGGAAGCTGGGAAACAATTTTCATAGATAGGAGTTCTGATAAAGATCTCATTTCTAAAATATATAGAGAATTGCATCAAATTTATAAGGTTACAAGTCATTCCTTAATAAATGGTCAAAGGATATGAATAGACATAATTATATACTCATATGAAAAAATGCTCCAAATCATTATTGATTGAAGAAATGCAAATTAAAATTAATATGAGTTTCCATCTCACACCTACCAGATTGGCTAAGATGACAAAAAGAGGAAATGACTATTGTTGGAGTAGGAGTTGCATTGTTGATGGAATTGTGAGCTGATCCAACCATTATGGGGAGCAATATGGAATTATGTCCAAAGAGCAATAAAATTGATCATACCTTTGACCCAGCAACAACAATATTAGGCTTATATCCAGAAGAAATGCTAAAAATTGGGAAAAGTCTCTCATGTTCCAAATATTCGTAGAAGCTCTTTTTGTAGTGACAAAAATTGGAAAATGAGGAGATGCCCTTCAATTGGGGAATGCCTGAACAAGTTATGGCATATGAATATTATGGAATACTGTTCTAAAAGAAACCATGAATGGTTGTACTCTAGAGAAACATGAAGTGAATTACAGGAACTGATGCTAAGTGAAGGGAGCAGAACCAAGAGACCTGACCTGTTCCTGGCATTTTTCCTGTAGTTGTCCAGCAGCAAACACACCATATTGACTGTTCTACCCTTTCTGAAGCCACACTGGCTTCAGGTGAAGGATCAGTCTACTGAGAAGGACTTGGGCAAGAATCTTACCAGCATTGACTAAAAGAGAAATACCCCCATGATTGTCATAGGACAATATTCCCTTTACCTTTATAGAGATGGACGATGGAGGCATCCTTGAATTCTTGGGGGAATAGCCTCTTCATGCCATATAATCTGGAAAATTTCAGCCAGTTTTTGGATGAGCAATGGACCCTCCACCTTGTAGATCTCAGCTGGAATAGAATCAGCAGCAGGTGGAATTGTTCAGCCCATCTGTCTAGGATCAAGTTCCTATAGTTAATCAATGTGGATCCATCAGCACTGAGTAGTTGAGATGCACCATATGTCTTTGACTCATAAATAGTTTTCAGGGCATCATAAAAGCACTTTGGGTTTTTTTTTACTGTCTGCATAAAATTGAATTTCATCTACTTTCTTATTGAGCCCCAAATCCTACATTTCTCTAAGTTTTGCTTGGACTTTACTTTTAAGGGAATTAAATGCTGCCTTAGAGTTATGTTAATTATCCTGCTGGTAACTCTGTGGAGTTCTCATTTTTCATTTAGCAGCTTCTGTATTTCCTCATCATTTTCATCAAACTAGTCTTGATGGTTGTGAGTGTTCTGGCTCAGATGAGCAAAAATGCAGTGTGGTAAAACAGACTTCTGAAAATTGCTCACTCCTTTTCTGCTCCACTGTTGCCAACTGTGTGTTGGCTCACTTTCCCTTCCATGTTAGCAACGAACTGTTCCCTCTAAGAGAGTCACTCTAATCTCTTTACATTAATTCTTCTAGTATTCATTTTGCTTTGGGGTTGCCACTTTGGTTGAATATGAATGTTTAGCTTAAAGAGGATGTGTCTGATCAGTCCAGCTCTCTGCACCACACATTGCCTTTGTCACTCTTACATCCTGTCTGTCTCTTCTCCTTACAATCACATAGTTTAATAGATGCCAATGTTGCTTCCAGGGTGCATCCAGGAAGTTTTATTGCCTTTAGGTAAATAGAAGACAGTATTTGTGATGAGAAGGTCATGAGATGCACAAGTCTTCAGTAGAAGGTGACCATTGCTGTTTCTGTTTCCAACTCTATTCCTCCCAAGGACACCTGGTAATCTGAGAAGACAATTTTTAGGGCACCTTTTTTAGCCCCTTCCTTAAATCAAGAGGTGAGCCTTAGAAGAGCTGTTCAGTCACTCAGGGGGCTGCTGAATCCTTCTACTGCTTTCAGTAGAGAAATGACCCTATGGCCTGGGCCACCTGAATGCAGGGTTATGACTACAGCTCCCAGTATATCTGCAACTGTTGCTTTATCATTTGCCTGTCACCACAGGACTTTGAGGAATATTATGAGTATTATCTTTTGTTGCCTGCATTGGATTTAAGTGAGGCAGAGCTGCATGAAATCAACTGCCTCACTCTCTTTTCCAAAGTCATCATGATCCAGCATAACAAGACAGAGTCAAGATAACTAGTGATGGCTTTAGATGCAGTGGATGACCTTGTGTCTCTGATGTCTAACCAAGCTTTTAACCAAGCTCAACAGCACCAGTGGAAGACTTCGCATGCTTGGGGTAGACACCTCCCCTCCACTACTCACCAATGAGTTTGAGACTCCCTTGGTTATCCTCAACCTGGTTTAGACTGCCTGCCAAAGTGGTTTACTGGAGTGTGACCACTGCGTATGCTACAGGTGAGAGTTAGGTGGCTCAGGTGGGCATCAAAGGTGGAAAGCAGCCCCTGAAGAGAGCTTGGTAGCCCTCACACCACAATGTCAGCATTCCAATTCCAATTTCACCTAGTCCATTGATAGGAGCTATTCTCCCCCCCTCCCATTTTAGAACTTTCTTATATTTAAAAACAAAAAAAAAATCTATATTTGTGTCAGATTCGTATCTTAGTATTATCTCACAATTTCAAATTCAAATTCTTAGCATTAAAACTATCTCTTAGCTCACACATACAATTACAGCATTCACATATATCTAGCCAAGACATTGCCCATACTGTTCATGCTTGTTTTATCTATATTTTCATGAGTTCAGAATCTTTGCTAATAGAGTTTTTTTTAAAAAAACCTTGTAAGATCATACTGAAGAACTGACATTTTCACAGGACCATCTTGAAAACAGAAGTGTAAATTTATAGAATTAAACTGAAATATATATTTGCCACATTGGAGAATTTTAGACTCAAGGATAAACATATAAATTATTATTCAGTAAAATGAGAATTTGCTTCTTAAACAGATAACTGCTCAATGATGGGTTTAAGTTAATATCTTCTAGTAGTAAATCACATATGCTTCAAAGTTAAGATAAGACAGAATAATAAAAGTTCCTCCTCCATTACATGGGCTCAGTAAAAAAAGAACTACATTTATAAGGTCCTGAGAAAAGGAAATGAATTTAGGGCATGAGTACATTTCTATCATTTAAGAAAAAAAAATAGAATTAACATGGATATAATGGAAACAATATCTTAAGACTCACATCCATGCAATACAAGCTAGTTTTTCCTTAAAGATATTGAAACTGTGCTTGAAATTTACTCAGTTAGTTGCCAGTTCTTAGAGAATCTATCATCACATCACTTGTATTTATCCCGTTTTCTCTAGTCACATGACCACTATCCTCCTTTTGAACTTTCTCACCCATTACCTGGAATATTGCAACCTCTTAATTGGAATCCTGATTTCCAATCACTCTACTATTTACTGTATCCTCAGTGTGACTAATAAAAATCATCTTCAGAAATAAATCTGATTGCGTCACTCTCATCCTCAAGAATCTTCACTGGCTCCAGCAAAGTCCTAATCTTAAGTATTTCAAATCCTTCATAATCTGGCTCCATCCTACCTTTCCAGATTTATTTGACATTGTCCCACTCCCTCTATTTGTAATCCAAACTTATTTATTTGGTGTTCTACAGATTTAGCAATCCATCTCCCTCTTTTTTGCAGTGTTTCACTGTGCCGCCACTTATTATCCATATGACCTTGGGGAAACTTACTTTACCTTTCTGGACCTCAATTTCCTCTTCAGCAAAATGTGGAATTTCAACTATGTGAACTCAGAAAGTTCTTTCCAGCTGTATAACTATTATCCTAGAGTCAAGATGTCATCATTTTCTACTGCTAAAAAAAGGTGGGATCAGGAACCTCTCTCTGACTTTTAACCTAATACTAAACTCACTGATAGACTGTCTGACTAATTGGTAGCTATTGAGGAAGACTCTTAAGTGAAAGAAAGAAAACCATTATTTCCCACTGTGTGTAACTGAATCAAAGTCTGTTGAGTAAGTTGAGTGGTGACCATATGGGGGAGTATTTTCAGTGTTCAATGACATATGCATTATACATTATGAGTCTTAAGTAGGTAGGATTAGATTTGTACCTATTCCATTGCTGATTTTAATGACCTGATCTGGTTAATTTTTTTTTGTAAGGCAATGGGGTTAAGTGACTGCCCAAGGTCACACAGCTAGGTAATTATTAAGTGTCTGAGGCTGGACCTGAACTCAGGTTTTCCTGACTCCAGGACTGGTGCTCTATCCACTGCACTCCTTAGCTACCCCCTGGTTAGTATTTTTATTTGTTCTCACAGCCATCTTGTTTTGATAATTCTTTTTTTGGTTAGGGGTTGATTTTTTTTTGTTTTATTTTTTCAAGGCAATTGGGTTAAATGTCTTGTCCAAGGTCACACAATTAGTATTAAATCTTTAAGACTGGATTTGAACTCAGGCTCTCCTGACTTCAAGGTCGTGCTCTACCCATTGTGTCATCTAGCTGCCCTTGTTTCTATAATCCTTTAAAAAATTCTCAGTAGTCCTTTTCATAGGAAGGTAATGAAAAGAAATGTTTTCCTGGGGCCTGAAGTGTATGAATGTAAAGACTAATCTTTAAAGTATGCTGTTTGAGAGACTGTTCTTATGAACTCAATATGAGGAGGTTGAAATAGAAACAGTATTTTAAAACTTATTAACTTACCTTTATTAAATTTGAACTATAGAACTATTCTGTAGAAATAATTGCTAAATACTAAAATTAGATTATGAAAAGAGAAAACTTTTTACTTAGACTTCAAGAGTGAAAAGAAGCGTTGTGCCCTTTTTCTCATCAGGAAGTTGTAAGGAACTGAGGTAAGGAAATTTTCTTTCATATAGTAATACCAACTCATTATAGCTTTAAATTGAGTTTGATCTTTTTTACCAATCATGATAAACCAGAGCAGATGCCTAGAGTTGACAGAGCTCTTAGGCATTGTCCTGTCATCATCTTGTTTGAAAATCTTCAATGACAATTAGCTGACAATTTTTTTGATCTGACATTTAAGATACTACAATTCAACGTCAACCTACCTTTCTAATTTTCTCTATTACTACTACCTTCCATATACTTTATTCTGTGACCAAATTGGATTGCTTGCTACCCCTTGAACATATTCCAAGGTTTCCTATTCATATGCCTTTGCTTATGGTCTTAGCTTAACCTAGTATTCCTAATTCTCTCCTTGCCCCCTGCCAAATCCACTTGTTCAACACCAACTCATCCTTTAAGACCCACATTTCTCCAAAAAACTCTTCCCTTATGGACCTAAAAGGAAATAATCTTTCTTTCTTTTGAACTAAAATAATGCTTGAATTTTTCCCTTCTAATATTTAGTTTTAAATTGTAAATATTTACATCCATGACTTATTCTGTATTTTGTAACTTCCAGAGAAACAACTCTTTTTGTTTTATGCTCCCCATAGAACTACTAGTGTTCCTTGAATATATTATAGGTTTTATTGCTTCCACTTCATCTAGGTCCATCTCCATTTATCCTGATTCATATCTGGCCACTGGTCTTAGATAGTTCCAGAGGAGAAAGTGAGGCTAGTGACTTTGCAGAACACTCCCTCACTTAAATCCAATTCACTTGCATGTCATGGCATCACCTCCCCGATATCATGGTCTTTTTTGAGACCAAAGGACAAACAACAATATAGGTTTTTATTAGTATTTTTGTACTGAATTTAAAAAATCAGGTCCAGTTAACAAAGTGTAGAAATCAATGCTTAAAAAATCCTGATGTGGATTTTAACTTCACTAAAAAAATGTAGGGCAAAGATAAGAAGAATCTATTTTCTGTCAGTTTAAGGTAGCTTAGTTAGGGCTGAACTTGTATGAAGTCACTTTTATAGCTCCCTTTTCCCCTCCCTCTAGACTGGGATTCTTGAGTCTATTCTCATTGTGTCCTTTCCCTATCTTTTGTCTAAATTTTTCTGTACCTTAGCCCTACCTCTCCCCACTCCATTCCTGAAATGTGGAAGACATTCCATAGCCCTATAGGGTTCAAAAGCAGGACTTCTCAGATAAGGAGAAATGGTAGGCTGAGGCAATGGAAGCGGGGTGACATGAAGAATGGAAGCCCAGGGGCAGCTAGATGGAGCAGTTGAAAGAGCACTAGACCTAGAATTTGGAAGACAGTTAAAATCTAGCCTGGAGCCCCTGGGCAAGTCAATTAATCACTGTCTGCTTCAGTTTTTGTCCCCCCCCCCCCGAGATTGCTTTCCATTTATTTTTTATATATGTCCTACATGAATATAATTATTAGAATGACTTTCCAACTAGAATGTAAGCTCCTTTAAGGGCAAAGACTACATTGTTTCTTTGTATTCCCAACATTTAGCATAGTGTGCGGCTCAAAAAATATTGCTTATGAACTAATTTCTACAGCAAGTGTTCTTGCAGTCCAGTGAAGCCTTACAGATACCCTATCAGAATAATATTTTTTAATGCATAAAATACAATATGAGGGCACAGTAGATAGAGTGATAGGCCTGGAGTCAAGAAGACTCATCTTCTTAAATTAAAATCTGGCTTCAGACTCTTGTTGTATGACCCTGGGTAAATCACTTAACTGTGTTGTGTTTCAGTTTCTTCTTCTGTCAAATGAGTTGGAGAAGGAATTGAAAGACAACTCCAGAAGAGTCAAGAAACCCCAAATGAGGCCACAAAAGTTAGACAAGACCAAAAAAAATTGAAACAAAAATATGTAGACAATAAGGAAATTATTAAAATATTTTTTTAAAGTACATGAACCTCAAGTTAGGAACCGTTGTTTTAAAGGTTCATGTGTGTTTATCTTCCTAGTTTATATCTTATGTAATAGAGTTATGGTTGCAAATAAAAAAATGGAAGGAATATGGTTTTACTTGCAATGTATTCTTCTAGCATGGTCTTAAGCTCCCCCCATGCTAAAGCTCCAGTCTTATTAGTTTCTCTTGCTCATTTTTATTTTTGCTGACAAATAGTTACTGGAACATTTTAAGTATTTCTTTATCTCTGGTTTCATGAACCATAGTCACCATTTCCCCTTCTCTGTTTCCCATTTCTTAAACCAAGGATCACATATGGGTCCTTCAATCAGGAAAATGGGAAAAAAAAAAGTCAGGGGACCATGTGGTTGCCACATTTTCTACAAAATGTATTGATATAATGGAAGACATCTCAGCATTATTTTAGGGGTTATGTTTTTTTTAATGAATCTAATCTAGCTTCAATTTGAGTTTTATAGAAGATCCAATTTTCAGGATCTTAGTTTTTTAAAAAAATCAATAATGCCTAGTAGATGACTCATTTGTCCTAAACTCTAGATCTGATTGTACCTTCTACTGAATAATTACTGCTTCTTGTTTTTTCTATCTGAATCCATAAGTAAAAAGGTAAATTTCCCCAGTAGAGATGAAGTTGTTTATTCTTTCTTAAGGAAATGAGTACACTAAATAGCCTTATCAATTATCTTTCAATGTTTATTGTCAGCCAAGTTCAGAAAATCTTTCATGGAGTTTAGCTATAAATTCATTTAGTTATGTGGAATTCTTTCAATAAACCCTATTGTCTTATACCTTCACCAGACCAGACTTTTTGAGATGGGTCCACATAGAAATGAATTTAAATTATTAATTAATGTTTGTTCTGGGTTCTGAGAGATGAACTTTCTTCTAGGTCAGTTTCCAGACAACTATCCTACCTTCCCTTCTAGCTTCCCTTTCTTTATTGTCTTTCCCAATAGAATGTAAGTTTCTTGAGGATAGGTTCTTCCTTCCTTCCCTCCCTCCCTCCCTCCCTCCCTCCCTGCCTCCTTCCTTCCTTCCTTCCTTCCTTCCTTCCTTCCTTTTCTCCCCCCTTCATTTTTTCCACTTAAATGACTTTGGAACAGCCTAGAGAGCTATGGTCTTGACCTCTTGGGATATAAAAGCAGCAGTTCCCAGGATAGGAACTATATATTCAAATTGTGATCCATTTCCCCCACCTATTTGACCCTATTTCCCAAAATGTTCCTCTCAAATAAACCATATATCATACTTAATAGGATTGCACTTTAGTTTGTCAGTGGGTTTGCAATCCATTGTCCAACCACCTCTTCCTGACCAGCTGCTTCACTGATGCCTCATGTGCTCTGGGACTCTATCATACCCTTCCCTAGAGAGCTATGATTTAAGTGTAACTATTGTGTGAATCCTTCTCCTTTCTTCTGGGGAACACTTAGATAAACATTCATTTGGCATTAGTGTAAGTCTGGCACCTCGTATGTCTGGACCTGTGCATGCAATTTTAAGCAAGGTTTTTGAAAATTATAATTGTGGTTGAGAGCAACCAACTAGGCAGATTTTGAAATGGGGTATTTAAGGCAAGCCAAAAATTCAGTCCCTTCAATTTATTTACATTAAAGTTGAGTCTAAAATCTAAGATCTGAGTGGCAGATTTCTTCAGCATGAATTGAATTGAATGCTTACCAAATCATCTTTTCTCTTTTTTCCCCTTTGCCTGACTCTATTTTATCTTCATGTGGCAGAGAAGAGAGAGCCTTGTTTTGGTAATCCATACATAACTGGAGTTTTAACTCTGCTACTAAGTTGATTTATAATCTTTGACAAATCACTACCTCTTTGACTTGGTTTCCTCATCTTTAAAATGGAGATGATAATATTTGTACAATCTAGCTAACAGGGCTTCTACAAAGAAAACTATGACCTATAATGCTGTGTGTGTGTGTGTGTGTGTGTGTGTGTGTTTGCTTGTGTTTGTAAATATATTACATGAGCTTTCCCTTCACTAATACAGATTGTGTGCCCTCACTGTGATAGTAGATGACCTCTAGAAGTTGTTTTGGCCAAAAAAGTCCTTATGCTCTGAACAACTTGGTAATGAGCCTCTTTCAACTTAGTTAACTTGTTTCTTAGACAAAAACATATACATACATCACTTGGCTTTTGCAGCTTATAAGAGCTTATGAAACTAGAATTCCCTGGCATATTTTAGAGAAACCAAGTTTATATCCATGCCAAGATGAGCCACTAGACTAGGACTTTAGTGAACAATTTAAAAATAGATACCAAAAAGAAGTGCTATTCCAGGGAAGGTCAACTCTGCTAGTATCTCAAAATAATTCAGTTGGCAGTCCTCTGTTTCCTACTGGGGCAACTTGTTGAAACAACAATAACACATAATTTCATAGTTCTTTTTAAGCATTTTCTTCACTGCCTGGATGAGGATTATTATCTCCCTTTTTTACAGATGATGAAACTGAAACTCAGATGAAATGATTTGCTTGGTGTCATCACGGATCAGATTTGTGCCATCATCCTGGGAATGAGGCAGGATACAGGTGAAGAAATCACCTCTGCTTTCTGTGAGATATTTTTCATGAGAAGATTTCAGCTTTTACAAAGTTATTTGGTATTTTTAAATTGTTTCTCTCTAATAGGAGACAGAACAGGCTTTGTGTGATGGTTGAGTTGGTATGGTAATTGCATTACAATAAATAGCTTCAGCTCTTGGCCTGTAAGGATAACCTATGACCCACTGTTCTTTTGGAAGACTGGAATTTTTAATTGTATTGAATTTTTCAGAGCCAGCATCACTCACAAACATTTTGAAAAGCTTCATCAGGACCAGATTTGGAAAGACAGTTTTTTTTTCCTTTTTAGAAGGACAAAGAATGTTCATATTTGTGGAAACCTATGCTGATAACATTTCAGTAGAAATGATTGAAAATATACTTAGAGCAATCAACCCTCTTGTTGAACTAACAAGAGTATTTGTTTTGTAATGAGATGTAAGAGAACTGAACAAAAATATCATGTTTCTCAGTTTGTATCCAACTTTAGAACAAGATGATATTTTGATATCCCTTAATTCTTTAATATATCAATATTATATGATATCATTAATGTAGGGAATCCTCTATCCTATGAAATTCTTGTTCATGTATTTCTATAAATCCTCTATAGATGATTTGCCTAATCACTTGGCAATCTTCATTTTCTTTTTTTATTATTATTATTTCATGCATATTAGGGTTTTGGAAATAGATCTCTACAAGCAGAGAAAATTCTTTAGAGATCAGTTTCATGAGTTTCTAGAAAAGGTCAACCAGATAGAGAGTTATTTCTTCTTACCTGGAAGAGACCTGAGACTCTGGCAAGGATTGGGCTTGGACAGAGTTAAAAAAAAGATGATGTTGCACAATTCATGAGAGAGAAGCTGAGTGCATGGGTTTCAAATGGAATCTGGGAGAAATGGGAACTCCAGCAATTATTTTTGAAATGGAAATCAAGAAACTGAGAGTTTGGACATTGGAGTGGTTTTGCTGCCTATGGGGTCTCTGCTTGGACTCCTGAGCCCCTGCTTCTACTGTCCACGGCCAGAATGAAAGAGTTGCAAGATGAGGGGAAGTTATCTGAATTATCAGTGTTTTCTGATTTTTTTTCTTGGGAGACTAAGTACCAACTGTGAAATATGGTTTCTTACCCTCATCACCCTGCCTTCTCAGCTTGGATGGGACAGAAAGTAAATACAAAACATCTCTCTGTTCTCTAAAATTCCTTTAATAATTCTTGTTTAGGTATTAGACAGATAAAATTCAATTGATCCCAAATCTTCTTAGTTGTGTGATCCTTTGTTGGTAAAGGGAAGGCAGAGAAAAAGTGGGTGAATAACTTATTGTATATAGAATTTAAATTTAAATTTAAAAATAACCCAGAGATTTCAACTCTGGTCCAAAGTGTCAAGCTTTCTTGTGGCTGAAAGCTTAATTCAGATGAGTAAGTTTTAAGTTATTAATATTGAATAAACTTTCTGAGGCAGCTCAAAGCTGAATACATTTTTATTTCTACTCTTTGGTTAAAGAGAACCAAAAACATGGGCTGCAGTGACTTATAGGCTAGTCTTTTGTAACTAGTTTCAATAAAAAAAATGCTCCGATTTCAGGAGGTTTGGTGGACTACAGCCTCATGGATCACACAATGTATTATTTAATGAGGCTTTTGTTCTAAATCACAGGGTAGTTTTAAAGCTCAAATGAAATAATATCTGTAAAGTGCCTTAACATATGACTGGCACATAAGAAGCTCTTAAATTATCTATTTGACTTTCCTCCCTCCCTCTCTGCCTCCCTTCCTCCCTCCCTCCCTCCCTCCCTCCCTCCCTCCCTTCCTTCCTTCCTTCCTTCCTTCCTTCCTTCCTTCCTTCCTTCCTTCCTTCCTTCCTTCCTTCCTTCCTTCCTTCCTTCCAACTTTCTCATTTTGTACCTCCCTTTTTTCCCTCCCCATTTCCCCTGTTCCTTCCCTCTTTTTTCGTGTCTCTGTTCAACATCTACTGTGGGGGGGGGTGGTGGAGTGGGAGTTTGTAGACTATAATTCCCAAAGGCTCTGACTCTATTTACAGAAGGGGTGGAGGAGGATAGACTGAGACCTTGTACAGCAGAATTTGGAGAAAGGAAGTAGGAGAGGATAAGGTTAATTTAGTTGCCTTGGAGACAAGCTGCATGATTGACTATCAAGAGGAGGGTTGGATTCTAAACAACTTCCCACCTTCTGATTGGTTGGTCACACATACTCCATGAGGGCAGGCTGTATCCCCTTCAGGTCAGGTCACTGCTCCCCAGGGAACCCTAAGCGCCATTCAGAAGGTCACTGCTTAAAGTCTTCCTGCAAACCCTTTCTGCTCTTCCTATCCTTTTCTCTGCTTTTCTTGTATCATTTTCCTAGACTTTAACCCCTAAAATTTTTTTATGAACTTTGAAATTGAATTGGTCATAGAAAGGACCATTTATAAACAAATTATCTCCATAAAAGTAAATCCCTTTCAAAAAAGGATTTAAAAGAAAATTTTCAAAAAAGGAAGCACAAATTATTCCTTACTAATAATCAGAGACATAAATTAAAACAGACTTAAGTACTTACCTTATACCCATCAAATCAGCAAAAACTATTAGGTTGGCAAAATAACTAAAAGCAACAAAATTCAGTGCTCAAAATACTATGGAGAAATAGGTATCCTCATTTTTGATGTAATTGAAAGCACAGAAAATTTGGAATGCCATCTACTAATAATGGAAAAGAGAGGTTGAATTTAAGATGGATGAATTTTCCAAATTGAGAAAAACAGTGAATTCTAATTGTCTGAGAGTTCCATGCTTGCATGAAACTTAATCTGAAGGCCACATAAAAGAAGTCTGATGCATATCTTTGTATAAAAGTAGTGAGAAGTAATTGACCAAAAATGGTATTTTTTGCAAAGGAATTTGACCCTCTGATTCTAGTGAGGAGAGCTATTGGGAAAAGAAGTGGATTTTATAGTCCCTCATAGGTTCCCTTTTCCTACCACTTTCCCCCACCTCTATCCATTCATTGCTCAAGATGACATATGACTAGTCACCTCTGATTTCAAATACAAGAAAAGGTCTGGCTAATTTGAGACTAATTTATTTCCCAAGCAAGTTTTAAGGGTATCAATTCTCAAATGCTACTTTTAATGAGGTCCCTTTAAGGGTCATTTCACTTGGAAATTCATTTATATGGTGGGTGGAACTGGAAGTTTTTTCTCTGGAAAAAAGTTATTAGTGAAGTTCAAGATTTAATTGGAACATTTAGTTTGAAATGTATCTAATTTAATTTCTAAAATCTGTCTTTCATATATTAGCCACTTAATAAGTGTTTACTGAATTGAATTAGATTTCATTTTTTAAAGTTATTACATTTGACCATAGTTTTAGGGATTCCCTCACTGCCATCCCCTTTTGTCTGTGAAGAACTATTTTCATAATTATAATTGTATTGGAAATGTGTTTGAGCCAAAGGAAATATCTACCTGAAGATACCTGTAACTACCACTGAGGGCAAGAAATAGCATGGATTCAACACTAAAAACATGTCTTTGACTAAAGATAAGATCCAAACCATGGTCACACAGTGCCCAATATTTTAGGCAAAGAGAACTGTCTCATATTCTAATGGAAACCACATTATATAATGAATCACCCACATTACTTAAAGGCAGGTTGGTATACTATATCAATCTTGTGCCCCCATCCCTTGGACCCTGAAAAATATATCCTTATACTTTTGCTTCTTATACTGATTGTGGTTATTTTGGTTGCCTCAACTATTCAGAGTTTTGAACATGAACTGAAAATTTTCTCTTTGGATACCCCAGGGATTGCCCTTTAATAGAAACTCACTGCAAAAGCTGATACCAAGCAGTAAACTCATTAGAGAACTCCTTTGATTAACCCCCCCATATCAAAGTTGCTTGATTTGTATTTCTCTGATTAGAGCAATTATCTTTAACAAGGCAAAACTAAACAGATAATAGCAAAGACATGTTTTATTTTTATCTTTTTGCTTTGTTCTTTATTCAGATCTACTTAAATTTCTACCATCTTTTCTTTCCCTGGTTTTATATCAGAGAAACAACACTATTGATCTATAAATCTATATCAACCAATATTTACCTGAAGAGATATTGCCTAAGATAGAGAATTTTAAGATTATATGAAAATAAATTAGCTCCTCTTCATTCAGAATGGTTAGCAAATGAAGTTGTAGAGGTGCTGATCACTAGAGAATTGTTGTACATTGAACATCAATTTCTAAAGATCAAATGCAATAAAAGAGAAGACACAATATCTCTTGTACATGATTTAGTTATGATGTGTGTGATAGTAGAAAGAACTCTTCATTAAAACAGTAGATTTGACTCTGACCCTTATTTCTATGGGACTTGGGAATTCATCCCTGGTCAGTGAGAGTTATCTTCCTTCAGACATAAAGATCAGCTTTCAAGCTAATTAAAGAACTCCATTGATCTACAAAAATTTGTTTTGATTTGTATTTTCTGATTATTGGAACAACTGATTTTGCCCATGTGATTATTGGTAGTATCTCTTCTTTTGAGACTGGCCTTTTTATAACTTTTGACCACTTATTAATTGGAGAATGCTGAGCTCTGATTTTTATTGCTACTGGGTAAGGCTAGCTTGAGTGTAATGCCATAGGCAGCCAAACACATTAATGTAAATTTATTTCAGTTCAATTTAATAAACATTTTTAATGATGTAGCATACGAGTTATTACAATATAATGGAGTTATATATAATTAGCTACAATACAGCAGAATGTGGAAAGATCTACTTTTTGCTCATAATTTTAAAAAAAAGTTAGTAATTGAGAATCCCCACTCAGAGACTGAGGTTTTCAGAGCATTTTTCATCATGCCTTTCCTGATGACAGCTGAGACCTGAGATATATTCTGTTGTCATATTGCTTCCTGCAAATGATATGGAAGAATAAACATATCTTGGCAGACTTCCACTAGATGTTTTGTTCTGACAAGGGGAGGGATGTCACATTGGTCAGGAGCATTTTTTTATAACTATCAAAATATTACTATTAAAATCTGTTCACGTTTGACTTTTCAGGTATCTCGATCTGAAAGTATGTGTTTCGCTATTTTGCTAGACTTGTGTTAATTAATAGATCTACTTTTTTCTCATTATCTTTACTATGTCCTTTAATGGCAGATAAAAAAGGTAAAATAGAGGCACCATGGAAGTAGTGGATAGAATGCTACATTGGAAAGCATGAAGACATGGGTTCAAATTCTTTTTTTTAGGTTTTTTTTGCAAGGCAAATGGGGTTAAGTGGCTTGCCCAAGGCCACACAGCTAGGTAATTATTAAGTGTCTGAGACAGGATTTGAACCCAGGTACTCCTAACTCCAGGGCCAGTGCTTTATCCACAGCGCCACCTAGCCACCTCTATGGGTTCAAATTCTAATGAAACTTAACAGCTTTGTGATTTTTGGGCAACTCAACAGACCACAGTTTTTTAATCTGTAAAATGAAGAGATTAGGCAAGGTGTCCTCTGCAGTCTTTTCTATGAACTGATTATTTATATTTTATTTATTTATTATTCATTTTATATTATTTATTTAATATAATAATATATTATTTATTATATTATCCTGGACAAGTCATAATTTACAAACTGCCTGAATGATGGGGGTTCTCATAATGAGAGTCCGATAACTAAGTCACAAATCATTCTTGTACTGAGATACAGGAGACGATTAAGCTGGGAAGGTAAAAATAGAGTTCTAGTTCTCTCTCTACAATAAACCAATAGGGAGATCTTTGCCAAGTGACTTTCTTTGGGTCTCACTTACTCCTCTGTAAAATGAGGGGCCTAGACTATATGATCTCAATGTCCCGTAACATTTCAGGCATGGAATGAAGTTCATCCTCACCTCTGCTTTTTTACAATTCCTTGTTTCCTTCAAAACTCAAGATGTCTTCTACATGAAGGTTTTTCCTATTCTATCAGTTGCTAGGCTTCTCTCTCCCACCTCCCCAAACTAAATAACCTTGTAATTATTTAGCACTATTATTAAAGAGCAATCTGACCTGGGCTCCAGGAAGACCTAGTTTAAGTTCCACTTCTGATCAATTATATTTTTGTGATCCTGAGCAAATCACTTAATCTCTGTTCTAAACAACTCTAAGTTTCAGATATTAATAAAAATGTTAATATTGAGGAGATTTAGGACTTTCCCCCTTCCTATTTCCTTATTCAAATCAGCCCCTGAAGAAAAGTTCTGATAATGAGATTGGATTTTAATTCTTCAATCTTGGTCAAAGCTCCCCTACCCATCTAGGAAAGATTAATTCTGATTAAAAACTAATGAACATTTAAACTGGGTGAATTGTGGCCCATTGTGTTCTACTTGGGCTTGGGTGAGTTGTAGGGAATAGATCCTCTGTCTTGATTGCCCAAGCTGGGGTGATCTGAGAGTAAGTGACATAATCAAAGTCATCCCTACCCCCAGTCCCTCATTAGAATAGGTACACCTTTTATTATAATATTTGTTCCTCTCATTAATTGTTAACCAATCAGAGTTGACTACTGTGGGGAAACACCCACTCTTTCAAGACTATATAGTCAATAGGCTGCCATGATCCATCTTTGGTTAATAGTTAAATGGTCAATCCTTTTATAATTTGCTAACCATAATTAATAAAATAATTACCCAGAAATTATGTCTCTAGAGCTTTGTATATGTCACACAGAGAAGATGCTGACCCACACTGATAGAGGTAGTTTCCTTATTTGCAAGTTCCCTATGCTAATGAAATAAATCATAAGCAGAGGTTCCATATCTTTATTTTTGGATAAACTCATCTAATACTTGGGTTAGTCAGGCACTACTACACTGAAACCACAGGGGCTGACAGTATCTGACAATCCCTTTCTTTTTTGCTTCTAGCTCATTCCTTTGGGCTTGCATATCTATCTTGTCAGCAGGGCAACTAAGATCTCAGTAGTTCATTTTTCCCCAGTCTCAGATTCCTGAGGAAAATTTCTATTTTTGGTTCTAGGTTAAGGAACCTGACCCAGGAAAGTGGGATGGGGGGAGTAAGGGGGGGTGGAGAAAGGTGAGTAAAAAAGGCATTCAGAGTACCCATACAGGTACAGAACATGGTTGTATTCTCAAACAGGATGGAAATCCTGAGCAATAAAGAATCATAGAACGTTGAAAGGCAGTAGGAAAAGCTGGTACCCAACTAACACTGGGACATCTGTAAAAGAGCTGCTCCTTAGCTATATCACATTTTACTTCCCCCTGTTCAGAGTCCCATAAGCATGATGTGGGATCTTTTCTCTCTCTGGTGGCTTCTCCCTTCTGGTGACTCTTTCCCTTCTGGTCTTCCTCTGCTTCTGCAGCTGCCACTGTTGCTGCCTTCTCCACAACTGCTCTGGTATCCAAACCCCTGTTGTTCTTGCCCTGGGCCAGGCTTAGGCATCACTGATTTTTTTTTTCTTTTTAAAATTTTTTTTGGCAAGGCAATGGGGTTAAGTGGCTCACCCAAAGCCACACAGCTAGGTAATTATTAAGTGTCTGAGGTTAGATTTGAACTCAGGTACTCCTGACTCCAGGGCCAGTGCTCCATCCACTGTGCCACCTAGCCACCCCTGTGCCACCTAGCCACCCCCATCATCTGATTTTTGTGATCTCAAAAAGAACAGTACTAAAGGAAAGAAGACACTATAAGAGCCAGTCCCATCCCCAAAACTGACTTGCCTATGATGCTAGTATATCTACAGAGCTCTGTCCCAGTAGCCAATTAAAATGACATGCATCGTAGATGAGAATGGATAAGATATTAGCCACCTATTATAAGTGAGTCTGGAAAAGTGACTCTTCATTAATTCCCAATAGAGTGCTACCCATTTATGTCTATATTCTCTTCTCTAATAGAATATAAGCCACTTGAGGGGAGGAGCTTTTTTTTCAATATTTCCAACATTTATTAAGGACCTACTATGTGTTTCTGCTATGTTTCTACTGATGAACATAAAAAGTTAAGCAGATTACAGAGTTTAGCTGAGATACAATCCATGTCCTCATGGAGCTCATATCAAATGGGGTAGAAATTTAAAATCCCAATTTCCTGGCAGGGATTCAAAGAAAGTACTATTATGTATGGTCAAGGTCTATAGTCTAAAGTGGCAGGTTAGTTTTACTCTCCTGTACTGACAATTAGTCCATCAAAGTTTGGATATATTGGGTTGCCCTATTCTATCATCAGAAATCATATGCTGCTGCTTGTCCAGAGTTAATGATGTGTCAAGATGCCTTGTTGACACAGAAGAAAGAGAAACCAATTCAAAGGCTGAGAAACTCTTGCAGTATCTAGATAATCACCAATAGTCCTGTGTCTTATCAAATCAGGTCATGGGGTGGTTCTGGAAAAGACAAGTGAGAAGGATGCCTTCATGATATAACCTCATTATAATAAATATAATTGTGCAAGTCATGCCACCATTAATTTGATTGGCATGGTCAATTTGAAATTGAAGGACAACTGTTATTATTAAACTATAGATTCTTCCTTCCCCTCCTCCCCCAAATAATGGGATCACTCCTATACTATCATGTAGACAATTTTTTGGGGTTAAATTTAAAATGCAGAAAAGAAATTTCATACTAATGCTGTGTCCAGAATTAAGTACCAGAAAAAGAATGGATAAGATCATATTTAGAAAATGGCATAGAACTTTCAGTGATCCTCAGGCCACTGGAAGCCTAAAAAGACCTTATTTTTAATATTAATTATTTTTCAGTGATATTATATGGTTGAAATCATGGAGCACTGTGCTATGAGAAGAATTAAAACCACAAATAGCTCAAAGGTCAATAGAAAGACATATGGTAAGCCCAAGTAGACTAACCAGTTATGAATGATGCAAAAAGTGGCATTAAAAACTTAACTGAAAACTTGTAGAACTGGAGAACTAAACCTGTATTGCATCTGATGAGCAACAGAGAGATACACTGGAAGCTAGTTCAGGCTATGGCACACAAAACGTGAGGAACTATGTCATCAGAGAGATGCGTCAGTTGTATAGTCAGACCAGTGAATGCCTGAAGTGGAATGCCTCATTGGTATCCTTTCAATATTGTATCTTTTGATCTCTTATCAACTAGAGAATGCTGTTCTGTGGTTTTGATTGCTCTTGGGCAAGGCTGCTTTCATTTCATCTGATAGTAGGGCTTCTAAATGGTCACAATACTGAGTAAGCCTCAGTTTCTCTGGGGCTAATTATCCATTTTCACATAATGTCAAAATTTTGAGAGGAAAGTCCTCAGCATATCGAGAGGATCCCTACTGAAGATTTATGGGAGGCCATGGAGAAGACACCAGGAGGGGATGTATGATGGAGAGCAGTCAGCATTGTTGGGGTGAGTCCTCAAATTGATGAGATTACATTATCTCTCAGAATATGGGGACAGTATAGAAGAAGGAAAATACCATGGATTCTGAATTCAAGGGGTTCTAACACTTACTTGACTTTTGACAGATTATTTACCCTCCTCTTATCCTCAACAATTTTTGTCTGTGTCTGTCTGTAAATCTTTCATGGAATGATACACTGGAGGTACTCTGGATCTTTGGAATATTTGAGGATTCCAGGATAGCATGTGGGTTGTTCATTCATCTGTAATAACCTGAAAGGTCTCAGATGTCCTCAGTCACTTTTTGATGGAATGAAGACATGAACGAGGGAATGAATGAAAATGCCATCTTTAAAGCACTTAATATGGGTAAAACACCGGCGTACAAATATAAAAATGACCCACTTCTTACTTTAAACTAGTTCATATTCCAATAACAGAATATCTCAAATAGCAATTTTAACTGTGAGTCAGTTCGAATGGCCCAGTGACCCTTAGGGAAAGTGACAAGACAGATGATAATATATCTTCTTTAATGCCATTTCTATCAGTTTTTGAGGTTGAAGCACTTGACAAAGCCAAAGTTTAGGCTTCAAAAACATCCTTTTCCAGGTCTTCAGTATGGCTTCAGAAAAGGTGGAGGCTGCCACAATGCAGAAGTAGTTACCAGGTTACATTTCTTCAGGGTTGTTGTCCAGTTGTTGGACAATAGTTGCTGGAGCCAGACTGGAAGCAGGGCTGATGGTCTGGTACCAAGCAGTGTTGCTATTCCTGAGGCTCTTGATCTCACCTGTTCATCTATAGCATTTGTGTTACTGGTGTCATGATGATGAAGTTGATGATGAAGGGTGACTTTTCCATAGAAACTTCTTTTTTCAAAATTATTGAAAAATGGGTAAGAAACAGGGCAAGTGATCTGGACTGGCAGGGGGTAGGAAGGCTGCTGTTTACATGATTCTTGGGAATCATAAATGGCATGATATGGTGATCATTTGCTTATACCTAAAAATATTTTTCTATTTCCCTTCGTGTCCCTTGTGATTGTGAGTCTTCTGTAATCATGATGTTTCATGGCTCTGACAATGGAAAAATATTGAAATGAAAACAGTGGACTTTAGCATTCATGAGAAGTTTGTGGGCATCACATGAGTTGCACAGTTGGTGACACCACATGCCCAAGTGACTTCTCCCATTCCATTTTGGACCCAGCTCATTGTTTATCTGTAGAGTCTGTCTTGAGTATAGGTATCGATATGCTTAGTCAAAGGCTTGGTCATGTAGCTACATATCATAATCTGGGCCATAGTTATTTTTTGATCACTATATTTTTACCCATGTGGATAATCTCATTTGAATGACCATGAATTTTGCTCATAAGTTTCTGTAATATTTTTAATATTCTGTATAATTAACATATGTGCATTTGTGTTTTTTTGGTAGGATTTCTTTGCTTATTTGTGTGGTTTTATAAAAACAAAATAACAGTCAGGGATATGTGATGATATATTGAGTATATTAAGTCTTTATGTTCCATCCTACCATGATTTACTATGAGTTTTAAGGACTATTTTGTGCTGAGCTTTGAATGAGTCTCTCTATGTCACCAAGTAATTTTTTCCACTGGAAATTCTGCTACTTCTGTCAGAGATCACTGATGTATGGAAGGGGTAGGTTCAGTAGATTTCCAGGCATAGTAAGGAATGTTTTGGCCCAGTTCTGAAAGCTATAATTGAAACCACTTAAAAATGTATTGTGGAGAAGAATAACTGTGGCCTGTTTAGCTGCAGGGAAATTAAATAATGCTATCAGGATGCCCAATCTGAACAACAAGGACTCCCTTGAAAAAGCAGTTGCTCTTTTTTTCCCACCTGAAAAGGATTCGATTTTCATTTAAAAATGGCACTCACTACCAGATCTGTAAAACAGATCCTACTCTTTTCTGAGGCCAGGGAAAAGTTTGCCTTGTAAGTTGGCTCAAACATCAGGGTGATGATAGGAGTGAACCCAAATGGACTTTGTAAAGAATCCAAATCCAGATGACAGGCCCTTTGTGAGGGGTTATTTCCTTGACCTCAAGTTAATGGTCCAGTTAATTTCAGATCCAAGCTTAATGGGAGGCAGCAACTGAAAGAACTAATGTAGTTTTAGATTTTAGGTTACATTAAAACAAAAATGATGTTCAAGGCAAGGGAAGCCCAGTCTTGTCCAACTTAGTAATTAATGGTTCTTTATTCAGTATCAGTGAGTTCAAATGCAAAGTATCATATGCAGTGACTGTGCAGTCAACCTTAGAGGTGTCAAACACATTGCCTATAGGTCTAGACATGACATTGCCACATGAAGCACATTTTTATTTGAGATTGACACCACTGGTCTATATGACAGAAGTGAATTGTTCCAACTGTATACATTTGTTTTTGGTAACTTAGAGATTGAAGCATTTGGTCAGGCTAGGTCAGTTAAGGAAAAAACTGTTAGTTCACAGTTTGAACCAGGCTGCATGCTTATTTAATTTAATTTTTTTGGCTTTTGCAAGGCAGTAGGGTTAAGTGACTTGCCCAAGGTCACACAGCTAGGGAATTATTGTCTGAGGCTGGATTTGAACTCAGGTACTCCTGACTCCAGGGCCTGTGCTACATCCACTGTGCCACCTAGCTGCACTGCATGTTTATTTTTTAAACTATAATTCCTTTCATTCTTTTTTCATCATTTTTAATTCCCCCACATTCTTCAAATTGACCCCTATTTTAGTAAAGAAAAAACAGTTAGGGGCAGCTAGGTGGCATAGTGGATAAAACACCAGCCTTGGAATCAGGAGTTCCTGGGTTCAAATCTGGTCTCAGACACTTAATAATTACCTAGCTGTGTGGCCTTGGGCAAGCCACTTAACCCCATTTGCCTTGCAAAAACCTAAAAAAAAAAAAACAAAAAAAGAAAGAAAAAACAATTAAACAAAATAGCCTAAACTACTAGTCTCCAATATTTATGTAACAATGTTTACCTTTTTTGGAAAGGGATAGGGAACCCCTCTATCTTTTTCCTCCCTCCCTCCCTTTCTTCCCTTTATTTTTGACAAGAGTATTTATTATAAATAAGGCAACTAGATAGAGCTCTGAGCCTGGAGTCAGGAAGACCTGTATGACCTCAGATGCTTAACTAGCTGTGTGACTCTGGGCAAGTCACTTAATCTCTGCCTCAATCCACTACATAAGGAAATGGTGAACCATTCCAGTGTCCATGCCAAAACAACCTCTATGGACAGTATTGGCATGCTATGGTTCATGGGGTCATAAGGAATCAGACACAACTGAATAACAATTTATTCTAAATGCATTTTCTGTTCCTAATAAGCACACATGATAATTCTTCAAATATCAGCAATATGATAGCATTCAATTAAAGTAGCAGAATAGAGAGAGCTGACTTTGAAACCAGAAAGACCTGGGTTCAAGTTTTGTTTCTAACAAAGTGACTGTGTGATCCTAGGCAAAACATTTAACCTCCTAGCATTTTAAAGCAATTCTCCATGGCTCTAAGTTACAAGAAGAGGTGGAGACTTGCCCTGATAGAGAAAGTTTCTTCTCTTGGGAGCTCCCTATGCCAATGCAATCACAAGTTTAATCCCTGTTTTTATCCCTACATGCTGTTAAGCACAGTGTTAAACCCTGGGAATAAAAGCCATCAAATCAAGGAAGCAAATCTAAGGGAGAGGTGGGCTGTGGAAGAAACAACATTGGATCAAACCTTCATGAAAATAAGCATAAATGGAAGAAAAATAGCAAGTTGTTGGGGGAGGAGGGAGCACTAGCAATGGGAGGAATATCAGAAAAGACTTTATTTAGGAAATAGAGTTTAAACTGAGACTGAAAAGAAATAGGTATCCTTTTAGGTGAAGGTGAGGAGGGTTTGCATTCTTTTTAGGTTATTTTTTTTGCAAGGCAATGGGGTTAAGTGGCTTGCCCAAGGCCACACAGCTAGGTAATTATTAAGTGTCTGAGGCCGTATTTGAACTCAGGTACTCCTGACTCCAGGTTGGGTGCTCTATCCACTGCACCATCTTGCATTCTGGGAAGAGAGGGAGTAGTGAGGGAGGGGATCATGAAAAGCCATATTTAGCAGACTCTGTTCACAGCTTCATTTTTCTTTTTTTCTACAATCTCAATTGAAAGTTAGCCATTTTAACTCTACACTCTTCTTTTTAGTTTTTTCAAGGCAATGGGGTTAAGTGACTTGTCAAAGGTCACACAGCTAGGTAATTATTATGTGACTGAGGTCACATTTGAACTCAGGTCCTCCTGACTCTAGGGTTGGTGCTCTATCCACTGCACCACCTAGCTGCCCCATCTACACTCTTCTTTTGAATCCCTTTGCTCCTTTACTTCTTGCCAAATCTCAGTGTGAGATTATTTCTACCATTTTCCTCCTGCATTACTACTGCTGAGCTGCTGAATGCAGCTGCAGGAAATCTTGCAACAATGCTCAGTAGATATTACCCAACTTCAACTTTTATTCCTCCCTAATTGATTCCCCAAACTTTTCCTCTCTCAGTTGAGAACCTTTAGTCTTTCTTAACTGAAGAAGAGACCATTTAGCATGAGCTTCCTCTTCTCCCATTCTCATTTTCTCAAAATTCATTGACATCATCTTTCACTCTTTTTTCTTCCATTCTCTGAGAGATGAGTATCCCCGCTTGTTGCCAAGATGTCTCTCCACATATGCTCTTGATTCCATCCTCTCCTATCTTCTCCAGAAGATCGCAGCCTCATTTGTTCCTTTATCTAAAATTTTCTACCTCTTCCCACTTTTTAGTTCCTTTCCTGTTGCTCTCAGTCATGCTGAGCGCTACTAGACACTTCTATTTTCTCAAAATATCATCATCTCTTTCCCTTCTCAAAATCCTTGATAAAGCAATTTATATTCTCTGTCTCCCTTCCTTTCTTCACATTCACTCCTAAGTTTTTTTTTTTGCCTCAATGTCTCATCCCACATATCTATTTCCAAATCTTGCCATTTCTACTTCACATCTTGCATCTGAGCCCTTCTCTTCATTCATAAAGCTACTGTGTTAGTTCAAACCTTCAACACCTCTTGCCTCGATTATTGTAATAACTTTGATCTCTCACCACTCTATCCCATACTACATTCTGCCACTAGTTTCCCTCAAACATAAATAAGACTGTATGATTCCCTTTAATGACTTTATATTACTTTTAGGGTAAAATATAACCTCCTTTTTAGCTTTTAAAGTTTTTCACAGTCTAGCTGCAACCTATCTATCCATAGGTTATCTCTGGTTATTACTTCTCCTCCCACACAGGATTATACACTGGTATATCAGCGAAGTGATAGTTGGCATATTCTAACAAATATGAAAAATGTTAGTAGAGCTGTATGTTAGTAGCTTGTATGAAAGATGCCAGTTATGTTCTCTTTGGCTATTTGTATTGGGACACAAAGTCAATGAATGTGTCATAGGCACATGATTATATGGAAAAATTCATTAGAACTTGGAAAGGTTTTACCACTAAAAGAGTTAAAGAAATGTAGTAGATTAATCTTTCCATAACCCTTCCAATTTTGACTATTTCTATTTTTGTTATTTTTGTCAATATCTTGGGTGTGAGGTGGAACTTCAGAATAATTTTGATGCATGTTATAATTAATGAATTGGAAGAATCGTCTGTATGATTAGCAGTTTGCATTTCTTCTTATGAGAATTATTTGTTCATCTTGTTTAAATTTTTCCTTTGATGAATGAATCTTGTACTTACATATTTGGGTTAGTTCTCTGTATAAATTTAGATGTCAGATCCTTATTAGAGATATTTGATTCAGTTTTACCCCCTCATCTGATAATTATATAAAATCATATAAAAATGTATAGGGGGAGACAATACCATAAGGAGACAGGAGAGTGGGGAGGGAAAGATGGGATATCTGACATGTGGAGATGTATGTGTGTGGATCAATTTTGTTCCCTGAAGTTGACACCAGGCAGGTACAAAGTAAAGTGAGGTGAAAGTCCAGTTTGTACCTTTTATAAAGAAAGACATTGGAAGAAGTTTGACATTCTACCTTCTGGCCCTCCAATTAGAAGGAAGAGGAGACTGACAGAAATCGTTTCAATAAAGGCTTGATTTATTAGCATGATGGTGAGATTAGAATTATTCTGGAAAGGGTGTCTTGTCCCTTGTTGTTGAAACCAGGTAGAGCAAGTAACATGAAAAGCTGATGAATATTTTCCCTAGACATAGTTAGAAATGGTAACTAATCTGTTACCTTGCTTTTATTTTTTGTAAAATGATGTGACCTTAAAGGTATTAATATTAAATATTCAGGTATCATATTCATTTTGAGCTTTGGTAGTATATAGTTTAAGATTTTTCTTTAGTTTATGGCAGCACACTTTTAAATTTTTTTCAGCAGTTCTTATCAAATAGGGAGTTTGACTCAAGGAATTTATCTTCTTAGATTTATTGAATACTGAATTATTGAGTTCAATTATTTTTTGTTCTTTAGTCTGTTCCTCTCTGTCTGATCTTTCTATTTTTAGTTGTGATAAATAGTTTTGATGATTAGTAATTTATAGTTTAATTTGATGGCTAGAAACGTATTTTCTCTTCATTCCTACTTTTTAAATTATTTTCCTTGAGACTATAGATCTTTTGTTCCTTCAAATGAACTTTGTTATTATTTTATCTAGCTCTGAAACATTTTCCCTTGTTAGTTTGATTAGTATAGCACTAAATCTGCAAATTATTTGTTACTGTCATTTTTACTGTATTAGTGCTATCCACTCATAAACATTAAATATTCCTCCAATTATTTGACATTATTATTTGAAGAGTACTTTGTAAGCCTATGTATTCAAATTTATTTACATAAGTTTTGAATGAGCCTTTGAAGATTGACTTTCAGATATCTTATTCATTTTGTAGTTATTTGAAATGATTTAGTTTCTGTTACTGCTTTTTGGATTTTTATTGTTTCAATATTGAAAATGTTTATTATTTTTGTGTGTTCATTTTTATATCTTTTATTTTGCTGAAACTGTTAATTATTTCAATTAGTTTCTTTTCTGTTTCTCTGGGGTATCTTAAGTAAGCCATTATGTCATCAGAAAATAAGGATAGTTTGTTTCCTTTTTTGCTTATATTTATACCTTTAATTTCTTTTTCTTGTCTTAGTGCTATGGTTAGTATTGGTAGAACTTCCTTAAACAACTGTGGGAAAGGAAGCATCCTTGGCTTTACTTCTATACTCCTAGTGCTTCTCCATTACAGATAATGAACATTTTTTTATCTTTGGCACATCTTTTTATTATGTTAGAATGGCCTATCTTTTACAAAACTGTATAGTTATTAGCATAAATATTTTATTTTGGCAAAAGAATTTTCTTTTACATTAATTCATGTGGTTTTAGCTTTCTTAATGTTAAACTCCTTATGTCCCTTCTGCCAATCTGACTTGGTCACAATAATTTTTTTTGGATATTCTTTAGTCTTTTCATTAGGGTTCTATTTAAAACTTTTGAGTTGATATTCATTAATGATATTTGTCAATAGTCTCTTTGTTCTATCTATCCCTGATAGATAGAACATAAAAGGAATTTAGTGGTTCAGTTTTGGGGAACAATTTGTCTAGAATAGGTATTGAATCTGTCCCAGGTAAACACATAAGCAATAGGAAAAAAGGCAGTAGCAAGATTATTTTTAATATTTTCTCCTATTTTCTTCCTTTGAAAGAATCAGCCTCTATGTTTTTGGCAATAGACATGATTCTTGGACCCCTTGTACAAAGTAATGAAATATTGCATTGAAAATTGAGAATCAACCCTTTTCTGTGATCATAATAGGATTAAAATAAATTAGACTCAGCAAAGAGCAACAAATAGTACAGTGGGCAGAGTGCTGGACCTCTTCCTGAGTTCAAATCTAGTCTCAGCCCTGTTTTCCTTAGTTTTCTCATTTGTAAAATGAGCCAGAGAAGGAAATGGCAAGCCATTGCAGTATCTCTGTTGAGAAAACCCCAAATGGGTCACAAAGAGTCTGAAATGACTGAAAAAGACAAAACCACAACAGCCTTAGCAAACTATTCAGTCAATTTGTAATTATTAGACTGAGTGACCTCCTTTCTAACTTCATCATGAAGTTCTTCTGGTGGATGAAAAACAAAACAGTTAATTGCTCTGCCAGTATGTTTTGAATAACTAACCTGTTTAGAATTGCTGGATTGTTTGATCATCTTTCTACCTAGTTATCTGTCTGTCTGTTTAATCTAATATTTCCAGACCTATTATTTCACTGGTGTCAGGAGCTGTCAGTATGTAAACTTCCTGTATTGATATAGACCAGCAATTCCTCTAAAGTATGGTTTGGAAAATTCCCTGGGATTCTTAAAGGTTATGTGACTTTTCTCACTATCTTAGACATAGTTTGTTTCAAAATCAGAACTTGAATCCAAGTCTTTGACATCAAGGCCAGTCAATCAGTAAATTATACTACCTTTTAATGGCATAGGAGGCATTAAATATTTTCAGTTTGCAACATGAAATATGAAGAGATATTTGTAGAACAAAAAGATTGTAAAACATACTTGTCATGAAAATTCACTGCAGCAGAAACAAAGGAAATAGAGAATATGAGGAATTTAGCTCTAATAACTCTACAATTTTAAAATTCCTGCAATTTTCTTTTTTTTATTATGCTCCCAAGTTTCTCTCTCTCTCTCTGTCTCTGTCTCTCTAGAAAAATTTGCTTAATTAACCTATTGAGTTTTTTTTAATAACCTTTTGAGTAGTGACTTTTCTCCTGGAGATTTTATCTCAGGATAATCTGGGCTTTTAAGACTGAGACATTTTGCACACTATTGTTTGTACAGAAATAGGTCTTTAATTGATGGTAGAATGCTTACACAAATTCCCTTGGACCCATAGAGTTATTATTACCATTGCCAGGATTATCCCTAATTATGGTGACAGACATGGACAAATAGTGGACAAATAGTAGCCTGCTTAATGCTGTGAACTCTGATCAAAGCTGCTGACCCAGACTTTTCTTCTTTACCGATTTTGTTTTAAGGCACTGGCAGCCATACTCAAGCAAATGCAAGAAAACTTACTTATCTATGGTTTTTTTTTGAATTAACTATTGGATTTCCTAGTTGAGTATGTGCTATTAAGTCATAGACTAATAATATACATAATTTTTATTATTTCTTTATAAATCAGATTGAAAGACCCCAAACCTATACTAATTTCAACTCCCTGCTTGATACTACATTCATGTCTTAATTACATTTCTGCTTAATTTTCATTATCTTTGGAATAGTTCCTCTCAACTCCTGGCTTTTGCACCAAACATAAGGTAGGCATGTTGTACAAGTCCCCCAGCTACTCTTCCCTCTTTTTTTCTCATCCATCAGAATAACACAGTCCCATTAAAGATTTATCTGGTTATTCTTACTATTTAAGTTGGGGCTTCATAAATCCTTTTCTCCATTAGCTTTGACAGGTAATAGAAACTAGAAATAGTGAAGAGAACTGGTTTTATAGAAGCAGAAAACTTAAATGAAACTTGGTGAAAGCTTGGGTGCTTTTATGTCTTTACCTCATGTCTACTTTTTGCTTTCTAACCTTATCATCACTCTTACTCTATAAAGAACATTACCTTATAAGTCTAGTCCCCAAACACTTGAATATAAGAAATGTATAAGCAACAAAATAGATAAGGTGAGGAGCTTGGACACAGACCTGGAAGAAGCAAAGGAGAGTCATCATATTTAGTAATTCTGAATGATAGGTTCCTCATAATGAATGACAGTTCCTTGTAAGCATGGAGCCCAAAAGGCTATGGTTATCCTCACTCTGTAACCAAAGATGCCTGGGTTTGTACAAATAAAGTACAGATAAATTACAGGGAAAAACAATTTTGACTGATTCAGAGAAAAAGAATATAT
This sequence comes from Macrotis lagotis, assembly GCF_037893015.1. NCBI lineage: Eukaryota > Metazoa > Chordata > Mammalia > Peramelemorphia > Peramelidae > Macrotis > Macrotis lagotis. The sequence continues at coordinate 85,267,565 of NC_133661.1, read as the reverse complement.
TTTTAAAAAAGGATTTTTTAGGATGGAGTCGAAGTATGATATAGAGTCATTTACAGTTAAAAGAGAAATATGAATCAGAAGGAGACATAAAAACTTACAAATTCCTCCCACATAGTCCAATCTGCTAAAGATCCACTCAAATAATTTATCTATTGGATACTTCCTATGTATTTATTAAATCCAGATCAGTTTTGAAGTTTGTAGCCTACTGGTAGGAAGGTTTAATTCTAGAGAATGTATGACTTGATAAATTAATGTTCAAACAGAATGTGATATATGTATGTATGTATGTGTATGTGTGCTTATGTGTGTCTATGGTCTGGGGAATGCAGAGGACCACAGGAGTTGGTTAAAAACAGGTGAGGCTAATGTGGTACAGTGGATAGAATATTGGAAGTGGAATCAAAAAATGATTTGAATCCAGCCTCAAGTACTAGCTGTGCGACCATGGGCAAGACAACCTCTCTCATTCTGGGCTTTCTCCTTTATGAAATGCGGATAATAATAATAGCAATTACCTCCTGTATGAAGTGAGGATCTAATAATTTCACATATGCAAACCTAAATATAAACACTGTGGGACCAAAATGTAGTCCCTAAATCTCAGTGCTTGAATAACTTAAGCTTGACAAGTATAAAAACTGCTCTGAGACTTTGGGGATATGCTGTATAAGTTGAAACCAGAATGAAGGTAGTTTAGTGATGAAGGAAAGGAATCAATCACTTATCAGGTATGTTTACAATTTTCAATGATTAGAGATGTTAGAGGAAATCTTCATCTGCTTTGCTTGAGGCTGACATCTACCCAAGGTTTGTGATCTGAGAGATTTAGCACTAAAAGTTCAGTGAAAAAAGAGTAAGTCCTCCATGATCAGACAAACATCCAACAAGAGAATTTGCTATTCAAGAGAAAATTTATGACTGAATGGAAATGGTTGACACAGTCATTGCTAATGGTTTACAGCATTTAATTGCTGGGTGTCCTTTTGGATGAGCATTAAAGGGATGGACTCTGATTAAAACTCTCCCCGCAAATGCAGCTCTTCAATACTTTCTCTCATGTGCTCTTTCTTTTGCTATAGCAGATTACCAAACTCAGAATATAACTTGTTTCCTGTGTTTATAGCTAGTGTTTCTCTGTGTGAATTTTCAGATGAACATTGAGGTCTAGTCTCTGCTGGAGAGGAAATGAAAATCAGGTTAATATCATCATGTACAGAACATTATATTTAAATGGTTTTCCTCATGTATATTTTCGGGTATTTATTAAGATAGGGGAGCTGCCTGCATCTTCTCCCACACTGATCACATTGATTTAAAGGTTTCTCTATTGTATACACTCTCTGATGAATGTTGAAAATATTTTTTTTGAATGAAGCCTTTTATCACATTAAATTTATCTATAAAGTTTCTTCCCATGTGGAATCTATGATGTTTATAAAAATTTGCTTGATCTTTTAATTTTCTCCCACATTGCTCTTATGGACATTGCAGTTTCGCTTTGAACAAAATCTTTTCCACATTTATTACATTTATGGAGCTTCTCCCCAGTGTGGATCCTCTGATAGGTATAAAAACATCAGAGCTGCTTGTATCTTCTCTCAGACTGATTAATTAATTAATCAGATTGATAAGGTTTTTCTAACAGGTTATTTAATGAAAACTAAAGGTAGCTTCTTGAATAGACCATTTATTACACTGATCACATTTATAGGGTTTCTCTTCTATGTGAATTATATGATATCTACAAAAATTTGCTTAACTTTTGAATTTTCTTTATATTTATAACATATGTAGACTTTCTCTCCATGTGAATCTTTTGGTGAACACTGAGACTTGCTCTCTGAATGAAGTTTTTGCCCTATTTGTCACATTTATAAGGTTTTTGCTAAAGTTCTTATGAATATGAAATATTTTTTTAATCAGAGAAAAACACATCACATACCAGGATCATTCATTGTACTTCCCCTCCCCTCCCATGTGCTTGGTCTAGTGGTTAATCTATTTTTATCAAAGTTTTAATATGATCAATATATTCATAAGATTTCTGGTTAATATGACTTTTACCTTGGTTATTTTTGGGAGTTTGTCTAACTCTTTTATTGTAGAGGGCACTAAGTCAGGTGGATGTTGATCTAGCTTTTCTGAGACTCTTGCCTTATTCCTAAATATTGCTTTTGCCCTCATACTTTTTCTGGCTTATAAAACCAGTCTTTGCTTCCTTGTAAGAATTGTATTTCATTCAGAAAGGCTTCTTTGCTAGAATTCGGAGTGGCCTTCTTTGTTAAGTTTTGCCAGGGTATAAAAGTCTTGATGGTTCAGGTTTCTGGAACCAAATCCTTGAAGATGCATCATGTAGTTTTTGCACATGGAAATGCAAATAGCCATATTTCTCCAGCCTTGTTGATGGAAAAATTTATGTTTGTCTAGTTCTAGGAAACCTTCCACTTGAACAGACTTGAAATGCTTCTGATTCCCAGGTGCTTAAATTATTGTCATTCTCCAGAATTGCTAATAGGAAATTCTCTTCTCGATACAGACACACACATACATACTTCCACACACAGACACACATACACACTCTACTTGTACACACACACACACACACAAAACACACATTCCAGATCCATTAATATTTCTTCTTGCTGATTTATTATATAGTTTCTTCTCTCGTCTCTGAAACAAGAAAAAAAATTACTATGGGTCTAGGCAAGACTGTCTTCCTAAATTTCAAACTATCCCATTCACTGACCTATAAGACAAAACAATCCACATCATTACTAAGTAGGCGGCTAGGTGACTTAGGTGGATATCTGGAAGGAAGGAAGGAACTGAGAAACAAGGAAGCAAGAAAGAGTCTAAATCAGCCATAGACATTGAAGAGCTAGGTGAACCTGGGATCTCCATTTGCTTCGGATTCCCCATCTGTAAAATGGAAGTAACAATAACACCTACTTTCCAGGTTTATTATGAAGATAAAATGAGATGGAATTTTAAAGTGGTTTACAAAACTTAAAGTTGTTATTAATTATTATTAATTATGTTGGTATAATCCCAGTTCCAAAGCCCACTGGTATGGAACTTGTTCCTCCTGGTGAAGATTAATGCTCCACACTAGGGTGGGGATGATCTGCAAGTTTTGGACTAGACTTACATTGCTTAAGAGTCTGTTTGTTTTTTCTAAGTTCTGAACTAAGAGCTTGCAGATTGAAGTAGGACTCTGCATTCCTTCCTGGAGGGAAATCCCTCCCAGAGGGGTGGTGAAAGTGTTCAAGAAAATCAGCAGGTCCACAGTCTGCAGGAGTCAACCTGGCCACTGTTCTCCTGTTTCCAATGTGCTTCTCTTTACTCCCACCCTTCACTAAAACCATCCATAAATAGGAAGCCACCTGGCTGGAAGAATTATGGGATGTCAAGCCTGGAGAATAGCAAAGTTTTCTGCTCATACTCAGAAAAACAAGACAAAGTATGATTTATTTTTTTAAAATCTATCACTTGAGAGTTAGGCTGGTTTAATATTTAGAGGGTAGAACCTAGAGGTAGAAAGAACTAAGTCCTCTCTTTGACACATAAACAATATGACTGGAGATTTTCTGAGTTACAGAAGAACTGTTGTATTTGCGTAGGTGGAGGAAATTTATGCATCTAAAATTTCCTATACTGATGAAATAATAGGTCCAGGTAAGAGGGATAGTGACTAAAACTGTGATTTTACTGGGACAGAGAGATTTCCAGTAAGGAAATTCCCTTCACCAATGTAGTTCCAAAACTGACCTCTAAATATCTTCATAAAAACAAGACAACAATCAATGAGTTAGATGAAAGCATGATTATTGAATGTGCAGTTCATACAAATCTGGGAAGGTAGCTAATGAGCAGGATAATAATGAGCATGCTAGTATCATATATTGGACTGAATTTATTAAGATAGAATTTAATAAAGATAAAGATAAAATCTATTTGAGGTAAAAAATTATCTTTTAAGCTCAAGATAACAGAAGTGACAGACATGGACTTGGTCTCAAAAAGACTTGAGGGTTTTTAGTGGGTAAGAAGTCCATTATCAATCGCTTGATACGGAAGCCAACAAGTTAATGAGATTTAAAAAAATAAACATTATTGGAAACAGTATAAGATATTAATTTAAACAGATCAAGTTACTTAGTAATTCTCTTGATTTAAATGAATTAATTTCAATACATAAATCATAATCTTTCAGTCACTCTCAAGTTTCCATCAGGAGTCTTTATTCTCAGTTACTTATACTAATATAATCACAATGCATACTCTATCATTCTGAATTTTATTTTTGATTTTCATTGTTTCATGAAACTCTTTCCAGATTTCTTTGCATTCCTCACATTCATTGATCTTAATTGCATTGCAGCATTCAATTACGTTACAATTTCACACTTGATTTAGCCATTTTCCTTATGTTTGGACATTTAGTTTGTCTACAGTTTTTTGTAATTATATATCATGATACAGTGAAAAACTTTGAACAAATTATACTTTTGGGTTTTTTAAAACATACTTTCAGGGCATATTGAGAACAAAAGAATTATTGGTCAAAGAGGTTAATTATCTTTGTAATGTATTTAACAGCATTTGTTTTGAAAAAGATCTGGAATTTTAGTGGACAATGAGTCAGCAGGGTAATGTTATAAGTCAAAAAATATATAAATGAATATTGGGCTGCATCAAAAGAGAACAGAGATTCTTATGGGAATAGAGAGATGATACTTTGCTTTTGGCAGAAGGGAATATTGTGTTCAGTTCTGGGCATAAATGTTTTAGCAAAGCATTGATAAGTTGTAAAATTTCCAAGGGAGGGCAACCAGACTGGTGAAGGGATTTGAGTTTATGTCATATGAGGATAGGTTGAAAGAACTGGAACTGTTTAGTCTAGAGAAAAGAACTCAGAGAGACAAGATATATTTCTTCAAGTATTTGAAAGGCTGTTTGGAGGAGAGATTCAATTTGTTCTGTTTAGCCCAAGAGTATGGAACTAAGTACAATGGTTGGGAGTTGCAAAGAAGGTTTGATGTGAAGAAAAACTTCCTAACAATTAGAGCTACCTAAAAGTAGAAGGGGCTGCCTTGAGAGGTGGCAGCATCCCCTTCCTTGGAAGAAGGTAAACAGAAGATAGCTATACTAAGAAATCCTTTCATTTATAGGTTAGTCTAGATGTTTGCTGAGGTCCTTTCTAATACTTGAGTTCTGTGTTTCTGTGAGGGTACCTGTTTCTCTACAACTATGCCTGAAATTTCCATTTTTGTCAAATTGATGTGTATAATGAAGTAACTCAAAGTTGTTTTAATTTACATCCATTTGATTATTAGTGAGGTTAATCATTTTGACAAGTAATTATAAATAATTTATGTTCCTTTTTTTGAAAATTATTTATATTCTTTGAACATTTAACTCCTGTTGACTAGGACTTTTCACTGGGATTTAAAAATATTTCCTTACATAGTTTTATATTAGATTTTTACCTGTCATATTTATTAAGAATATCACTCTTATTTACTATATTTATATTTTTGCTATATAAATTTTAATGTATCTAAGTACATTTCTATTACCTTTAATAATTCATTAATTTTATGAATTAAAAAACTCCTCTCCAGAATGTAGTGAATATGTCATTGTACTTTATTCCATTTTAAAATTATTTGACTCAAAAAAGATACAAGCCAAGACTAAAGTGGAAGGAGAATTGGTGCATGATTTTTTGTTCACCCAGATCTTTATACACTCAGTGCAGCCTGAGACTGAGATGCAACAAAGTATGGATCAGTTCTCTGCTACTCATACACATTTTGACCTGACAATTAACAACAAGAAAACACAGGTTCCTTATCAGTCAGCACCATCCCAACCATATGTGGAACTATTGGTTACAGCAAATATTGAATACTATGGTTAAATTAACCTTCCTTGATAGTATACTTTCCAGAGTTGTACATATAGATGATGCGGTTGATACAGGCACTGTCAGAATCAATTCAGCATATGGAAGGATCAGAGAGAATGTGGAAAAGAAGATTGCCTATCAGATTGAAGGTCTGCAGAGCCACTGTGCTGACCTTATTGTTGTCTGCCTGCAAAACCTGGACAGTCTATCAGTGCCATGCCAGAAAATTGAACTGCTTCCATTTGAATTATCTTAGGAAGATTCCGAAAATCACCTGGCAAGATAAAGAAATGGATACTGAGGTCCTTTCTTGAGCTGAACTGTCACTCATTCAAACTCTATGCAGAAAATACAACTCTGATGGGCTTGTCATGTAGTTCAAATGCCAAATGTCTAAAAGACTTGCCTAAAAGATCATTTTAGGAAGAACTCACATGAAGTAGCCACTCACATGGAGGTCAGGAGAAGTGATATAAGGATATGTTTAAGTCTTCCTGAAGAACTTTGGTATCAGTTGTAAAGATATGAGAGGCATTGTCATAGGGCTGCCTGGCATGGTTGCCCACATTAAAGAAAGCCCTAAGTTCTTTGAACAAAACAGAATAAAAATAATACAAGATAGGCAAACTTAGAAACAACTCCATTCCGAAATGTTCATACAGACTTTTTGTGCCCCACTTAAGGTAGTCTTTTGAGCTTGTATTGGTCTGATCAGTCACATTTGGACATATTGTACATTAACCTCTGCGTTGTGATATCTTTTTGGTCCTCTTCAAGCATGAAGAGCTAACAACAACAATTTTAAAATAGAGTTCTCTTAGATCATATATCCAGCTAGAATTCATTGGAAAATAAGGTATAAGATGTGGGTACAACTCCCACGGCTATGTAGGTACACACATGCAAACTGCATTTATGGACAGGACACACTTGTAGATTGGCAATTTACAAAGTCCACTGCCATAGGGCCAACTGGTCATATGCTCTTGCTTCTGGGTCTGCTCCTTACTGATCTCACATAGCATGTCTCTGTAATCTCTGCTGGGTAATATTCTCTGCTGATCCCACAAACCTGTTAATTCAATGTTTATCTTATTGTCCAGAGAGCTAACAGACTTAGTTGTAGAACTATGGGACCCAGTAATTCTCTGTAGACTATCAAATTGCCCAATATTTCAACTACTTGGTATGGAATTGCTTTCCATTGGTCCAATCTATTGTTAACCTGCACACCAAAGTTTCTTATCAAAACTATTGTATTGAAGATCTTTTACATGATCTTGGGCACTCTTTTTTTTCCCCATCAGAGTTTTTCTGAGCCAGGGTCATAACTGGATGGTAGCCTTCATCTTGCTGATCTCTCAAATGAGAAACATAAAGTTTGTAAAAACATACTCTTATTTCTCTGTCTTCTGAAAACCCAAAGCACAAGTCTCAAGATAGCATGAGTTGATAGTACCTTCCATGGAAGATGTTATACTCTGAGAGACTGATACTATTTAGAGGAAGTAAAATCTGATTTCTTTCAACCCACATGTCCAAAGTCAACATGTAGAATTGTCATGGCCATAGAGAAACATGCCTTCCTAGTAGTATGTGAGGGATTAATTACAATCTCATACAATACTTCATTATACTACATCACTCTAGTTTCCATCAGTTGGCATCTCCATGATTTACTTTCTCACTTCATTGCTTGTAGCCATTCTCATGATGAGCCCATTGGCATCTATGTTTTCACAATTCTCACAATTCTATTTGCTTCTATTTACAATTGAGGCAAACAGAACTGATTCTATGAAAGAAAGATAACATATACTATTGATGCTATCCATTCTTTGATGGAAACTATCAGTTGCCTAACTCCTTCTGTAAAAATGTTTATTGACTGACTGATCTATTCTAGTTTATGAAAGGGCTAGGACTCTGTAGAGTGAGTGGACAAGACCTTTCCATACAATAGCTACATCAGAATGTGTCTGATGTTCATTAAGGAAATGTCTGGTGACACTAGGAAAGGAAACACCTTGACTTTGATATGTTGTATGGGGCAGACAATTACGCATCAGTGGTGTTGACTGGGGCCTAAATAAAAGGGGTGGTGGAGCTAGAAATAACTAGGTAAGATAAAAATGAACAATCGAGAAGCTTTTGTGCAAGCAATATAAATATAGTTTGAATAAGAAGAAAAAAAGTAATTTGGAAAAAATTTTCACAGGAAATTTCTCTGATGGAGATTGGATAGTCAAGACAAATAATTGTGCAACTTTAAGGATAAGAGATTTCCTCAATAATTGTTCAAAGGATATGAACAAAATACAAGCTATCAACAACCATATGAAAAGATGTTTCAAGTGACTAATAATAAGTAATACATGTTAAAACAACTCTGAGATTCCATTTCACACTTATCAGATTGGTGAAGATGATAAAAGAGGAAAAGAGCTATCATTAGAGTAGATGTGGGAGGACAGAAATACTTCATATTTCTTAAAAACTAAAATACTACTATTAAACATGTATAGTAAGGACAAGAAGTCAAGGACAGAAAGGATCCAAATGTAGAAAAATATATTTTAGCAGATTAAGTTCAAGGAAAATGTATCAATAAGTCATAGAATTGCTGAACAAATTGTGACATATTATTGTAGGGGAATTTTATAATACAATGAGGAATATGGAAAGATTTGTATTCACTAAAGTAGTGATTTTATCAGAACTTGGAGAAAAATACAATGAAAAATATTGTAAAAACAAATAATTTTTAAAGACCTTGAAATTATGATCAGCACTATGACCAAGTATTAATCAGGACTTCAAAACATTGAGGAAAAAATCATACCTTCTCTACCCTTGACAGAGAGGTAATACATTTAAGGTAGAGAACTGAACATATTTTGTTTTGTGTTTGTGTGTGTGTATGTGTGTGTGTGTGTGTGTGTGCGTGCATGACAGAGACAGACATATGGAGAGAGAGAGAGAGAGAGAGAGAGAGAGAGAGAGATGGAGAGATACTTCCCATTTGTTCCCTGGACTGATTTATTTATTTATTCTGGCCTGCTCTCATACTAGGACCTTCTTTATGTAGTTAAGGTTATAGGGAAATCCTATTGTGGGAGGTTAAAGAATACTTGAGCCCCAACTGGTGCACTTTCATTTACATATTCAATCACTTACAATGATGGCACATTAAATCTTAAATATAATCATTTATGTCATAATAAGGTGAAAACAAAAATAATCATATCAAAAGTACTAATATAGGGCAAATGAAGGAATAACATATATCACAGTCCACATATTATGTCATACTTTTCCACCAATATACTCAGTATTTTTTGAGAAGAGTAGTTACATATGAAAATCTGGCAGGAAAAACGAATATGGAAAAACTCATGTGCTTAAGGTTACTTACAATTCTGGAACTATAAACCTTAATGGTTTTTTTTTTTGTTTCAGTAACTGTCTGAAACATACCTTGATGGATATATTTCTGTTTTGAACAGATACTTCAATTGCTGAGTTGATCCATGGTCTGCTTTACTTAACTAACACCTTACCGGGTTTAACATAGTACCCAAACTAATTATACTGATTCTCTGCTTCCAAGTTGTTCCTAAACTCAATTGGACTTACTCCTCAATAGTAACTGCAGTTCCCACCATTTCTAGCTTTAGATTTAGTGGGTTCCATTGCTTTTATTGAAGAGAGAAAGAGTGAGAGAGACACATAGACAATACAATAATTCTGAAATCTGTCCTTTTATCTCTTTCCCTTCCCCACTGCTCTCTCATCTCTTCTGTCCTTCCATCTCTTTCCTTTCTGGGTTCATATTCTGAGTCCTCTTTGAGAGCCACCCCATCCTGGCTTATTGTTAATAACTAAATTCTCATCATCTGTAATATATGATTAGATAAATTATATTTGTCCCATAATAATAAAAAATTCTATATCTGTATTTTCTAAGTTATTAACATAAAATAAGTACAAATGTAAAATTAATATAAACTATTCATATAAAATTATTACGTATTCACATACTATGAGGCATACTATGTTCTTTAACTGAGCTAATTGTCCTATAGTTTATCCCATTCAAATTAATTACTGATAGCTTAAAACTCTGTCTTAGACTTAATTTTAGTAAGGCTTCTTTTTGGAATACTGAGAAGACCTGTGCTCTAGTCAAGTGAATTATCAAGGCAGACATAACTCACTGCTACTTTTCAGGAACATTGATACTCTTAAGAAAAAGGAACTGACTCTCTTAAAAGGTCATTCCCTACATATGCATTCTTAGTTATGTCCACTGTGCTGATTTATTTTATTTTGCACATTTGTTATAAGAGAATGTTTCTACTCAGTGGATTTGCAGGGGGAGGGAGGGAGGGAAGATAAATTAGTGGGTAGGTTTGACATATTTAATAATAGACATAAAAAGGAAAAATGTTATGATATTTTATTCATTGAAATTAATTTAACTTAAAGCATTAGTAAACAAAGTTAGATGACTGTGTTGATGTTCAATTTTACATTTTATTTTATTTTATTTTTTTAGGTTTTTGCAAAGCAAATGGGGTTAAGTGGCTTGCCCAAGGCCACACATTTAGGTAATTATTAAGTGTCTGAGACCAGATTTGAACCCAGGTACTCCTGACTCCAAGGCTGGTGCTTTATCCACTGCACCACCTAGCCGCCCCCAATTTTACATTTTAAATAACATCCTAGAAAACAAGGACAAAAGAACATAAGGCACTATACAGATGCATGTTTCAATAATGGTAAGTTATTCATTGTGCAATATGGCTAAAAAAGAAGTAAGGGGGGAGAAGGTTCTAAGCATTCATATATTTAGATTTAGAAGGGAAGTCAAGGTCCAAATCCCTAATTTCACAGATGAGGAAACAGAAACCCAGGAGCTTAAGCGATTTATGTATAGTAGTAACTGACTGAAGTAGGGAATGGATGCTGGTCCTCTCATGATGTAATAAGATGTTGGTATGGATATGAATGCTGGTCCTTTCATGATGTAATAAGATGGTTTGACTCTTTAACTCTTCAGATGACAGGATCCTGGAGCACCTTTTCCTCCCCTATTCTCACCCCAGACAGAATTTCATTTTGAATCTTTCCTCTCATGCATTTACCATACCTTATTTTTGTTTTATTATTATCTCACTTTTTGTTATATCCCCCCAATTGATTGCAAGTGTTATGAAAGTAGACTTCCTATGTTGTCTAAAATTTATGTGTTTCTAAGTATCAGTATGGTACTTTGTATACAGTATAGGCTTAATTAATGTTTGTTAAATTGAATTCAAATGAATTTAAATTGAATTCTGGATGCTCTGATGTTGTTCCTGATAGAAATATGTAATAAGGAACTTTAGACAAATAGGGAGTTCATATGGCTGGTAGTGTCACACAGACAGATTCTGGGGCAGACTGGGTTTGAATAAGCAGCAACAAGCTTTGATTTATTCTTGTGATTATGCTATTTGGATAAAAATACAACAGAACATTATGATTCTACATGCTCCTGATGTCACAAATAAATGTCAGAGGGTTATTGAGGGCTCAGAAATAGCAGCTTTAATCAAAACCTTCATTTTCCAGCTTTAGGTGGTAAGAAATGTTTATCATAAGGGAAATCTCATTTATGAAGCAAGATTGTTACAAGGGTTTTGAATTGGCTGAGATGTTCTCTATGGAACTTGTTTCATCTTCTTTCATATCCCAGGATGTACCCCAATGGTGCCATGTTTCTCAGAAGATGATTTTCTTGAAAAGACATTTGGAAGTGTTATTTGAGATAGCATTGCTAAGGCTTATAATTTAAAGGAATTGACTAAGTGGAAGTCAGTTTAGTAAACTAAAAAAATTGCTAAAATTATTGATCCAGTTTTCAATCATTCAGCATATATTAAGTGCCTACTAGGTGCCAGTCACTGTGTTAAGTGCTGAGGAGACACCAAGGCAAAAGATAGCCCCTGCCCTTAAAGGAGCTTATGGTCCATTGGGGTTGGGGAGACAACAGGCAAACAGAGACAAAGCAGATTACATACAGGATAAATGGGAAATTATAAACGGAGGGAAGGCACTATTGGTCTTCATGACTTTAAACTCTTTCTCCTTCATCTTGGTTTGGTTTTCTAGTTTCCAAAAATACCTTTGACTCATGGATCAAATGAGATAAAATTTGTAAAGTGCTTAGCAGACAGCCTAGTACATAGCAGGCATTTAATTAATGCTTATTCCCTTCCCCTCTCCCTTAATGGACTCTGTGCAAACAGCATCCTATTTATATAGAATATATTTAAATCTAAATCCATATCTATACATATCTAAAATCTATTTCATCTATGTGAATCAATCTCTTTCCCTTTCTCTCTCTCCCCCATCTCTCAATCTGTCTGTCTATGTATTTATGTATGTATGTATGTATGTATGTATGCATCTATCTATCTATCTTTGTAAACTATTTAGTTGTAAGGACTTGAACCAACTGTTCTGTCTACACTACAATGATTTTATACCCTTTGCTGTCAACTTTTGCAGCCCCAGATCATCTTTTGTAGTCCTGTTAGGACAAGATAGGATACCAGTTAGGATTTTTACCATGTGGGACATTTGGAGTTATAGGGAACTGTAGCAATTCTTGGGTGCCAAACTCTATTATCATTTAACCACTAACACTGTCCTTCTCAAAGGATCATTCAGAAACTTGTTCTTGAATGCCCTATCTTTGGGAAGCACCACTTTCTTGGACATCTAGATTAGATGGTCTGACACTAAGAGATCTCATCAAGGGAAGTCATCCTACTCAGAAACATCTCCCTGTAATAATGATGCAGATTACACTTTTCTCCTTTATGCCTTACCATTTATAAAACTCTTTATTCATTGTGATTATGAGGAGTTAGTGAAAGTATCATTGGCTCCTCTGACATACTTGTGGAAACTAAAACTTAGGAATTAGAAATGACTTTCCTTGAGTCATGCAGCTAAAAAGAGGTGTTGGACTTGAGCTCAGGTTCCCTAATTCCAGTGCTCTCTACAGTAAACCATGTTGATGGAAGGGATTTCTTTCATTTCTCAGGACCTTTTTTTTTTTTTTTGTTGTACTCTGTATATGATTCTCTGGAGAGATTGTTAAAAGAAATAGTAGCATTCAATGCAGTGTTTCTTTTGTTACAAGTTGAAGTAGCAATAAAGTAAATCTCTTTTTATTTGTGTGTTTGTGTGTGTGTGTGTGTGTGTGTGTGTGTGTGTGTGTGTGTGTGTGTGTGTACACTATGCTGGTGGCATACCAGTGCATTCAGGCTTTTGTGTTAGTGAGCAAAAAAGTTAAACTAGTAAAGTAAAATTATTATGCCAAGCACCACCAGATTAAGCTCATAAAAGTGGTTAAGGTGACAAAATATTTTATAAATGGGATTTTAGGCTCGGTTGCTGAATTTCTTTAACCAACAGGAGATATTCATTAATTTTTCTTGCAGTTTGAGTTAAGATAGAGCTAACAGCTTGCCAGTAGTTCAAAGATGATGGGAAAGGAGAGAGGAGGAATCATTGGAGATGTATGTAAAGTAAGCGTTAGATTTGTATTTGCTAGTTTTCTGAAAGTGTTTTCAAAAATAATATAATAAGGGTGTTAGGATGCCTGCCAATTTTTCCTGTTCCTGGGAAGACTGAAGTTGATGGATCATTTGAACTTGGTGGTTCTGAGCTGCAATAAGGATAAGACCTAGGTAGCAATACGGCAAGCCACAGGCTGCTTAAAAAAGGACCCATGTGGGATTCAGAACATCTCAAAGTTTTCATGACAATCAAGAGAGGGTTGGAAAGTGAGTGGCTGAAGAATTGTGCCATTGAAAGATGGAATGATATGACAGGAAATTATCTGATTCTCCCAAATTCTCTCCTAAATAACTTAAAAATAAAATCTCAAAGTAAATTTTAGAGCAGTATAAATAATTACAAGTCAGAGTAAAACAGTCATCCAGCCTAAGACAACTTTAGAAGAAGTTAGGGGAAACTACCATTGTGGTGATCAGGGTTCATACTCGGAAGAAGACAGTAGGGACAAAAATAGTTATTTATACAGGTTCAAAGAAAATTGTAAAATGATCAAAAGTAAAATGTAAAATGATCATAAGCCCAAAAAGAGTTCTTAGAAGAGCTTAAAAGGACTTTAAAAATAAAATAAGAGAGGTTGAAGAAAAATTGGGAAAAGAAGTAATGAAAAAAATCATGAAAATTATGAAAAGTTACCCAATGGTAAAAAAGATCCAAAACTTACAGAAGAAGAAAAAACAACTTTTGAGCATTCTTGAGAAAAAAATCAGAACTGAACAGAATATGTTACATATTAATAGAAGAATCAGTAGAAACATAAGAATCTAAACATGAATGATTAATCCCAAGGAATTTACTAAGGTTTAAGAATTTGAAGTGTTAATTTCTTACATGGGGAAAATGACATTTGTAACTTTAGAATATTATAATGACATTGATATAATGACTACAGTAGATAGAGAAAACATAAAGGTCTTGGGGTTGAGTTGATTATGATGGGATTATCATAAAAAATAAAATTGGGTATGGAGAGGCAAAATGGAGCAGATTGTCTCATGCAAAAGGGGAATGAATGGAAGAGCTCTTATGGTAGAGGGCATTGTGGAGTATCGGTAGCATGGGAAACTTATTCTCATGGAAACTGGTTAAAAGAGAAAGTAACAATATCTAGTTGGATATAAAAGTCTTTTTTAACTTATAGAGAAATAGGAGGGCAGGGGATAGCATTTGGGAGGCATTCTGAGAAGTGTATGTAGATTAGGGAGGCAGTGGTCAGAAGTAAATTAGATTTCTGAGGAGGGATCAGGCAAATAATGGATAAATAATAAGGAAAAATAGGATGAAGGGAAATACTTAACTAATGTGAATAGGATGAACTCACCCATAAAAATGGAAATGGATACCAAAATGGACCAAAACCAGAACCAAACAATTTATTGTTTATAAGAAACACATTTAAAAATGAGAGACATACATAAAGTAAAAATAAAAGAATTGGAGTAGAATTTATTATGCTTCAGCTGATGTTAAAAAAAAGAACCCTAAAAGGCATAGTGGTCATGATTTCAGACAAAGTTAAAGCTAAATTATATTTACTTAAAAGAGATAAGCAGGGAAACTATATTATATTAAAAGGTAATAGATAATGAATAAATATCAATATTAAACATGTATGTATCAAATGCTATAGCATCCAAATTTATAAAGGAAAAAATAAATGAATTACAAGTGGAGGGAGATAGCAAAATTATTATTTGTTTTTTTTTGTTGTTGTTGTTTTGTTTTTTTGGGTTTTTTTTCAAGGCAAATGGGGTTAAGTGGCTTGCCCAAGGCCACACAGCTAGGCAATTATTAAGTGTCTGAGACCGGATTTGAACCCAGGTACTCCTGATTCCAAGGCTGGTGCTTTATCCACTACCCCACCTAGCTGCCCCCCAGCAAAATTATTATAATGGGAGGACTTCAACCTTCCCTTTACATAACTAAATAAATCTAATCTAAAAAAGTAAGGAGATGAAGAGAATATTAGATAAGTTACATAAAGTAGACATCTGGTGAGAATTGAATGAGGATAGAAAGGAATATACAATTACTTGTTCCAGATTGTGGGAATTGGGAAAATGGTACCCCTGTGATATGGAAAATCTGTGTAAAATTTTTCCTCCCCTCATACCAAAGAAGTCTGATTTTTGTTCTTTTTCCTTTATGGAATATTTTAGTACCTTATTGGAAAATTTGGGTGTATTTATGACTTTAAAAGATAAAATATGTTATTATACCATACTATATATAAATTTTATGCATTTCTAAATTATTAAAGTTTTCCTCTATTATCTGCTGACTTTTAGGTGTTGTCTACAGCTTTTGCAAAATCATCTCTCCCCCTGCCTCCATTTAATTCCTTATGCCAACCCATAGTATATTTATTTGTGTTATGGAAAGTCACAATGTGGAAGGGATAATTGTATCTTTTTTTTCTCAGTGGTACATACAATTTACAAAAATTGACCATATATTAAGGCATAAAAACTTTATAGTCAAATGTAGTAAAACAAAATATTAAATGCATAGTTTTCAGATCATTATGTAATAAAAATTACATTTAATAAAGGCCATGGAAATGCAGATTTAACATTAATTGAAAACTAATTAACCTAATCTTAAAGAATAAATGGATCCAAGGAAAAATCATAGAAACAATGAATTATTTTATTCAACAGAATGATAATCGAGACAACATAGAAAAACTAATGGGATACAGCAAAAGCTGTTGAGAGGGAAATTAATGTTTCTGAATACTTTTATCAGTAAAATGAAAAAGAGCAGAGAGAAATGAATTGGATATTCAGTAAAAGAAACTAGAAAAAAGAACACATTAAGAATCTCCAATTAACCACTAAATTGGAAACCCTGAAAATTAAAGATGAGATTAATAAAATTAAATGTAAGAAAATCATTGAATTAATAAATAATATTAGAAGTTAGATTTATGAAAAATAGATAATTTGATTTTTAAAAAGAAGTTAAAACCAAATTATTAGTATCAAAATTGAACAGGGTAAATATACCACCAGTGAAAATGAAATAAAAGCAATTATCAGGAGTTATTTTACTCAAAATATGTCAATAAATTTAGCAAATTAAGTGAATAGAATAATATTAATGAAACTATATATTGCCCAGATTAACAGAAGAGAAAATAGAATATCTAAATATGCCTATTTTAGAAAAACAACTTGAAGAGACCATAAATGAGCTTCCTAAGGAAAAAAGCACTGGAATCAGATAGATATGCATGTGAATTCTATAAAACATTTAAAGATCAACTAATTCTAATATCAAATAAACCATTTTGGAATAGTAGGCAAAAAACATACCAAATTCCTTTTATGAAGCAAATATTGTTGCTGATACCTAAAATGAGAAAACCAAAACCAGAGAAAGATAATTATAACCAATTTCACTAAAGAATATTGATGCAAAAATTCTAAATCAAATGCTAGCTATGAGACTACAACAATATATCACAAAGATTATACACTATGACCTAGTGGAATTTGTACTCAAAATGCAGGGCTAGTTCAATTTTAGGAAAATTATTAGAAACAAAACCAAAAAAATCATATGATTATCTCGATGCAGAAAAAGCTTTGGACAAAATACAACACTCATCACTATCAGAAATATTTGAAAGTATTCATCCATCTGTCCATCCATCTGTCTATATCTAACTATCTATCTATCATCTATCTATCTATCTATCTATCTATCTATCTATCTATCTATCTATCTATCTATCTATCTGTTTTTTTCTTAAAATGACAAGAAGCATCTATCTAAAGCCATCTGCAAGTATTATTTGTAACAGGGATAAGCTAGAATCTTCCTAATTTGTTCAGGAATAAAATAAGGGTGCCTATTATTACCAATATTATTTAGTTCAGTATTCGAAACACTAGCAATAGTGATAAGAGAAGAAAAAGAAGTTGAAAGAATCAGAAAGGGAAATGAGGAAATAAAACTATCTCCTTTTGTAGGTGATATGATGTTATACTTGGAAAAAACTTAGAGATTCAGCTAAAAAAATCTAATTGAAACAATTTTTGCAAAGTAGCAGGATATAAACTCATATAAATGATCAATATTTCTATATATCACCTGCAACAAAGTCCTTCCTATCCTGCAGATAGGAAGAAATATTTCATTTAAAGGGCAGCATACCTTGGGAGTATTCCTGCCAAGTCAGTCCCAGGAACTGTATGAACATCATAATTACTTTATACAAATAAAGTCAGACAAATAATTGGAGATTATTAATTGTTCATAGGTGGGCAAAGCCAATATAATAAAAATAACAATTTTACCTAAACCAATCTTCTTATTCAGTGCCATCCCAATTAAACTACTCCATTTTTTGTTGAGCTAGAAAAAAATAATAAAAAAACAAACAAAAAGTCAAGAATATCAAAGGAATTAATGAAATATATATATATAAAGACAGGTGGTCTAGCAATATCAGATCTTAAATTATATTATAAAATGGTAATTATCAAAACTATTTGGTACTAGCTAATTTCTTACATTGATTTTGATGTCATTTAGGGGCTCTGTTAGACTTGTTAAATTACATGATGAAGGATTTAAGCTCAGCCCCAAATGAGGCTCTCCAAAACATTTTTAGGGGTTTCAACTGTCCTCTGTTCCTCAAATTCAACATTCATCATGAAATGCTATAGAGGCTCAAGAAATGTCAGGTTGGCTCAGGAAAGGGTAATGAAACATTGATGAGTGCACATCATCAGGAGCCCTTGAGCACCATCTCTCTGTGGCTGTGCTTTGTTAGAGAATATCCTAGAATTTCAGCCTGGTGGAATTCTGACTTGACTACCCCAACTCCTAGAAAGTTCTAGCATCCCTCAGCTTCTATAATAGAAGTAAAGTTGGGAGTTTTCTTTGCCCTAGATGGGATTGAACTCTCTGACATAGGTAAACTCAAGAAATAAGGGAAGCATTCAGAGGGAAATTTTTATTTATTTATTCTATTTTTAATTTATGGAATAAAGCAAGCATTTTTATAATAGTTTTATAACTGTCTCTGATTTTGTGACTCAGGCAGTCTCTTGCCCTTTGATGCCTAGGACCTTAGAGAGTTGGCATCACAACCTGATCCATATAAGCCTGAGAATACAAGTGTAAGTAAGCCCTGTCCTTGGACACATGGAAATATATTAGTATAGAAAAATGAAATGAGTCTTGGACCTGAATTCAGGTCTTGATTCTTAACACTTAATTAGTTTATGATCATTGGAATGTGATTTTTACCTCTTTGAGTTACTTTTCTAGTTTATAAAATGGAAATTAAAAATAAAGTGTTTCTGCTCCCTACTTCATAGGATCATTTTGAAGAAGTATTTTGTAAGTGGGACTTTGTATGGCAGCAGCTAGGTGGCTCAGTGAATAAACCGCTGGTCAGGAAGACCTGAATTCAAATTTGACCTCAGACACTCACTGACTGTGTGGCCCTGGACATGTCACCTTAATTCACCTGAGAAGGAAATGGCAAACCACCCCAGTATCTTTACCAAGAAAACCCCATGGATGACAGCATTGGTTTGCAATGAAGAATCCAATGAGATTGACCAACAACTTTGTAAACAGGGCTATGCAGGAACCGGCTCAAGTGATGGTGAAATTTTCAGTCTGAATATTAGACCTCAGAAATTGGCACATTGGGCTCTTCCCTACTTTCTTTGCTAGCAGTAGGCATCTGAAGAATGATGGAGGGCTTATCAGCAGCATCTTCTCTACTGGTAATATAAACTATCCACCTTATTTCACTGCTCACATCCCTGGAGACCTGGGGTTGAGGAACAATGTGGGGGTGCCCTGCCTCTGAGGTGAGAGGAAGAATTCTTAGTCTCCAGGAGACACTGGGGAAAACACCCTTACTGGGGGTCTCAAGCCCACAATCTAAGGCATTTAAAAATTATTCATTGAATTGAATTATGCAGGTCCTCAGCAGAAGAATCAATATTTTTTTTTAACAATTATTTATTAAGTGCCTACTTTGTTCCAGGCATTGTACTATCTTATTTAGTCCTCACAATAACCCTGTGAGGTGGGCTATTATCCCCATTTTATAGCTGAAGAAACTGAGACAGGTTAAGTGACCTGCCCAGGGTCACATAGTTAAGTGTCTGAAGTCATATTTTAACTGAGGTCTTTTTGACTTCAGACCTGACTCTCTATCCACTGTACCACTTAGAATGAGAAAAATTTCTTAAGCCCAGTACAGAAACTTAATTTCTGTACCCAGCTCTCCCATTGACATTGTTCCATTTTTTTTATTATTTTCTCTTTTTAAAAAAAATTTACTTATTCTATTTTTAATTTATGAAATAAAGCAAGTATTTTATAATAGTATAATAAAAGAGATGAATGTACATGAAATTATGAATCTATTATGAATAACTTGCTACTCCTTATATAATACAGTTATGCAAATTTCTTATTTGTTCAAAATTGTTCTTAAAACAATATTGCTATTGTTGTACACAGTGTTCTCCTGGTTCTATTGCTCATTTTGCTTTTCATTTCCTGCAAGTCTATCCATGTTTTTCTAAGATCGTTGAGCTCATGATTACTTATAGCATAGGAGTATTATATCCCAATCATATTAACAGGCAGTTTTTAGATAAAAAAAATCAAAACAATTTATAGTCATATGAAAGAATGCTTTAATTATTGGTTAGAGAAATTAAATTAAAATAACCTTGAGATATCATTTTACATGTATTAGATTGGCTACAGCAATTGAAGGGGAGAATGGTAAATTTATTTTCTCTTAACAGGTTGGTTACTTGAAAGCCTCCCATTCCCTTCTTCCCTTTCGCCCCTTCTCCCCTCCAGCCATGAAACAAACACACAAAGTCCCAGAAGAATTCCCCCATCATGTGATAACTTTACAGTTGGGAAAGTAGAGTCAAATCTTCCTCGAGTTTCCTAGCCATTCCCTTTGGTACCCCTTCCCCAGAGTGGCCCTTGTAGGACTGTCCTTATTAGATTATCCTCTTGCTTATATTGTTAAATATCTCTTTAAGGTACCTATAATGGGACACAAGTTTTAGGTACCTTTGTTCATGCCCTCTCTCCTTCCCCTATTAGATTGTAAACTTCTTGAGGGCAGTGGCTTTATTTCATGAAAACTTTCTGTCCTGTTGAACCCTGCAGAGTTCCTCTTGCATGCTGTTGTATTTTTTTTCTTGGTCCTGGAGAAGTGCCATCCTCTAGTATCTGCATCTAATGCCCTACCCCTTGAATGTATTCAGGTTAGAGCTACTCCTTGAACAAGCATATAAACCTAAATCAGAAACATCCCTGGTCTCTACTCATCTAAGTTTCTTGAACTAGTTGTTTCTTTGTTGTGGACATAACAGCTACCTGATCAACTCCCATTAACTTTGCTCTTCACAATTTACATTCATCATTCTCTGTTTCCCCATGATCTTCAGTAATTCCAAACAACTTCTGGAAACCTCCTTGTGATAGAATTCAAACAGCAAGGCCTCTGAGAAAGATTGTAAGGTCTTGTTCCAAGGCTCTGGAAAGCCTGTTGTCCTTTCAAATGTAATTTGGATTCAAGAGACTGGTGACACTTCCCTTGCAGATTTTAAGGTTCTATATTCTGGTAGTAATAATAGTAATAGCTTATGTTTTTGTCCCTCATTAAGGTTTATAAGGTGCTTTACAGACATTATCTCATTTGCTCCTCAGAACATATCTTTTAGGTAGGTATTAATAATATCACTTTTAGAAGAGAAAACTGATATTCAGAGAATAAATGACTTGTCCAAAGTCCCCTGTGTAGTAGGTGCACAAAGTTGGATTTGAACTCAGGTCTTCCTGATGCCAAGTTCTTGGCTCTTTCAAATACATACCACATTAATTTTTCATGTTCTCTGATAGAGTTTCTTCCTATGATAGGGAATTTTCTCAAATGTCTCTTTTTGTTTAGTGATAGAGGATTCGCCCAAAGGGAAATAAACTTAGTTAAAGGGCTTTGAGAGAGGAACATAGACACTATAATGATAGGGCTTCTAGGTGTTCCAAGTGTGACCCAAGTATTCTGGCTACATCTCTGTTCTGTAATAATGCTTCTCTAACATGGTGGAAGAGGGGGTTGTGAGGAAGAAAGCACAGTTGTGGCCACTATCGGAAGACTCTTTGATGAGCTCCAGGTGCTGGATTTCTGGCGGCTCTTCTGATTTTTCACAATTCACAAAATTATATTTGGGACCATTCCACCTCTGATAGTTATTCATCTAAGAATAGAAAAGACAGGTATGATATGCACAAAGGAACAGAAATGGCCCTGTGTTCAAGGTCATCTAGGGAGATAAGATGACCAGTGGCACAGCTTCTACCTTTCCATCCATCCAGAGGCTTTGAGCAGTTCTTGCATCTCCCAAATCTTTTGATCCTTCTACATTTGCCTCTAGCTCCTGTTGATTAGCTTGGCACTTAAAGCTCTCCACAATCCAGCTCCCTCCTAATTTTCCTGCCTCTTTACATATGTTACATATCAGGCAAATTGACTTATTAAGTGTCCCCTGAACTCAGTCTGCCATCTCTTAGCTCCCCGACCTCATACCATCTGATTCCCATGAGACAAAGGCCTCCCCCTCCTTTATCTCTTCCTCTTAGAATCCCTCATTACCTTCAGGGATCTTCTCAGGTGTTTCCTCCTGTTGGAAGCCTTTCCCCATTTCCTCAGTTATTGTTCTCTTCTCCTCCCTTATATTTACTTCTGCTTGTTTTTACTTATTTGTGCACATATTGCATCCCCATGTCAAGGGAAGGTCTTCAAGGGCAAGAAATTCTTTCACTTTTGTCTTGAGTGCTTACTTAATATGCATTTATTCAGTGCTAGTTGAACTAAATCTACACATATTTGGATATGTGGATAATCAGGGTAATTTACCGGCCACCTGAAGGCACTTTCTGGACATTTATGCTTGAACATGGTACTAGAATGGATATATTGGAGGCCATCTAGTACAAGCCTGAATAGATGGGGCAAAGTCATGGAGCTAAGAAGATGGCAGATTGAGTTCAGAGAATAGTAAGTCAATTGACCTGTTATATAATGAGTGTAAAGAGGAACAGTATGATATTAGGCAGGAAATTAAGTGGGATCTCAATTGAGGAGAGCTGAAATGCCAACTGGATGAGGAATTGAGATGTCTGAGTGGAGCAGTGAATTAGACTATTAGGCCTTGGGTCAGGGAGACCCAAGTGAAAATTTAGCTTCAGACACTTACTGGCTATGTGACCCTGGGAAAGTCACTTAACTTTTATTTGCTTCAGTTTCCCAGGGCTGATAAGCTTTAGGCACACAGAATTTGAATTTAGAATTTAGAGTTTTAAGTAAACTCTCTTTGATTTCAAGTCTAGGATATCCTCAACTACTCCAAGTTGCTTCTTTGTGGGAATGATTATATAATTTATATATTATATAATATACTTATATAATTATATGACATACAATATTATTTAATCATTTGTGTGTTTTTTAGAGGTTTTCACACACATTCCATTATCATTTGATCTTCAAATAAACCTGTAATGTAGGTTATACAAGTATTCAGGACTAGTAATTGGTTTGGGGAGCTCCCTCTACCAACACATAGTGTCAGCAGCTCTGCAATCTATTCTTGGGGCATAGAGAAGTTAATTAACTTACCAAGGGGCACTCAGCCAGGTCTTCCTGACTCCAAGGCTAGCTTTCTGTCTACTACAGCCTTTCTTTCCTTTTGATACAGATGAGGAAAATGAGTTTGGGGGAGGGGGAGTAATCTCACAGCTAGCAATTAAATTGTAGACCTGTGATTTCAACACTAACCTTCCTACTCCATACCTAATATTAACCTTTTCAGCTAAACAGCCCTATTCTTGTTACTAGAAAAGATGGTTACCGTCTTTGTGTCTTATTCCTGGCCACTTGGTCAAATGAGATCATATTTGTATTATGAATGAACACAGTACTTAACTCATAGTAGGTTCTTAATAAAAGCTAATTCCTTTATTTTCCTTACACGGCCAGAATTTTGGGATAAATGTCTTTAAGTAACCACCAGATGGCATCAAGCAGTTTTTCTTTTTATAAACACTATCCTATCAGGTCAAATCAATAAAAAAAAGTACAGGAACTAATGAGATTTTGTTTTATCTCTACTTTTTATACCTCCTGATATAGAAATTGTGATTTAATAGCTATTGCATAATTTTACCTAAGTTCTCAAAAATATTAATTTGGTTCAACAGTATTTCTAAAGAGTCTACACCTTATTGCTGTTTATCTTGAAAGAGTAAGAGAAAAAAAGGCCTAAAACAAAATGTCACTGATTTTTCTTAACGATTCTGCAAAGTACATGGCCCTTTTAGGGCCTTGTAAATGAACTGATTGTAAAGAAATAGTGTGGATACTGACTATGTGAGTGGGGATTCTGTGAAAACCAACAGTGTATTCTGACCTGTAAGATGAAGACATTTTCCTCTCATGTCTGATGTGGAGGTGAGCTGTGTTAAGTTTGGGAGGCTTGCGACCAGATTGGCCCTGGCAGGATGAATGTTTTGGCCATCACAACTTACAAATACCACTCATTAAGGGGAAGAGGAATGAGTCAGGGTCTGCATCAGTAGAAGGACTGTTCCCTCTGTCAAAACTGTGGATACTAGAAGCATTATGGTGCTAAATCCTTGATATTAGAGAGATACTTTGCCTACTTCATTAAGTCTCACATCAGAGACTGAACTGACTCAGATTCATGGAGAAATGTGGATTCTGTGTGTATCTCAAGCCAGAAGCTAAAAGACAATGAGAGCAAGATGATCTCCTAGAAAGCTTGGAAGAAGCACCGAAGAACTGTCTTTGGCTTGGGAAGTACACCAAAATTGGAGTCACCCATTTTCTTTTTTTTTTGTTTTGTTTTTAGGTTTTTGCAAGGTAAATGGGGTTAAGTGGCTTGCCCAAGGCCACACAGCTAGGTAATTATTAAGTGTCTGAGACCGGATTTGAACCCAGGTACTACTGACTCCAGGGCCGGTGCTTTATCCACTATGCCACCTAGCCACCCCTCACCCATTTTCTAAAGACTAAAATTCAAACAATAAATATACTTCTTGGTAGAGAGTAGTCATTGAAATCTCAACAATGCCAATGCCATTTTTTGATGTTTAATAAAAATAATCTTTGATGATAGGTACATACTTTTAAATTCATTGAAAGAGGTGTACACTTGCACACATACCTTGCTTAATGTCATTAACTGGTTCCATGAAAATGAAATTAGATAAAGCATTTGGAGGCAGTTATCTAGCATTTTTTTCACCATTTCATCAGTCCTACCCTCATGGGAGGAAAAAATGAAAAATCAGATCCTAGTTACAAATAAACATAGTCAAGGAAAACAAATTACTATATTGGCCATGTCTAAAAATGAATGCCTTGTTCTGCACATTTAGTCAGTCACCTCTTTGTTAGGAGATGAGTAGCATCATCAGTCCTCTGAGCATGGTTGATCATTGAATTGATCATCCTTGAGTATTTCCAAATTGTTCTTTTTACAATGTTGATGTAATATAAATTAGAATCCTGATTCTGCTCACTTCATTATGTATTGGTTCATTCAAGTCTTTCCAGGTTTCTCTGAAGCTGTCCCATCATTTCTTACATCAAAAAAAAAATTCCATTACATTAGTGCATCATTGCACTTAAAAGAAAAATATGTTATCAGAGAGTCAGTGACAAGTTTCATGTCCTTATGAGAAGTCGTAAGGTCAGACTGTGTCATTATTGCTCATGTAGCTGGACTGTGGTAAGCCACTTTGCTATTGGTGGTCAATTTTACTACTGAATCCATCAGATGATGGATTTGGAGAAATGACAATTGTTAGTGTTGAAGTCCTTGAGGGTATTACATCAGCTAGACCTCTGTTGGGTCACACCTCTTAATAGGGCAGAGAGGGAATGAGGATTTGACAGATCCAGAGGGAGAAAACAAGCCTGGGAATGAAGGGGGAACACTAAGATCCAAGTCAAGGTCTAAGTGAACAGACCAGAAGGTCAAAGCCAGGAATTCACAAAAACAACCAATCATAAGCTGACCATCATGAACCCAAGAGCAGGAAACGTGAAGTGGGATCCAAATCTGGAGGGAACACCTGAGTAGGAGGGGGGAGGCAGGAAATGTCACCTCTCGACAGATTATCTCACATAAGGAAGCCGCTGAAGACACTATCAGCACCCACTCTTCATTCAGCTGTGACTACACAGCTGTGGGTCCAGACAGTCTTGGTGTATTGTTATATTAGAAGGACAGGGAAGAAAATAAGAGGCAATCTAGACATAGGCACAGGTAAAATCAGAACTGAAAACCAGATTCTGGTCAAAGTAGGTTCACAACAAATGTTGATTGTTGTCTGATGAGTATCTGGTGCTATTCAACTGGCCTAGCACAAGAAGGAGGTTAATTAAGGATGTATCTCTGACTGTATCCATTCAGTCACATGTGTATGTATATATGGTTTAACCCATGTTGTTTGAAAAACTAGTCATATTTCCTTATAAACCTGAAAATTAATATTAAATCATAATTTTAATTGGAGTTACAAAGAATAAAGAATGCTTTTGCTGCTTTAAAATCTACACCATTATGCCCCTCTTTTCAGAGCCTGCTTTTAAAACTATACTTTATGTCTCCCAACAAACCAAAGGAATCTTTTTTTCTGTCTGTTATCAAAAGCTGCAGCTAGCTCAATCAGTTTAGGGGAGGAAATGAACTATTTGATTGTCATTCAATCTGATTGGTTGAAATTTTTCCCTGAACTGAAAGGGAATAATGTACATATAGGCATAGACCAATAGATTCTTTAGTTCTATCTCTACAATGCCCAAATAATCAGATGGTCAGTGGGAACCTCCCCTCCCAAATCTAAGTATAGAATAGTTGATATTAGTGTTAGACTAAGTGACATTTTTTAAATGTGCTGAATAGTGATTTAATTCAGTTTTTCAGTTTTCAACCCACTGTTAATGCATTGGAAATACATTTGATAGAAATTCTGTATAATAACCTTAGTATCAAGAAACTTATGAATGTGAACACACATCTTGAATTCAGTAAATTAAACAGAAAATTTCTGGCACTTAAAAAAAGTAAAAGACACTGGTACAGTCAGAGGAATTGCTAGCCTTTAAAATGTACTCATTTGGTTTGATTGAGGTTTGTTTCAGGCTTGTTATAGACTAAAGAATCAAGTTTATTTTTCTTACTGTAAAATCTAGAACAGTATTTTTCATAGATGGATACATGTTAAACCAGATGAAAGAATGATCAAATGGTATCACAAGATTGGAAAACTTCTATTATGTTCTAGAAAACACAACAGATTATTTTTGGTGAGTTAATTGGAAGGGTTCTGTAATTGGAGTCAGGAGATCCCAGTTTGAATGAGTCACTTAGTCACTTAATATCTTTCCATTCCAATTTCCTCATCTACAAAGTGGGACTAATAATATTCTACTTGTGCCATCTGCTCCTCAGGATTGGCAAGAAAGAATCTTTCAAACTTTACACATACATGTATACATATATATGTGTATATACACATATATATGTATACATAAACATACATATGTGTCTGTGTAAAATATACCTTTATATTGTTATTTATGTATATTCTCATCCCTTTCCTCTTATATTCAGATAGAAATAGTTCTGCTGAGTCAGTTCACTGTCCCACTATATTCCTTTATATTTAATATTCAGAAGCCCATTGATTGGTAGATTTAATAATTTCTTCTTGTAATTGAAATATAGAGATATGAGTTCTTTTGTAGGCTTATTGAATGCATTTTCAGGACAACTCCAGTAGGAGATAAGTTGTTTTGTCCTTCATTCTTGAAGAAGTCCATGACATCAAGGAGGTGATGCCATGACAAGTATATGACAAATCTATGAATTGGAATGAGTAAAGGGAGTGCTATGCTAAATCACCAGCCTCACTTTTTCCTCTGGAACCATCTGGGTTCAGTGGCCATGTGAAGCAGGATGCCTGGAGATGGCTTTGGATTCAAGTCAGTCAGGTTTAAGTGACTTGCCCAAAGTCATACAGCTTATAAGGGTTAAGTGTCTGAAGCTGTATCTGAACTTTGGTCCTTTGTCTCCAGGACTGGTGCACTATTACACCACAGACAGGTTGACAAAGATAATGTCCTCCTATGCCTAACAAGGTTGCTAATGTAGGGATTGGTCATCTGTTAGTTTATGAAGGATAGAGAACTGAGATTTAATTCTATTGACCTGATTTTGTCTTTTTAGATATTTGGTAGGTGCTAAATTTTGCAATCAATATATTGCACAGATTCCTTTTTTAATTTGCAAAATATTTATTGATTGGTAAGTCTCAGCTCTGTGTTTTGTTAACATTGTAATGATTTCTGTTTGGACATAGTCTAGGTCAGTGTATGTCAAATCTGGTATGGTGTGGATATTAATTGCTTTAAATATGTTCCTCCCTTTATGCTCTGATATCAGGGTGCCAGTCAGTCTTTGCATTCCCAGCCTCAGCTTTCATTTTGATAGCCCCACAGCAGTGTTGATCTTTAGTTGAAAGGGGCTACAAGGGTCATCTAGTACAACACTTCCACCCCCACCCTGTTTTACAGATGATAGAGGCTAGGGAGGTTAAATCTCTTGCCAAAGGCTACATATGTAGAAAGTGACAGAGCCAAGAGTTAAAACACAAAGCTATGCTAAATTCAGTTACATTTTAGAATTTCAGAAAAATACTTTTTACCCTGATGCAATCTGGGTCACACACTGATATCACTGGAGAAGGTAGCAGTTTACTGTGCTTTTCAGTGGTGTTCTCTAACTTAAAACTCCCACTGATTTGAAAGGCCTCATGAGTTGAGTTCAGAAGTCATGATAATTGATTTAAGGTTAAGCATGCTAGAACCACAGCAAGCTAACTAAAATGGTCTCCTTGGAAGTTGATCTCTGCAAGATTTTATATAAATTGTTCTTGACGTATCTTGCCAGGCATATTTTTTTTTAGGTTTTTGGCAAGGCAAATGGGGTTCAGTGGCTTGCCCAAGGCCACACAGCTAGGTAATTATTAATTGTCTGAGGTCGAATTTGAACTCAGGTACTCCTGACTCCAGGGCTGGTGCTCTATCCATTGCACCACCTAGCCACCTCCCGGCATATTTTTAAATTAAGAAAAAAAATTTCCACATGGACATTAAGCACTCTTACTTATTTGGATATTTTTAAAAAAAATATATTTGAATTATATGACTGAAACATGAATATGGAATTGAATAAAAAAATACAATAATTGGTAAAGACAGTATAAAAACTGGTATATTGCTTTTCTATAAATATTGGTAATTTTTTTGAATAATGAAAATTATTAGTGTTTTGTATAAAGTACAAAAATACAAAAAGGCTTTTATTTTGAGGGGTCACTGCTCTCATTTTTGGTAATAAATTTGTTATTTATTACCTGTTCATTAGCTTATTCTTTTCTTTATGATAAATGGCCTCAAGTTTGCATCAGAGAGGAAGCTAATAAAGCACTTAGCTAGTAAACAGTATTGAGGCAATTATAATGGATCTCATCTGACTGTACGAATTTTGATTTTCATAGAAGTTAGAGCTTCAATCACCTCCCTTGATTTAAACATTATATAAATGCTTTCAAGTCTTCCCTTACAGTTTTGATTTAGCTTGAATGTTCATTGTTTTGTACTGTTCTCAGTTATGGAGAATCAGAAAATTTCAACATCCCCCTTTGCTATGGGTCCCTCCTTTCCTCTAATTTCTTTTCTTTTCTTTTCTTTTAAGATCTCTATAGTATAATCTTAGACTGAAATTAAATTATTTTGTTCTCTGGTGCTGCTTGGACTGCTTTTGGGTTTTACTTTTAATTGTTAAAGGGATCAAGAATTTCTGACATGCTTTTATTTTCTGCATTCAGTTCTGCAGGGTTTTTCCTTTGCTTAAAATTTGGTAAGATGATCTAGAGAATATCCAGATTCTATGCTCATTGGGTAGATTTACATTTCTTCCAATATTTTCCCTTAGAATAGATTTTAAAAATTAATACAGCATTTGTTTCTCTTCCTGCTGCCTGTAGAGTTGGAGGATGAGGTACCCATAGGGTCATGAGACACAGAAACCAGGAGGAAGAAGAAGAAGAAGTATGTGTGTGGGGGAATAGAAAAGTTTCCTTCATTTGTGGAAGAGCATGGAGAGGACCATCATCATGCAAAAACTCTTTTGCATGGCAGAGCAAAACACTGGATAGTATAGGAGAAGAACTGTTGCTTTAGGAAGGGCTTCTTACAATAAGCAATGATGAGACTTCCAAAAGGAGTTCCAATCTCTGCCCTAGGGATAGCCACCCCTATGATGGCAACCCCAGTCCCATTAAGCTGCTGTGTCAGTAGTCCATCTTGAGATGGAGTTTTGGAAGCCACATTTGGGAATGGAGGAACACATTTGGGTCCAGGGCCCTACTGCTGCCAAGGCTTTTCTGCTTGAACTTTGGTTAGTTCAGCACCACTGCAGATAGTAAATTTAGTAGAACTTCTCACCAAGGCAGGATTAGAGAGCAAAAGAGTTGCTCACAGAGTAGACAAGCCAAAAGTTTTCTCAGGTTGCTTCTGCTATGATGGCATTTCTCCACTTTGGAGTTGTTAATGTTATTAATATTTTTCATCAACATCATCATCAATCTCATTCTTCCCATATTTTCAGATATTCAGTCAATATCTTGAAATTAAGATAGAGGTTGTTATTCTTTTTATGGAACTATTGCACAGGTGGATCGACTTTGTGTAGTAGAAGAAAAGAATTAGTATATTAATTTATCCTTTAGATTAAAGATTCTTATCTTTGTGTGTGTGTGTGTGTGTGTGTGTGTGTGTGTGTGCGTGTGCATGTGTGTGTGTGTAATAGACTCCTGACAGTCAGGGTAGTGAAGTTTTTCTTAGAATTGTGTTTTTTTAAATACCTAAAAAATACATAGGATTACTAAGGAAATTAATTATATTGAAATACAGTAATCAACATATTCTATATATATATATAATAATACACACACACACACACACACACACACACACACATATATATATGTACATCAGCTTGCATTTAATTAGCTGCTCCTTATAACATTCATGCATTTGAAAACATTTATTAATAATCTACTATGTACTAGACACTGGTCTAGGTATGAGATGAAAACATAAAACAGTCTTGAAAGGGGTATCTGGGTGTTGATAGATAGTGCATTGGCCCTGGAGGACTAGAGTTCAAATCCAGTCTCAGACATTGATACTTAGTAGTTTGAGTGACCTTGGGCAAGTCACTTAACCCCATTGACTCACAAAAATAAACACATAAACAAACAAAAAATAAAATATCCCCTTTATTAGGGGATAAACAACACATATAAATGAATACAAATACACATATATGTATATATGTATATGTATGTATATGTAGATATGTGTGCGTTGGATATGTGTGGGTGCATGGATATGTAAGATGTGTTTAATGTTGCAGTCTGACGGGGATAAAGTTGCCCTTGGAAGTGTAGTTGTGCAGTTGAGAAGCACAGGATTATATTCCCAGTTAGAGATGGGAAAACTCTACCAAATAAGCTCTGAGTTAGAAAAGGCATCTCTCTCTCTCTCTCTCTCTCTCTCTCTCTCTCTCTCTCTCTCTCTCTCTCTCTCTCTCTCTTTCCTCCCATGTGGTTCCTAGAGATATCCCAGGCCCTCATACTCCAAATAAAAGGACATCAGGGAATACATAGGACAAAACCAACCACAGCTATTTATGAAAAATCTTAAACAGGATAAAAGAGCATTCTTGGAAATGGGTGGCCTTTTCACCCATCATGAGTAAGTTATTGGCTGCTAGGTGTTTCAGTGGATAGAACACTGGCCTTGGAGTCAGGACAGGAGTTTGAATCTGGCTTCAGACACTTGACCTTTACTAGCTGTGTGACCTTGAGAAAGTCACTTCATCCTGATTGCTTCGCATCCAGGGCCATCTCCAGTCATCCTGATTCATATCTGGTCACTAGACTCAGATGACTCTGGGGGAGAAAGTGAAGCTGGTGACTTAGCACAGCATCCCCCTCACTCAAATCCAATTCACCTGCTTGTCATGGAATTACCTCCCTGATGTCATGGTCTTCTTTGAGAATGAAGGACAAACATCATCATCATCATCATCATCATCATCATCATCATCACCATTACCATCAAGGCATTGGTGGATGGATAAGACCACCAGGTTCTTCCATATATGTTTGGGTTTTTTCCCTTGTTGCTCCAGCCAACTGAGAGAATGCCCTGATGAAGAATGAGATAAAAAATAGTCTTAGACTTGACTCTTTAGCTTTCACCTCTCCATTGTCCCAGGAGAAAACATGCATTTGAGGAGTGTAATTGCTGAAGGTGCCATTGAGATACTGTCTGATGAGGAGCTAGGGAAGAAGCCTTTAACCCTTCCCTTGGGATGTGCTCCTTTCCTCTTGAGAAGGAGATGCTTAAAACCCCACAAGTGGAGAAAAGAACAATCTTCCCTTCAGTTCTGATCTTTCCTTAGGTTCCTCTCATTCTGAACTGGGAAGACAGATAAATTTCTGGCTCTTTAGACCCATGCAAGAGAGCCTCTCCAGGATTGTTAACAGTCACAAAGAAAATCAAAGGTCACCTTGATAGGGTGGGGGACATATGGACAGCTAGGGGACCAGGAAAGACCAATCTAGGGGAAGCTAAGCTATGAGGAGGGAGACAGAGGCAGCAAGAAACTGTAACTGATATGAAGAGTCTTAGCAATAGTCTCCAGGGTCTGAGAACACATTGAACCAGAATGAAGGGTCCTAGCTGTGAAGCTATCAGACTGAGGTTGATGCTTTCTTGGCTGTGGCAGTCAACTTTTGACTTATCACCACACTCCATGGGACCTGAGCCCATCTGCCCGACCTTATCCCGACAGGCTGGCTGATTTAGGACAGCCACTATTTCAGTGTTGAGCTCTGAAAAGCTTGAAACACTGCTCCTTTTGGCCAGGCTTATGAAGGGTTGTCTGAGAGCATCTTTCCAGATTTCCAAAGGTTTCCATGGCCAGGGTTCTTGAAGGGCATACCAGGGCAGAGTCTACAAGAATGATTTTCAGCCATTCTTCTGGCAATGTTCTTTTTCCAAGTCACCATAGAGTTCTTTTATATTCTCTCCCTTCATTTCTGTCATTGTCCTCCTTATTTTACTGTGTTGTCTGGTGCTGTAGTGGCACTGGGTTTGAGGATAGAATTAGTGGTGGAGGGAAAGCAGGGTCAGAATTTCAAAAAAGTGGAGTAAGTCTTATATTTTCAAGGCAATTTTATTCCACATCTCACAGTAGCTGATGCAACTTTTTCAGTGAGAAGGATATGATATTTCACCATCAGTAAGGATTTTATAATTGAGAGCAGCATTTTACCCTGTAAAAATGCTTCTCAACAATTTCTATTTTCCCCTTGACTTAGATAAGCCAGTATTTGGGGGGAGATTGTTTCAGTTCATCACATTCTCAATTTAAAAATGCAAGAGTTTTGTATTAAATTCTATCTATTTTTTTTTTGTAAATGCTTTTGTAGTTTTGCAGGAATCACAGATATCTTTTTTTAGAAGTTGGTAAAATAACACATTTGGCATCAGAATCACTAGGCAGGGTAATATACTGGATGGAGTGCCAATCTTGGAGTCAGGAAGATCTGGGTTTAATATCCACTAGCTGTGGGGAACCTAAAGAAACCATTAAACTTCAGTTTCTTCAACTGTGAAATGGGGATAATAACAGCTTCTACCTAATAAGGTTGTTATAGAAATAAAATGGGAAAATGTATGTAGAGTATTTTTTAAAGTGATATATACAGGAGAACTGTTATTATAAGGGTGCAGGGATTAGAGGGTTGGATTTGGAGTCAGGAAGACAGGAGTTCAAATCCAGCCTCAAAAATACTTACTAGTTCTATGACCCTGGACAAGTCACTTAAATTCTAGCTGCCTCATTTGTAAAATGAAGGTAATCATAGCTTTTACCTGTCAAGATTGTTGTGAGAATAAAATGAGATTTCTGTCAAGTGCTTTAAAAATCTTAACATCCCCCCACCTTTTGCAGCTAGGGGAGTGCTAGAAGGCATTTAATAAATTCTTAATGGATCAATCCTATCTATGATCCTTTGTGACACAGAATCAAGTTAGAAACTACTACCCTCCCACTTGCTTTTTGTTTTCTTTTATATTTAGGACTGGATACATAAAGTAGGTCTGTTGATGTTTTTCAGAATCTTGCCTATTAAACTTTAGCATTCTTGTCTCTTTGATTGTATCCAATTATCTATAATGGACATTGGTACCAAAAAATATTGATGGTTAAAATAAAACCCAACAATAACCAAAAAACTCTCAACAACCTAAGGAATTTAAATGGATGTTAATTGCAGTACATATACTCTGCCAAGATGGGAAAAAATCAATCAACTGATTACTAATTATTGGGTCCTTTGGATGATTTATTCTAAGTCAATAAGAAGCCACATTTTTCAGTCAAACCTATCACTGATGCTTCTCTATATTAGCTGAATGGATACATGTGCAACTTACATAGAGAACAAAGATGGTAAAATTGTCACATGTGCTTAATCAAATAGGCTCCGCAGTTGAGAAATGATGTCCCAGATTATAATTCAACTCAATTCCATTCAACATGTTTATTAAATACCTATTGTATTCAAGGTCAAGGTGCTACAGAGATAAATAATAGCGAACATGTGAAAAGCACCTAAGCATGACAAGAAATAGAAGAGAGGAATCACTTATTTGGGGGAAATCAGAGAAGACTTCATGATAGAAGTACCTTAAAGCTGACCATGAAGGAAAAGAAGTATTTCTCTGTGCTTAGTTTACTCTTTTTTGTTCAATTTTATTTATTGTTTTGTCAGATTTTAAATTCTGAAGTGTCTTCTCCCCTTTCTCCCTATCCTGAACTTGAGAAGATCACTATTTGACACATATCTATCTATCTATCTATCTATCTATCTATCTATCTATCTATCTATCTATCTGTCTATCTGTCTGTCCGTCTGTCTGTCTATTGATATGTGTATATGTATATACATACACATATATACAACATGTATATAGTTATATATCTGTAAAACCATACAATATATACTTCTGTTTATTATTTCTTTCTTTGAAGGTGGAAAGCATCTTCCTTCATAGATCCTTTGTAGTTGATTTCAGTATTTATAATACTCAGAATACCTTATAGTTTAGTTGTTCTTTGAACAATACTGCTGTTACTGTGTGCAACATTTTCTTGGTTCTACTCATTTCATGTAAGTTTTTCTATTTTTTTTAAATCAACCTGCTCATCATTTCTTTTTTTAAATTTATTTGAGGCAACAGGATTAAGTGACTTGCCCAAAGTCACACAGCTAGGTAATTATTAAATGTTGAAGACAGATTTGAACAGGTCCCCCATGACTCCAGAGCTGGTGATCTATCCACTGTGCCACCTAGCTGCCCCTGATCATCATTTCATTTTTTTAGGTTTTTTTTTTTTTTGCAAGGCAAATGGGGTTAAGTGGCTTGCCCAAGGCCACACGGCTAGGTAATTATTAACTGTCTGAGAATGGATTTGAACCCAGGTACTCCTGACTCCAAGGCTGGTGCTTTATCCACTATGCCACCTAGCCACCCTGATCATCATTTCTTAAAGCACAATAGTATTTTATCACAATCATATACTCCAACTTGTTTAGTCATTCCCCAATTAATGGGCATCCCCTTATTTTTCAGTTCTTTGCCATCACAAAAAGAGCTCCTAGAAATATTTTAGACATCTTGTTTTTTTTTTTTTTTCCTTTTTTCCTTGACAGTCTTGGGAACAGAACTAATAGTGGTATTGCTGGGTCAAAGGGTATACCCAGTTTAATAAAACTTTGGGCATAATTTCTCCAAAATTGTTGAATTAGTTTAGTTACACCAAGAGTATACTAATGTCCCAATTTTTCCACATATTCCCCAACATGTGTCATTTTCTCTTTTGTCATTTAGTCACTGATTGGTATGAGATGATATCTTAAAACTGTTCTAATTTACATTTCTCTAGTCAATAATAATTTAGAGCATTTTTTCATATGACTATGTAAAGCTTTGATTTCCTAATTTGAAAATGGCCTATTCATATCCTTTGATCATTTATCATTGGATAATAACTAATATTCTTATAAATTTGACAAATTTTTTATGTATTTCAGATATAAGACCTTTATCTGAGAAATTGTCTATGAAAAATTTCCCCCCAATTTTCTGCCTTCTTTCTAACTTTGGCTACATTGTTTTATTTGTACAAATTCTTTTAAATGTAATGTAATAAAAATTATTTATTTTATATTTTATAATGCTCTCATTCTCTTGTTTATTCATAAATTGTTCTATTCATAAGTCTGATAGGTAATATGTCCCTTGTTCTTCTAATTTACTTAGGAGAGCTCCCTTTATATCTAGTCATATATTATATATAGTTTAAGTTTATCTTGATAAATGGGATATGATATTCTATATTTACTTTCTGCAGATTGATTTCCAATTTTCTCAGAATTTTTTACCAAATAATGACCTTTTATCTCAAAAGTTTATCAAGTTTACTGTAATCATTTACTACTCTGTATTGTATATCTACCCTGTTCCACTGATCCACCCTTCTATTTCTTAGCCAGTACCAAATAGTGATAATTATTGCCTTCTAAGATAATTTAAGATCTGGTACTGCTAAAGTTCCCCTCTTTACCTCTTTTTTCATTAATTCCTTTGATATTCTCTATCTTTTATTCTTTCAAATGAATTTTGTTATTTTTTCTAGCTCAATAAAATTTTTTTGGTTATGTAATTGGATGGTAATGAATAAGTAGATTAGGTGGAATTGACATATTTTTATATTGGTTCTGTCCACCCATTAATATTCTCTTAATGATTTAAGTCTGACTTTTGTCATATAAAAAGTGTTTTATAGTATAATTCCTGAGTTTGTCTTGGAAAAGGTATTTAATGTTGCTTATGGTATTTTTCTGAAGCATCTCTTAAAATTTCTTCTCGCAGAGTTTTGATGGTTATATATGTATGTGTGTATACATACATGTATATATATGCTGATATTTATGTGGGCTTATTTTATATCCTGTTACTATTCAAGTTAGTTTTTTAGTTGACTCTTTAGGATATTGTATTATCTCATTGTCCATTTGTCTTCCTTCATTTATTCTTTTCTCATTGTTATTGCTAGTATATTATTGCATAATATTGTTGATACTGGAGATCTTTTTTAAACTCTTAATCTTATTGGTAAGTCTTCTAGCTTATCCCCATTACAAATAATACTTCCTGATTATATTGTATAGATGTTTCTTATTTTAATGATTAAATTCATTTATACCTAGGTTTTCAAATATTTTAAATAGGAATGATTGTTTTATTTTATTGAAAGCTTTTCCTGAATCTATTGATAAAACGTGAGTTTTTACTTTTGTAATTAGTTTTGTTAATAGTTTTTTAAAAATTAGACTTGTGATAGAAAATGCCACCTATATTCAGATAAAGAACAATGGAGTCTGAATGCAGATCAAAGCATCCTATTTTCACTTTTTAAAATTGTTTTTTCTTTCTGATGGTATTCTCCTTTTCTTCTGATTCTTCTTTCCCAACCTGATTAATATGGAAATATGTTTAACATCATTGTGCATGTAATGATCTATATCAGATTGCTTGTTGTCTTGGGGAGGGAAAGGAAGGCAAAAATTTTATAAAAATAAATGTTGAAAACTATCTTTACATAACTGGGAAAATAAAATAATATTAAGATTTTTTTAGAAAGATTTTATTTATTTTGAGTTTTACAATATTCCCCCCATACTTGCTTCCCTCCCCTCAGCCCCCAGGGAAGGCATTCTGTTAGCCTTTACACTGCTTCCATGGTATACATTGATCTCAGTTGAATGTAATGAGGGAGAAGTCATATCCTTAAGGAAGAAAAAATAAAGTATAAGAGATAGCAAAATTACATAATAAGATAACATTTTTTCTAAATTAAAGGTAATAGTATTTGGTTTTTGTTCAAACTCCACAATTCTTTCTCTGGATACAGATGGTATTCTCCATTGCAGATAGCCCAAAATTGTCCCTGGTTGTTGCACTGATGGAATGAGCAAGTCCATCAAGGTTGATTGTCACCCCCATGTTGCTGTTAGAGTGTACAATGTTTTTCTGATTCTGCTCATCTCGCTTAGCACCAGTTCATGCAAATCCTTCCAGGCTTCACTGAATTGCCATCCCTCCTGGTTTCTAATACAACAATAGTGTTCCATGACATACATATACCACAGTGTGTTAAGCCATTCCCCAATGGAAGGACATTCACTTAATTTTCAATTCTTTGCAACTACAAACAAGGCTGCTATGAATATTTTTGTACAAGTGATGTTTTTACCCTTTTTCATAATCTTTTCAGGGTATAGGCCCAGCAATGGTATTGCTGGATCAAAGGGTATACACATTTTTGTTGCCCTTTGGGCATAATTCCAAATTGCTCTGTGGAAAGGTAAGATGAGTCCACAGCTCCACCAACAGTGTATTAGTGTCCCAAAGTTCCCACATCCCTTCCAACATTGATCATTGTTCTTTCTGGTCATATTGTTCAGTCTGAGAGGTGTGAGGTGGTACCTCAGAGATGCTTTAATTTGCATTTCTCTAGTTAGTAATGATTTAGAGCAATTTTTCATATGACTATGGATCACTTTGATTTCCTCATCTGTAAATTGCCTTTGCATATCCTTTGACCATTTGTCAATTGAGGAATGGCTTGTTTTTTTTTTTTAATTTATCTCAGTTCTCTGTATATTTTAGAAATGAGTCCTTTGTCAGAAATACTAGTTGTAAAAATTGTTTCCCAATTTACTACATTTCTTTTGATTTTGGTTACAGTAGTTTCGTCTGTGCTAAAGTTTTTTAACTTAACATAATCACAATTATCTAGTTTGTTTTTAGCGATGTTCTCCATCTCTTCCTTGGTCATAAACTGCTTCCCTTTCCATAGATCTGACAGGTAAACTACTCCTTGATCTTCTAGTTTGCTTAAAATATTTTTTTATGTCTAAATCCTGTATCCACTTGGATCTTATGTTGGTATAGGGTGTGAAGTGTTGGTCTAATCTCAGTTTCTTCCATACTAACTTCCAATTTTCCCAGCAATTTTTATCAAAGAGAGAGGTTTTTATCCCAATAGCTGTACTCTTTGGGTTTATCAAACAGCAGTTTACTATAATCATTTCCTGCTATTGCACCTAGTCTATTACATTGATCCACCACTCTGTTTCTTAGCCAACACCAGACAGTTTTGATGACTGATTTCAATATAATTTGAAATCTGGTAAGACTAAGTCACCTTCTTTTGCACTTTTTTTCATTGAATCCCTGGAAATTCTTGATTTTTTATTTCTCCATATAAATTTACTTACAACTTTTCCCTAACTCATTAAAGTAATTTTTTTGGAATTTTGATTGGTAGGGCACTAAACAAGTAGTTTAGTTTTGGTAGAATTGCCATTTTTATTATTTTAGCTCTACCTATCCATGAGCAGTTGACATTTGCTCAGTTATTTAAATCTGACTTTATTTGTGTTATAAGTGTTTTGTAATTGTTTTCAAAAAGTTTTTGAGTCTGCCTTGGCAGGTAGACTCCCAGGTATTTTATATTGTCTGAAGTTACTTTGAATGTGATTTCTCTTTCTAGCTATTTCTGCTGTATCTTGCTACTAATATATAGAAATGCTGAGGATTTAATGTGGATTTATTTTATATCCTGCATCTTTACTAAAGTTGCTAATTGTTTCTAGTAGTTTTTTAGATGACTTTTTTGGATTCTCTAGGTATACCATCATGTCATCTGCAAAGAGTGAGAGTTTTGTCTCTTCCTTCCCAATTCTAATTCCTTCAATTTCTTTTTCTTCTTTTGTTACTGAAGCTAGCATTTCTAATACAATATTGAATAGTAGTGGTGATAATGGGCATCCTTGTTTCACCCCTGATCTTATTGGGAATGCCTCTAGCCTATCCCTGTTGATTATACTGTTTGTTGATGGTTTCAGATAGATAATGCTTATTATTCTGAGGACCAATCCATTTATTCCTACACTCTCTAGTGTTTTTAGTAGGAATGGGTGTTGCATTTTGTTGAAAGCTTTTTCAGCATCTATTGATATGATTACATGATTTCTGATAGGTTTGTTACTGATATAATTAGTTGTACTAACAGTTCTCCTAATATTGAAACAACCCTGCATTCCTGGGATAAATCCTACTTGATCATAATATATTATCCTAGTGAAAACTTGTAATTATTTTGCTAAGATTTTATTTAGGATTCTTGCATCTATATTCATTAAGGAGATAGATCTATAATTTTCTTTCTCTGTTTTAACTTTTCCTGGTTTAGGTTTCAGCACCATATTGATATCATAGAAAGAGTTAGGCAGAGTTCTCTCTTCACCTATTTTTCCAAAGAGTTTATATAGAATTGGAACAATTGTTCCTTAAATGTTTGATAGAATTCACTTGTGAATCCATCTGGCCCTGGAGATTTTTTTTTTAGGGAGTTCCATAATGACTTGTTGAATTTCTTTTTCTGAGATAGGTTTATTTAGGTTTTTAATCTCCTCTTCATTTAATCTGGGCAATTTATATTTTTCTAAATATTCATCCATATTACTTAGATTGTCAAATTTATTGGCATAGAGTTGGGCAAAATAATTCTGAATTATTACTTTAATTTCCTCTTCATTGGTTGTGAGTTTACCTTTTTCATTTATGATACTAGCAATTTGGTTTTCTTCTTTCTTTTTTTAATTCAAATTGACCAAAAGTTCTTCAATTTTATTGTATTTTTGTCATAAGTGCAGCTCTTGGTTTTATTTATTAGTTCAATAGTTTT
Organism: Macrotis lagotis; assembly: GCF_037893015.1. Classification (NCBI taxonomy): domain Eukaryota; kingdom Metazoa; phylum Chordata; class Mammalia; order Peramelemorphia; family Peramelidae; genus Macrotis; species Macrotis lagotis. Next base: position 85,226,957 of record NC_133661.1, on the reverse strand, counting down.
ATTTCTTTAGATTTTATTAATTTCTCCTTTAATTTTTAGAATTTTTAATTTGGTATTTAATTGGAGGTTTTTAATTTGTTCTTTCTCTAATTTTTTTAGTTGCATATTTAGTTCCTTGATTTCTTCTTTCTCTAATTTATTCATGTAAGCATTTAAAGATATAATATATCCCCTGACAGCCCTCTTGGTTGTATTCCATAGGTCTTGATATGTTGTTTCATTATTGTCATTATGCAGGATGAAATAATTAATTATTTCTATAATTTGTTGCTTGATCCACTCACTCTTTAAAATGAAGTTATTTAGTTTCCAGTTAGTTCTGGGTCTATATCTCACTGGCCCAATATTGCAAATGATTTTTATTCCATTATGACCTGGGAAAAGATGTATTCACTATTTCTGCCTTTCTGCCATTGAACATTAGGTTTTTATACCCTAGTACATGGTCAATTTTTGTGTAAGTTCCATGTACTGCAGAAAAAAAAGTATATTCCTTTCTATCACCATTCAATTTCCTCTATAAGTCTATCATATCTAGGTTCACCTCCATAACTTCCTTCTTGTTTATTTTATGATCAGATTTATCTAAATCTGAGAGCAAGAGTTTGAGTTCTCCCATTAGTAGAGTTTTGCTGTCTGTCTTCCTGTAGCTTTTCCAACTTCTCCTCTAAGAATTTTGATGCTATACCATTGGATGCATATATATTTAGTATTGAAATTACTTTATTGTCTATGATACCTTTTAGGAAGATATAGTTTCCTTCTTTATCTGTTTTAATGCTATTTATTTTTGCAGCTGCTTTGTCTGAGATAAGGATTTCTATCCCTTTTTTCACTTTAGCTGAAACAAACTATATTTTGCTCCAACCTTTTACCTTTACTCTATATGTATCTCTCTGCTTGGATTGAGTTTCTTGTAAGCAGCTTATTGTAGGATTCTGGTTTTTTAACCCACTCTATTTGCTTACATTTTAAGGGAGAGTTCATCCCATTCACATTCAAAGTTATAATTACTAACTCTTTATTACTCTCTATGCTATCTTCCCTCTGATTGTATTCCCCCCTTTCCCCCTTTATCCATATTCTCCAGTGTTTTGCTTCTGAATACCACCACCTTCAGTGTGTTTCCCTCCTATATCAAGCCCCATCCTCTTTCTTTCCCCTTTCCCTTTTCCCCTTCTTTCCTTCCTTCTGTTAGTTCCCCTTTTCCTCCCCCTCCCTGTCCCCCCTCCCCCCTTTTTCCTTTTAATACTTGAAAGGTAAGATAAGTTTCTTAACTGAATTTTGTAAGTTAACTTTAAACCAAGTCTGATGAGATGAACATTCAGGTGGTTCTTACCTCCTCCCTTCTTCTGCTCTATTACAATAGGTCTTTTGTACCTTTTGATGTAATAAGATTTATGCCATTCAATCTCTTCCATCCTTCCATCTCCTTACTGTCTGCCTTTATAAGGAGGTATTATTTTTAAATCATTCCATCTGAGTCACAGAAAAGTTATGAGTGTACATCACTTCTAGCTAAGTATATTCTCTCTAATAAAGTTATAATTCTCAAGAGTTATGAGAATCTTTCTCCCAAATGGTGATATATCCAGTTTTATCTTATTGGATAGCAGCTTTTTAACCTTTTCATGTGTCTCTTGAGTCTCCTGTTTTATGTCCTAATTTTCTATTTAGCTCTGATCTTTTTATCAGGAAATGTTGGAAGTCTCCCATTTCATTAAATGTCCATCTTTTCCCCTGGAAGAGAAGGCTCAGCTTTTTTGGATAGTGGATACTTGGCTACATTCCAAATTCCCTTGCTCTTCGAAATATCTCACTCCAGGCCCTTCTATCCCTTAATGTTGATGCAGCCAGGTCCTATGTAATCTTCATTGTGGCTCCTTGGTATTTAAATTTTTTTCTTTCTGCCTGCTTGCAGCATTTTCTCTTTTATCTGATAGTTCTAGAATTTGGCCATAACATTCCTTGGTGTTTTCATTTCAGGATCTCTTTCCAGAGGGCATCAATGTATTCTTTCAATAACTATTTTGCCTTCTGGTTCCATGATATCAGGGCAATTTTCCATCAGTAAATCCTGTCATATTAAGTCCATACTTTTTTTCCTCTTCAATGTTTTCAGGAAGGCCTATAATTCTCATGTTGTCCCTTCTTGATCTGTTCTTGAGGTCAGTGGTTTTGCTGTTGAGGTATTTTACATTTTCTTCTTTTTTTATCTTTTGGTTTTGTTTAACTGAATCTTGTTGACTCATGAAGTCATTAGTTTCCTCCAATTCTGTTACTTTTTTAGAGAAGAATTTTTTTTCATTTACCTTTTTGCAACTCCTTTTGCAGTTGGTCAGTTCTATTTGTGAAGGAGTTTTCCATTTGCCCAAGTGTAGTTTTGAGAGAATCATTCGCTTTTTGCATTTGCCCAATTGAAGATCTGAGTTATTCTCATTTTGTATTTGTCCAATTGTATTTTCCAAGGATTTGTTTTCTTGTTGCAAATGTTAATTTTCTTTTCCCTTTTTTTCCCAACTGGTTTTTAAACTCCTTCCTTGATTTCTTAAAGGAAGTCTTTCTGGGCTGGTGATCAATTCATATTCTCCTCAGAAGTGCTAGATCTCTCTGGCTTAGAAACTATTTCTTCTAAGTATTTCTCCATGAGTCCCCCTTTTCACTGGCCTTTCTTCATCTTTCTAGGATTTTTATGTTGGGGGGTAGCTCTCAAAGGTTTGCTTTTGAAGATCTTAGAGGCTTTATTCATTTGACTCAGTAATTCCAAGTGCTGGACATTGGGGGCACTGTTTGCTTTCTCTGGAGTTTGAGACCCTCAGCAGCAGGGTTTGAGTTGACCTTGAACAAAGTGCTGAGCCCTGGGGCAGGGAGTTAATCTCTTTCTGTGGAGTGAACTCTGTTGCTGGCACCTGAGCCTGAGGGGGTGGGGGATTGTTTATTGATTGTTCTGGGCAAAGGGCTCTGCTGAAAGTATGGAACTCAGGTCCCAGGCCCAGTTAGTTTTTCTCCAGGTGTGCTCTGAAACTCTCTGTGCTGGAACTCACCCTCTGGTAGCTCCTCTCCCCCTGGTCAAGGATTCCATGACTAATGTTGGATCTCAGTCGGCCACTCACCAAAGTCCAAGGCTGATCCTGGTCCTCTGGCTTCCCTGTCCACTGCTGTCCCTTTGCTGACCCTCTGCTCTGGTCTCCTGGTTCACCCATGGTCTCCTGAGACAGATCTTATTGGTAGGTGTTCTTCTCCTAGCTTCTCTTTCGGGGTTTTGTTGATCGAATTTTTGTTAAAAGGTTTCTTTCATGTTATTTTTGCAGGGAGAGAGGAGCACTTAACACAGTGCCTGTCTTCTCTCCACTATCTTGGTCAGAAGTCAATATTAAGATTAAAAAATATCTTTATTTTTAACATAATTCAAGAAATGGAAATGTTGAGGGAATCCATTCCCTCCACATAAAGTTTTTCAATTGTAGAAACAAGAAATGACAGGATGAGTCCAGGGAATGAAGAGCATTGCTTTATAGCTGGCACACATAGTCCATGAAAGAAATGGAATAAGACTGGGGCAGCAGGAAGACCTTGGATTGCATGTGGAATAGTCTGAATTTTTTCCTATAGGTGATATAATGTGATGAGGGCCTATAACCTTAGGAAGCTAACTCTGGTAGCTGTGTGAAAGATTGTTTAGATAACAGTTAGATTGGAGACAGGAAAAACTAGTAGGAGATTATTATAGAGGTCCAGCCTAGAGGTAATAAAAGTCAAATATAGAATAATGACATTGGAAATAGAAAAAAAGGGATGGAGGTGAACTCAGCAATACTGGAAGCATGTTACCTTCTATTACCTGGCCCCTTATGTGGGTCTCTTACTTCACTGTTGGCATAGTAACTTCCTTTAGGTATATGGAGATCATCTTATCATTTCCCTTACTATGTTGCTTAATTGGATAATTTTTTTTACTTTGCATGAATATATTTTGTTATTTTCTGGGAAAAGAAAAGTACTGGTGGGAGCTCAAGAGCTATAGTTTTTGAGAGGATGTTAATCCACCCTGACACCTGTGCCTCAAACCATGGATAATCCTCAGGGCTATGGAGGTTTAAGGATTACTTCTAAATTTACTTCAAGCCAGGGGCAGATAGATTCAGTTAGAATGGGGCCGCAGTTTTTCCTTGACTTGAGTCAAGTATCCATCTTCATCTATCCAGGCTCAGCTTCATCTTCACATCTGTCTGTGGAAGAGGCTGACTTTCCCATCTTTATTTACTGATCTTTTTGAGCCCCATGGAGAAGAGGAAAAAGCTACCAAGAATAATCTTGAAATTGTCAGGTGAGGCAAAGGGAAAAAAAGAATAAGATGCAACCGTTATAACAGTAGCATTTAAATGTTTTCCAGGGGAACAAACTGTACTTTGAAAGCAAAATATGTCTTTATGTTAATTCCTAACTCCAGAGCAGGATTGCAGCACTGTCATATTTCCCTGATGGTTTATTGCATCAGTTCCAAGATGGCTAAATGTTTAGATGCTGCCAATCTGCTGCTGACTCATATTTCAGTAAGTAAATTTGCCTTTTATCTAGCAAACTTCTAGCACAGCATCAGTCTTCTATTAGAGATCTTAGAACTGCCATTTTCCTTTTCATTACATCCTCTTCTTCACTTATGAAGTGAACAATATGAGGAATACCTGACTCTTTCTCTCACTGTTCAGAATCTACTTTTATTGTTCTTATCTTGTTGTTTGTCCTTCCTTCTCAAAGAGTACCATGACACCAGGGAAGTGATGCCATGACATGCAAGTGAATTGGATATGAGTGAGGGTGTGTGTGTATGCCAAGTCACCAGCCCCACTGTCTCCTCTACAGTTATCTGGATCCAGTGGCCAGATATGAACCAGGATGACTGGAGATGTTCTCTTGTACCCTATAGTCTAGTCTTATAGAGGAAGAACCATAATGGCCATGGAATATGGGACAGCAGAAAAATCTCCCTTTCGCCCTTTTCAACCTCATAGCAGACTTTCCTTTTCAGAGATGAGTTTTTATCTCTAGTAAGTGCTTAATAAATGTGTGTTGATTAAATGGTTGAGTGGTTTGGAAAAAATGCACATTTAGAGCAGCTAGGGAGCTCCAACATGCCAAGTCTTGAATCGAAAAGATCTAAGTTCAAATATGACCTCAGACTTACTAGCTATATGACCTTGGACAAGTTACTCTACCTCTGTCTGCTTCAGTTTCTTCATATTCAAAATGAGGGTCATGATAACACTTAGCTCCCAGGATTGTTTGAAGATTAATTGATAATGTTTGTAAAGCATTTAGCATAGTGACTGGCACATTGTAAGTGCTACATAAAATATTAGCTATTATTTTTGTTATTTCCATTTGGAGCTCCTCAGAATATAAAATGATTACAGGATTCTGGGACCATAGGATGGTTGACAACAAATTTTCTTTTTCCATTTTGGAGTCCTAGCTTGAAGATCACATGTTTTAGGCATACTTTTTCTATAGAATTTTAGTGTTTTTAAAGTGTTTTACATACATAATCTTATATGATCTTCACAACAAATCTAAGTATATATTTTTCAGATCATGAAACAAAGTCATAGAGAAATCTGCCCTAGGCACACAATAAGTTAATGGCAGAACCAGAGCTAACCAAAGCCACCTAATTCTATCAATATCTATATCCACAATAAATACTCAACTTTTGTGGGGGGGATATTCCTAGAAAATAGCATAAATAAAAAAATCAATGTTGATACCTTGAACTTATGGGAAATAGTAGGTTAGGTTTCTTTTACTGTCAAAACCTGTAATCTTTCACTAGAGATAAAAATACATATTTCTGCATACAGTTCTTTAAAAGAATACATTAACTCTGAAATAATCTTTTCCTAATACAGTAACCATGAAATAACCCATCAAATGTAGTACACAAAATAAAATTGGTAACATGCAAAACATTTTTTCTTGCTAGTATTTCCCTAGAATTCTGTGACCTTTTATGCTAACATCTCAGTAATCATCATCATCATCATCATCATCAAACTGATTTCAGACAATATTCACTTCTCTTAATATATGAAATTTATTTATAGTATCATATAATAAAAAAAATAAAATTCTTAAAACTAATTTTTTTAGCCTGTCTTATCTTCCACTATGTCAAATGGTAGTGTGATAGTGATGTAATGTATTCTAATTGCTGTAAACTCCTCTACTTTGGCTACCCTCTGAAAAACAAGGGAGAGGTTGCTGGGACTTGAAATCATTGCTGTTAGAAAATACAAGATGGCAAACTCTTGATGTCACTTCAAACAACTTGTGGATAGCATTGGAGATTGTGAAGGACAGACCAGCTTGAAATAATTGTTGACATCTAAATCATACAAATTTCAGATCTTTAAGGGTCTTGAAGTATGGGAACATAGAAGAGGTGAGTTGATGTTTAACCTTGAGGATGCTGCAATGATGATGATGGGATTGGCAGCCTTGAGTCTCTAGCAGGTTGGTTGATTTTGCCAAGCCACCTTTGAAATTTGGAAACTGTGAGTGGCAGAGTTTTGGGGGCTTTTTTGTCATCATCAACTTCACAGTCCTGAAAAAAACATCCTGAGTCACTCATTTTTTTCCTCTTTTGCACATAGCTACAAATGTGACCAGCTGACAACTTGAAATTGAAAATGAGGTTGCTAATAGTGGGAATGCTTGAATTTTTGAAAGTTAAAGGCTGAATGTTGGGGATTGACTCTCTCTCTCTTTCTCCCTCTTGTTCTTGCTCTCTCACTCTTGTGTTTTTTTCATTCTCTATTCCTCCCTCTCCCCCTTCCCCCCAAAACAAAATTCATGGAACCCAAGTTAAAAAGTAATGTTTGTCTTTCATTTTTGAAGAAGTCTGTGACATTAGGGAGTTGATACCTTCACAAGCATGTGAATTGGTTTTGGGTGAGTGAAGTCTGTGCTAAGTCACCAGCCTCATTTTCTCCTCCAGAGCCATCTGGGTCCAATGGCCAGATATGAATCAGGATAACTGGAGATGACCCTCGATGGGAGGCAATTAAGGTTAAGTGACTTGCCCAAGGTCACACAGCTATTAAGTGGCAAGTGGCTGAGGTCTGATTCCAGCTCTTGTCCTCCTGACTACAAGACCAGTGCTCTATCCACTGTGCCACCTAGCTGACTTCCCAGGTTAAGAGCCCCCCATGATCTGTACTGCTCATGTGTTTCCTCTAACTTGTTAGGTTAAGTAAAAATTGTTAATAGATAACAGTCCTATTTAGGACTTCACCTGTATTTGGGAACATAATAAAATTATCCTTTTGCTAATGAAGTCTTATAATCCTTTTTGCTGCCAGTAAAAACCCCATTCCATTTTGTGGAAGCTAAGTCTAGTTTCTAAATCCATCAACAATAAAAACAATAACAAATGCTTTCTTTGCCAAGCACTTCAAATTTTTCCAAATTATGTTTACATTTTACCCCTTCATTGATCCTTTCTTGGTGACCAGAAAAACACTGGGATACTGTGAAAAATGAACCAAAGGGTTTTCTGTTGCCAGTTTTTCTCAATTGCTTTTGATTCCTGCAGCCTTCTTAATCATGCAATGATTTTTATTGATTGTGAAAAGCCGAAGGAGCAAATGCCCTCCCTTCCTTTTCCTCCTCTTCCCCTCTCCACAACTCCTGAGCTATGTTTAGTCCTTGGTGTTTGAAAGAGCAAGACTGGAAGGCAGAGCAGAAAGCCCAGGAGGAGAGAGTGTCAATACATCAATTTGTATGCCAGATCCAATATGGCCGCAGGCTCAAGTTTACCCTTTAGGTAAACACATATGAGAAGTAGCATGGTATATTGGAAAGTGAACTGGGTTCTGGTGCTTGCTCTTGATATTTAGTGACTGGACAAATATCTTAACTTTTCTGTGACTTACTTTCCTTATCTATAAAATGGGCACTGATAACATTGAAAGTATTCTTAGCACAGGATTGTTGTGAGAATCAATGGAATGACAAATATAAAGCCTTTATAGGCAGAAAGCAACAAGTAAATACTAGCTAAGCTTTATTCTAGTGGGTCTATAGAATAATATAAGATGTGAGTATATCAGTGTCCAGTTACAAGTTTTACTCATCAGCAGTCAGTTAATAAAAAACAATTAAGCATCTACTCTGTCTTAGGTACTGTATAAGCCCTAGGATATAAAGAAATGTAAAAGGATGAACTCTCTCAAGAAGTTTATAGTCTAATGGGAGAGAGAACACACAAACAACTATGTATGAATATGCATATAAAGAATAAATGGCAAATAATCAACAGAAGATAGGTACTAGCATACTTAGGAGTCTTGTTCTTTCCTCCAGTTTGGACCCATTTGGACTAAGGGTTTTAGAAGAATCTCCCTTTCCAGCCCTTCATCTTGGAATTTCCATGACCTAAGGAAGAGAGTGAAGGATTTGAATTTTATTTTCTCTTTTCTTTTCATTACCCATCTTCCAATGGAGGAACAACTGAACAATGAAATTAGGAGAGACTATCAGAGAAGAGGAGGAGCAGTAGAAAGAGGACAGTCATGGTTCATCTGTGCACAGACCTTTCTATCCTGAGATCTTCAAGTTGTGTTTGTTAGTCCATCTTTATCTCTTCTGCAGACATTTCGGCAGGATGGATGCCTGCTTACTTTTCATCTCGACAGCTGTTATTTCTTTTCTGTCTCTTCTGGGTGTCTCTGTTCATTGCACATCTTTGTTATTAACTCAAACTCTCCTTTTAGACATCCTAGTCATGGCTCTAGCCAGAGGCAGGGATAGCCCTGGGGCTCTGTCTTGGTGTTTCTGGTGATTGATTATGCTTACCCTTCACATTCTTCTATCTCAAACGAACATCTTTTCCTTCCATTTCTGCTCTTTCTCATTGGGGTTGTTTTGTCAGTGTCAAGGAGAAGGATTTTGAAGATATGTCTACACAACAGCAGCATTAATAAGAGAACCATATTTTTTTTGTCTCAATTACTTATTTTATATCCTACATGGTAGCAAACTGATAGATCTGCAAAGAAACACCTGGTGGTACAGAGGGGCTGTTTAACTGCCAACCCAATTTAAGGTCTGGAAGCATCACTATTCATAACTTTGCATCCACTTCCTGCTGCCACCATAACTAAGTGACTCAGAGCACTTTGGACTTTGACCAGCTGAAGTGTCTTATCACCTACAGACCTCTACTCCCTGCTGAAGTCTCAGTTTCCCTAGGGCTCCAGCAACCCACAGGACTTCTAAAGTAGTCTGAGTTCTTTATCTAGCATTAAAGGATTTTTTTTTAACCCAAATTGCCAGTTATTTGTGTATCTTTCCTATTAGAACTGAAATTCTTATTTTTTTAATATTATAACTCCCCTTTTTAGTCTGGTACAACTTGTAGACTCCTTTTCAGAATGGTGTTTCAGTGTGAATAATAAAATATATATGATTACAAAAGCGTTTGACTATACTGAAATGCAATTACTTGTTGGTTATTATTGTTTAAGTCACTCAGGATGGGAGAAGAATGCAGACAGGCTTTAAGTAAAGAGATTTATGAAGCAAAAAAAGATATAATGGAGCATAAGGAGAAAGGCAGAGCTCGATATCAATCAAGATTTATTCATATATTAAACACACAAGAGAACCTGGTGATGAACGGCTGCAAGGCATTGTCTTCACTGGTCCAGTTTTCCTATTTTATAGCCAAAGCTTGTTGGAGAACCCTCCTGAATTGTTGCTTTTGGGAAAGGACTCTCTTTTGTTTCTCTTTGTATCCCTCATCATAATGCTTGACTCTTAATAATAGGAACTTAATAAATGTTTATTGACTGATCTTTATTCTTAGAAGACTATTTTGGTTGATCCCTTGTTGGATGTGTATCTATCTCAAATAGAGATGACCCTAAATTGAGCTTCTTGGTCCCTTCCAACTAAGATTTTATGACTTTAAATAGAGTCAGGAAGACTAACATTTGGTAGGGGTCTGGTCCAGATGCTATGTTTAATAGACTGCTAGGAAACTCAAAGGTGAAAAAGACCTAGCAAATAATTCAAGTCTCTGATTGTAAAGATGAGGAAACTGAGAGAAAGTAAAGGATGTGTACCTGGCACCTGATCAAGAAATGGCAAGACTAGGACCAGAATGGAACTCAGGTTTTTTTTTCAGTGGGTACCTTTTTAATAAGTCTCTGTTGCTCTTATAGCTAGATTGTTAGATTGCTTTGTACTTCTGATCATTATTTTGTGTCCCACATAAAATATCTAATTGTTTTGCTTCTAACATTTGTTAGAAGTTCCATTCCCTGTTTTTTAATGGTTTGGGCACCAATCTCTTATTTTTCCCATGTTGTCCAGTAATTATAAACCTTAGAAAATAGCTTCTAATTTTTAGGAATCTAAAACAAGTTGCGATTTTTCTTGCTTGAGGGGAAAAAGGGCTAATTGTGTTAGTTGAGAAGTGTTTTTTGAACACCTGCTGTGTACTGATTCCTTTATAAAGAAAGGATACCAAAAAACATCCATAAACAGTCACCTCAATTTTACTTTTATATTAAATGTAATCACCAATTTCCTTTTGCTTCCTGGTTATTTGTGGAGTTAGTGGAGAGGAATGTATCACTCTCTATCAATGATATTAAAAGATTCACTGTTTAAGCCCCAAACTGAAAAACTAACACAAAAACTTAGTTACTTAGTGTGTGTAAAAAAAAAAAAAACTAGGGAAGAATTCTGTCATTTCAGTGGCTATACCTACAGGTTGTGGCAATGGTCTCTGGAACTATCATTCCTTCAGCAGAAAAAAATGACAATGCCTAGATAAGGACAGATACAATTCTGGTTTCAATGAATTCCACCTTGGAAAAATACCAGGTTGGGGAGAAGGGAGTGAAAAGGAGAGGAAAAACCATGATAAGTAGTGCTCTAGTTCCTTTAACAGTTTTTACTTTTCTTACCTCTATTTCTGAGACTGTGATAATCCCTCTGGACCATCCTTCCTGTTTTCTCTTCCATTCTTTCCTCCACTTATCTCCCATTTTTTTTATCATTTCTCTTTCTCTGCTTTCTTCCTCCAAATTTCTTTAGAGTTGAAACATGTAGATGTGGTAGAGCATGACTAAAACTGATGATATGAAGTTGAAAAAGAAACCTTTTTTTTCTCTTCTTTACATTATAGAAAATATCACCATGGAGATTTCAATAATGTTGCCCATTAGTGACTCAATCAATGTCAATTCCTTTTTTAATATCAAAACTGTTTCAAAAACTGAGAAAGGAGCAGAGGAGGAAGACTTATTTGACACGATGGAAGAAATAATCTAGAAAGGATGACAGAAATAAAGAAGTTGGAGAGAAATTAATGTTAAAATATCAGTGGCGTGACAGAGGAAAGAAATGATAGAAAAGAAAATGGTGCATTAAAACTGTATAGCTGAGGCTCTTTCTGTAAGGGGTAAAACATCCTTCTAAGCTTCATGAATCATTAAGGAGTTTCAGGTACCATTAGGTAAAAGGAATCTCCTTACTTTATCCAGGAAAAGAATGCATGTTCTATGACCTGGTGGTTACTTAGCCCCTGCCAAAGGTCATTAGGTGACCATATATTGAACTAACCCAGAGAATTGGTAAATTGTCTTCTTTTCCAAGGAGTTCTGAAAAATATCTCTATTTTCATTAGATCCATTGTCCTTCACCCATTTTTTCCTATTACATGAGAATGAATGGTATGGTAAGTAGAAACCTAGTCAGTACCTTTTAAAGATTTCTTTGTGGGGGGTGGGGAGAAACAAGCCAAAAACCCTGAAGGAAAGCACACAGTTGATGTTTTCATCTCTTTCTAATTAAATGCATTTTAAGTATAGGGTCCAGGATTAGAGAGCTGATAGTTCATATTTAAAAAGTTATAATCAGTTCTGTGTATCTCATATTTAGGACATTGACAGGCTTACATGAATCTCAGAATCATGAATCCAATGAAGCAAATTGGGGAGGGGGACCCAAAACTATGCCATACAAGAACAGGTTAAAGAAAATGGGGAAATGGGGACTGTTCAGTCAGGAGAAAAATAAGAATTATGAGGGCCATATTATATCTCTTTAAGTATTTAATGGACCATTTTGTGAAGGAGATATTAGACTTTTCTCTTTGGTCCCAGAAGACAGAACTGGAAACTAACTGTGGCAGTTTCAGAATCAGTTTTTAGCTTCATATAAGAAAAAAGTTTCAACTATTTGTGCTGTCCAAAAGTGGAATAACTTGTTCCTCATCAGTGGGAGTCTTCAAGTCAACACTGGTAGCAGGAATGTTGAAAATGGGATTATTGTATTGGTATGTGAGTTGGATAAGTGACTTCTGAAAGCATTTGGTAATTAATTAAAGATGGAAAGGGAAGAATGTTCCTGGTAAAACTTTGGTTTTTTGGATCATAGCTTGCAAAACCAAAGTGATAGGATCCTAGTAAAGAATACAGCTCATGAACATGTGAAAAGGATCTATTTTGTCAAGATGCTTGCTGATTTTAGCGAGAGAGCTTCAGGCTAAATTCTGAGGGGGAATGGAGAATATCATCCAGATTTAATTAAAATTATATATCACTGAGGGTAGCAGGTACAACAAAAGAAGTGATATAGTAGAGGAAGGACTTAGTAATGAAGGTAAAAATAGAAAGAAAGGATTAAATAAGAACCTTTTGTCCTTAGATATTAGCATGCCAATATATAGAATGGATAAGAGAATGTTTCTTTTTTAACTTTTGAAAAAGTATTAGTAGTGGGGCAGCTAGGTGGCGCCGTGGATAAAGCACTGGCCCTGGAGTCAGGAGTACCTGGGTTCAAATCCGGTCTCAGACACTTAATAATTACCTAGCTGTGTGGCCTTGGGCAAGCCACTTAACCCCATTGCCTTGCAAAAACTAAAACAAACAAACAAACAAACAAAAACAAACAAAAAAGTATTAGTAGCATCTACTGTGATTTGGTAGAATAGGACTAATGACTAGACTATAATTTGTATATCTGTTCCATAAGAAACACCTGATATAAGTAATGCTATATTCAAAGAAGGCAAACACCCATATAGAAATCTGTGTGCCTAATAGTAGAAAGATTGTGAGAACATATGGGTGAGGCTAAAAGAAGAGAGAAATCCTGTTATTGTAGAAGTACAATACAGATAAGGATATAAATAATGACTTCCTAATACAGACATATGTAGCCATATTACACATTATTATTGTAGTATATGCAGTAGAGAGACATGAAAACTTCTGGGTGAAGTTTGAAGGAAAAGGTTGTTTATCTCTGAGGAAATCAAAGAAACCTTCCAAAAAAAGGAATGGTCTTTTAATTAGGCTTTAAAAGATAGGTAAGAATCAATGGACAATGAGGAATTTCAGATCTGAGGAATATGGTGACCAAGATCATGGTGGTTATTAGTTAGGAATGTGTTTATGGGGATAAAGAATTCTTTTTATTGTAAAATTCTTTAAAGAATAAGGGGGGGGGGCACCAGTATGATATAAAGTTGAAGAGGTAGGGTGGCATGAAGTTATGGAAAGTTAAGGTACCTGAATTTTACTTAGTAGGCAATAGATAATCAACAGATAATTTTTTGTAATTGGAAATTGAGGGGATGCCTATCAATTGAGGAATGACTGTGCAAGTTATGGTATATTAATATTATGGAATACTATTGTTCTATAAGAAACTGTGAATGATTAGAAAAGCATGGAAAGAATTACATGAACTGATACAGAATTAGAGGAGCAGAACCAAAAGAACATTGTACACATTAACAACAACACTGGGAGTTGATCAGCTTTGATGGATGCAGCTCTTTCAGCAGATCAGAGATCAAGTATAGCCCTGGGTCCAGAATGGATACTATGTTCACTTTTTCAAAACTTCTCTTTTGTTTTTCCTACCTATCTCATGGTTTTCTTTCTTTTCTCTTAGTCTTAATTCCTCATACACAAAATGATTAATATGTAAATATGTTAAACACAAATGTATATGCATGACTTTTACCAGACTGGGTGGGAAGGGAGAGTGTTAGAAAAATGTGTAACTTATAAATATCCAAAGCGATGAACATTGAAAAATTTCCATAGCATGTAATAGGAAAAATGAAATATAAAATATCATTAAAAATGACTTGTCTAAGGTGAAATCTCAGGTCAAATTTGAACTTAGGGCTTTGTGACTCCAGGTGTTGTACTCTCTCCACTATAGCTGCCAATATATAAAAAATGTATAAGAATAATTAATTTACTAGTTGTGTGATACTAAATTGGAAGGGGAGTAGATCACTTAGTAGGTTAATGCAATAAACTGAGTTTTCCCTTGAAAACTAAAGTGATGACAATGGGATTAAAGAGGAAGGATATTAGAGATATTTGAAGGTTGAATGAGTATAATATGATAGTTGATCAACTTGGAAATATGAGGGAGAAGAGTCCAAGATAACATAAGATTTTGAATTCTGATTTTATTTTTGTCTTCTTCATCATCATCATGATCAACCACAACACTAATAATAATAATCAAACAAGAAAGGGTAGCACATGTAAGACTGGAATTCCAAATAGGTGAAGTTATAATTAGAAACTTTAAATGAGTTTACAATTTCAGGAATCACTTTTACATATCTTTGAAAAATCATGAAGAATGGGACAGACATCAAAAGATTGAGAATATGAAAATATTGTCCTTTTCAAATGAAGGAAAAGATTAAATTCCAGAAATTTGACATTGACTCTGTTGAGCCTTTAAGGGGAAATTAGGAATTCTAAAATGTAGTGGTGAGGAGGGAAGGTATTCCATACATGATTGGGGAACAGCAATAGTTTGATTTATCTAGAACATATAAAGAATAAAGGGAAGTTATGTAGAATAGATCTGGACAGGTAAACTGTCCAGGAAATGATTGAGAAGGGTTTTTATGAACTAAGTTAAGCTTAATGTTTCTGTTTTATCCTAGAAGGAGTAAGGAGTCACTGAAGATTCCTGAACAGAGAGATCAGATCTTTACTTTTGGCAGATGGTTTGGGTACTTACGTGAAGGTTGGAACGAAGAGGAAGAGATTGAAACCGGAAGTCCAAATAGGAGGTTTTGGTAGTCCAGATGCTATATAAGGGATTCCTATGTAGACATAGGTTTCAGAAAATGGTTTATGAGTTCCCTCCTAATACTAGAATTTTGTGATTCTTCTCTATTTAATTCTAAGCCCAAATCATTGCCTATTTTTGGTATATATCAATGTATTTGTATCTATCTATAAATTACTCTGAATCATAGAACACCATAATCTCAGAAGATATGTGTGTATGTATGTATGTTTATATATACAAATATTCTTATATGTATCATATATATGGAAGATTATAATATTTAGAAGAATAATATATGTACAAATTGATACAATTATATGTATGCATTATTATAAACATCATATCTAGCCTACACATGTGTCATATATACATATATACATATATCTTTCTATCTATCTATCTATCTATCTACATATCATTGTTGGTTGGTTTGTTGTTGTCCTTTGTTCTTAAAAAGGACCAAAATGATGTCACTATGTTAGAGACAAGTTACAATGTGTCAGACTATGTTGATCAGATCAATACAGGCTCAGAACGCTCTACTAAAGTCAGGCACAAATAGTCCATGAGAACATTTGGGGTGGTTTCTCCAAACTTGTGCATCCCGCACATTTCCTTTGAGCTGCTTCCATTCTACTTTGCAAACAAAACAGCACCCTCTCTGATAAGGGCATGTTAAACCTGGCAGTTCTGTACCAGTGTCTCCCATGATGCTTCATCAATCAGCCCCGCATCATCAGTTAGAGCAAAGGAGAGTTTTGAATACTGTGCATAAGTTCATTTACTTTGGGAGTATACTGTCCAGGGAGATGAACATTGATAATGAGGTTGATGCATGCATTGCCAGAGTTTGCTGAGTGTTTGGGAGGTTCTGAAGGAAAATGTGAGAGAGAAGAAATATTAGGTTGGTTATCAATGCTGAAGATTTATAGAGCCTGACCTCATTGCTACATGTCTGTGAAACCTGGCCAGTCTACTGGTGCCATGCCGGGAAGCTGAAATCACTTCTATTTGAATTGTCTTTGGAAGATTCTGAAGATCACTTGGCAGGATAAAATACTAGACACTAAGTTGTTTTCTTGATTTAAATTGTCAAGAATTCACATATATATCAAAAATACATGTCAAATATAATACATATTAAACACATTATAAACACCAGATTATGATATATGCCAACAAGTAGTGATCTAGATTTATTTTGGAAAAACCTGATGAAAGGGAATTTGAAATTTCCTGAAACAGTTTCTTTCTTTTTTTTTTAAAGAAAGATATTATTTATTTTGAGTTTTACAAATTTCCCCCATTCTTGCTTTCTTACACCTTTGTATATATCAAAATAATTCAGAAGATTTCCCTTTCATTGAATCTACATTTCCCTCTGCAAATTCCAGAGAAAAGGGAAAAGAAGGGAAGGGAACAAGCATTTATTAATTCCCTATTATATGTACTGTACTAAAGTCCTGCATAGTACTGTACTACTAGTCCCTGTACTAAATATTTTGTAACTATCTCATTTTATTTTCTCCACAACCCAAGAAGATAGGTGCTATTATCAATACCATTTTTACAGTTGCAGCAGACTTGTCCAGGGTAACAATGCCAGTAAGTGTCTGAGATCTAATTTGACTTTAGAGCTTTACTGTGTCACCTAATTGCCAAAAGTTTGGCTGGATTGCATTTAGGAAATTGCAGCATATTCTCAATGATCCCAAATTGCTCCTTGTATCTAAAGCTCTTCTTTTAAACATCATTATTTTTTCCGGGGACATTTTATGACTGTGATTCATGGAATGCCATAATGTCAGAGGAATGATTTACATGTAACACAAAAGACATTGGAAATATAGGTAACTGGCAAAAGTAATCTGCAGCCTCTTAAAAATAAAGACATATGGAGGTAACTAAAACTAAGCGACCAGTGGATAGAGCACTGGCCCTGGAGTCAGGAGGATCTGAGTTCAAATCCAATCTCAGACACTTAATACTTACTAGCTGTGTGACCTTGGCGAGTCACTTAACCTCATTGCCTTGGGAAAAAAAGCATATAAAAAGTGAGTTAAAAACACTGGGAAGTTTTGAAAGACTGGTAAAAGTAAGAGGAAAGGATACCAAATGGACAGGTTTACTTGTATCCATGAAAATTTAGAAAGAACTTGAGAAAGGCCTCTAGACCACTACATAGTCGCAAAGAGATACAGAAAGATTATCATGAGAAGTCCTGAATGGATATATCATTTACATTAGATAAAGTGACTACATGTAATAATACAATTTAAAAAACATAAAAATATCACTGTATCTACATGAGGAAAAAGAATAATTCTAAATACAGCCTCTGCCCTAAAGGACCTTACATTCTAATGGGGGACATCAATAATAAGAGGTCATCACATAATTAACAAGAAAACAGACTGGTTCTCAAAAACAAAGCAAATGGATAATTATATATTAGAAATAGAAAAAATAAAACTGAATCCATAGGATAAGAAAACAAAGTTGCAACCTTCTGCATTAACAGGAGAATAGCCATCATTAACATGCTCACTCAACACCCCTTTTCATCTAATCTACTCCTGCATAGAGCACAAAGCTTGTGCTTTTGGACCTTCTCATGGATTTCCTTAATTTTTCAGAGGTCATGCTGGCACATTCTTACTCCCAATTCACACCCTACCCCAGTAGATAAGCAGTAGATATTGATGCTGACCAACTAAGTAAAGAGAAGGTGGTCATTAGAAGGGCTTTTTTTAGAGTAGGACATCTTACGCTTATAGAAAGTGTCTGGAATATCTATTCTACCCTCACCCAATCCTTAAAAAAGTGGCAAAAGATGACTTAGTCTAGCTAGAAAAGCAAAGAACAGAGGGAACTGGGGCAGGGAACCAGTATGTATATGCTATACTGGGGCTAATGGAAGGATATTGAAATTCAGCTGGGGGAAGTCCTAAAAGTTACTCATGGTAGAGAACCACACCAGAGGCTGAGATAGCATTGGGGTTTACCACCCCCCCCTCAGTATATGGCTTTCATGAAAGCAGGATGAATCAAAAAGTAAATAATGGGAATGTAAGGAAAAAGGCTATAACTACCTAAGATTTCAAGAGGAATATGATTCAATTAAAAAAAACTAGATAAAAAAGCAGATAAATCAATTGTGACCATACTAAAATTAGAAGAAAGGGTGAATATTAAAACATCTAAAAGATGACAAACTTTTTAAAGTAAATATTGTAAGGCAAAGGAAATTGAGCCAATGTTTGATGAAACACAGAACCCGGTGGAATCCCAAGAAAGCATGGAATAATATCAGTATGTTCCAGAATGTTTCAAGAAAATGAAAATTTGAGAGAAGTTAGAAGGGAACTAATGTTAGAATTTATAACCTACTCAGTAGAAATAATTAGCTGAATAGGGGAAAAAATCTTTGAACCATAAATTTAGAATACACACATACTCATATACATATACACATGCACACACATATATGTAGAGAAAATCTGGAAGAAATTAAGCAAAAGGCTGTACTTGATCTCTACATGAGGAAAAGTCAGTGGTCTCAAAGACAAGATGTGCAGAAACAATGTAAGGATCACAGGTATCCCAGAAAAACATAACAAATTGAAAAAGATAAACAATATAGCATAGGAAATAACACAAGGAAACTTCTCAGAACTTCCTACTATAGAAAGCAAAGCATCAATCAAAGAAATCTGCATATTGTTTCCAGAAAATAATAACAAAACCTTATTTCAAATTCCAAGGCAATAGTTGCTAAAATTAGTAATTTCAAAGATAAATAACAAGTTCTGCAAATGGATAAAAGAAAGACCTTCCAATACAAAGGAAAGGAAATTTGAATAACACCAGACTATTCTGCATTCACTAGAAAATGCAAAAGTGAATTAAATGATAGACTGAAAAAAGGAGAGCATCTCAACATATAACCCAAATGAAATACACTGTATATCAGAGCTTTGTCATCAATGAAAAAGACTGATGTCCAAAAAAAGCGACATTTGAAGTATTCCTAAAAAAATAGACATGAGCAGATTATTTGATTTTGCAAACACCTCAAGCAATAGAAATATAAAAAGGTAAATAAATACAACTATGAAGAAAAGAATAATCAAATAAATTATCCCATTTCTAATGGTTATTTAAAAATAAAGAAAACAAGAGACAGACATATTGGCTTTTTTAAAAAAAAGCCTCCAACAACTGAGTAACTACTGAAAGATTTCCTTTGAAAAGAACACAAAAGAATAAAGATAAAATTAGAATTCAAATAAATAGAAGGGATGGTCTGGTCGAGGAACAGCCTGAATACCAAAGACTAAATCACACAGCCCCCCTTATGGTGAATCATTGTAGGTTATGGGGCTCAATTGCAGAATTTGAAGGTGCATACATTGGTAGAGGGGTTGTAGAAGAGAAGAGAATGTGGAATGTATTTAAAGCAAATTCACGGATGAACACTGAAGGGTAAGAAACTTCTACAGTCTCAATTCAAAGAGGAGCTACAAGAGTATGGCAGAGGTAGCAATAAAACAAAAAAAAGGAGGGATTGAAATAGGCTAAAAGACTAAGTAAGAGTGATCTTAACTCAATGGGAAAATAGGTCATATTGAAGAATGCTCCCAGGGTGAAGTGTTTTTTGTCTACAGGAAGATAGGGTCTTTACAGTGGATCTAATATAATGGGTATTAATGCATGGAGAGGCCAATTTCTCTGAGAAAGAGTTGTAGCTCAATGGACAGCACCCTGCCTCAGGAGATGGGAAATAATAGTTACTAGAGGTACTTGGGACCCAGAAGGGTGGGTGGGGGGCAATTTATCCAAAAATGCATGGTGAATAGGAAAAAAGATTGATTGTAGTGAAGGCAGGGAGTAGAACTAAACCATTTGACTTGGGATGCAGGGTAGTTTCAACCTGGGAACAATGCTTTTATTCTTATTACTTAATGAACTGATAACTTATAAGGGTGAAACATCAGAAAAAAAGGGACTATGAGACAAGATCTACCAAGGCAATAACAAATCAATAAGAAGGAAGAGGGTCTCAAACTTGGCACTTCAGAAGGATACAAAGAAACTAAAGAAAGAATAAATAAGAACGAAGCCAATGAATCAAAGAACACAAGTTCAGAAGAAAGAGAATTGAGAAGGAATCAATGAAGAGAAAGAAATCCTAAGAAAAAGTCAGTGAAAAGAAAAAACCAGACAGCAGAAATGGGAAGGGAAGGATGGAGGAGGTGGACTTTGAAATAGACATTTAACTACAGATAACTACATAGGGGAAAAAAAAGAAATCAATAAGTAAAACTCCTAAACTAGAGCAAGGGTATGGATATGAAGAGAGTTTGTGGGATTAGGGTAGCCTTAAAGCAGTGTTAGTTTAGATCTGCTCTGTCAAAGATACCTATAGAGAATGGTATATAGAACACCAATGTGTTCATCAAAATAGATTCCTTCTCTCCCACAACTCAGTCATATTCTCATTCTCTTGTTGATTGTTCTAGGGAAACTAGTTCTTGATTCAACGCTATGTAATCCCACTTTTTTCCTTTCCTCAGACCTTCAGATTTTCTAATCTTTAAGGTCTGAGATAGAACTTAGCTTTTATTTTGTTTTTTAAAATGAAATATCATTTTTTCAATTACATTAAAAAGTAGTTTTTCAACATTCATCCATTTGCAAATTTATGAGTTTCAAATGTAAGATTTCACAAGCTTTTTTTGAAAACTGCCAGCTCATCATTTCTTATAGGACAATAGTATCCCATTACATTCAAATGCCACTGCTCGTTCAGTCATTCTCTGGCTGATGGGTATCTCCTCAATTTCCAATTCTTAATACAAATCTTCAAAATAACCAGAGAATTTGGTCTATAATAGGCATTTTTTTGGAATTGTGAAATCAGGAAACCTGAGTTCATTTTACCTCAGCTACCTACTAATTTTGTGAAAATGAGAAAAATCACTTAATTTTCAACATCCTCTGTTTCTTTATCTGTAAAATGGGGAAAATGGGGGCTGATAATAATACATATTGTACTTATATCACTAGTTATTGGAGGAAAGTGCTTTTGCAAGCCTTAAAATGCTGTATAATATAAGTTATGATTAGTGAAGAAAACTAACATTTATTAAGTGCCTATTATGGGCTTTTCAAATATTACTTCATTTGATCCTCACAACAACCCTGGAAGGTAGATGTTATTACTATTGTCATTTTACAGTTGATGAAATTGAGGTTAAGTAATTTCTTAAATAAGATATTTTTCAGAGTCACAGTTAGTAAATATTAAACTTAACTCTTCCTGACCCAGCAATCTATCCATTGTGCCACCTAGCTGCTTAGAAGATGAAAAAGAAGGTGACTGTGTTACTTTAGTCTAATCAATAATCAATATAACCAGCTTTGGGAGTGGGAGTAGCCTCTTAGTATATCTACCAATCTGTTGTATCATTGCCATTCTGATCCCCTCATGGATATATATGTATATTCTGTGTCCTTGCTTCCAAGAAGTGCTAAACTTAACCACGAACTACATTAAACCAGTATCTAGTATCTAAACCAGTATCAGACTATGCTACAACAGCCAAGTCTGCCCTCCCCACTATCAGGGAAGAGGGAACCATTCTAGGTTAACCACATCTGAGCTTCCTAAAGGCACTAGCAGCATCTTCTGTTGCTACTTCCCTACCATCTTCTTCACCACTCTAGGGCTTCCACAAGATTGGTCTGGTCTGACCATAGTATACAAGCACTGAAGACAGGGCAAAATTGGTTTAAATACCTCTTAGGTCTGAGCAAAGTTTCAAAATTTCATCGTTGGTGTAGAACCCCAACCAAAGTCCTTCACTCAAGTCCATTATGCAACTTCAACTCATTTAAAAATAAAAAATGAGCCTCAGAATGAGAAAACCCTTTGCCTAGGTAACGAGTAGTAAATAAGTAGAATGGGGATCTGAACTCAGGTCTTCTGCCTTCAAATCCAATGCTTTTGATGAGTCAATCAATAATTTAAATTTTGAGTTAAAATCAGATTTTATGGGATTAAATCAAGCAATAATTAACATCCTTATTTAAAGTAAAATAGTCCAGGTGAATGTCTATGTTGCTTCAGCTATCAGACTGTAAAAGTGTGAAAAATTGCCAAGTTATCAAAAAGCAGATGGAAGAACTGGAGGACATGACATGATGGTCTGGAATGTCTGGACTAACATATTCTGAATCATTGGTTTGGTTTGGGTTTAACTAAAGAAGTCACAAGGAAATAAGTTGAGACCAGATGTGCCTGATCATAGTGACTCCAAGCTGTCAAAGGGAACCCTAACATAACATGAAATGTGCCTCACCTGGAGAAACTATAAAAGCTCCTTTGGATTCTGTAAAGACCTAAAGAAATAAACCTTTCCAGAATCATTCCTTTGAAATGAGAACTGGTAATGTTTAGCCTGGAGAAGAAGAGACTCAGGAGAGGCATGATAGTTATTGATACTTGAAGGTCTTGCAGAGTATGAATTGACTTATTCTGTTTGACCTCAGAGGGTACAACCAGAAGAAAAGAGAAGCTTAAAATCAATGAACTTTAAAAACTGGCATGGGCTTCTTCAACAGGTGATGGTTTCCTTCTCTTTGGAAGGGTCAAACTGAGGGTGAACAACTACTTACATTATATTATGGTGAGGATTCTTTTTATATATGGGTTGGACTACATAGCTACTGAAATCCTTTCAGCTTTCAAATTCTGTGATTCTGAATGTGTCCATTGATATGTGATGCCACCGGAGGTACCAACTGTGATTATGTGAGAGAGGACAGAAGGTTTATGAAACTTTTTCAATCACAGAAAAATAAGAGAAATTTATGGGGGTAGCTAGGTTGTACAATGGATCGAATACTGACCTTGGAGTCAGGAAGACCTGAGTTCAAATTCAACCTCAGACACTTAATAATTACCTAGCTGTGTGGCCTTGGGCAAACCACTTAACCCCATTATGGCCCTGCAAAAACCAAAACCACCAACAACAAAAAAAGAAATTTGCATGATAAATATTATAAATTTAAGAAGAATAGCAAGTTATACATAATAGATTTGCAGTTTCATGTACAATCATCTTTTTTTATTCTATTGTGTTATGGAAATGCTTGTTTTATTTCACAAATTGAAAATTAAATGAGTAAGATTTAAAAAAGCCCAGATTTCTGTCAGTTAGTGGTTTTCCTTAATCCCTCCATCATCTGTTGTCACATGTTTAGCAGCATCATTAAATCTTGGATACTTCTAATTTGATAATGCCTGAGCAGCAAGAAGTATTCAAGAACCAGGAGTGTATCTCATAGGATCATGAATATCAGTGGTTATCAGGTCCAATTTCTTTATTTTTATAGAGGTGAAAGTAAAGGATCAACAGCTTAAAGGTCATACAGGTTGTAACAGAGAGGAGATTTGAACTCTGCTCCTCTGACTTCAGAACCACCACTTTTTCAACTCCATTGGGGAAGGTTTGTGTTCCTCATATGGTGGGGGGGGGTACGGAGAGAAAAGCATTTTTATATCACAACATGTTAACCCCTTCAAATCAGTGGAAAAGATCCAGTGTTAGAGAAGGATTTCAGCTGACTTGTCCTTCTGTGAGAATTTAGTGTGAGCATAATGGGAAGTGCCTGCTCCTTGAGGGGTGCTTTTCCTTCAGTTTGCCTGATGGGAATTTTTCTGAGGAAATCCCTTTGTGTAAACCATGGGACTGCCCCATTAAGCTTTAGCAGAAAATGGTTTGTGACCTGAAACTGTCTTTGGGCATAAAAACAAACAAGGGAAACATCCATCCAAAGGTGTCTAGATGACTCAGATTCCTAAAGTCCTTTATAATATTTGGAAATTATGGAAATTCAATTTGATTTCATGGTGATTACAACCCAGTCTTTGGAGATAATCATCTGTAATTGTGATCTTGTTATAAAGAACTCTTCAGCTCTGAAAGGCAGAGACAATAAAAATGATTACCTGTGATTTACATCAGAGCTCACAGAAATGACAAAAATAGGGCAGAGTCCTCTGCTGAATATGGATTAGAGAAGGGCAGTCTTCTTTGTAAAATAGGACATTTTCCCTGAAAGTCTGTGGAAAGGCCTCTCATGTCAGTACTGATCAGTATAGAGTACAGCAGATCCCAGGGCAGGGGAAAAGTATTGTGAGGCCTTAGCATCAAGGTGATCAAGGCGATCTTGAAGGGTGATGGGATCCCTGGCTTGGGGTGGGGGGGTTAATAGAGAAATTTAGAGGAGCAAAACCAGGGGGTAAGTGAACAATAATAATATTAGTAATAGCAAAGGGAGTATAAATCTATAATCTATGAATGGGGAACTCTCAAGTGAAGACTTGACCATGGAAGGAATCATTTCCTCTGAAGACCAGGGGCTTGCTTTGTGGATTTGAGAGTGTGGAAAAAGAACTATGGTTGAAGCCAAGAATAGACAGGATTCCAGTCCCACCTTTGACCCCTGCTACTATGTGATTATGGGCAAGTCACCTAACTTCTCTGATTTTCAGTTTTTTCAGCTATAAAATAGGGTGATAATAACTCTCACAAGATTGTTGTGAAACTCAAATGAGATAATGTTTGTAAAAATCTTAGGAAAACCTAAAACCTACAAAAATATCAGTATCATCTTCTAAGTGTAGCCTGAATAATGCAAGTTTATGAGATGCCCCCAATTAAGTAATATTGCTAAAAAGTCAACGTCAGATAAAGGAGAAGAGTAAGACAAACAATCAATCAGCATTTCTTTAATGCCTACTGCATGCTAGGTACTGTAGTAGATGTAGGAGATACAAATATAAGAATGAAATAATTCCTATTTGGGATACTTTCATTCTAACAATAATTTGCTTAAACAATATTGAATTTTGATTTTTCAAGCTTCATCGGCTCATAACTTTAGAACTAAAATGAGTCTTAAAAGTTTTCTGTCCAACCCCTTCACTTCACAAGTGGTTAAACTGAGACCCGGAGAAGTTAATGAGTTTACTTTAGTTCATACAAGTAATAAGTGAAAGAACTAGGATTAACAGTCTTAAAGAAATTTTTTAATGATATTCTTTAAATTTTTATTACTATAATAATTTATTTTATATTTTAATAGCAATATTTTATAGTTTATTAATATAATCTATTTTAATGGTATAAAATATCTGCATAGTACTTTATGATTTCATGTGATTCTTAACTCAATATGAAGGGGGGGGCAATGCAAGTATTATCATTTTACAGGTGAGAAAAGTGAGGATCAGAAGAACTAATTGACTTGGCCCTGAGGATGGCACAGCTGGTTATTAAATTATGAATCCAGGAATGAGGGCTCTTTTACTAACTGTCTGTCTATGAGCTTGGCTCACTCTCCTACCAGGCTCCCTATGATTAAGGAGAATATAGACATAATGAACCATTGGTGTCCCTCTTATTGGGCTCCAGCTAATTAGAGGTAAATATCCCTTGCGAGAGCCAGAGAATGTATTTTTACAACATTATCAAAGGGTTGGCAATGATTTTCATGCATGATATCTCTTGAGTGTTGGCATTAAATTCCCTACATATCAATTTGAAAGTTGCCCCTGCTAACTCTACTTTTCAGATCTCTGTGAAATGAAAAACTAAGCATGAATGTGAAGGCTTCTTAGAGTCTTGTGACACAAAGCAAACAAATCCTTACCCGCTGTGCCAGGAGTATCTTTCTTAGCTGCAGAAGGGGTTTTGACAGGTGGTAATACATATTGGGATCAAAGACAGCATAGTTGGTGCTGCCTAGAGGCCAGTAGGGAACATTTTGCCTCCTACTTGGGTCTTCAGGAAAAAAAAAATCCACAAAAATCCCCTTTTTAAGCACAGTCAACAACATCTCACAAAATGAAGAGTTGCAAAGTTTTCCAAAGTGCTTTTCAATCTCAGCCAATGTGTCCTAATAGAAAATTAAATTTTATTTGCAGTAGACTTACTTTTGTTTTCAAGCGTGGTATCAAAAAAGAAAAATATGATTATAGGTATTAACAAGTGTCCCAAAATTCCTAAAGTTACCAGTTACAAAATGATCACCCCTCCCTTAGCATTTCAGGGGGTCAAACCAGAAACAGGAAGACTGATGGGAGATAAATATAGTTTTCTGGCACTTATGAAATGTAGCCAAGCTAGCTATGAGGCAAACTTCATTTTCCCAATGAGTTTCATGAGAAGCTGAGAACTTTGTTTCAGAGGGAGAAATAAGCTGAAAAATTAGATTAGAACCTTTTAGTCAAGCAATTAATCAACACTTATTATCATGACAAACACAATAAGCAGCTGCTGCTTGCTGGGAATTGTGCCTAAATGCTGGAAATACAAATAGGAAAAAGAAAGTCAGTACCTGCCCTTCAAGAGCTTTCAATCTAATGGGGAAAGACAACACACAGAAGGGAATTATAAAAGGGAGGAAGGAAGGAAGAGAAGATACCAGGGAGAAGGATAGAGAATTCCAAAAAAAGGGCATCTGGGAGGGAAGTGGAAATGGCTGACCTTAACTGTCTCCTTAAATAAAGAAGTTTTATGCTCTCCTTTCCAATCAGAGGGATGCTGGGGCAGTGGATACTGATAAGGTTTTGAGTACCTGATAATCAAGGTGGCCTTGAAGAATGATGAGAAATCCAGAAGAGTGCAACTAGTTAAAATTGAACAGTAGTAGGGGCAGCTAGCTGGCGCAGTGCATAGATCACCGGCCCTGGAGTTCAAATTCGACCTCAGACACTTGATAATTATCTAGCTGTGTGGTCTTGGGCAAGCCACTTAACCCCATTACCTTGCAAAAACCTAAGAAAAAAATTGAACAGTAGTAATAGCAGAGATAAAGGTAGAGATTTGATCTATGATTTCCATTGGTATAGGGGACTATTTTGTAGGGAAAAAAGCATCATCCCTCAAGTTGACTGATTCTCTTCTGGTAGGAGAGTAGGTCCAGTGAGAAATTTGGGAATAGAGTAATTCTGGATGGAGGATTGAGATGAATAAACCCTTATCTACACATCTATTTGTAGATCTCTTCCTGTCTCTACCCTGTCTCCTCTCTCTCTCTCTCTCTCTCTCTCTCTCTCTCTCTCTCTCTCTCTCTCTCTCTCTCTCTCTCTCTCTCCCCCCCCTCCCTCCCTCCCTCCCTCTTTTTATGTCTCTTCCTCTCCCTCTTTCTCTTTGAAACCTAAACCCCAAATCTTGGCCAATTGATTGGAATCATTTCATCCATAGCTTTAAGAAAGGATGAATCAAGAAGGGCTAAGATCAAGAGTAAGCCAGATCTCAGCCTGTAACTGGCAAGTTTTGAATGTAGGACAAGAATTCTAAAATATGCCTGGGAAATTTGTATTAAATGTGCCATTAAATAATATTTATGAGACAAACTTACTCTGAGATAGAAAGAAACCTAGAACAGTGAGTCAAGAAGAAGAGGTAGAGGAGAAGAACTTCATCATTCTGAATGAAAAGAGAAAGTAAGAAAACTCAGTATTTGGCAGCTTCCTAAGTAATGTTTTTATAAGTAGGTGTTGGACTCAGTGATTTCAGATTTGAACTTGTCTTCCTACTCAGGGCTCAGTACTATATCCACTATGCTTCTACCTGCCTCTGAACTCAGGAGGACCTGAGTTCACGTCCCACCTTAGATACATATTAGTGGTATGACACTGAGAAAATTTCAATCAACCTTAGTTTCCTTATCTGTGAAATGAGAATAATAGTTGTTAAGAAGATAAATTGGTATCACACATGTTTAGTGATTGCAAATTTTTTTAATTTATTTTTTTATTCTTATTTTGTACAAATGTGTTTTTTTACATTAATAAAATATTCTTGTTTACAAGTAAACAAAATACCCCTCCTCCTCCCCCATGAATATAGATAGACTTGTTTGGGCGAAAAAAGTAAAGGGGAGAGGAAAAAAATTAAAATAAAAAAATAATAATAGTAATAATTGTAGGTATGGCCAGGTGGCTCAATGGACAAAGCAACAGCCCTGGAACCACGAGCACCCAAGTCCACATCCAGCCTCTCGTAAACCCAACAATCACCCAGCCGTGTGACATGCAAGCCACCAGATCCCTACTGCCCTGCAAAAACCAAAAAAAAAGAAAGAAAAGACCCCAAATAAAATAAAATAGTAATGATAGTAGGAGTGGCTGGGTGGCAGACAGAGCATTGGCCCTTGAGCCAGGAGCACCTGGGTCCAAATCCGGCCCCAGACACCCAAAGATCACCTCGCTATGTGGCCCCAGGCAGGCCATCCAGCCCTACTTGCCTTGCACCCTCCCCCAAATAATCATAACAAAAAATGTGCTTGAGTCTTTGTTCCAACACCAACAACTCTGTCATGGGTGGATCTCATTCTTTATGATAAGTGCATCACAAAAGTTATTTCCATATTTTTCCACCATTGCCATTGCTGATCACAACTCCCTCCTTTCTTATTTCTCCACTACCATATATTCTATTTTCTCTCTCCTTTCACTATGACTCTGCTGTAGGGTTGCTGAGTGGCGCAGCAGACAGATCCCTGGTCCTGGGGCTAAGAAGCCCTGAGCCCCCATACCACCCCTTAGGCCCAGAATCCACCTGGCCCTGTGGTCCTGTGCAGGCCTTCCATTCCCAGCCCCTTGCAAGAAGTAAGAAAGAATATGTGTTAGATCTGGCCACTCTCCCACCATGGTCCATCCTCTCCTCCTTTATTCACATCCCCACCTCTTCCCCCTGCTCCCCCCTCCTTCTTACTCCAGATGTCTATACCCCATTGAGGATATTTGCTGTTTCCTCTCCTAGCCATCTCTGATGAGAGCAAAGTTTCCCTCATTCCCCTTTGCCTCCCCCCTTCCATATCATTGCAATAGCTCATTGTAATAAAAAAAAAATCTTATGTGAAATATCTTGGCCTATTCCCCCTCTCCTTTTTCTTTCTCCCATTCCATTTCCCTTTTTTTTTCTATTGACTCCATTTTTACACCATATTTTATCTTCGAATTCAGCTTTCTCCTGTGCTTCAACTATAAAAGCTCTCTCTACCTGCTCTATTAACTGAGAAGGTTCATATGAGTATTAGCAGTGTCATTTTTCTATGCAGGAATACATGCAGTTCATCCTCATTAAGTCCCTCATATTTCCCCCCTCTCCTTCAATCTCCATGCTTCACCTGAGTCCTGTATCTGAAGATCAAACCTTCTGTTCAGCTCTGGCCATTGCAAAAGGAACCTTTGAAATTCCCCTGGTTCATTGAAAGTCCATCTTTTTCCCTGGAAGAGGACATTCAGCCTTGCTGGGTAGTTCATTCTTGGCTGCATTCTAAGCTCTCTTGCCTTCCAGTATATTGTATTCCAAGCCCTACGAGCTTCCAATGTAGCTGCTGCTAAGTCCTGTGTGATCCTGACTGCAGCTCCACGATATTTGAATTGTGTCCTTCTGGCTGCTTGTAATATTTTCTCTTTGACTTGGGAGTTCTGGAACTTGGCTATAATATTCCTAGGGGTTGGTTTTTTGGGATCTCTTTCTCTGGGGGATCGGTGGATTCTCTCCATTTCTATTTTGCCCTCTGCTTCTAGAATATCAGGGCAGTTTTCCTGTAGTAATTCTTTGAAAATGATGTCAAGGCTCTTTTCCTGATCATGACTTTCAGGTATTCCAATAATTTTTAAATTATCTTTCCTAAGTCTGTTTTCCATATCAGTTGTTTTTTCAATGAGATATTTCACATTTTCTTCTAATTTTTCATTTTTTTGGTTTTGAAGTATTGATTCCTGATTTCTGTTAAATTCATCAATCTCCCTGAATTCTATTCTTTGTCTGAAGGATTTGTTCTCCTCAGAGAGTTTTCTTATCTCTTTTTCCATCTGGCCAATTTTGCTTTTTAAAGCATTCTTCTCCTCAATAACTTTTTGAACTGTTCTATCCATTTGACCTAAGCTGATTTTTAGCATGCTATTTTCTTCAGCATTTTTTTGGATTTCCTTGACTAAGCTGCTGACTTCATTTTCATGTTTTTCCTGCATCTCTCTCCTTTCTTTTCCCAGTTTTTCTTCCAACTCCCTCATTTGATTTTCAAAGTCTTTTTTGAGCTCTATCATAGCCTGAGCCCAATTTCTGTTTTTCTTGGAGTCTAGATGCAGGAGCTTGTGCTTCCTCATTTTCAGACTGAGTATTTTGGTCCTTCTTGGGCTCATTTGCAAAATATTTCTCAATAGTCTTCTTTTTGTTTCTCTGCTTGCTCATTTTCCCAGCCTGGGCCTGGTTTGGGGTGTTTCTTGAGCTTTTGGGACACTCCCACAAGGGTCTCAGTGTGTGAGGCTCTGTCCTCCCTCCTGGTCTGTGAATGACCATAAGCGCCCCCCTCTGCCAAGGGGCTGATGTATGTGTGGGGGCTGCTGTTCTATGGGGGGGCCTAGACTGTGGTCAGGATCTGAATGTGGTCAGAGTCCTGTTCCAGGGGCAGAGGACAGAGCTCTGCAGTCTCTCTTCATTCCCCTCCCTCAGCTCAATGGGCTCATGCCCTGGGGGCTCCTGCTTACTGGCTCTGCCTGCTTCTGTTTCCTGGATCAGGGCTGGGGAAAGATGCTGCTGCTTGCTGTGTGCCCTGAGGGCTGGGCTCCATGTGCTCTCTGGCAGAGGTCCCCTGCTGTTCCCCCACTTTGTGCCCGGTGCTCCTCGGGGTACAACTCAGGAGACTCCCCTGCTGCTGTGAGCTGAGACCCCCAGCGCCCTGGGGCTGCCTCCGGGAGGCTGAGGTTCTTTGGCTCTGGTCAGCCACCCCTCTGGTGGGCCGCCTCTCCAACCCTGGGGAGCAGAGCCTTTCTGCTCTTTTCCAGGTTACCTTGAGTAGGAGAACTGCCTCACTGGGTCCCTTTGTGGGTTCTGTCTCTCGAAAGTTTAGTTAGAGTCCTTAGCTGATGAATTTTATCAGAGATCTCCTAAGACTCCATCCCTTCTTGTCCCCATCTTGGCTCCGCCCTAGTGATTGCAAATTTTAAAGAACTGTATAAATGCTATTATATTAAAGAGGTGATCTGAATACCATCCATCTGGATAGCAATCTGAGTTCAGAATAAACAGTTCTATGCAATTGTAAGAGTACTATCAATGAAGCAAGTTCCAGATAAGTAGGATGGGTCTAGTATCCAAAGGTTTAGACCAAAAAGGAAAGCAGGAAGGGGAATCCAGATGGATAGGAAGAAGATTCCAGAGAAAAAGATCAGGATTAGTTCACTGATGTACCAGGGATGAATGAGACCTAGCATTCAGGACAAAGGTTTTAGGATTGCTGGTTTAAGGTCAGAGACAAACTGCTTTCTCCCCTAGCTCTCCTGATAGGTATGAAGAGGTAAAAGTTTTAGGAGCTGAGCAGGAGTCCAAATGATGCTCAATTTCTCATAAGAATCTCATAAGTGGGGGCGGCTAGGTGGCATAGTGGATAAAGCACTGGCCTTGGAGTCAGGAATACCTGGATTCAAATCCGGTCTCAGACACTTAATAATTACCTAGCTGTGTGGCCTTGGGCAAGCCACTTAACCCCGGTTGCCTTGCAAAAAAAAAAACAACCCTAAAAAAAAGAATATCATAAGTGGTTGAAGCCACTGATTATTGGCAGAAAGGTTTATAGGACAAATCAACTACTTTTTGGGAGGGTCTATATTGTGCTAAATGACTAATTTCTATATGACCCTTCATTGCATTGCCCTCCTCCCACTGTGGTTATGTATACAAGATATCTCAGAAATATGATGAGTTGGTAATTTTGTAGTTGCTATTTATCAAATTTTCTCTCTAGAAAAGAGATAGTCCAACTATATTAGGTGCGTTAAATCCTCTTTTGAAGTTTGAATCCAATTTTAGTTGATTTTTTTTTTGGTTCAGGAACCCTTTTCTGTGCTTTTTTTGATGCTGGTATGTGACTGACACTATTTGTTAATAACATTTTAGTAAGAAGGAATGATTAGGCAATTGAAATTAGTCCTCTATTCATGGGATTAATGAGTCAGGATAAATGGGGGCATCTATATAGGAAAGCTAACTCCTTTTTCCCCACTCTGCTGAAATCCTGGGCTATACTTTAAATATGAGGACTCTCAATCAAAAAGACTGAATAGTTGATGCTTATCTTCATAGAAAATTTTCTAGCCTTAGAGGTTAGGCTTTGTGGGTTATACCAACATGACCATTAGCATTATGATTAGTGCACAGAAGAGCTTCAGGTCAAATAATTTCAGAATAGTGGTTTCAAACAGGGGTTCTTCATCTTTATTGGTGTCAAAAACCTTTGTGATAGTCTGGTGGAATCTAGGGATTCCTCAGAATAAAAATTATATATATATATGTATATATATTTATACAAATATATGAATATCTGTATACATATAATTTATTCAGATGCATATATATGTATGTGAAAATGCATGTGTATCTATTAGCGATTTTAAAAGTTACCCCCCCATCCAAGTTCACAGATCCCTTGAGACCTCATCACAGATGCCTGATTTAATAATCCTTGATTTTGAGGTAAGAGGGAGTTTAGAGTTAATATTGTCTGGTCCCCCCATTTCAGATTTTATATAACTGAGGCCCAAGGGAAAGAAGTGGAAAAATATAAAGTGCAAATACAAGTTGTTCAACTTCTTAACCCTCTCCCTATATCATAATAACTCTCATTTAATTTGCTATGTCTGGTATGTAGTAGGCACTTAAGAGAATTAAATTAATTATATAGTATCAATAGTGACTCAGTAGTCTCTTAACAAATATCTGTTGAATTAATGAATCAATGAATGAAATCTTGTACTGGTTTCTTGCTTTTTATTTTCTAGTGTAATATACTAACTTGGATACAATGGAACGTTCCTAGTCTGCTCTCCCTCAAAGAACTCCTTCAGAGTTCCTTTGAGTTTTTTTAAATCCAATTGAACACCCATCTCTCAGTGCTCAACAATGGTTTGAATACTGGGTCTACAGCTAAATTGATATTAGTGAATGTTATGACATGGGAGGCTAATCTGATCTTTTTGCTTGCTGTCTTTCTGATTCACCGAGCAGCTTTGTAGAGGTATAATGACATATTTTCTGCCTTTTAAACAATAAATGTTTGGATTTTACATTATAATTCAAATTGAGTACTCTGAGTTGTCTCTGCCTTGCTTCATGGCTCATATTCTTTTAATAAAGAAAGCCATATGACGTCCAACGTTAACACCTTCCCTCAAAATTGTATTTCTCCTTTCCCCATTTGAAAGGTTACATTGAAATTATCTAGATTTTTATCTTGAAAATTGAGAAACTGATTTGAACACAGCCAAAATCGTTCTGTTTTTCTATTATTTATAGTGAAAAGATGAATCAACCAATCAACGAGCTTTGATTTCTCACATTCTGTGGTCCCAGTACTATTCAGAGATATCTTATCTATTACTTCAGCAGGATGTACCTTATGATTATTGCCTCTTTTTGTAAATAATAAATAAATAAAACTGAACCCTTGAACACTATTCTATTTCTGTTTCTATCTTTATCTAAGAAAGGAAGTAAGATAATAGCAATTATATAGTTTGAAGAAAATAAAACTAGCTGGTATTGTGTAATTTGGCTCTGAAAACCTTTCCAATATTTTAAAAGTAGTTTGTGTGAAAGGCAAAGCTATATGCATTCCTTTCTTAGAAATGAGCTTTTAATAGCTAAGTCCCATGGCCTTTATCCTTTCTGAGCTTTTGAGTATTTGTTGGTATTGGCCATCCTGTTCTACTAGCTACTCTGCCTTCCCTATAATTTTAATTTTTGCAACATAGTTCTCTCCATGCTTTGCTGAAGCATCACTCACATTCTATCCCTTAACATTGGATAGCCCCCTAGGTTCTGTCCTATGCACTCTTTTCATCTCTACCTACTTTTCTCTTGGGGGAATCAGATTCCCACACCTAGATAGCAAATCTCTCTCTCTCTCTCTCTCTCTCTCTCTCTCTCTCTCTCTCTCTCTCTCTCTCTCTCTCCCCCCCCCCTTTTTCTCCCCAAGCTAGTTTGACTGTGTCACCCTTGCTTGGGGTCCTGTTTCAATACCTCTGGATTTTTTTATAGAGAGATTTCCCTATTTCCTCTGGGATAAAATACAAATTTCTATGCCTCACAGACTGACTGCTACCAATCTTTTCAGATTTAATTCATGTTACTCCTCTTCAACCAAACTAACCTACTTGTTTCCTACATTTGACATTTAATCTCTGCCTCTCTACCTTTAGACAAGCAGGATCCATGACTAAAATATACTTCTTCTACCCCTTCACCTCTTAGTAATCCTGAATTCTTTGAGTATTCAGATCATGTGCCACCCTGTCCATTTTAATTGGATTTTTCATTTTTTAAAGTGGAAAATATCTTATTTGTCATCTAATCTAAGCTCCTCATTTTATATATATATATGAATCTTGTTTTTTAGTACCCTTATTTGTTAATACTCCTTCCTGCCTCAAATGAACATGCATATACTTTTCTATTTACATGTTGTATTCACTTTGTCCACCTCTCCATACCCTACCCCACAACTTCCCAGGAGAATGTAATTTCTTTGACAGTTGAGACATTTTAAAAATTAGACCTTTATACCCTTAACACATAATATTAGTCATAATATATAGGTAAGAGTTTATTGGTTTGGATTGGATAGTTATATGAAAGCATAAAAACACAAACCTATCAATATATAGAAACTTATCTTGTATGTTCAGATAAACTTAACTTTGGGATATGGTTTAGTGTATAATAAAGTGTATCAGTTACAGGGTTAGCCCTTCCTAAAAGTAACACATGCACACACACACACACACACACACACACACACACACACACACACATATATATATATATATCATATATATATAATTATTGCTGATGTTTATTATATAGTGTTTGGAAAGTACAGAAAGTCACTATCTCAGTGATTCTCATAATCCTGTGAAGTGATGGATACTTTAGGTACTGTTATTCCTGTTTCTCTAATAGGAAACATTCTCAGGGACATCAAGAAAATTGACACACTCACACAGTTGAGTAACTGTTTGAGATAGGATTTTAACTATACCTTCCTTGGCTTTTCTCACTATTCCATGCTTTCCAGTAATAATAAATGTATTCAAATTTGGACAAAGCCAAATGGGTTGAGACATGCTATGCCCCACTATTATACTGGTGCAGTGCCGTACACGATTGAATGATATTTAGACTAATATTTGATGATAATATCATCAGAGAAGGTGATTCCACTCACTCCCAGATTTCAAGAGATCATAGATTTAGAGCCAGAAGGGACCTTGGAGGCTAAGTCCCAAACTCTTATTTTACATAAGAGAAGACATCAGCATGGAGAGATGACTTGCTCAAGTTCATAGCTAGTAAGCATCTGAAGCAGTGGTTTAACTTACATTTTCTTGACTCCAAAGTCTGGTATTATTCTCACTATGCTACCTCATTGCTTCCCTTTCTGTTACTGTTTGAAACTAAATGTAGAGCTGGAGGGCTGATAATTGAACTCATTTTGGTGGTTCTTATGTGGAGGCTCTTGAGTCAAGGGAATCATTAATATGGAGATTGCCAATTTAGAAGATCCTGTGAAATGTATATTAACTATTCCTGGACCTGATTTCCCAGGAAGAATTAATGTATATCTCAAAGTGTTTTCCAGTCAGGCAGTTTCCATATTAGCCACATCTGCCCTTGTCTGACACTTCAGATGCTACTTGGCAAACTGAAGGGTAGGCAAACAACACAGTAAGGGATTTTTGGATGATATTTTTTCCTGGAAGGGCCCAGCCTGAAAGATTAAAATATAGATGGAAACGTTGGGTGGGGCAGAATCCAGAGCGAGATCTCTCAGAAAGGAAAGTCAGAGGACAAAAAGGGGAAGAAGAAAGTAGACCCATTTACCTGTACAGGTAAGTTTATGCCTTTTCTCCTTTACAGTTTTTAATTTCCTGTAGGCTCCTTGTTTGAGGCAGTCGGGGTAGAGGTTAGAGAGTTGGTGTAGGAGTCAGGATCCTCTGACATACCTTGGCAGTGCCTTGAGTTTTGTATATACCTACATACATGCACATTATCTCCTTCATTAGAATAGAAGCCTTTGAAGAGCAGAAACTGTTTCACTTTTGTCTTAGTATTCTAAACTTATAGCTCAGGGCCTGGAAATCAGTGTTTAATTAAACACTTATTGCTTGCTTGCTTGCTTAACCTCTCTAAGGTGCTCTAGGCATCTCTCTAAGATTATAAATTGCAGAACCATTGCAGATCTTTTTTGTTATAGCGTTTCATTAGAGAGAGTCCCCTTGTACCTATGAAATTACAACTTTGGATGAAAAATAACAATTTCCCCCTAATACTTGGTAGTAAAACCAGTTATTTCCTTGAGCCTTAGGGCCCTTAGTAATAAAATGAGGGCCTTGAATTAGATGATGTCTGAGGTATTTTCCAAATTAAAAACATTAAAAATTCATTACAAATTCTGTGAATCCGAGCCCCACCCCATCCCAAAGCCCTAAAGAGGGTTTGTATGCAATTTCTTGGGACCAGGAGAAATGGACCAATGGAAAGCCCTCATCCTTTCCCACAGAGGATGTCAATCCAGAGGAAAGATGGAGGTGGTGATAATAAAACAGAAGGGGTCACCAGTGAGCCAAGTCCTAGAGTTTTCCCAAGTCATTGATTCTAGCATCACTTGCTATGAGAGAGACTCAAAAAGAATTTTCACAAAAACCCTAGCTTTGTAACCTTAGCTATGATGGGGAGGGTATGGGAGTGGAGCAGAGAAGCTGCTGGTAAAAATTGGTATAGGCAGAATAAATAGTTTCCAGATTTCTGTGTAACTGTTTCTGATTTAGGTTAAGGTCTAAAGGGAGGTGGTGGAATAAAGTGGGGGCATAAGCTGTGATGTGCATTGGGAGCAATGTAGTCTGTTGTGTACACTAATGAGGCAGGTGGAGGGAGGAGGTTGGGGTTCATTAACTGGCTGCAGAAAGACTCTAGCAAATATTAAATATGCTGAGGTCTGCCATTTAGCTGGAATAGAGTTATTATTGACTGTCATAAGGTCTTCCAAATGGTGTAGCAGGGGTGTGTGTGTGTGTGTGTGTGTGTGTGTGTGTGTGTGTGGGCTGTTAAGTGGTAGATTGTGAGGTACATGTGGGAGAGCAATAATGAATATTGACCTAGCAGCTCATTGCTTCTCACATACCCTCATTCACCTTGGATTTAGGATACTAGCTTCACAGAGAGGCAATCATGGGCTTCATCCAGGCTCCTTTATCTCAGAGCAATACCTCCACTTGTGCTCCCTGCTATTGAATTTCTTCTGTGATATTTCCAAGAAAATAAAATTGTTCAAATGTTTGCTATTCCCTGGAGAGTCATTTTTCTAAAAGTAGGTGGCAATAAGGTGAAAAAAGATACTTTGAATAGAAAAAATGGTATTTCAAGAGACAGATATTTAACTTCAGGGATAGCAGAGGGAGAAATGAACTTGTTCTAAGAACAATAATGGTCCATTCACTCTTCTCACTTTCTGTTTTGGTTGAATTGATTTCTGCAAGCAAAACCTAATTCCTGAGAATAGTTTCTATACCAGGCAGGATACTCTTTCCCTCCCTCCCCAAATACTTTAAGAGACGGGGATAATATGGCTAAGTGTAGAGCCTCAACCTTTTTTGTGTCATATTACCCTCTGGTAAGCTCATGAAACTTAAAGGTCCCTTCTCAGGAATTTGCTTAAATGTATAACATAAAATACATAGGATTATAAAAGCATCCAATTATAGTAAAATACAATTATTAAAAATATTCATGATAAAACAAATAACTTCACAGACCCCAGGTAAAGGATGCTTGAATGACAGATAGTAATAGGCTTGGAGTTAGAAAGACCTAAGTTCAAATTCCTGCTTCTGATATCACTTAACCTCCATGTGCCTCTAGCAACCACCTTACACTTACTAAGTAAATGACATAGTTTTTCCATGGAGAGAATTTTCCCCCTCAGGAAATTCTCTATGCTGACAAAATCAAATTATTATTTGCTTAAGTGGAAAGTTACTGATTTAAGAAGCTGAAGAATGGGCTGCTAAAAAATCTCTGAAGATGTCTTTATAAACCTCCCATAATTAAATCATTCTGGAAAAAAAATTTTCATAGCAGTGCACTTGAGTTTTTTATGTATCATTATATATCATTAGAGGTGTGACCAGGATATATCTTAAGAGACAGAGGATAAGAAAACTCACCTTTGGCCCCTTCCAGCTTTCTGTAAATTGTGAAACCAAAGGGGGCAGGTAGGGAGTAGAGCTGCAGTGGAGTCTGTCCTAAAAAGAGCTCAGAGACCTCTCAGTTCAGCTAGCTCCTTTCTCTACTACAATCCTATCCCCTAGGATGGTGTTCCACTAGTCGTGAATGAGATTATCGTCTAAGACACCATGAAGTCTTTTCTTGTCTTCTGCTACCAATTACGTTCAGCTTGGTATCATCTGGGGATACAAACTATGTAATTCAATTAATTCAGCACTTATTTATTAAGTTCTTATTTGTCAGTGTCCCGTCGAGAACACAAAGATTAAAAAGAAAACAGGCCTCAAACTCAGGAATTGTAGACTGGACATAGTTTGTGAACCAAAGGATAGAGTGAGACCTTGAATCAGGAAGACCAGAGTTCAAATTCAGTCTCAGACATATGTTTTTATGACCCTAGTCTAGTTACTTAATCTCTATTTGCCTCAGTATCTTCAACTGTAAAATGAGGGACAACTAAAGCCTACTTCACAATAACTTACTCTTGCAGGATTATTTTGAGGGTCAAATGAGATAATATTTGTACAAAATGCTTACACATAGCAGGTATTTAATAACTGCTTAATCCCTCCCCATTCCCCCTTGCCCGTCTTTCTACTCCCCCCCACCTTCATCCAAATTCCTGAATTTTTTCCTGTTGAGTAGTCATCCCTATATTTCATTGAAAACCATTTTGAGGTTGTGGGCTGGACTTGGGGGGGGGCTTTCACTCCTCTGGGGGTGTTCCTTCCCCACAATGTCATTTCTCACTTTTGTCCTAGCTGTTTGGGATCTGGTGAACTACCGTCATATCACCAATAACAAACTAGACTTTCATAGCCAT
This sequence comes from Macrotis lagotis, assembly GCF_037893015.1. Taxonomy (NCBI): domain Eukaryota; kingdom Metazoa; phylum Chordata; class Mammalia; order Peramelemorphia; family Peramelidae; genus Macrotis; species Macrotis lagotis. The sequence continues at coordinate 85,187,639 of NC_133661.1, read as the reverse complement.
TACCTTTTCTTTACTTTCTGGAGACTCTATTTCCAGAGAAGACTCTCTTTCTCTCTCTCTCTCTCTCTCTCTCTCTCTCTCTCTCTCTCTCTCTCTCTCTCTCTCTCTCTGCCTTCCCCCTCCTTATCCATGCTCCCTTAAAATAACATAAAAGTTATTCAAAGTTGTTATTTCCCACCATGACTTAACTGCAAAGTATTATGGGAGAGGGAAGATATAGTGAGTAACCCAGGAAAAGGGTAAAGATTTGGTCTATTCTTTAATCTTGCCAGATCTACTCAGGTTCCTTATCTTTTCCTCTTGATCTATTATTATTATTACTGATTGTATCTTGATGCTAGCTGAATAACAGTTTTTATTGTGGATTTGAATGGCTAGGCTTCTACTTTGGAGCTATCCAGAATCTAAGCCCTCAATTAGAGGTTTGGGTTGGCACATTCCTTTGATGCCGATCATTTCTTTGCCAATTAGTCATTCTTTAGGGGCATCTCCTAGTCCCTGTTCAATGTCTTGATGGGGAAGCCTCTTCTCATGCTGGGTCCCAGAGACTTTTCATTATGGTTTACATTTTGACCTCTCGGAAATTATTCTTATTCTTTTCCTTCTATAATCTCTGTTTCCACTTCTTGGCCTGGTACAAATTCTACTAGTCACATCTTTCTAACTGGTATGGTTTTAGGTACAGGGATTGATCCATTTTCTTATTCCCTACAAAAGTCTAAGATCCTATAACCTATATTATATTAAACTCAATAGGCAATGGGGTAGACATTAACTTGTATTAAAGGATCCCTATGAGTCATATCTTGACTTGAAAAGACCACATATTAAAATTATCTATATTCTATAATCTGTTTATAATTTTGGTAAATATTTCCCATTTACATTTTAACTGGTTTTCTGCAGTAGGAAATGGTGCTCTCTGTCAGCATCTTTGACCCTTTTGGTCTAGATGACCAACCTTTTTTGGATTTGAATCTCTACACTAAACTCTTCCTAACCCTGAACCCCATCATGACTAGTTTTTGTAGTGGTAGACCCCCAAACTCCAAAGTCACAACTAAGAATCTTTTTAATGATACCACAAAATTGGGCAAACTCAAAAAAGCTAACAGAGGTATAAAAACAGATTTAGAATTCCATCTCTGAAGTCTACTTCTGCTGAGACATCACCAAATCCCCTATGAAAAGGAATCTAAACTTGCAAGAGTCATGAGATTTTTCAGTACCGTTGTTAAACAAATAGATTTATTGGCTTGTTCTCTTCTTTCCATACTGCTAATGTAAGAATAAACTCATTTTAAAAATTAAGCGTCTGGTTGGCAACAGCTGGCTCTACCAGGCAGATGAATAATAACATACTTGATATTCAAATATGGCCACTTATTCACAGTTGGAAATATTTGTTGCTATTTGAATTTTGTTCTTGAGAGACTTAAGCTTTTTCATATCAATTCAGCTTCATCAATACTAGTTTCTTTTATATAGTATTATTATTACATGTTGAAACCTGCCTATTTGTAGATGATCTTGCCTATATGCAACCAGACAGTTCAATACTAAAAAATTGTTGAGAGCTTGATAAAATCAGAATTTTTAGCTCAAAACCAAGGCAAATCATTGTTTTTTTTAAAAGGTTGTACCTTTTCCCTCCATGTGGGATAAATTCTTTTTCAAAGGCATGGAAACAAACTTTCAAGTGGGAATACTGTATAAGTGCCTATCCCAATCAGAGACAATTTGATATTTGCATTATTGATGATCTTTCAAAGTATATTGATACTTAAGTTGTCTTTCATCTTCCCCATCCTTTCTGTTTCTACTCTTCAGAGCTTAATATAAGCCCTTATTATCACTCATCAGGACTATTGCAATGGTCTGTTCATATTTCCATCACCATCCTTTCTCTGATCAAATCTGTACAAGAATGGTCCAAACAAATCAAAAATTTATTTTCTGTATGAGTAGATCTAGCCTTGTTATGAGGCAGTTAGGTGATGGGGTAGAAAGAAAAAGATCTGGAATCAGGAAGACATGACTACCATTAATACTTATGGACCCCTTTTTTTCCCTTCATTCTAAGTTCTAGTTAGTCTGACCTATGGAATAGTTTACTAGTCATCCTTTAAAGGTGAGCTCAATCCTTACTTTCTCTTTGAAGCCTTCCTTAGACCCAGTCAATAATTCCTTTTCCTTACAACATTCCCTTAGCAATTTTTTTACAGATGTATATCTTTTTATATTATAGAAACAATAGTGCTCCCTGTCAGTTTATAAATAAAATTTTATCTATATTTTATATCTCCTTTGGCATCTAGTGTCATGCTATTCACATGGTGACATTTAATATAGGTTCCCCTCAACTTTTTATTCATACAAACCAATGAAACCATAGAAAATGAACCCATATCAATATTAAATATAAATATATCAAATGGTATAGTGTCTACATTCACAAATGTTAAAATGAATTGCAAAAAGACATATATATATTATATATATATTAGCATAATAATCGTAGGACTTAATGTTCTCTTAGAGCTGAACAAATCCAAAAGAAAGAGAAACAAAAAGAAAAGGATAGAATAAAGCAAAGTTGGAGAGTTTAAAAGTTGAAATACTTAATTTATCTGCTAAATGGAATCATTAAAGAATAAACATAGTTTTAAGTACCTCATGATATCTATGTAAAAATAGACTTGTTTAGGGACCCAGAGGAATTGTAACTAAATGAAAAAAAAAAACAGAAAACTAAATGTATCAGGGCAGCTAGTTAGCACAGAGGATAGAGCACTGGCCCTGGAGTCAGGAGTGCCTGAGTTCAAATCCGGCCTCAGACACTTAATAATTACCTAGCTGTGTGGCTTTGGGCAAGCCACTTAACCCCGTTTGCCTTGCAAAAACCTAAAAAAAAAACCCTAAATATATCCTGTAAAGAAAATAACTCAGGAAAAATAGTAATTAATATCAAGAACATTAACAGGAGGGATAAGTCTAAATGAAATCTTATTATAAGAGTGGCTTACCCCCAGGCTCAGTTGATCACAGAATAGTAAGGCATTAGTTTCTTAATGAGGTGTTAACTAACACCTTCTCATTTTAGGAAGTAGGAAAATTTTGATTCATTTCAATGTGAAGTTTCCCATTTTGCAAAAGATAGGCAAGTCTCTGGGTGGTCCTTAAAAGTAAACTCAGGGATAGCTAGGTGGTGAAGTGGATAGAACACCTGCTGGCCCTGAAGTCAACAGTAGCTGAGTTCAAATATGACCTCAGACACTTAATAATTACCTAGCTGTGTGATCTTGGGCAAGTAACTTAACCCCATTGCCTTACAAAAAACAAAAACCAAAAAAAAGTAAATTCAACTGGAAAATCTGGAGTTCAAGTAGTCATAGAGAGAATTCTTTTCCCTCATCTTATCTCACTAAGAGCAATTTCTTCTCAGACATGACCAGTTTTTTTGCTCCTCTAATGACTAGACTTGCTTAAATTCCATCAAAGTTGTTCACACTTTGTAATGTATCACTAGGTGTTAACACCTTGTTGCACATCATCACCTTATTACTTCCACAATCTAGTCTTTGATTTCCATAATTACATAAACTTCAATGGTTGGTAGGAGTCAAATCCTTCCCTGACCTCTTTACATTTAAAAATAACATCTTGAGTATTGACTGAGTGGAAAAACAGATCATATAAACAATTAAAAAAACTATTGCTAATGAGAAGACAACATACTAGAACTTAACTTCTAAGGACACTGCTAAAGTGACCTTCAGAGAAAAATTATATCCCTGAGAACACACAGGAACAAAGTCAAAAAAGAGGAGATTAATGAACTGAATATACAATTAAAATTCAGCAAATAACTCCTCCAAGAAACCCATAAAAAAGAAACCTTGAAAATTAGAGGAGAAATAGATAAGTTGGAAACCACTAAAGATCATACTATGGATAAGCAAAACAAAAAAGAAAATTCTTTGAAAAGACCAACAAAATAGATAAACCTTTAATGAGCTTGATTAAAAAGACAAGGAAGGAAAATCAAATAAGCAAAAAAAGAAATGAATAAAGTAGAATCACCACACACACAGAAGAAATAAAAAGAATCAACATAACCTAACATATGCTAGTATCCTCCAGCATTATTGAAGATGTTCAAATAAATGGATTATCTACAAAAATATAAAATACCCAAATTAACAGAGCATGAAATTAAACAATCCAATTTCAGAAAATGAAAATGAACCAGCTGTGAAAAGAACTACCAATGATAAACAGGTTGTAATATATGATGTTTGATGACTTTCATGTAAGAAATAACATAAAAGTATTAAAGAAAATGAGGCTAGTTATAAAGTCAGTTAGCAAACAAACAAGGTCTCATCCACTATGTGAAAAACAAAAGCCAGTCTTACTAAGTATAGTTAGGGATCACTAATAAAAAACCTATGGTACTCAAGTAATGGTAAAAAATATAGAAGAAGGTTCCTTGCATATTGGACAGATCTTCATCCTTCCCCTTCACAATGGTGGATTAATAGAAAGTTATGGAAAAGAGCCACCTAAAATGATGGTGATCTGAGGTTAACACTTAGGGAGGGAGTACTCACACTGATGAGTTGATCATAGATCCATTAATGTAGTGAAATGTCACACAAATTAGTTATAATAATAACTAACTTTAAATGTTGTTGTTTTCTGTAGTGTATGACTCTTCATGACCCCCATTTTGGGGCTTTCTTGACAGAGATACTAGAGTACTTTGCTATTTTCTTCTCCAGCTCATTTTACAGATGAGGAAACTGAGGTAAACTGGGTTAAGTGACTTGTTAAGTTACAGAGGTAGTAAGTATTTGAGGCTGGATTTGAACTCAGTTCTTCCCCCCTCAACTCCAGGTACTCTGTACCACCACCAGATACTGTGCTAAGTGCTTTGCCAATATTATCTCTTTTTATCCTCTCATTGAACCAGAAAGTTAGGTATTATAGGTAGACAGTTAGAGTCTACAGTGGGAAGATCCCTGGATTTGGATTGAGCAAGTCTTGAGATCAAATCCTGCTTCAGACACTAACCCTTGAGTTGTTCTTGGCTACCTAGCAAGCAAGTGATGGCAATTCAACTCTATTTTTTTTTTGTTTTTTTTTTGCAAGGCAAATGGGGTTAAGTGGCTTGCCCAAGACCACATAACTAGGCAATTATTAAGTGTCTGAGGTTGGATTTGAACTCAGATACTCCTGACTCCAAGGCTGGTGCTTTATCCACTGAGCCACCTAGCCGCCCCGAAATTCAACTCTATTCCAGATAGTAATTCTCTAAGTGTGGGATCCTTTCCTACATTGTCTCCCTAGGGCCTTAATTTTGAACATATCATTACAATCAAGGTACTAGAGAGAAAGGAGATCCTCTCTGTTTTTGGTGTTTTGGGGAATTCCTTTGATCATACTAGGCTTCAGTTTCTTATTCTGATATAAAGTAAGGATTGGGACAGATGATGATTGAGGACTTTTTAAGAACCAACATTCAATGATCTGTATTGTAACATTTTATGTTTTGAGGGAGGAAGTGAGGAGTAGTGGAAATATCGTCAGATTTGGAATTGGCCTTTTGGAGGGGAAAAAACCCATATTAAATACTGATTCTGTCACTTATTACCTTGTGACCTTGAGGAAGTCATTCTAATAATTCCACAAACATTTGAAACCTGTGTCTTCTGTTGGTTGTAGCTAGACTGAATAAAGACTGTGGTGTGACTAATAATTATAATCTAGTTTAGGGCACTGAAATGAAAAGGAGTAATTACCACACATGACTTCTAATACTAAATGATTTATGGTTGACCTATAGTAGATTATTAATTTGGAAGAAGGAGGAGTTTTAATGCAAATTAATTAAATTTTTGAGTCCTTTCTGATTAGGCTGATGGAAGAGTGGAAAATTCCAGGTTCATTTATAATTCTGCCAAACACAGCTTTTGGATACAAGATCTGTATAGTGAAAGGCAAAACAGTGAACATGTGCAGATACACTTATCTCCTATAGGGACCCAGAGACTTCTTATTCTTCTAAAAGCACATTGACTCCAGGGAAGTATATTTGAAGTTCTTATGCTATTTGACTGGGGAAGTCTTTTATCCATTTCATTTTGATTCTTTATGGTATCTGAGTAGAAATAGAGGGAGACATAACCACATGGAAGAATATTCTGATCTTTTATCTCTTCTTTACTTTTTTTTTTTTGCAAGGCAAATGGGGTTAAATGGCTTGCCCAAGGCCACACAGCTAGGTAATTACTAAGTGACTGAGGGTAGATTTGAACTCAGGTACTCCTGACTCCAGGGTCAGTGCTCTTATCTACTGCGCCACCTAGCGGCCCCCTTTTATCTCTTCCAAACTTACATTTGACAGCTATGGAAATGGAAGTCTAGAGGGAGGATTTCCCTAGTGTACAAGGTCACACAGCAAGTTAGTGGCAGAGCTGGGATTTGAACCCAAGTCTTCTGATATCCCAGTCGATCCTTTTTTCACTATGCCAGTTCTCTCTTGAGGGAAACAAGAGTATTAATTAAACAAGAAAGTATCTTTACTACTTTTCCGTGCTTAGCTGATGCCCTTTAATTATTTTATTATTCTTTATCTTTTAAATGTTACTTGTTATTCACCTAATTTATTTTTGGAATAATTAAGACAATCTAGTCTTTTGTAAGTACCATCTGTTTCCTTTAAAACATATATTGGGACTTCATATCAGTTTCTTGAGGTTTAATGTTTATTTTGATTAGGACTATTTCTACCTTATTTAGCTCAAAAAAGCACTAACTTGGGGAATCACTTTAATAAGCTCAGTCTCCCTCCAGGGAGGAAAAGAATGAAATTAAGTTTGTATTATTTACCCAGGATATATTGGCACCAGCCAGAAGGAAGATGGGCAAGGAGCTAGCAGCAAGCCTGCCATAAAAATCTCAACAGCCAGGGCTGAATTCAAAGGAAAAATCAACCCTTGTTGCAATTCCTCTAGGTAGTGGCTGATCCAAGATTTTTGTCTGGTGTGTGTCAAACCATGAAAATCAATGTTTTTGCTGTCGTCAATGGCCCAATGCTTTCAGAATCAGTTAAGCTGAAGAAATCTAATAGAAGAATCTGCATAATTAGCTGTTTGACTGATTTCACACAGTGTAAGATGGAATTTCAGCTGCAATGCAGTAGTTTAGAGTCTTGAATGGCAGAGATCAGGTCCCCCAGGTCTTTGACTTTTTTTTGGTTGGCCCAGACCTCTGAGGAGAATCCTGTTGGTTCAACAGAATGTCCCCAGGAGGACTTCTGCTGACTTCTCTGGAATATATACTCCCCCAGGTGGCAAAGGGTTTGTGAGATGTTGCTGATTGTTACCTGTGTTGATCACAGGAGACATAGGAATGGCACTTACAAGGAACCCCACAAAGATCACCAAAAAAAAGGAATATTAGGGAGTCGATAAATGTTAAACTTGGAAAAGACCTTACCATTCAAATAGTTCAATTTTCTAAATTTTCAGATAGGGAAAGTGAGAGTCACACAATTCATAGATGTAGATTAGATGCCAGAAACCATCTAGTCAAAAGCCCTCATTTTTTTTCAGATGAGTAAACTGAGAACCAGGGCAGTTGAATAACTTGCCCAAGCAAACTTCAGAGGCAACACTTGAATCTAGGTTCTCTGACTCCAGAGACAGTGTTGTTTCTACTTTATCACCTTATTTTCTTTGCCTTATTAAGGCTTCTCATCTAGCTCGACATTATCAATAATGTGATCTACTGATCTACTGCAGAGAAAAAGTGCAAAGAGAAGTAGATTGGGTGTCAAAAGACCTGATTTTGAATCCTGGCTGCCACTTATTAGCTAGGTAAACTTATACAAATAATTTAACTTCCTAAGACTTTAGTGTCCTTAGTTATGAAATTTAATGAATGATTGAATAAAAAAAGGAGGGGTATATATGCAGAGAAATGATATTATCTCTCTAGGAATTATGTATTTGGGAGAGAAAACATACATAGGAGGTTTTAGTTTTAGAATGAACAGAAAGACCTGGAAGGCCTTAAGGGCTCAGCTGTAGGGTACAAGGAAAGATCCAGCTGTTCTTATGGATGGTGGGGTCTAGGTTTTGAAGGATGCTGTCAAGGGCCAAGGTCCTAACAGAAGGAATGGAATTGATGGCTCCCTGATTATCAAAGTGGTATCCATGTGTAAGGAAGGAGAGCAGCCTCATGGCTATTCATAAGTGGGGAATGAGTCAGAGTAGAGTGAATTTTCCAGACTTCCACTTGTGGGGATGCTGATAAGGGGGCCAGCTGAATCCTGGAAGAGAGAACAGGGAAGGGGGGGAGGGATTGGTAAGCACGTTAGTAGATAAGGAAGATACTAATATCTTCATTCTCTACCTTATAAAGATATTTGAAGAATTCAGTCAAGTGAGATAAAATGAGGTGTTCTAATTAAGCATTATATGAATATTAGCTATTTTTGTTATTGAGTTAAGAATTAAAAAAAAACCCCATAGGACCTAGTATTGACCCCCCCATGAGGTGACAAAAACAATGAATAAACCTTGAATTTATTTAATTCTAATATTTATAATCCCTTTCTTCCTAAGAACTTTCTAATAAACCACAGATCAAAAGAAATCAGGGTAGATTCCAATTACAGTACCTCTGGGAATTGTTAATTCCATTGCATAGTTGAGGGAAAACTGAGCAATTTCCCCCAAGGTTACTTGTTCACTAAGTTGCAAAATTGGAACTAGCTTATAGATTTTCCTGAATCCCAGTGCAGGGCCCTTTTTGCTTTATTGTATTGTTGGCGTTTTTCCATAGCCTTATAGCTAGTCAGTAAGTTAGTCAACAAGCATTTATTTGTGAAAATAAAATTTTATTGAGCTCTTGTTTTATGTCACCTAAATTTTCTTCTGTATCTCTCTTCTTTTTAGAGAACTATCCCTTAAAGATTTTTTAAAAAGAAGAAAAAAGTAGAGGAAAAAATAGGCAAAATCCAACCAAAACACTGAAAAAAAATCTGACAATAAATGCATTGTTCCACATCAATAGGAACCCCCCCCCCCAACCTCTGCAAAGAAGTAAGGGGAGGTATCTTCTTAAATGTTTACTTTGTGGTCAAGCTTGTCCTTTACAATTCTTAAACATTCACTTTTTATTATTTTATGTTTTTTCTTTCCATCTACATGGCTGTATATTCTTTTTCTGACTCTGCTTACCTTATTTTGCCTTGGTTCATGTAAGTCTTATGCTTCTCTGCATTCATCGTACTTTTTGTTTCTGATAGAACAATACTCTTCTCTAACATTCATGTACTACAATTTATTTAGCTATTCCCTAATTAATGACAGCATTGCTCCACTAACAATGCATTAATTAAATGCCTGTCTTTCTACAACTTCTCCATCATTGACAACCTCATCATTTTGTCATCTTTTCTATTTTACTGGGGGTGGTGTGAAACTTGAGGATCAACAAATATTAAACATTTGCTAAGTGCTGGGAGCCATGCTACATCTTGGAGATGGAAAGAAAGATAAAATCATATTAAGGATCCCTCATTTTAAGAGGGGAGACAACATGAAGCTAACTCATCTAAGATGTGTACTATATAAAAAAGGAAAGTAATGTATGAGGGAAGGCACAACAGAGCACAGGGACCAGGAACACTCCCTATAAAAGGCTGGATTTGAGCTGTCTTGAAAAAAAAACAGGAAACCTAAGAGGAACATTCCAGGCATGGGAGACAACCAAGGCAAAGGCTTTGGAGATGGAGTCTTCTGAGGAACAGCCAATCAGACCAGTGTTGCTGGGTTGAAGAAATCTTGTAAGGAGACTGGAAAAGTAGAAGGGTTCAGGTTGTGAATATTTTTTTAAAGGGGGGAAAAAAGCTTTTGCTTTATTTCATTTTCAATAGTATCAGGAAATTCATCCTTCTCTTAAAGTGCTGATGCTTATGTTTATACTGCTGCCCCCAGATGATCTTTTTTTTTAAAGTTCTGATATTTTAATTATTTGTTTTTTGCAACTATATGCAATGATAGTTTATACTGATCATTTTTTTTCAAGATTTTGAGTTTTACATTTTTTCTCCTTCTCTCCCTTCCTTCTCCCCACTCCCCCGACAGAAAGCAATTTGCTATAGGCTTTACATTTATAACCATGCTAAACAATAGATCCATATTTATCATGTTGTGAGAGAACAATCAAATCCAAATGGAAGAAAGAAAACATTATAAAGAAAAAAAAAAGTGATGTAAGATAACTTTTAAAAAGTGAAGATAGTAAACTTTGGTCTGCATTGAAACTCCACATTTCCTTCTCTGAATATGGATATTATTTTCCATCACAAGTATTATAAAATTGTCTTTGATTATTGTGCTACTTAAATGAACAAGTTCATCAAGCTTGATCATCACCCCATGATATTGTTAATGTGTATAAAGTTCTTCTGGCTCTGCTCATCTCACTCAGCATCAATTCATGCAAGTCTTTTCAGACTTTTCTGAAATCCCATCTCTTATGATTTCTTATAGAACAATAATGTTCCATCACATACATATTTCAAAATTTTTCCATCCATCCAATTCCCAGTTGATAGCTTTCCCCTCACTTTCCAATTATTTGTCACTACAAAAAGAACTGCTGTGAATATTTTTGTACATGTGGAATTTTACAGTTTGTGAATATTTTAAAATGCCAAATATTTGATCTAGGAGGTAACAAGAAGGCACTGTAATTTATCAAGAAGAGCAGTAACAAACCTAGATATGCACATTAGGAAAATCATTTGAGCAGCTGGAAAGTGGATGGATTTATTATTTCTACAATACAAAGTGTTACCATTCAGATCATCAGCTGGGTTGCACAGAACACAGACTACCATGCATGGAAATAGGAAAACCAGAGTTCAGATTTGACCTCAGATACTTGATAGTTATAGAGCCCTGCACAAGTCATTTCACCCTGTTGGCCTCAGTTTCCTCATCTGTAAAATAGACTGGAAAAGGAAATGGAAAACTTCTCCAGCATCTTTGCCCAGAAAACCTCAAATGGGGTCACCAAGAGTTGGACATGACTGAAAAATGATAGAACATCATCAATAACCATTCAAATCAAGGCATTTGGATATGTAACCCCCCTTTGCAGCTGAATGAAGGAATAAATGAACATCTATCTGTAAATATGTTTATGGATACTAGAAACTACTGGGGCAGCTTTTTCTCTTTAGACTAGTACTGGTGCCGGTGGTCTTATGCAGAGATCAGCATCAAGAGGTCTGGTATCTGAATCCTTGGTCTGAATTAGGGTCCTTGGGTAAGGTTCTAGCACTATATACAGTCTCTGGTCTTTGAAGTTTTTATCCTAGAATAAGTTGATGGTGGTGGTGGTGGGGAGTTCCAATGCATAAATACCAGTTCTTGTGTAGGTTCCTAGAGGTTGGAGTCTATTGTCCATGATTCAGGTCTAATATCAATTCAAATAGAAATTAAGCCTTCAGTCTAATAATACATTTGTAACACGTCTAAAAGCACTACCTAATTAAACAAATATCTATTAAGTACTCATTAAGCAGAAGATATTCAATTAAATTCTGAGGAGACAAAGGTAGAATTAAAAAAAGTCCTGTCCTCAAAAGACTCATGCTTTAGTAAGGAAGTACAACATGCAATCAAACAAAGATATATCTATTATTTGGAGAGGGAGAGAGAAATGACCACTAGTGGAGGTAGGAGATCTTTCTTGTAGATGTCTGAGCTAAGACATGAAGGAATAGAAGTAGAGTATAGAATGAGTCAACCAACAGTCTTTGCAGCATTTGATCAGGTAGGAAATCAGAGGATAGCAAGGAACCAATTTGGCTAGAGAAGAGCCCAGAGTTAGGAAAGGAAAACAGAGGGATTGGAGTAAGATTGTGGAGACTTTTGAATATTAAGTGAAGGAACTCATATTTTACCTTATTTACAATAGGGAGTCATGGAAATTTCTTGATCAGGAAAATCAAATGTTTAGACATACTTTAGAAAGATGTTCTTGGCAGGTTTATGAAATAAGATCTGGTGAATAAAGAGACTGGAAGCTAGTAGTCCAATTAATGAACTATTGCCCTAGGTTGGGAGCCATATCAATGGAGAGAAATGAGAAAATTTGTTGTAAACTTAGACATGTCTAGTCAGACATTGATTGGATATAGGATCTGAGGAAGAGGATAGAATCAAAGATGATTGTGAGAGTTTGAACCTAGGTGACTGCAAGGATGGTGGTATCTAGAGCAGGTTTGGAGGAGGAAGCTTGTACTAGCTTCATGTTTGGGAGGTTGGCACAAAAGACGGCATATTAAGGAGATTTAGTTATATATCATTTGCTCTGTGACTTTGGGCAAGTAACCTGAACTCTCTGGATCCTTATTTCTTTTCCTGCAAAACAAGTTAGTTCGAATGTTCTCTTGTTTCCTTCTTGTCTTTATGTTCTAGGATTTTAGGATTTCAGGTCCCATTTCCTAAAGGCCCATGACTACTAGAGAAATGAACTTAAGTGGACACCAATTCTACAATAATTGCAGAACATCAACCCAGATTTCCAATCACCAAGGGAAAAATGCCTCCACTTTGTTGTTAGCAGTCAGAATAGAAAGGAAACATAATGTGCTGAACAAAAATAGTCCCCAAAAGAAACAAGAATGATTATGGTCTGATATTTTGACATTGTATCATCATTTACAATTCATTATTTCTTGACTACTTTACAGCTTTAGTGTGGTGACTGGAGTGTTTTGTTCTGTCACTGGGGTATAGACCAACTCTTTGGGACTGTTTTAGATTGATGCTTTGAGAAAATCAGGGATCCCTCAGTATTCCCTTAAACCTTGCTTATTTCATCCTCCCAATATCAAGTTTCTAGGATTATTCTTTCTTAAGTTGTTTGATACCATCCAGGCTGTATTACAGGAATTAAAGTATCTTCTGTGAATTTATTATCCTTCACAGAAGCGATATCAATAAAACTACCTATAGACCATAGAAGAAGAATAAAGTGTATATTATAGAAGTGTTTCTGAGTTTTCCATTAGGAAAGTATTCTAAAATTCCTCTGGGTCCCAGAGGGAGTTCACGAAATGCTAAATTCATTTAAGAATGATAATATTTCTTTCTTTCTAACATTATACAACAATTTCTTTGCAAAGTGTCTAATCCCTGCCATTGGAACTATTGATAAATTTCATCTAGATTTTAAGATTGGAGATATTTCACATACCCTTAGAGTTGTGGAAGAAATGAAATTCCATGTACTTTGTTCAGTTATAATTTATGACTGATAGAAAAAAATAGATCTCCAATTCACTTATCCATTCATTCAAGAAGTATTTATTATTTGTCTGTAATATGTGAGTCACTACTCTAGACACTGCACATGCAAAAACAAAATTAAAAGAGTCATTGCCTTCAAGGAGTTTGTATTCTACTGAAAAGATTCAACAGTTAAATAGATGTTAAGTATCTAGGGGAATCATTAATTAATACTTGAAGGATTCAGGAAAGAGTTCATGTAGGACGAGCCATTTAAGATTAGTTTCCATAGAGCCAGTGTCTCAAAGAGCTAGAGATGAGGAGAGAGAGCATCTTTGAAATGGAGGCTGACATTTGTAAAACGATGGAGGAGGGAAATGAATTGTTGTAAGGCATTCAATTCTTCAAAAGCTTTGTGGCTTCACTGGTGAGTTTCCCCACTGTTGGCAATAGATGTTGTTGTAGATGGTCTCAAAGAGCTACTGTGGCTAACCTCATTTGTAGGCATTTGTCTTGGTTTAATGGGGCTGATTCTTAAAGCATAACTCCACTTTCCATCACCAGGTCTATGCCCTTTAGTTTCATTTTATTTGTCAGAGCTTATATTTTAACAAATTAACTTTCCAAGAATATAAATTCACCCCTAGCCAATAATGAGGCACCAAATAAAGACTTTAGTAGAGGAATGAAGTTGTTAGCAAAAAAAGTAAGAACAAGTGAATTGAGGAGAAGAGGGTTGGGAACTTACATGGACATTTCCTGAGAAAATATAGACAATAGGGAGAGCAAATGTCATTGTTTCCCTATTCAATCTGTAATAAACCTAATCCCTTACAAGGATTTAATGAGACCAGGCTCCTTTTTTGTTCTAGCTTGGAGACTGAAGGGGAGTAAGGCCCAAGCCATAAGAATGATCTAATATTAGATGATCTTTTTTTGAAGGCTAGAAGGCAATAAAAAGATGCATTAGATAACTTGAGGATAAATTGAAAGGCCTCTCAAGGGAGATAGAATGGAAGGCCTCTGATCTAAGAGTTGGAAGGGTTGATTTTGTGTCCTAACTCTCATTTATCAACTGTATAACCTTGAACAAGTGGTTTCAATTATCTGAGTCTCATAGGATCTTATTTCTAGTTGGAAGAGAAATTGGTAAACCATCTAGTCACTGAAAGAGACCTTAGAGACTATCTTGCCTAACCCATCACTTTAAAGATGAAGGAACTAAGGTCCTAAGAAATTGAATAACGACTACAACAACTGCAACAAAAGTTATATTGAGAGGTCATTGCCTTTGGAGGTTAGATGAGCACTTCCAATTTTATGAATGAAATGAAATGAAAATATAGGCAATAGGGAGACCAAATATTGATTCAATTGATTCATCATTGTGCAGGCTAGGATCAAATATTAGCTATTATTATTATAATAACCAAACCTCTCACAAACCATGGTCACAGAGCTGAATAGCACCAGAGGTGAGATAGGAACCTAGATTCATTGCTTTTTACACTATACCACAAGCTCCCTATGTTTAAAATATGGGGGACCTGGTTCTTACTATGAGGTTTAAATTTAAAAATTTTGATGTTTTGATCAATGAAATGATTTGGTTCTGAAATATGGGGCATCTATGACTTAGAGACAAAAACAATAGATTTGAATTCTGCCCTTGAGGCCATGGACTCAATCAGTCAATAGTACCTACTAAATGTGAGGCAGTGCCTTAAGTTCTGGATATATAAAGGCCATTACCTGCTCCTTGCCCTCAGGGATCTTGTATTCTAATCGGAGAAATAACACATGTACATAAAAAAGATATGTGGAGTGGACAAATGGAAAGAAGTTACTGAGGGAAGGCACTAGAAATTGTGGGGTGGGAAAAGGAGACTAGAAAGGTTTCTTAAAGAAAGCAAGATTTGTACTGAGAATTGAAGGATGATTGAATAGGCCTGAGTCTTAGTTCAAACTCTGCCAATAATTTGCTAAGTGATCTTCTATACAACACATTTCTTTAGGTGAAATTTCCTCATCTGTAAATTGAAGAAGTTGGACCGAATATCCTCATGGAAAGCAGGTTGGTATAATGGAAAGAACACTGAAGTCAAAAGACCTAGATTTTAATCCTGCTTCTGATGCTAACTATCCAGCATACACAGGATTATAGATTAAGGGTCAGAAGAGGTCATAGAGTTCAACTGCCTCATTTTAAAGTTGAAGAAACTGAGATATAGAGTGGTTAAGTGAATGACTTACCTTGGGTCACACAGCTACTAAATGTAAGAGGTAGGATTTGAACCCATGTCTACCTGATCACAAGTCTTCTTTGTGTGACCTCGGGATAAACTCTTAGTTTGTTGTAAAATGAGCATCTGAGTTTCTTCTAAGATTAAACCTGTGATTCTATGATTAATATATTTTGAGAGTCCTTTCCAGATATAACTTTTTGAGATTTTTATTTTCTAATATCCCTTCTATCATTCCTATAATGAGATGTTCTCATTTTTAAATATAGTTTTTCCATATCTCTGGGAACTAAGTCTGTCTCTCTCCTAGTCCCTTTAGAAAGTTGATCCATTGACTTCCTGTAGACTCCAAACAAATCTCTAATATTGTAGTGCCTTTCTGTTGTGGCTCCAAAAAATATATTTTTATGCAATGCTTTTTTTTCCATGTTCATCCTTCACCTCTGAAGGCTCAAGAGGGCTGACATTCTTCTGTTCTGCTGCATGAAGAGGGAGCTGATGACTCAGGAAATTCCAACTGATTCATTCCACTCATCATGGCAGCAGCAAACTGAGAGGCGGGGGGGGGGGGGGGGGGGGGGGGGGGGATTGACTTCCAAACACATAAATAAAAGAATTCTGAACTAGAGAGAGAAGCAGCTCTGTAGCTCTCCTCTCCCACCCTCCGTTCATGTGGAAGCATTTGCTCACAGGGAGACCGATTTTTGAAGCTATGATTTTAAAGTAGATATTTCCCAATAGCATCAGGAGACCCCAAGACTGCTCTTTGGTTGAATAGATCTGGGTGAGACCCGCAAGTGCTTGTGTCTCATCTCTGTTTCTTTCTGTCTCTCTATTTTATATATCTATATATAATATATAATATTATTATTTATTCATATATTTATATATCTATATCTATAATATGGAGAGAGACAGACAGACAGAGAGAGAGAGAGAGAGAGAGAGAGAGAGAGAGGATGTGATGCAGTGTTTAGAAAACTGGATTTGAAATCAAGACCCATATCAGAAGAGTATTTTGGTATCCAATTAGTGTTTAATAAATGAAAATTGACTGGTTGCTGGATCGATCTTGCTTGTCATTGTATGACCTTGGGAGTCACTTGCCTCCTTCAGGGCTGAAGGTCACTAAGACTACCAGTTGCTTTATATTAGTGGAGGGAATTATTTCTCCTAAGGAGTTGCTATACCTGTGAAATCTCATGTCCAGTGTCTATCTCTAGGCAGCCTATCCTGAGATACAGAATGGAGAAAATCTCTCTGGGGCTCTGTTTCCTTATCTATGAAAGGATGGAATTGATGAATGAATAGACAATTATTAAACCTGAGGATATAAACACAAAAAGTGAGATAATAGTAGCTGGCATCAAGGAACCACTTAGATTCTGATTTTGTAAATGATGCTACAGGGCAGCTATTTGGCAATACCCCTTCTAGTAGCAAAGGGGGTATTGATTTGATTACAATGAGCAGACCAGGAAGTAAAATGAGCAAGGGTGGAGGGTAGTATGCAAGCAAGGTTCTGCACATGACGAGATGGTCATGGTGGATGATTGAAGAGGAAGTTAATGACGGCAATCTAGTCTGCCCTGCAAGCCAATTAGAAGTGTTACTAAGTTTGGTTCACCCAATTTTTTTCCCTAGTGAAGATCACTGAACCCAAATCAGGAATTCCAAAGAAGAGAAGGAGAAGGATTGTGGATTCTTATAATGATATCTTAATAAAGCTGCTTATCTAATCTTATACGGTTGCTTTGTTTTAATAAAAGGATTTTCTTCACCTAGGGAGTATGCTATAACAGTAAAGTCACCAGTCTCTGTCTCTGTCTGTCTTCACCCCCCCTGGCTGTTCCACATGGCTGGAATGCTTTTCCTTCTCTGACTACTAACCACCCTATCTTTCTTTACACTACCCCCCAAACTAAATCATACTTTCCACAGGAAGTCTTCCCCAACCCCTTTTAATTCCAACATTTTCCCCTTTATAATTATTTATTTATCCTAATTATAGCTTGCTTTTATTTATTTGTTTGCATGTTATCTTCCCTCATTAAATTTTAAGTTCCTGGAGAGCAAGGACTATCTTTTGCTTCTTTTTATTATCTAGCAAAATGTTGCCACATGGGAGGTCCTTCTATATATGTTTATTGTTTTGCTAATTAATTTTCCAGTCACAGGTAGGGAGGAGCAGAGCAACTGTGGCAAGCATTTGTCAAGATGGCCTGAGGGGATGGCTTCCCTACCAACCTTAACATATGATTTCCATTCCTTCTACCCCCTTCTTCCCTTCCATTCTCCACCCAACCCTTACTATCTGACTTCACACCTGGACACTAAAAGGGGCCCATACTCTGTAGAGCCACTTCATTGCTTGGCTTTAGAAGCTACATATGAAGAAAAATCAATAGGGTAGAAGGCAGTCTCTCTACAGTCCAGAAATCTAAGTCTCTTGCTGCATGTACTCCATTACTATTTTTGCCTAATTCCAGAAAGGCTTAAAGAGAATGGGGGTGGGGGGGCAAAGAGGAAATCACTTAACCTCCTTGGTTAACCCCCTTACAAATTAAGGAGACAAGGGAGTGTTCTGGATGGCTTCTGTGGTCCCTCACAGCTCTAGATCCATGATCCCATGCTTCCATATGCCATTCATTTCTTATAATGGCCATCTGTATAGCATTAGGCAATTTCCTTTGGTCAGCAGGTCTTTCAGATTCTTTGACCTTTTATTTCATCATTTGCAAAATGAAGAGGGTTGGTCTAGAGGACCCCAACAACCCTGCCAGCTTTAAACATCTGTGTTGTGGTTATTCGCATGACACTGGACATGCTAGAGCATGACTCAGGCTATGGACTGACCCAAGGCAGTGGTCATATGGGAAATGTACAAAATACATGCAAATTTGGCAAATACTGACCACCTGGGCAGAGCAAAGTGAAAGGGGGAGCATTCAATGAGACTGAGTGTATGATGTGGAGGCAATAAGGTCAATGTGGTGGAGAGGTCTTGAGAGGAGGAGTTGGCAGAGCAGGAGAAAGTGGCATCAGAGAGAAAAGAGTGCCCAAAGCTACCAGTGTGGTTCAATATGTCAAGGACAAAACTGTCCATCCTTCTAATGCCTTTGTCCAGTACTTATTCACAAGAAAAAAGCAGTTTAATTTTCTGGTGTGGTGTTGGTATTTTGTCCAGGTTTCCAGTTAACAATGTAGTGACTCTGGAAACTTCCAATTTGTTAGGCATATTTCTATTTCTTCTCTTACATTTTTTTTAAGTTTTTACAAGGCAATAGGACTAAATGCTTGCCCAGGGTCACACAGCTAGATAATTATTAAGTGTCTGAGAGCAGATTTGAACTCAGAGCCTTCTGACTCCAGGACTGGTGCTCTAGCCACTGTGCTACCTAACTG
The DNA here is from genome assembly GCF_037893015.1 of Macrotis lagotis. NCBI lineage: Eukaryota > Metazoa > Chordata > Mammalia > Peramelemorphia > Peramelidae > Macrotis > Macrotis lagotis. The sequence goes on along the minus strand of NC_133661.1, from coordinate 85,168,672 downwards.
CCCTACTCCCATACTTTCTATCAGAACTGCTCAAATGCTGAACTAGCTCTGGCAAAGGTATGGGTCAACCTCAAATCATCTATGTGGACATCCCTGGAAAGGTCAATGTCAAGGTAAGTGAACTAATCCACAGCATTCAAAGTTTCTCTATTTGCTGTAACCAGTGATTGGATTTGGGATGGTGTGGCACTGGTTGGTGGAGAACATTTCCTTACTGCTAATTGTCAGAATGAAATTAGCTCCAATGGCAGAGAACTGATCCATACTCTGGTGCATTTCTGCCCCAGAGGCTGCATTGATCATGCACAATTGAAGCTTAATATCAAAATAACCAAGATCTTGGCAACTGGCCTCATCACTTCCTGAAATGATTTTATATATCTGTCAGATCATATATTATATATATGTATAAAATATATACATATATATGTCAGATTTTATATTTTTGGTTTCAAAGATTACTGCAGACAGTGACTGCAACCTTGCAGTTGAAAGCCACTTGTTCCTTGGATGGGAAGCTATGGCAGATCCACCACAGACTAAAAAGCAGCAACCTTGCTTCACCAATGAAGGTCCCTAGAATGTGGATTGTGAGAGAACTGGAGTGTAAGGAAAACTGAGTTCCACAGAAGCAATGCTTTTGGATTATTTTTCTGGGAGACCCAAGCAGCCCATACTTAAGGGAATTAATTTAGCTAGTCACTGGGGTCAAATAAAAAAGCCAAAGCTTAAATACCTTGTCCGTATACTGAGAGGACAGGAAGTCATTTAAGTCATCGACACTGGCACGTGTCAAGCAAATGGCACATCATGTAACATGTCAGGTTGGGTGCTGTGTTCACTAAGTGACAAACTACGCCTCCATGTGAAGGGCAGGACCCGGCATATGACGTGGCCTGTTGGTCTTGTGACACAATGAAGCCTTGCACAAAGTTAGCATGCCTGTCATCTGTCACTCTGTCACATGATATGGTGCATCCTCATATGGCATTAATTTCTGTCAACTGACTTGGCATTTCGATCTCAGGATGTATCATGCCTATCACATGGCACAGTATATCAGCAAATGCCATGCCATACTATGTGTCCAAAGCCTATAGGCTGAATGAAGAGCTTTGCCCAATATGTTTAAGAAGGATAAGATGAGGAGAAAGAGAAATCTAAGGTGAAAGACCAAGCCACCATCCTTGCTCCTTGTCAGGCCACATCAGGAGCTCATAGGCAAGTGAATTGTTTTTTTTTTTTTTTACTGCCACAAGAAGTGCTTGAGAATGTAGAAAGGAAAAAAAGTGGAGCCTTAGAGGTAAAAATAATAGTGGAACTAGAATGACCCAGGGGAATTCTGCCACTTGAGAATGTGGGGGAGGGGGAGAGGTTGGGGATTTTAGAAGACCTCTTTTGCTTTCCTTGATCCTGTTGTCTGTGTCCTCCACTCTGGTGAACCCTGTGTCACCCTTAAAATCAGTGATGCAAGCCACTTGATCCTGGAACTTCCAATTTAGTTTGTTTGTTTTTGTTTGTTTTTAATTTAATGCAATGGGGTTAAGTGACTTGGCCAAGGTCCTCCTGACTCCAGGGCTGGTGCTCTATCCACTGCGCCATCTAGCTGTCCCCAATTCAGCTTTAATGAGTAAATCAGACTTTAATTGTACCTCTGCTGGTTCTCTGAAAGCTGCAGGGATGGCAGGAAAACCTCAGGGTGTTTCAAAATTAAAATCCTCGTGTCCAAATCTCCTTCAGTCTGTTGGGATGAGACCTCTTCTGTCCCTCAGGACTCCCAAAGGAGTTATTCCCTGAGGACTCCAGTCTCTCTTTGTTCCCTGAATTGGTTTGGAATGCCCAAAGATCCCTGACGATAGTCCTGGGATTCCATCTGACATCTCTGAATCATGGGTTTTTTATTGCAATGAATATCTTTGCAGCTATGTAGCCTCTGAGAACTGGAGAGGGTAAATGACTTGAAGAATGCAAAGCCAGGTTTTCTTACTCCAAAATCTAGTAGATTTTCCACTCTGTTTCTATTCAGTCACTTTTTTCTTGGTGTAGATCAGTGTGTGTGTGTGTGTGTGTGTGTGTGTGTGTGTGTATGAGAGATAGAGAGCATATGTGAGAGAGAGCTTGTGTGTGTGTGTGAGAGAGAGCATATGTGTGTGAGAGAGAATGTGTGTGTGAGAGAGAGAATGTGTATGTGTGTGAGAGAGTGTGTTTCTGTGAGAGAGTGTATGTGTGTGAGAGAGAATGTGTGTGTGAGAGTGTGTGTACAAGAGAGACAGAGAGTGCATGTGTGAGTGTGAGAGAGAATGTGTGTGTGTGAGTGAGAGAGCATATGTGTGAGAGTGTGTGTGTGAGAGAGAGCATATGTGAGAGTGTGTGTGAGAGAGAGCATATGTGTGTGAGAGAGAATGTGTGTGTGTGAGAGAATGTGTGTATGTGTGTGAGAGAGAGAATGTGTGTGAGAGAATGTGTGTGAGAGAGAGTATGCTGTGTGTGAGAGAGAATGTGTGTGTGAGTGAGAAAGAGAATGTATTTGTGTGTGTGTGTGTGTGTGTGAGAGAGAGAGGGAGAGAGAGAGAGAAAGAGAGAGAGAGAGAAAGAGAGAGAGAGCACATATTTGGGACTCTTTTGTGCCTCATCTAAGAATTCAAAGGAAACTATTAGACAGTTGTGGGTTGACCTGAAGAGAACAAATAATAACAAATTTTTCTTCATATAATACCCAGTGTCTACTGCAGTAGACCAAAAGAAATTCAAGGGGCACACATTTAGGGACAGCTCTATCCCAAATATTCAAGCAGAGTATTTTGCCCGACCTAGGGTAGAGCCTTCTGAGCTCATATTGGATGGACTAGCCATAGCTGGACACACAGTATTTTGATCTTGACATTATGATGTCATTTTGGTCTTCTTTGAGTCCAAAAGACAACAATTCAAAAGAAGACCATAACCCCAGACAGCTACCTAATTTCTGATGGTGTTCCCATGTCCCTTAAACCTATTTCAGGAGCTAAAAAATAATATTAAAGCCTTGTAGAAGTCTAGGCAAAAAAAGTTCATTTTGATATTCAAATGGAATCCATTGTATGTTGTACAAATGAACCTGAGCAACAAAAATGCTAGCTAATGAGAACAAAGACACACAAGGTCAAATAATTTTAGAAATGAAGGAACTTTGGTGGCCCTTTAATTTAATCCATATCTGAAAAAAAAGAATTCTGATTTAACATTTTATTTGACTTTTTGGTTTTTGCAAGGCAACAGGATTAACTGACTTGTCCAAGGTCACATAACTGAGTAAGTATTGTGTCTAGGCTGGATTTGAACTCAGGTTCTTCTGACTCCAGGGCCAGTGCTCTATCCACTGTGACATCCAGCTGCCCTTTTTAGCATTTTAAAACCTCCAGAGTCTCATTACAGTCTGTTGGTACAGTCTTATTTAATATTATTCCCCTTCACAAATTTCATGTTCAAGTCTACCTAGCCTACTTTCTGTTTCTTAAACTTAGTTTTCAATCTCCTCCCTCTAGGTCTTTGCATGGACAAAACAGGCAACATCCTTAAGCCTGGAATGCAGGTCTTTCTCAACTCCATTACTCAAAATGTTTAATTTTCCCCCAAGACTCAGTTCAGGTTGGACCTACTATGTGTCTTCTTTCCTGGTCTCCTCAAGCTAGTGCTCTTTCTCTCCTCAAATAATTTACTTATTTGGGCAATTGTTTTAACTCTTCAATAGGTTCTTGAAGACAGAGACTATTTATCCTTTTGTGTTTGTATGCCTAGTGCCTATGATAGTATCTTGTATCATGAGAAAGCTTAATAAATACTTGTTCAGATTTTAAAATCAAGTAAAAGAGTCCTTTTTCCTCCCTGTACAAATGAATGAAATCTTCTCTACCTCCTTAGGTGGAGAAGAGGGAAAAAGAATCAATTTGTCCTCTCTTCTCTTAGCATGTTTCCAATAGTCATAATGGAGTTTTGCTCATTCCCCCCCCCCCCCATAAGCAAGGTGCAAACATAAGATAACTTGTGCAACTTGGAAAATAGGGAGCCCTATAATCTTGGAATCTCTGATGCTCCTCAGAATGCTGTTGAAGTCTCTTGCCTGGCTCCAGAGGGTGAGCATGATCTGCTAGGAGCTCTTGGGTTCTGGGATTCGGTGGCAGTACTGTCCTCTGCTTCCATTTACAGCCTTTGCTTCTGCCTCTCTTTTCTATTTTCCTTTCTTTTCTTCCTTCCTTCCTTCCTTCCTTCCTTCCTTCCTTCCTTCCTTCCTTCCTTCCTTCCTTCCTTCCTTCCTTCCTTCCTTCCTTCCTTCCTTCCTTCCTTCCTTCCTTTCTTTTTTTTTGGCTTTTGCAAGGCACTGGGATTAAGTGACTTGCTCTTGGTAAGTATTAAAGTGTCTGAGGTCACATTTGAGCTCGGGTCCTCCAGACTCCAGGGCCAGTGCTCTATTCCCTGTGCCACCTGTGGCATAGGGGATAGAGCACAGACCCTGGAATCAGAAGAGCTGAGTTCAAATGTGACCTCACACACTGGATGCTAGCTGTGTGACCCTGAGCAAGTCACTTGACCTCAATTGCCTCACACAATAAATGAATGACTGAATGAATTAATAAATAAATGCAGCCTACAGCTTGCCTCTCTGGCTCATGGTTGCTTGGGAATACCCCAGGACTCCCTGCATGCCAAGTTCTTCCCCTCCCCTCCATGCCATCTGCTTCTTCCTTTTCTTCTTTCCCAAGGCACTTCCTTTTTATCTGTTATTTTTTTACCTCTGTTACCAGAGGTTTCTGGTGCGATTGCTGTTTGATGCAATTCTTCTCTCTGGTTTCTAGATATAAGATTCCTAGGGAATCTGAACTTTCTCCAGTAATCAAAAGATCCCTGCCTTCACTATTGTGACACTGCAGTTAGTCTGGAATTTCCAGACATTTCTCATCCATGTTACATTATTCTAATACCTGTTAGTCGGTTTTCCTAGGACTTCCAGAAATCTATAGAATGGTCTAGGGCAAAGCTTCTGTTCTGTTCTCTTCTACTCAATTCTTTTCTATTCATGTCCAATTCCTGGAAAATGGTTTTTTAAATTTTACATACAAAAAAACCTCTTTAATAAGTATAATGCTATATATCCTTTGTAGAAAGCTATATGTGCACATGCATGTATTTGTATGTGTATGTACATATACATAATTTCAAACTTAAAGATTTCAATTTTCTATCATTTTCTCTGTGTTACATTTTGAATTTTTTTTAAAGATTAAAAACTTTGAAGATTAAAGAAGAGAAAGAGTTTGTGGCAGGGGGTGGTTCAGGGCTGGCAGCAAGTTATCTTTTCCCTGACATGTCTATCAGATATTATACTCTAAGAAGTATTCAGGGTAATGGACTAAGAATCATACCTGGTATATCCCCATTCTTATCCCCCCCCCCCTTAACTTTGGTCCATAGGATAAAGCATTTGCTATGATCTATGCAGTAGGAGAGCCAGGCTAAGAATCAAATCTAGAGTCAAATTCTGTGACTGCAAAGAAGTCATCTCCTCTCCCTGGTTAGGTCGTTAGACCAACAGACTACCATTTATGGCTTTGAAATAATGAGTCTAAGGATTTCAGTGCAGTGGAAAGAATAATAACTGACATTTATATGAGGCTTTAAGGTTTTCAAAACCTTTCCCATATCTCCTCTGATTTGACCCTGATGACAATCCTGTGATATGAATACTTTAGGTATCAATCATAATCTCCATTTGATAGATGAGGAAATCAATTTTCAGAGGGGTTAAGCGATTTACCCATGGTCACTTAGCCAGTAAATGTCAGAGGCCAGATTTGAACTGTTAACAAGAAAAATATCAGATTCCTTTGAGATATTGTTAACAGTTTAAAGAGGAAAGAGGCTCAAGATACCCGAGTTGTTGTTGCAACTCTGCTGCTACTTAGCTATGTGACCTTGGGCAACTGAATCAGATGAAACTATCTGATCCTTGAGGTTCCTTTTAGTTCTGAGATTTTATAATTGCATAGATGTCATTGCCAAGTCTCTCCTCAATTAATTTTCTACTAAGATTTTGTTGTACTAAGAACCAGGTCACTGGGAATTAGGAAGCCTGGATTCTAGTCCTGACTCTACCATATAGTAGCTGTGAGATCTTGGACAAATCTCTTCTTTTGTGTTTGCCTTTGCTTTCCCCTTGTAAAAACAACAGAATATAGATGATTATGGACAACAGGGCAGTACAGTAGATAGAATACTGGGCCAGGGAGACTCATCTTCTGAGCTCAGATCTGTTCTAGCTTACCAGCCATGTTGTGTGACCCTTTACCTCATTTGCCTCAGTTTCCTCAAATGAGCTGAAGAAGGAAATGGCAAACTGCTCCAGTATCTTTGCCAAGAAATTCCCATAAGAGATCATGAAGACTCAGACATGGCTGAAATGACTTAACAACAGTAAGTGGATAATGATGGTCTCTAAGGACCTTACCAGCCTTACGATCCTGGAATTTATTCTATAGACAATATCACATTAGAGTAAACCAAAGTTTTAACAAGCCTTATGAGAGATTGTTACATATAATAATCCCCACATTGTGTCTTCACTCCTTCCTTTTCCTTGCACCCAGTTATTGAATTATCTGTTTGAAAAAAGACCCAAGATGGATCATGGTCAGGGGGAGAAGAGAACATTTTCTATTTTCAATGAAAAGTTTCCTGCGGGGGGGGGGAATCATTTTTGATATGAACATTAGTGTGGTATTTCCAAACCCACACTAGTGCATTCTCAAAATTGCTATTAATTTTTCCCAGCCCACTGCCATTGTAAGAGCTACCAGACTATGATTATGTAGTAATTTACTTGCTAACTTTGCCTTCTCCATCAACAGTGTCATATATAATTGAACCACATGCTTGGGGGCTGGGGGAAAAGACACTTTTATACTCAGAGGTAAGTGAGCTTTTGTCTCAAGAAATAGCCCAGGAACCAATTTCAATGTTTGGTTGATGTCAGTGGGCATTATGACAAAGGCAGTCTAAATGAATAGCCAGCCTAGTGCTTCCAAATTCATCTGGAGAGTGCGGTTAGACTATGATGGATTTCTTAGCATAGTGGAGAGGAATGAGGGACCTTGGAAGCAGGAGGGACTTGGACTTCAAGTCATTTCTGAGATTTAAATTTTGTGTGATCCTGGGAGGGTCAGGAACCTCTCCTTAGCCCCAAGATTTCTCATTTTTAAAATGGAAATAATAATACATATATTACTAGGTGGTACAGTGAATAGAGTGCTTGGCCTGTTGCTGATGTTTAATCATTTTAGTTGAATCTGACTCTGTGACCCCATTTGGATTTTGTTGTTGTTGTGGGGGTTTTTTTGCAGATATACTAGAGTGGATTGCTATGTCCTGAGTTCAAATGTGATCTCAGAGACTTAGTAACTGTGTGACTGTCATCAAATCACTTAACCCTGTTTGCCTCAATTTCCTCATCTTTAAAATTAGCTGGAAAAGAAAATGTCAACCAAATGGAGTCAAAAAGAGAACAAACAAAGCTACCTATTTCTCTATGAGAAAAGTGTTTTGTAAACTTTAAGGTATTAAAGCAACGTGGCTTATTACTATTATTTGCCATAGGCATGTAAAGTGTTAGACTGGATATTATGATAGAAAATTAGCATTGTGTAAAATACAGTCATACACACCACTGGATTAGTTAAATAGTTAAGAAAAATAGAGCAAGGAAATCTATGACTTGGGGGGCAGGAAGATAATTTACAAAATATACTAATAGAATTTTCTTTATTTGGAGAGGAGCTAAGATGAAGTTATACCCATGTTTAGTAGGCAGAGGGGGAGCAGATGCAAATGAAGTCATCATTATCACAAATTTCTTTAGCATTTTTCTGTTTCATAAATAATCATAAGTGAAAATAGACAAAACAAAGATTATTTTTATTTTCAGGCTACTAAAGCATAACCATTTGATAACAATCATTTCAAACTAAAAATCTATATGACAATTTGGCTTGAATGTGCAAGGCAAGGCAATTAATGTGCTACATATTAAATTTAACTGGAGTTAATTCAATAAATATGTATTAAGCAAAGCCATATGCCCAAATACTTAGAGAAATTCACAGAAAGAGGAAAATATCTAAAGGAAGTTGCACCTGAGTTAACCTTGGAAGGAAGAGAAGGATTTCAGTAAGGTAAGATGGAAGCTATAGAGTAATGCCAGATTCAGGCAAGGTGTCTGTGAAAGCATGGAGTCATAGAACCTGGGTTCAAATCTCACCTCTGATTCCTACTATCTGTATGACCTTGGGCAAGTCACTTAAATTCCCTAGGTTTCACTCTCCTCATTTGTAAAATGAAGGAATTGGATAGAGGTCCCCGAGGCCCTTTCCAGATTTACATCTATGCTCCTTTGGCAGAAGCAGATGTGGGAAGGAGCAAAGAGTTCCATTTGGCTAGAACATGGACCTGATGAAAGCAAATGATGTGAAATAAAACTAGAAAAGTAGGTTGGAATAGATTATTAAGGAACTTTAAATGCCAGGTTGAGAAATCCAGTCTTTATTCAGAAGGCAATGGGGTGTTTTAAATGACTTTAAATGATCTTGGGTTGACTTTGCTTACTAGGGTTTTCTTACAAGCTTTCTGCAAATTGCAGAATTCCTTTTGTGCTTTATAAGACAATTTTGCTCATAATCTTCACCATCTACTTCTGTAGTGTTTTATAAATTTATATTCTAAACTAGTTTTTATCTTTGGTTGCCACATTTTAACCTGATGAAGTTGGATTTTTCTTGCTGATATGGTTTTTAGGCTCTTTTATTTAGTCTGTGTTGTGACAGTTTGATTTGCATGGGTTAAATTTCCTTAGGAAATAGTAATAGTCTATATCCATGTCTTTTTTTTAAATTTTGCTTCTCATGTATTTCAGGTGGGGTGGAATGTAGTGGCATTTATTATTAAAATAGTCTGGAATTGCCTAATTTTTGCTTTTCTAGTTTGATGTTGATTTTTGATCTTTCCTGTAACAAGATAGTGTTTGAATTGTACACAAACAGGAGGCTTGAGAGTGACTGCCATATTGAAAACCAATTATTTCTTGGTTATTAAAACAAAATCAGTTCATTTTTTATTTGTCTTAATTGATATTTAGCATATATATTACAATCTCTCTTCTTAAAAATAATATTCATGCTGCATAATCATGAGACTTCTTTCTGCATAGTCTATAAGCCTTTGATTATTTTCATTTTTTAACCTAAAACCTTTTTTTCCAACTATTTTCCCCAATCTTTCATTATTCCAGTCTTTTATTGAGGCCACTGAACACTAAACATATGTTGAGTCACTGTAATGCTGAGGTTCTTAAAGAGTTCTTCAGAGAATTTCTCTCCTTCCTTTTCTTTTGCAACTCATGTTGGCAATAAGCCACAAGTATTTTCATGGGATTCTTCTTCCAAATGCTCTTTATAAACATGGCAGTACAAGATGACCAAATGATCTGTGAAATGATATTTCTTTTTATTCCTGGATCAATCAGTCACTGAGCATTATAGAAGACTTCCAATATGCCAACAGTGTGCTATGCTCTGAGCATATAAAGAATCTCTTTTCTCAAGGAGTTTGCATTTCTACAAAAGTACATATATAAATCAATATCTAGAGAACTGATATAAAGAGAATAAATGTAAAGTATGAAAAATACAGAGCACTTTAAGGAGCAGGAAGGGCTTCATGTAGAAGGTAATGCCTGAGCTATGTTAACCTTATTAATATATGTAAGAGAAATAGAAAGTTGTACTTAATGGATTTGGAGGTTTTGTGCAATTATTTCTTTTGTTATACTATGTTATGAAAATATTTTTGACTCATAATTTAAAAGTAAAATAATTTTTCAAAAGTAAAAAAGGAGGGATATTATGAGATGGAAATGAGGAGAAAATACATTCCAGGCATGGGGGGAAGACCAATGCAAAGGTGTGGAGATGGGAGATGGTGTGTTATATGTGAAAAACAATAGATTCCAGAGAATAAGATGTGATGTAATATCCAGGGAAGTTAGGAAGCTGGGTTAGAGCCAAGTTGTAAAGGGATTTAAAAGCTAAACAGAAGAGCATCTTTTTGGTCCTAGAGATAATAGAGAGGCCATATCAGCACTTAGAGAAAATTACCTTGATGGTAGTGGGGAAGATGGAGTGAAATGGGGATGGGATGGATTTTAATGATGGAGAACAATTAGGAAGGACCCTGACATTATCTAGTAAGAGGAAGTGAAAGCCTGAACTCAGATGGTGGTTGCATTTGTAGAGAGAAGTATTAGAGATGAGGAACTAGAAAGAAAATTTAGCAATTGATTAGATAATACTAAGTCATGAACTGGAGAGAGTTATCAAAATGATGAGGTGGAAAATTGTCTGCTTATATTCATATCCCTTGACCAGTTATCAATTGTACTCTTATTTTTTATAAATCTGCCTCAGTTCCCTATATATTTAAGAAATGAGGCAAAGTCCATCTTTTTTTTTATATAAACAATATTTTTCAACTGATGCTATATAGGTAGGGGTAGGTGAAAGATATGGACTACCAAAGTCCCTGAAGAATTAAAATTGCAGGTTACCCAAAGTGCAGTGGTGAAGTGCAAATTGAGTACCAAAGTGAGGACTGAACATTATGCCAATGAAGAATTTCACAAGCAAAGAAGTGAACAGAATGTCATCAAAATGTGTAATGCGAAAAGAAAGGGGATCACCAAGAGCTAGGAGAGTCATCATGCTCCATTTATTGCCATGCAATGAGTATCCAGTTGGCTAGAGGAAGGACATAAACATATGGGTTGACCCTTCCAGGGAGGATTTATAGGAGGTCATGTTTAAGACCTGCAGACAATGGAAGAGTATATGGTTGCAACTGAATGTTCATTGAAGGAGTACCCACCTTAATGAGACTGTGGCTCCAGTGAAATATAAAAAGTAATGCATTGGGAGTATGTTGAAGATTTTTGAGCTGATGACTAATGTGGTCAGAATTATAGAAAAAGAATTTTACTCTGGCAGTTGTTTAAGGGTCTGACTATTAAGAGGTAGTCTCTGAGATGCAAGGAGACTGATTAATAAGTAAACTATTGCAGAAGTCTTGGCGTAAAGACCTGCATCAAAGTGGTAATGAAGAGAATGGAAAGAAAACAACTGAGAAATCACTTGGTCAAATAATAACATTACTGAGAATCTATTGGATGTGTTCATTAAGTGAAGAGGGAATTATGGTGAGAGAGCTATAAAACAAGTGGGAGGGAAATCTTTTTTTTTTTTTGGCATTTGTTTTAAGATGTCCTATAGATGTCATATTCTGGACAAAAGTTTCCTGATTTCAGAAATCTCTCTGTCTCTTTTGTCTCTCTCTCTCTCTCTCTCTCTCCCCCTCCCTCCCTCCCTCCCTCTCCCCATTCCTGTCTCTTTCTCTCCCTCAACTCTGTTAAAAAGCTGAGTACATAGAGCTCTGGGCCTGGAGTCAGGAAGACCTAAATTCAAATCCAGTCTTAGAAAATCATTCAGCTTCTATTTGCCTCAATTTCCTAAAGTGTAAAATGGGAATAACAGTAGCCTTCATATAGCAGTGTTCTTGTGAATCTCAAATGAGATGATGTCTGTAAACTACATAATATAACACCTGGCATGTTTTTGTTGTTTTGTCATTTTTCAGGCGTGTTCAACTCTTTTTGGCTCTACTCGGGATGATTCTGGGATGGTTCACCATTTCCTTCTCCAGCTCATTTTACAGTTGAAGAAACTGAGGTAAAAATTGCAAGTTACTTGCCCAAAGTCACATAGCTAATAAGTGTCTGAGGTCAGGTTTTTACTCAGGAAGTGGAGTCTTCTTAATTCCAAGTCCCTTGGCTCATAGTAGGTACTATATTGTTGTCATCTATCAATGCCTCTCTTCATAGTGAAGCCCTAAGTCAATGTTTTCTTTATCAATACACTCAGAAGTGGAATGGATATTGATTAAAACAAGGTGTTCAGTAGACAGTGCTTGGAAGCTACACTGAGGTCATAGATTTGTAGAATTTAGGGCTAACGTGATCTTGGAGATTATTTAATTGGATCCTTTCATTTTACAGATATAGAAACTGAGAATCAATGAGCTTAAGTTATATTGAATTATTTGTTCAATTCAACATAAAAGTCATCTATAATTTTATAATTCTTATCTAGAGTATACAAGCTTTTTGTTTGTTGTTTATTGTACTTGTATATTTTCTTTTTTTTTAGCTTTTTTTTTTGCAAGGCAAAGGGGGTTAAGTGGCTTGCCCAAGGTCACAAGGCTAGGTAATTATAAGTGTTTGAGGCTAGATTTGAACTCAGATACTCCTGACTCCAGGGTCGGTGCTCTATCCACTGCACCACCTAGCCGCACCTCTGCATATTTTCTTTTAAATCTACATTCCTGAAGAGGTTTTGCCTCTCCTCTTATCTAAATATGTAAACTTATTTTGGAAAAGGTACAGAAAATACTTTTAGAGACAGTTTGACAGTGGCTCCTTGGTACTGTTCATATGAAACATGTACCTTATCTTTAACCTGCCTTTAAGAATATTTTAATGTTTAAAAATAATTTAATAGATTTTTCCCATGATAGAAGGTGTATTGTTATCTGTGACTTAGAAAATACACAATGTCAAAAATTTACTGTGGATTCAGTAATGCTTTTAAAATGTTTTAATTCACAACAGCTTATACATAACAATTGAAAAATAGTTATTCATTTAGTCACAAGGTCTGTTTATTCAGCCTCATTGATTACATTGAGCAGTGAAATATATTTTGATAGAGCTAAACAAATAAAAGCCAAATGAGAATGCTTTGTGAGCATATAGGTTCTCAGTCCCCTTCCAAAAACAACTCTTTGGATAGTCATGAGCCCTGAGCAAAATAGATGTGAAATTTTAATCAGCTTTTTAAAAATTTTATAGAGAAGGAACCTGAGACCCAGAGAAGTTAAATGAAATAGAGGAGAAACATTTTGGGGTCAAATGATACATAAAAGAGTATTTCACTCAATTTTTATTAAACCACTGCTTGTTCAGGGTAGAAGTACACTGGTGGCTAAATGGAGTGTTGGGTGGAGAATCAAGCTGACATCTTTCTGAGTTCAAATCTGGCCTCAGACACTAATTAGTTGTGTGACCCTGGGGCAAGTCCCTTAAATCTGGGTACCTCAGTTTCTTCAACTGTAAAATGATCTGAGAAAGAAATAACAAACCCCTTCTTTGCCAAGAAAACCTCAAATAGGACCATAAGAGTCAGGCATGAATGAAAACACCAAATAAAAACAAGTACTATCTGATTAGTATCCTAATATAGAGAATTTTTGAGCAAAAACCAAACTGGAAATAAGAATAAAGTAGCAAATTATTTAATTAGAACAGAATAGCAAAGTAAATAACAAACAAACAATCATAATAGCAACTAGCTTTTTATAGTACTTAAAATTTGAAAAGAACTTAAGTGTATTAATTCATTAGCTTAAATAATGTGAAGATTCCCAGCTCATGATATGCACAGGGATATATATTTGCATGACATTGGAGAAGATAACAGATTCTCTGGAAGACTTGCTCTGAGGTAGAGCTCTGCCTCATATCCCAGCAAGAAACTCCTGTGTAAGTCAATAAAGCTTTATCTCCCCCAGTTCCTTGACCTGGTTCAAGCATTGTTACCTCTCTGCTGGGTGAGGCACCCTCTTAGGACCTAGATGTTTTCAATCTTGCTGGGTGACTATAACTCTCACTTACTGGGATTCATTTGTTGAGTACAGATTCCTATCCTACTCTGCCCCCCCCCCCCCCCCCACTAATCTTGTTCACTACCTTTTTTTTTTTGCTGCAACTTTGGTGAAAATGATGTCTTTCCTCTAAGATTTGGTCTACCTGGTTCACTTGCCCCAGACTTGTCAATATGTGTTTAGCATTGATCTTTCATGACCCATGGCCTCTGCCTGTGGCAATTTTTTCTCTTAATTGTTAGGGCAACTGATGACTATTTACTTCTTCTAAGCCCCAGAGTAGAAGCAATCCATGCTCCAGTTAGTTCCTCCACTGAATCTGTCTGAAACTGTGGAAATAAAACTGCACCTTTTCCCTTTTTCTTTTCAACTCTGATTATTCTCTGCAACACTAATCTGGTCATGCAAATGGACTAGAAGCTCAGGATAGTCTTCAGAAAGCATGGACAATGGAGATGAAGAGAAGGGTAGCTCATTGGATGCCTCTTTCAGTCCTCCTGCCCTTTCAAAGAGTTTTTCCTCCCCTTATAAAGTGAAAACAGTTTAAAATGTTTGAACTTCCCCTAGATAATGCCATGTGTCTTGTGCTCTTTGAGAATTCTATATCAAATCGACTTACAATTACTTCAATCCAATTAGTATTCTTAAAACAAGGGTAATGATTTTTTCCAAAGAAAATTCAAAACTTGATTTAACTTGATCCAACTTGATGTGAATCTATAAGCATATGCTCACAAGAACAGTTCAGGCTGGTTTTGAATCCTGGTGGCACACAGTGAATAATCTCATTTAAACTCAGCTGACCTGAGGAACATAAACACTAGGATTTAGAATAGAAATAAACCTTACAGATCTATCTTGTCCAGGAAGGGGGGGTCTTAACATGAAATACATGAATTTTACCAAAAAACCAAACAAACCCTATGTTGATAGCTACATTTTATTATCATTGATTTCCTTTATAATTCTATGCATTTCATTTCTTTCATTGAGAATCATTATTCCAAGTCCATTATTCCATTAGTCCCTTGACTAAAGGGATTCATGATATTTAAAAAAAATAGTTAAGGAGCCCAAATAGTCCAATCCATTGCTTTTGCAAAGGAGGAAATTGAAGTCCACAGAGGCTGAATGAGTTCTTCTGGGCTGTCCAGAGAACAAGGAATTGAGAAGGGATTCAAACTCCTATATTCTTTCCTTGTGTCCAGTCTTTATTTTATATAAAACAAACCAGTTTGGTGTTTGTAATCTGTAAATCAAAATGGTGACAAGCAAATTATCTCCTTCTGCCTCATCAGGAGAATCAAGATATAAACCTATAAGGATATTTTTTTACCTTTCCCTTGTCTTTCCTCTCCTCTCCTTTTCCCTTTCCTTCCCTTCCTCTTCCCTTCCTCTTCCTTCTCCTCCTTTCTTCCAATTCTTCCTTCTTTCCTAATTGTTTCTCACCCATGATCTCCTTTGGTTCTTCCTATAATCCAAGGAAATGGATAGTTAAGTATTATCTCCATTTAGCAGATGAGGAAATTGAGTCAAAGGAAGAGGGAATGACTTGCTGCAGTTCTTAGGGTTAAGGTGAATTAAATGAGAAAACCAAGCCTGGCCTCACCTATTCTGTATTATTTATGCTAAATAACATTGCATCAGCTATACTGTCAGTCTGGATCAGAAGTTATATACTTCTGCACAAACTGGGGAAAAAAAAGCAGAATTTAAAAAACATGCTGAGCATTAAGTTTCATTTTCCAGTCTCCTGGTTGATAGATTTATCTCATCTTGTTTTTGCACAAAGCTCTGTGTTCACTGGTTTTGCTAGAATCATATTCCATGGGCTTGTGGTCTAAAGATTTGAGGCCTTATTTTACTTGCTTATGCTCCACCTATCATGTGAACTAGCCCAATTACACAAAAAACCTACTGGGAGGATATTATTCATGTATGGGCAAACCTAGTTATGCATTGCCTTGAGTAGAAGAAAGGATGTAGTGAAAATCAAAAGCCCTCAGTTTTGCCACTGACTTGCTTTATAACCCTGGCTAAGTCTGAGACTCAGTTCTTCATGTTTAAAAGGAAGGAGTTGGGTTAGATGGAATACTAGGTCCCTTCCAGCTTTAAATTTATCATACAATGACCTCATGACCTTGGGAAAATTTCTTATACTCTCTGAGTTTTGAATTCATCATTTTAAAAATTAAATTGTTAGGGGTGGCTAGGTGGTACAGTGGATAGAGCACTGGCCCTGGAGTCAGGAGTACCTGAGTTCAAATGTGGCCTCAGACACTTAATAATTACCTAGCTGTGTGGCCTTGGGCAAGCCACTTAACCCCATTGCCTTGAAAAAAAATTATTAGACCAGAAAATATTTAATAAATCTTTAGTCTTCAAACATTCCATGAACCTTCTGGGATAAAACTTGAGTAAAAGAACATTCTAATATCTAGGTAAGATAAAATAAAGTCCAATTCTGATGCTGGTGTCTGTCATAGGCTTTGAAGGACCCACTGTTTTGGAGAAAATGTAGTTAGAAGCAAAATTAACCATAAAGAAAGGAAAAAAACCAGGTGAATATTGTAGAATTGTGGTCTTGTCCACTTGATATTCCCTATTTAATAAGAATAGAATTTGGGGGAAGGCATGGGGTTACTCAGATAGGAGAATGAGAAGAAAGGGTTTACTCCTTTTCCTAGAGAGACAATTTTCAAATTGTTAGTTTTATTGCTACCCATACTTACTAATTTTGATTTGAAAAGTAATAAGGAGGAGAGAAAGAAAGGAAGAAAAATAAAGGAGATAGGAGTATGTAAGAAAGCTTTCTGGAGTGTTCTGCTCAGATATGGGGAAATGGAACTGAAACTAGCAAATAACTGGTAAATAAGGCAGGGCAATTGGATGTTTTACCCAAGGACAAAAAAGTTGAAGTATGTAAAAGTGTAATATAATAAACTTTAAATGATTGGGCAAATTTTAGATTTGTTACATTCTCATTTTAAAGGCATTTATATACTAGAAGTTTAGAAACAATTAAGTTTAGTACCTAATTGGTTAGAATAATTAATTTAAAAGGAAAGCTACTCAATGGTGTGCTTTTCTCCCCCCATAACTGAATTCCAGGTGACCTACTTCTGAGATTAACCTAGGTTAATTAACCCTGCTTTCACCTGAGAAATACAAGTTTTGTGATGTGTTCTAAGATACTATTTTATTATCTGATGTCATCTTCTCTGCCTTCTTCCTGAGACTGCTGTCTCAGGGTTTGTCTGTCTATCTCTTTTTCTCTTTGATGGGACAGGTGACAAGGAGTTCTCCCACAGAGATGGTACCCTAAGGTCACCTAATCAGAGCTGTTATTCTTTTCTCTCCCTTATGCATCTGTTAATCCTTGGGTCTTCCCTTTAAGTCAAATGCTTTTTATATTAATTCTCATATTATTTTCATATCATAAGTTACAAATTTCACTTGAGGGTGCATTTTATACTTTTGCTCCAGGTGCCTACATTTCTAAGTATGGCTCTTCCAAGTAGATCAATGGAATACCAGGGGCTAGGAAGTTATATTGAGGATTGGAAGCTGATGATTTCAAGGTCCCCCAGTGCATCCCTCCCTTTTTTACAACCAATGTATCTTCTTTCTGACTCAGAAGGTTTGATGTGAGCAAGAGCTGCTTTGGTATTTGTCAGCACTAGTTCTAACTTGTGGAGTTGAGATGATTTGGCCTGCAAAATGCCAAGGAGAGAGAATCAGTACAGCTCAGATATTTAGGTGATTATCCAGTTCTTAAAAATTCCATGATTATGATTGGTCAAAACTTTAGTAAAGACTCTCTGGTATCTAGGTAAAGATTCAGGTTCAGTGAGTCAGGTGAAATAAACTCACATGGGAAAGCAAATGAACATGTGTGTTTGATGCAATAGCCCTAAGGAGAGCTATGGTTGGTTTGCTGGAGAAGGGAATGAAGGTACTGCCTTGGTCTTTGTGTGTCAAGTCAATAAGGATGACCCTAATTGAGGAAATTTCAGATAATGATAATACGAAGGCAGCTCTTCTTGATAGCCTGGGGTCAAATTGTTTTATATTAGTAATAATAGACATTGTGGAGCCTTCAAGTCACCTGGAATAGTCAGCTACCTTAATTAGCCTTTACCTGTAAACACCCTTGACTTTCCTATGCTTTAATACAGTCCTTTTTCCACTGTGGAGTAACTCCAAACTTTTCTGCAGAATGGAAAGGACACCAAACTAGAAATTAAAAGACTAGTGTTCAAATCTCAGATTAGTTTGTGTCCTTGCATGTCCCTTTATTCCTCTAGGTTTCCCTTTCTTCATTTGGAAAAGTAGGAATTTGCTTAGATGGTGCCTCAAATCCTTTTCACTAATGGAGAAATTAATATTATGCTGTATCATTTAATAATTGGTTCTACTCTGTGTTTGGCCCTGTTCCCCATTTTGTTAGGGCCCCATTTTGGGGCTGATCTGAAAAGTCTTAATCTGAGTGAGTTTAGGGGTTTGGGTGAAAGGTGTAGTCCCTGAGATAGCTGAGTGTCTAAGCTTCTAATTAATTTAACCTAGTCACTTCTGTTTTATTACCTCTTTAGACAAGTTTAGGCTGAGCCTTTCTCCAAAAAATAATTCTTTAGCCCTTGTCTCTCCTTGTAAAATTAGGAGTAGTTTGATCTCTCTCAAGGGGACCTAACTGGGTGATCCTGATTTAGGTGGTTATGATTTTCTAGTCATGATTACAAGTAGCAGTTGAACTCCTTAAAACAATTAACATTCCTTAATTGTCAGAGAGTGGGGTTATATCCACACCTGAAGGCCAACTTATCTTTCCCAGTTATAGCCAATTGTGACATTACCCAACCACCTAGAACTCCTCCTTCTCTGGGACTTAATGAAGCTGATTTTTTTTCCCCTCCCTTCATGGTCACTGACATGACTGAGACCAGTCTGATTTATCTTATTAGCAGTTTATATGCATCATTCCTTTTTTTGTTGTTGTTTTGCTAGGCAAAGGGATTAAGTGACTTGCCCAAGGTCACACAGCTAGATAATTCCACATACCTGCCCTACATGCATCACTCTTAATGGATTATCTTGTTTGGAGGAAACTGCCTTAGTCTGCCTTTGTTGCATTTTACTCACCACACTAATAGCATTCTATTCTATCCTTTTAAACATTCTATAATTCTTATTCTCTAATTTCTCTTTTTTATTCCTTCCTGTCCCATAAGCATCTACAAGAGTAGCCCAATAATTAGCAGTTGATTGATTGACAAAATCAATGAAATGTGTGCTTCTCCAAGAATTTTCAGCTGGGGAACTTGTTGGAATATATAAACTCTGGTTTCCAGAGAGTTTTCGTCATAATCCTGCTAAACTGCCACTCTTGGGAAGAGAGAGACTGAAAGACAGAGAGACAGAGACAAAGTGAGATAAGAGACAGAGACAAGCAATACTCCATAATAGTTAATCATGACACAATGTTGCTATTAATGCACACAATGTTCTAGTTCTGCTCACTTCACTCTACATCAGTTCATGAAAGTCTTTCCAGAATTTTCTGAAGTCCACCCGGTTATGATTTCTTACAGAATAATAGTACTCCATCACATTCATATACCATAACTTGTTTAGCCATTCCCCGATAGAGGCATCCCTCAATTTTCTATTTTTTGCCACTACAAAAGTAACTGTCAACATTTCTGAATATGTGAATCTTTCCCCTTTTTTTTATGATCTCTTTGGGATGCAGATCTAGTAATGATATTACTGGATTAAAGGATATGTACAATTTTATTGTCCTTTTGGCATAGTTTCAAATTGCTCTCCAGAAAGATTGAATCAGTTCACAACTCCACCAACAATGCATTCTTGCTATCTTGCTATTCTTTATTAGTTATACCTCTTACATTTTATTCAATCACCTTTTTTTGCTTAATTTTTTAATGACATCCTTTATTTCAGTTCATAATTCCTTGACAAATGTATTGTTACTTACTTGCACATATCCCTCCATTGATCTCTGGTTGATATTAATTTAAAGTTCCTTGAAGATAGTAATATTCTGCAATTTGTAGTTGAAACAATGACACCTAGAGAATACTGGAATTAAATATATGGAATTTTTTTTCATGCAGAAGATTAACATTTAATAAACATAATTTTCCAAATGCAATCTAGCCAACTTTTTATTCTTTATTTAATTCTGGGTCCAACTCTTTTACCTTTTGTATTGTTTGTCAAAATGCTCTGTGACTTGTCCATTATCATAGTCTGAATAATAGGTATTCTTCATCCACTTTGTTTTACCTGTATGGATTTTCCTGCGTGAAATTTTGTTTTAATCCATAAACCAAGGCAGGAACATAACAACCAGATTCTAGAATGAAGCAGGAAAGTCTTGATTCCCTAAGGTAGAGAAAAATGACTGCCTTTCTGACTACATATTTTTAGAGTCAGGGAATGAACTAGGAAACCCACCAGATATCATTGTTCACAGTGGGATATTAAAAAAAGAATTGGAAGTTGTCACTTGGCACTTCTTATGGTGCCTTTTGTCAAATTGCAGACACAAAAGGATAGAAAATGACCATTTTTATAGTTTCTATTTTCCTTCTTTTAAATACAATTCAATACATCATGAATCTAATGACATTTTAAGAGTTTAAAGTCTGTAGTGCTTGTCAAAGCATCAATCATTTAAAATCTAGGCCACTATAACCAACAATGACTCAGAATAAGCACACAGTTCAAGATGTGAGAAAAATTTTTTTTCCCCTTCCTCTTGCTTGGATTGATCATTTAAATTGTGTCAGACCACTGTAACCAAAGATAGCCTATAGAAAATTGGTGACTAGACTCTAAAGGCCTAGGAAGAACAGAAGATTAGAAATAGATTTGTAATGCAAATTGGAAGCCCATTTCTTGCCACTTCCTAACTGTGTGACTTAGGTCAAGCCACTTGATTTTTTTAAGCTTCAGCTTTCTTATCTGTAAAATGGGAAAACAGTACTTATATTATTCATTACCCAGAGTTATTGTGAAGATTAAATGTAATAATATCTGTGAAAATGTTTATCAAATATAAAATATTACACTAGTACCATTGCTAACTTTTGGCAATTAGTATTTCAGGTAATACCAAGTTCTTATTTGTTTCTATAAATTTTAAATAAATTTTAAATTGTGTTAAAATCTGCAAAGAACCCGAGCTGATGCCACTAATCCTGTTTATCTTTAGGAAGATTATTTTGAAAGAAAAAGCATAGCAATCAATTCTTTTATTTCTGGGTAAAGAAAAACCACAATATTTCTTTTAGTAGAGATAACTCCTTAACTATGGGAATGTCAACCATAATATATTACTGTAGCCTGCTGCCACAAGTGAGAAGGAGAATTTCAAAACTATAGAATCAGGGAGTTGGAAAGAACATCAGAAATCTAGTGGGATCCTCTCATTTTTGCAAGAAGGAAAGCTGAGGTCCAGAAATTTAAATGATTTATTCAAGGTCACACAACTAGTCAACACAGGACTCTATCTGCTACACTGAACTCTCAAAAATGCCAGTTTTCTAACAGAGAAGAGAGAGAGAGAGAGAGAGAGAGAGAGAGAGAGGAGATGGCAAACAAGAAGCCAGGGAGTCTGACTAAATAATGTTGTTATCTAACAATATTATCATAACAAAAGTCAATAATTAAAGGGGTGGTTAGTGAACTTGCAGATAAAGGAAATAATGATCACAAACAACCAGCATGTCTTCATCAAGAGCAGGTCATGTGAGATAAATCCTCATTTTCTTCTTTGCAAGAGTTACTAGACTAGTTAAATAGGGAAATGCTTTGTGTATAGTTTCCTTAGGTTTTAGCAGAGCAATTGATGAAAATTTTCATGCTCTTCTTTGGCAACTTAAACATTCATCATTGTTCTGGTCTTCCATAAGCAACAACTTCATGCTGCTTCAATCATCCGCAGGGATGGGCATCCTTTACATATCATCATTACCATAACCACACAATTTCCATGATGTTGAACTTTGACAATTTCTTTTAATCATAATCTCCTGTTCTGTCATCTCTCCTCTTTGCCTCCTGAATTCTGGTCTTCATCCTGACTGTAATGTCTGGTCTCTTCCTCCTTCCCTCCCTACCCATGAATTCTTCCAGGCCATAGTCACTGCTCTGAACTCCCTTCTCTTTGGTCTGGACTCTCTAGTTGAACAATTCAGCAATTCTTTATCCTTCATTCTTAATTCTATAATCTTTTTTCCCTATAGTCACAAATATGTATACCATACACATGTGTATACATATATGTGTGTGTGTATAAACTAATTTTCAACCCTACCAACCTCCTTTTCAGTGTCAACTCAGAATGACTTGAATGTCCTTCTTAAGGCTTTATTTTTTATTCTCTTTATTTTGTTCTATATTGTCTGTTGTCATTGTATAATTTAAGGTCTCAGAAAGTTGGGAAATAGAATTATGAAAGGCAGGGGAAAGCAGTACCTCCTACAGGATGTAAGGAGAGGAAAAAGATAGATCCATGAAAGCAAAAGTACAGAGTCAACAAGAGGCGATCATGCCAACCAATATGGATAAGTGATGAAGACTGGGTCAGAATGAATATTGTGGAGTTGACAGTTGAGAATAATTATCTACTGGCAGGGCCAGGGAATTTGGGGATTTTTGACCAGACACAGTAGGGTAATTGTGCTTCTAAAGTAGTTATCTTAATTTTGAGCCTGAAACCTAATATTCATTCCTCATAGGACTTCTCATTCATTATAAATTGTTTCTTGAAACTTAAACTTTGGAAAATTTTCTTTGCCAGAAAAATTCTCAAACATACTAAAACAGATTTGTAGGCTTTGTTTTATTTTCCTAGTTATAAAACAAAACAAAACAAAAATCAACAACAACAAAAACCCAAGATCTTTCTTTTAGGGCTTGCTGTTACCTTGATTTCCAAAAATGAAGGGCAATTTTTCAGGTGAAAAAGTGGCTGATTTAACTGAAGAAAGAAACTGTTTGCATATATGATTTTCCTTTTATGAATACTTGGGAAACATAAAAGAACCATTTTACACAGCAGTAATTCTGACATCAGATTTTAGACTGCTTTAACAAGACTTGTGAATTGTGTAAAAGTCTTATCAAATTGATAGCTCTGAGAATCTTTCTCTGGAAGACTAATGCATTAAAGCTTAATTGGATGGGCCTGTAAGATACAAAGAAGAGAATCAGAGTTGGACAGGGGCTTATTCCATAATTGTGAATTAATTGATGGACTATAAATGAATCAATATATCCTTCTGACTGGCATGCAGTCAGTGCGGAATTAACAAAGGGGCCAGCACTATGGATTAAATTTATGTTTCCCATGGCTTTGCCTGTTCCCAAGTAGCAACTGTCAGACACATTAAATGGTAAACATCTTCACAGCCTTCCGGCAGGCAATATTAAAACAAGATGACTGCTTCCTTTTCTTGAAGCTATAATTAATAGGAACAAGCCAATCATCTGCTTTAGTGAATCTAAATTGTGGTGATGGAACCAGATATGTCTGGGAGTGGACATCAAATCTTGAAAGAAAATGAGCCAAGAGGAGAACAGGAGAAACATTCTTCTATGTAAGGAGAAGCTAATGATAGATTATCTCAGCCCAATATAGTCTGAAATAGGCAAAACATCTTCCCTGAAGCCAATTCATAGAAACAAGGTCTTTGTTAAAATTCATCAACATCTTGGCTGACTTCTATGTTGTATTGAAAGGCAACTTCCAATCCTTTGGAGCTGGTAGAGGCAAATCTGGTATCTACTCCCTTATTCTGCCTTACCTGAGCTCTCTTTCAAAGTCTGAGAGCTCTCCATTCCATATAGTGCTGTGAGCAGGGATCAAAATGAAACTCCCTATTTTTAATCCTATTTCTCTTCCTAGGGAGAAGAGTTACTCTATTTTCTTCCTGACTTCAGTCAAAAAAACTCTGCCTTTAGTGTACTTCCACACAGGTGGGATGCAGTACAATTACCATAATTATTTGTTAGAATGACATAGGAGTCATTTTCTTCCCCTGTTAAAATCAACTGCTCCTCTTGCTAGGCAAATGAAAGAATTAATTGATTTCAATAAAAGAACCATTTAAACCTGCTCAGCTATTTGCCTTGGAAAGCCAAAAAATATAAATAAAAAAGTAGCTTTTTATTATGAAAAAGTCCCCTAATGTGCATTTGATATTTATATTCTGAATCATTCAAAATTTATTCTCAAGAGACATTTTCTATATTAAAAAGTATTCATTTCATCAGATTTAACATCATTTGTAGGTACCATAACTGAAATACTTAGGATTAAATTAAGTTACATTTATATAATTGACTGCAAAAAATTTTGGTAGCATTTCTTAACATACAACATTAATAAAGAACATGAGAAAGTGCTACAGGATAGGGCAACTTCTGGGGCAATTTATGGTAAGATATGGATTAAGTCACAGGAGACAGTGGGATTGTCTGTGGGATGAGATTGTGAAATGCATTGTTGGAAGGACTATCTGCATTGATGCAATCTCAAATCCACTGGAGAATTGGAGTAAAGCTAGATCCTGATTAGTGCCAATAATGAGTCTTCTGAAGTGGTCCCATTATTGGAATTCACATTGCATCTAATAATGTAAATTTAAGAATGAACAAACTCTTCAGAGGATTCATTATTCCCACTCTTTGAGACCTATGAACTGTTTCTTTTTACAGCAATTTTATCTATTTAGGACTAAAAGGAAGGTTTCTAAATAACTGAATCATGTTCAGATTTCTGGTGCATCATAGTATGCTGCAAGAAGAGAGATACAGTTGTAAGATTTTATCTTCAAAGTTTGTGTTACATCTCTAGACCTTAGGAGAGTTTGGTCTTCCTTTGTTGTTGTTGTTCTGATTCTTCTTGACCCCATTTGGGGTTTCTTGGCAAAGATCCTGGAGTGGTTTGCCATTTCTTTCTCTGACTCATTTACAGATGAGGAAGTGACAGAGGTAAAATGACTTGCCCAAAGTCACACAGCTAGTATGTGTCTGAAGTCATATTTGAACTCAAGAAGAGGAATCTTCCTGATTCCAGGCCTATCCACTCTACCACCTAGATGCCCCCTTAACCCTTCTCAAGATTCCCTTAAGGCACAATCCAAGGAAATTGGGTTGGAGATAGAATCTAAGTTTCATTTTACAAAGAAACACATGGCTAACACTTTTGGAGTTCAGGCATCTTTTCATTCATTCAAAGATTCTGTTCCCATTCTGTCTCCATATTCATAGGTCCCTAAAGTGCTGTATGGTATGCATATGAACTCAGAAGAGATCTTAGAGATGACTGGAGTCAAAATATTTACTTTATGGCTAAAGCAACTGAGGCCCTGAGATATGAAGTCACTTGCTCAAGGTCAAGTAGGTAGTGAATAAAAAGCAAGGCTAGATTTCTAACCCAAGTTTTCCCTCTTTATGTCCAGTTTTATTTCCAAATGAAATTAATTTATACTTTTTGTTCTCAAGACATAAGACACCTGGGAACCCTTGGGGTTGTAATAAAATCAGAGTTGACAGAGCCAAATTGATTCTGTGATTCCTTCATGACTTTTGTCCATTTGACGCAGATCCTGGTAACTAGAAATGGAACAGTCCACCTCTCCCCTCCCCATGAATCCCTCTAGATATACTAGATATTCATTCTGCTTCTTCTCTTCCTACATTTCTCTTTTAGAGAAGCCCTGGAACCAGCACTGGCTAGACTTAGAAAAGAAACTCTGAGTTCTTCTGGGGACTGGGAAGGAATGGGTCCTTCATATTGTGGCCATGGAAGCTTTAGATGGAATGCCATCTTGCTTTTGGTGTGCGGGGAAATTGATTCTCAAAGGATGTTTTCCCTACTTCCAGGACTAATAGTATGGTTCACAGTCCAAACCTGCTTCGACTATTATAGAAATCTATTCACTATCCCTTAAAGTATTTTGTCATTTCTGGAGGGATACCATCTTGTTATACAACCACTGCTGCTATACTGCTATACACTTTGGGCAGGCCACCTTCAACAACTGCTTCACAAGATGATATACTCACAAATCCAACATTCATATAAGGAGCTACTGGGTTGGGCCTATCATCTAACACCTGTATGGGTTACATAAAATTATAAAGTTGGAAGGGACCTTAGAGGTTGGTTGGTTGAACACCCTCCTTCCAGGTAAGTAAATTTCTCCTTGGATTTAGGACAATCTAGATTAGTTTGGTGTGTTGGAAATCATTGGGGCCAGATAGAGGACTAGATGTTGGGGATACTATGAAATTTAAATAGCCTCTATCTTCCAAAAAGCTTATATTCTAATGATGTATACATAATATGCTTAAAAAATACAAAACATGCTTAAAGTACATTCAAGGCAACACTGGGGGTGGGGAAAGCTGGTTAGAAGAAAATGCAGAACGGCCTGGGGTGGAAGGAGATGTCTGAGTTGAATCTTACAGGAAAGTATGCCAAGAGGTGGTATAGAGCCAAATGTGAGGAAAAGTTGTTGAAGAGGCTTGAGGATGGGGAAAGAGTGTTATGTGGAGTTAGAAGTCCTAGGTTTGAGTCCTTTTTTCTATTTAATATCAGTAGTAATTGGGTGGCATAGTGGTTAGAATGCTGGGTTGGAAATCTAGAAGTCTTGTATTTGTGAATTCAAATTCAGCCTCAGGCATTTCCTAGCTGTGTTGTGTGACCCTGGACAAGTTACTTAACCCTTAGTGTCCTCTTCTGAAAAATGAACTGAAGAAAGAACTGGAAAACTACTCCAGCATCTCTGCCTAGAAAAACCTCTTATGGGATTATGAAAAGTTGAACATGTATGAATAATATTCAAAATTTTGTGTATATATATTTCTCTGAGATTTACTTTCTATATCTATTGAATGAATGAATTGAACTTGATAATCTTTAGGATCTTCTAGCTCTAAATTTATGGTTTCTAGACAGATGTTTTACTGAGTTAGGGAAAGAAAAATAATCTTGCTTCCTTATACCCCCAAACAACTAAGTAATCTATTTGTTCATCATAAATTATTTCAGCTGTCCTGGATAAAAGCAGAACAGATTAAAAAGAGTTGACTGTCAATCCCTGCCTTCTTGGAGTGGTATATGGATTGACCTCATTCACTTGGGCAGGGGCAATTTAATTAAGCTAATTAATGAACTAAACTATTACTTGCATATTTATTAGGTATATACAACACCTAAATGATCAAATTTATCATAACTGGAGGAATTGGGTATATGTTTTTTATTATTGTTGTTTATCCTTTGTTTTCAAAGAGGGTCAGTATGATGATTCAATGAGTGTGTGAATTGGATTTGATTAGACTTGCTCATCATCAGCCTTTCTCTTTTGGAAGACACTGGAAGGCCAGGGACAAGACAAAAGTGTTGCAGTGGATGCAGTAGATAGATGACTATGGTACCTTAGATTATCTGACCAAACTCTTAGTGTTCCACAGTGCCTTCGTTAACAGTTTGAACTGTTTAACTGTTTGAACAAATTTTTCCTCATCTGCCAATTCTGCAGGAGGTAAACATCCTCCTAACTCACTGATGGGTTTTAGATCTGTGGGTCACCTTCAACCTTGTTTATCTTGCTTGTCAAGACAGTTTTTTTAACTGGTGTGGCCACTGCACATGCAAAAACTTTTTGGACCTTTTGAAATATGTGCTATTTCAAAGATATAGGCTGATTGGTCCAACTAGTGCCTTCCCCTACCCCATACATTTTCCATTCTGTTTCAGCTCTCCTCTCCACTATCTATTTCCCACTTCTCTCCCTTCCTTCTCTCTGAAACTTGGCCATCCCCCTTTCCCATCTCTATCTCCTTTTCTCTTCCTTCTCCTTCCCTTCTTCCTTTCCTGATCAGTTGCTCTCTTCAGAGACTGGGGGCTGGTGGTGGAAGGGGATGTGATTTCATTTGCATTCAAGTATACCTGATAAAAATCTCCTATGCACAAAGCACATAGGTAGTTGTTAAGTTGGGAGAGAGACACAATGGCTGCCCTTAATGTCTATGTCACCTAGAAGAGAGATAAGACACAACTAAAGCACAAACTATAATGCAGTAAATACCATTTGACATGTATAAACAAAGAGAACTAGAGAAGGGAGAGGTTGCATCTAGCAGAGGAGATCAAGGAAGCCTTTGAGGAAAGGGTAACATTTCAGCTGGTCCTGGACAAATAGGATTCCAAAAGATGTAACTGCACAGGAAGGTCCTGATATATTTTGCTGTATAGCAGGAAGAACACTGGCTCTCAAGTCAGAGGGCCTCTGTTCTAATCCTGTCTCTGAGGCCAACTAGCTGTGTGACCTTGGGCAAGTACTTTCATCTCCCTGGACCTTAGTATCTTCAACTGCAAAATGGGAGAATTAGATTCAATAACCCCTGAGGGCCCTTCTGATTCTAACTCTATGAATCTCTGGTGAAAAATAAGAGCTTACTATGTCCCTTTTGTTTCTTGAATAGGAATGATAAAGAACAGCATAGGAAGTAATCATTTTTCATAGAAAGAGGAGATTTTTTTGTCTCTGTTGTATAAATCAAAATTATAAGGTAACTATTTTATAATTTCTTTGGTTTTTACAGACTTCTTATGCAAATGTGATTTCTTCTTAATTAACTTAGATAACTTTTTCCTTTTTAAAAAAATAAAAGTGAAGCAAACTTCTGCAAAGAGCTGATATCATTCTGTCAGTGGAAACCATCTGCTGCAATGAAATTGCAGTACCAAGGGGAGCCTCATCTTGCTGGTCCATAGCAGTCAGCCAGTATAATAGCAGAGTTTTTCATTTGGAAATTGCATTGTAATTGAATATGTTTTGACTTTTTCAAAATTCAATGAAATGTTTGGGTGACCCTTCGCTAAGATGGCTGGTTCTTTCAGTTTTCTCATAGCTGTTGGGTTCTATAACCTGATGACTCTAATGGACTTAGAGAAGTTTAGAAAACAAGATTAATGCTATAATCTATCCATCAATAAACTTTATTAAGGTCCTACTATGTGCCAGTACCTGAGCTAAGCTCTGGGACTAGAAATATAAAATGAAGCAATCTCTGCTGCCAAGGAACTTAATTTCCTTTGGAAAGAACAGTAACTTGAGAGTGGTGAGCTGAAAAAAATAGAGGTATCTCTTGGATACATTGAAGATCCAGCTATGGGATTGATAAAATGGAGAACAAATTATTGGCAGAGTTTTTCTCCCAAAAATATAAGTACCAGAAAGGGGGGTCTGGAGTATGACTGGTTGGTGGATAAGAGAGGTTAAAATGGGATGGGCAACACAGTGTGAGCCATCCTTGTATTGGTTAGAGGAATTTGAGCAGAGGCTGAGTGGTGGGAGGCAATAACTGCCATCTTGTTTAGTCTTGGGTCTTTTCTGTTTTATTAGTTCCATGGAGTTTATAGGATACATGCTTGGTTCAACAAGTTAAGTCAAGAACCATTATTAAATACTTGCTATGTGCCAGGCACTGTGATCTTATTTGCTGGAGCTACAAAGAAAGCTTGAAAGCTCCCTTTATATTAGGGGGATGTGGGGAGACAATGTATGAAAAATAAAACTATGTGCAAACAAAATATATCTTTGTAAGTCCCTGTTTGTTGTTTTTACCTGTACATTGTGTCTAGAATGGGAGAAGCATGCAGTGATGATAAATTGGGTCAGAGCCAGTCTAGCTCTGCCATTTTGGAATTGTACCAGATGGTCCCCATCTCATTAGAAGAGCTCTTTAGGGAGATCACAAATACCTAATACTCTGTAATTGCATTTAAAATGCATGGCAGACAGATTACAAACTCCCTAAAACAGGATCTCTTAATCTTTTTGTGTCATGAGCTCCTTTGACAGTTTAGCAAAACTTCTGGACATCTCTTCAAATACATAAAATACACAGAATTATAATTGAATACAGTTATCAAACTTTTTTAAATTTAAGAATTCTTCCTGTAATAGAATAAACACTGTTTTATCCAGGATGACCCCCCCCCCAGGAAGTAACTATGAGTCTCAGAATATTTGATTCAAAGCTTTACCATTGGCCATAATAGAGCAGCCAAGTTCTTAAATGATTTAGTTAAAGCCAGACTATGTTGAGGTGGTGTTGCTTTTCTTGAAAAACTGTTCTGTGTATATGTGACATTGGGAGGGAAAGGTCACCCAAGTTTAAGGTCGTACTAACTCAAAGCAAAAGATAATTAATTTAATTGCATAGTAAAATAAATGACAAGGAAAATGACTACTGTACAGAGCAGACTATACTCTCCCATAAATGACGACATCACAATGGAAGAAGGAACATGTGTAGGAAATATGTGAGGATAAGAGACATGTGGGGAACATGTATAGAAAGGGTATCTTCATAGGGAGAAGATATGGCTAGGGAGTGTAGCAAAGATGACTCATGCTAGGAGCACCACCTCCCTGGTAGAAGACCTCCATGGTCATTGGTGCTTCCTACTGCCATCATCTGTTGGTCATTTTCCACTACTGGACACTTCTGGGCTGCAATGTCATTTATTGATGTTTGACCTGAGGTCAATTATAGGTAGCCCTGTACTGCTGCCTCCTAATTCTTCACTAGACTTCAGGTATTGTGTAGACTTTCCTCAAGGGAGAACTGAATTATGAAGGAAGCCAGGGATCCATGTGGAGTGGAGGGAACACATTCTAGATATGAGGAATGACTAAGGAATTTGCATTTTATTCCCAAGTCAATAAGGATTCTCTGGAGATATTGAGCAGAGGAATGACAAAATTATATTCTACTTTAGGAAGATTATGTGGAAAGTGAATTTGAGAGGGGAGAGATTGAGAAGAGGCAGATCACTTAGAAAGCTATTACTATAGTTCACATGGGAGATAATAAAGATCTGAACTAGAGTAAAGGCAGGAAGAATAAAAAGGAGACAGAGGG
Organism: Macrotis lagotis; assembly: GCF_037893015.1. NCBI lineage: Eukaryota > Metazoa > Chordata > Mammalia > Peramelemorphia > Peramelidae > Macrotis > Macrotis lagotis. The sequence continues at coordinate 85,137,907 of NC_133661.1, read as the reverse complement.
TGAAGGCATGTGAAGATGCCAAGTCTTGGAAAGCTTTAGGTAGAGATAAACTCTCAGTCAATAAATATTTATTAAGAATCAACTATGGGGTGACTAGGTGGTGCAATGTATAGAGCACCGGCCTTGGAGTCAAGAGTACCTGGGTTCAAATCTGGCCTTAGACACTTAATAATAATTACCTAGCTGTGTGGCCTTGGGCAAGCCACTTAACCCCATTTGCCTTGCAAAAACCTAAAAAAACGAATCAACTATGTTCTAAATCCTGTGCTAATTGATGGGGATACAAGGAAAGGTAAAAGATAATTTCTGCCCTCATGGAACTCATGTTTGCAACATGCAAACATCTGAATACAAATAAATAAACTATGTATCCAATGAACTGGAGATAACAAAAGGAAGGCACTAAAATTAAGGAAATTAGGAAAAAACTTCTTTTAAAAGTTATATCTTTATCTGGGGCTTAAAGAAAGATATGGACTTCTGGAGTAGATTCAAGATGGCAGCATGAAGTTAGCATACTCCCAGAGCTTTCCCCTAAATAATATTAAATGAAGCCTGTACACAGATATTAAAGCTATAGATCCCACTAAAAATTTTAAAAAGATTGAAATAAATTTTCAATTGTAAACATAGTAGAAGATCTTCAGGGAAGGTCTGTCTCTTTCAGAGAAAAGAAGAAGTAAAACCCAGCTAGATACAGAGTAGGAAAGCTAGTTGTTGGCTCTTAGCCACAGTGCAGTCCAGGTCCTAGCTTCTAGACGGCAACCCAGGTCCCAGCAGCTATATAGCAGGCCAGCAGGGAGGGTCCCAACCCCAAACAAAGCCTGAACACTAGAGCAATAGATAGAACTGGATTGAGAACAAACCACTGCATAGGGGTGCCTGGACAGAAAGGAGGAAACAACTCTCCATAGACAACACTTTGGCAACCTATAAGCCAGGGATCAGACCCCAGTCCCAGCACAAAAAGCTCAGATTATACTCCCTATACTGCAGGAGTAGAGCTCAACAATCAGAATGAACAAAAAAATCAAAAAGAGTGCTAACCATACAAAGCTACTATTCAGTTAGAGATGATAAAAATGTGTCTCAGAAAACAAAAGCAGTAACAAGTTACCTGTATGGGAAGTCTTGAAGGAATTTATGAATTGAATTCAAATCCAACACCTCATGGAAGAGCTTAAAAAAGATTTTAAAAACCAAAGAAGAGAGGAAGTAAATAAAATGAAAAAAAATTGAGAACTATGTAGGAAAAATTATGAAAAAATTGACCAAAGAGATCAATTCTTTAAAAGTAAAAATAACAACTGGAAAATGAATGGAACTCATCAAAAAATAAAATCAATCAACTGGAAAAAGAATATGACTCATCAAAAATCAAAATTGACCAATTGGAAAGGGAATGCAACTCATCAAAAAATAAAATTAACCACCTGGAAAAGAAAATCAACCCACTGAAAAGTAAAATGAAATGGAAAAGGAAATACAAAAGCTAACTGAAAAAAATAAAGTCTAAAAATCAGAATAGGACAAATAGTAATTAATGAATCTATGAGACACAAAGATTCCATCAAATAAAATCAAAAAGCTGAAAAAGTTGAAGAAAACAAAAAGTACCTTTTAGGAAAAACAAACCTGGAAAATAGATCCAGAAGAGATAATTTATGAATTATTGGTCTACCAGAAGGTCTAGTTTAAAAAAGATCCTGGAAAATATCTTTCAGGAAATTATCATGGAAAACTGTCCTAATATACAAGATCAAGAAGAAAAAATAGTCCTTGAAAGAGTACAAAGAAACATCTCCAAAAAGGGACCCAAGAATTAAAAACTCCAAGGAATATCATAGCTAAATTACAGAATTCTCAAATAAAGAAGAAAATGCTGCAAGCAGCCAAAAGAAGCAATTTAAATACAAAGGAAACATAATCAGAATTGTACAAGACTTACCAGCTTCAACATTAAATGATCAAAGGGCCTGGAATATCATATTTCAGAGGACAAAGGACCCCGGATTGCAATAAAAAATTTACTACCCTGCAAAATTCATCATATTCTGCAAGGAAAAAAGTTGGATTTTAAATGAAATTTTCTGGTTAAAAGACCAAAACTGAACAGAAAATTCAACCTTCAAATACATAAGTACACTCTCAAGAGATGTATAAAAAGGTAAGCAAAAAGGAGGAAAAAATGCTAGTCAAGAACACTAAACTATATACATCCCTACAAGCAAAGATAGCACCTATAACTCTTGAGAACTCTTAGCCACATTTTTCTTAGGATAATTAAATGGTTGAAAATACTTGAAGGGAATGTACTTAAAGGATATGAATATAAATGAGACATGAATGCAATGTCACTTATGAGAGTGATATTTCCTATAGAGACAAAGGAGGGAGAGTATTTGGTTCATAATGAAATCAGAAAATAACTTTACTAATTATTTTACTTAAGGAGCATGGTGGTACAATTGGGACAGAGGGTGGGAACATACTTAGAAGGTTTGGACATGAATAGATTAGAAAGGGATTTTGTCTTAATGCATACCTTAGTAAACAAGGGTTACAGAGCTATGGTTGGAGAAATTAAGGGAAAGAGGGAGAGAGTATAGTCAATACTTTGGTTGGGGGAGGATTGAAGGTCTATAATTGGAGTATGGTAAAGATTAGGGAGAGTGTACTTAGAGGGACTGGACAAGAAAACATATTGAAGAGATTTTGGTTTATTTGATGCTTTGGCTACAGTTGGAGACAGTATGTTTGGGGAGGGTATAAAACGGTTCATGAAATGATTTGGTTTTGCATGATGCTTGGACTCATGGGGAGTGTGTGTCCATGGAGGATAGTTGAAAAGAGGGGATGGTATAAATCGATTATAATTTGATGTGATTTATGACTCTTGAGAAGTGTATTTCTAATGGGATAAAGGAGAAGAGTGAACTTAATGAATATTAGTCAGTGCTGTTAAGCAATCAAGCAATCAATCAACCTAAGAGAATCATATTTCTATCATGACAGATATAAGGAGTATATTTTGACAAAGGGGTTGTAGGTACAAGATAGGGTTAAAACAATAAAGAAATAAAAAGAAAAACTTTGCTAGGAGAAGGCTAGACATTAACAGTTAAATAATAACAGGTGAAGAGGCACAATGACCTTTTATAATTGAGAGAAAGTAGGGAGGGTGTTATCACTGAGTAAATCCTACTCTTAATAGATTTGACCCAGAGAGGGAATAGCATACATTCCCAATTAACTGTGCGATCTTAACCTCATTGCCTTGCAAAAGTTAACTCCTTACCACCCAAAAAATGACCTTACAATCAAATGCAGAAAGGCAGAAATAATAAATGTATGCTTTTCATATCATGATGCAATAAAAATTACTTGTAATAAGGGACCATTAAAGATAAACCAGAAATTGATTGGAAATGTAATACTCTAATTTTAAAGTATGAGTTGATCAAGCAATAAATCATAGAAATAATCATCCATTTTATTTAAAAGATTTAAAACAATACAGCATCATACCAAAATTTATGAGATGCAGACAAAACTTTAGGGGAAATTTTATATCTCTAAATGCTTACAAAATAGAGAAAGAGAAGATCAATGAATTGGGTATGCAACTAAAAGAGATAAAAAAGAATCAATTAAATATCTCATTTAAATATCAAATTAGAAATTCTGAAAATCAAATGAGAGATTAATAAAATTGAAAACAAAACAATCCTTGATCTAATGAATAAAAGTATGAGTTGGTTTTATGACAAAACTGATAAAATAGATAAGCCTTTGGTCAATCTGATTTTAAAAGAAAGAATACCAAATTACCAGTATCAAAAATGAAAAGGGTGAACTCACCACCAATGAGGAGGAAATTAAAGAGATAATCCCAAATTATTTTTGCCCAAATGTATGCCCCAAATAAATTTGACAATCTGAGTGAAATGGATGAATTTTATAAAAATACAAACTACCCAGATTGACAGAAGAGGAGATAAAATACTTAACCCCATTACAGAAAAAGAAATTGAAGAAGCATCAATAAAGTTCCTAAGAAAAAGTCTCGAGGTTCAGATTGATTTATAAGGAACAATTAATTGGAATTCTACATAAACTATTTTTAAAAATAAGGGAAGGAGTTGTGCCAAATTCCTTTTTATGACAACAATATGGTACTGATACCCAAACCAGGAAGAATTAAAACAACCAATAAACCAATCTCCCTAATGTACATTGATGAAAAAAATCTTAAAATTTTAGCAAAGAGACTTCAATAAGCTATTACTAGAATGATACACAATGATCAGGTAGATCAAGAAATATTCTATCTATGGAAAGGGGAAAAACTTTTGGCCAAACAAGAAATAGAGTACTTTATAAATTGTGAAATGGATGATTTTTGTCTATATTAAATAAAACAATTTTTGCACTAATAAAACCAAAGCAACCCAGATAAGAAAGACAAGAGAAAGCTGGGAAGCAATTTCCACAACTAGGGGTTCTGATAAAGGTCTCATTTCTAAAATATATAGAGCATTGAATCAAATTTATAAGCTTACAAGTCATTCCTCGATTGATAAATGGTCAAGGGATATAAACGGGCAGTTTTATACAAAGAAATTAATACTAGGGGCGGCTAGGTGGTGCAGTGGATAGATCACCAGCTCTGGAGTCAGGAGTACCTGAGTTCAAGTCTGACCTTAGACACTTGATAATTACCTAGCTGTGTGGCCTTGGGCAAACCACTCAACCCCATTTGCCTTGTAAAAACCTGAAAAAAAAGAAAAAAATTAATGCTGTATATAATCATATAAAAATGCTCCAAATCATTATTGATTAGAGAAATGCAAATTAAAACAACTGTAAGGTTCCACCTCACACCTATCAAATTGGCTAAGATGACAAAAAGGGAAAATGATCAGTGTTGGAGAGGATTGGGACATTAGTGTACTATTGATGGAGCTGTGAATTAATTCAATCATTCTGGAGGGCAATATGGAACTGTGTCCAAAAAGCAATAAAACTAATCATACTCTTTGACTAGCAATGCCAACATTAGGCCTATATCCAGAAAAAATCATAAAAAATGGAAAAAGCTATACATATTCCAAAATATTCATAGCAGCTCTTTTTGTAGTGGCAAAGAATTGAACATCAAGGAGATGCCCATCAATTGGGGAATGACTGAAGAAATTATGGTATATTATTATTATTGTTCTATAAGAGACCATGAATAGTTAGACTTTAGAGAAGCATAGAAAGAATTACACTAATTGATGCTGAGAAAAGGGAGCAGAACCAAGAGAACATTGTGCACAATAACAGCAATGTTGGGAGTTGATCAATTATGATGGATGAAGTTCCTAGGACAATCCTGGGAGGCCTGTTATGAATAATCCACATTCAGATGGGAAAAAACCTATAGAATCTAAATACTGTGTTCACTTTTTTAAAAATTCTCTTATTTTTCTTTTCTATCCCATGTTTTTTTTCTTTTGCTTTACTCCTAACTCCTCATATGCAAAATGACAAATATGTAAACATGTAAACAGAATATATGACAAATATGTAAACAGAAATACACATACAATGTTCCCTGGACTGTTTACCACTGAGGGAAGGAGAGTGTGAAGGGAGAGTAAAAGAAAATTGTGTAACATAAATATACATGTGGATGGATGTTGAAAAACTCTCATAACATGTAATTGGAAAAATAAAATAAAATATCCATCCAAAAGACGTGGAAGGCAGAAAGTAGAGGTGAAGGGAGAGACCATTTAGGCATGGGGGACAGCCAATGAAAATGTCCAGATTTAGGAAGTGGAGTCTCTTTTTGGAGGTCAAGTTCCCTGGATATTAGAGTACATGGATTGTATAAGGTATAAGAAGACTGGAAAGGGAGGTCAGGTCATGAATAGTTTTGAACAGCAAACAGATAATTTTATTTCTGATCCTGGAGTTGTTAGGCAGTTTATTGTGGCCACTTAGATTTTAGTCTTAGGTTTATGTAATTTATACTTATTCTAGACCTATAAGTATGTTCTTGTAAATAATTCCCAAGATGCTCAATTGTGGTTGGATTAAATCTATCACTACTGGATTATTATACCAGCTGGATGCCATTTTTATTTTTTAGATTTTTGCAAGGCAAATGGGGTTAGGTGGCTTGCTCAAGGCCACACAGCTAGGTAATTATTAAGTGTCTGAGACTGGATTTGAACCCAGGTACTCCTGACTCCAGGGCGGGTGCTTTATCCACTACGCCACCTAGCGGCCCCTGGATGCCATTTTGAAGGGATCTTTGGGACATCAGACATTCCTGATCAGAGTTGTGTTTAGCGTCTGGGCTTATTGTACTAGTGCACCCTGAGGGAAAATTCCAATGAACTCTTCCCTTCTTCTTCAGACCTTGAAGTCTACACGAAAATGCAAAAAGCACAAGTATTAAATAGTTTGACCTAAAAATCCTACTTCAAGAAAGCAAATTTGGTCTAATAGGTATCACTGAGCCTTTATGGGATGAGATTCAAGACTGGAATATGACTTTTGTAAAATGAATAAAACGGTTTAAAAAATTATGTGGAACAACTGAATATTAAGTTAATCTAGGAACCTAGAGTGAGAAGCATAGTGGGAAACATTTATGTAAAGATCTATAGTGAGAAAAATGAAAGCAGTATTATTGTGGCAATTTATTATAACCACTTTACCAAAAGTAAGGAAAAAAATTAGAAATATGAGAAACAAATAAAAAACCTAGCATGATAAGGTCATAGTGGGGAACTTAAATTAAACTCCAGAATCTGTCCAATCATGTTAATCCTCTGTGATGATCCCTTCTCTGTCTACTTAGTTTTATGTATCCAACACTGGTTAATTTTTAGTCTCTATTCTTTCTCTTGGTAAATTGATTCTCTCTAATAACTTCAATTATCACCTTTATTTTTGGGAAACACTAATTTATATCATCATCCCTGACCTGAATTGTTTTGCTTTCTTTATATATTCTTCCTTATCTGAATCTTTAACGTTATACAACAGGGATTCTTAATCTGGGGTAGGCAACTGGTGGTCCATGGATAGAATTTCAGTGTGAATATGAATGGGGAAAAAACTCTACATCTTTATTAACCTCAAACTGAAATTTTGTATTTCCTTCAATTACCTAAACACATTATTCTGAAAGAAGTCCATAGGTTTAACTAGATTACCTTTTTTATTTTTTACATTTTTTTGCAAGGCAGTGGGGTTAGGTAGCTTGCCCAAGGCCACACAGCTAGGTAATTATTATCTGAGGTCGGATTTAAACTCAGGTACTCCTGACTCCAGGTTGGTGCTCTATCCACTGCACCACTTAGCCTCCCCTTAGATCAGCTTTCAAAGGACTCCATCATACACACACACACACACACACACACACACACACACACACACACACACACACACAGAGACACGGTTAAGGAGCCCTGCTTCAAAGAATAGCTGATACTTCAACTTCCTTTTATACTTACCTCAACAATCACTAAACACAGCATCTGCCAAATAGAACTCAGTATTTCCTCTTAAACTGATTTTTTCTTCCAATTGCCTTGTTTCCATCTGTTAAAAGGAAAATTATATGTTCGGGCTTTCCCCGATAAAAGAGATGAAACTCAGAAGAGAAAATTAAAAGGAATTTAGTAAAAACACTAAGGCCAAAAACTGACCTTGAAACCAACCCCAGATTTAAAATAGGTATTTCTTTTAAAGATAACTTTTCATAATAAGAGCCAGACAATCTGATAGGTATACATTTTCGAAAGGGGATGTATCATTGCATCTGAGTTCTTCCCCCCAGACCACTTTTCAGGAACTAAGTTTAAAGATAAAAGATATAGGTTGAAAGTTCATGTAACTCTGTGCCGAATAGCAGGTAATACAAAGGACAAGGAAACAAATAAGATCAAAGTGTTTGTAGCAGACTGGCTGATGCCTCTCCCGACCGACTGGTTCACCAAGTGCTAACTAGGAGGTATCTCCAGGGAAGATAAGTAAGACTGAAACAATGTGGTCACTCAGCAGAAATTTCAATACAACAATGAAACCAGCGCTATTCTAGACACAATGTCACCTTCACTTGTTCCTACTTAATTCCCTATTGCTAACCAGTGGCCTATTCTTCATTCTTCAGAATATCATGTCTCTTCTGCTTCATTTCCCACTGTTACCATACCACATTTGGAATATTTTAAGTCTCCAAACTGACCTGTTTCTAGAGCTTCCTTAACTAATCCATCATGATTCAATCTTTCCAAAAATATTCATTTTATTATGTCACAGCCCTGCAGGATAAAATTGAAATTTTTCATCCTAAACTATTTAAAGTCCTTCATAAAACCATAATTTACCTATCCTACCTTGTTTAAGGCCATCCAGCCCAATCCTCTCATTTTGCAGAAAAGAAATCTAAGTCTAAAAGGGAATAAAGACTTGCCTAAAGTTCTATAAGTACTACCAAAGATAGGATTAGAAATTATGCCATCTGATAGAAATCAGTGTTTTTGTCAACCTACTCTGAACTATATATAACTCTCAGGTCTTCATATGCTCCAGCCTATTTTCATTTCCTCTCTGGAGGAATACTGTAGTATTTTTTGCTTATTCTACTTATTTTGACACATATCTTCTTGCATATTGATTTAACTGTATTGTGAATATGTTTTATTTCCCCACCTAAACTGTAAGATTTCAGAGAGCAGGACTTGCATCTTACATTTGGAAGAGTTTGGGGTATATGTTGCCCAAGTAAGTTATGTGTATCCACTTGTGTCTGTGTAGAGGTGACTCCATTGTGAAAGAGTTGCTCTGCGTTCCACCCTTTAGAGAGTAACCTGGACTCTGAATGCTGATTGGCACGTTGGAATTTATATTGATGTGGTCCCCGTAATGGCAGTGTGGGGAAGAGTTGCCCTTCCAGTACACTTTAAAAGAAGAGGCATTTTTCTTTCTCTCTATTTTTTTTCTCTTCTTGCTCTGGAGGTATCTCTTCTCTCTCTACCACCACATCTGCTTATGCATGATACAAATGTTGTCCAAATGAGCCTGAACCAGGCCTTACTTGCCTTTTCTGTTTTGTGTTTCTTTCCCTGAGAATAGGTGACAAGAATGTCCTAGCAGTCGTTAGAAATGAGATAATTCCTGAGTTCCTCAATAGAAGCCTGTTGGTACTTTTGAATAAGTTAATGAAAGGGAAGAAGGAAGGGAAAGAAATACTTTACTACTGGCAATATCATTGATTTTATATCATCATTATCATCCACACATTTTGCTTCAAAGTGTAAAAGGTGTTTTAAAAATATTGAATTAATTATAATTTGGTCCTAAGATGTAGTGAAAAAGAGTAACTATTATCATTTCTAACTATACAAGCCAAAGATACATTTGTGTTTCATGTCTGTTTTTTAAACTAATTAACATCAATTATAGGATTTCTGACATTTTCAACAAAACAAATGACAAATGAAATCAGAAGTAAAAAGTTGACATTGAGGAACCTGAATAATCATTCCCTATTGGCAATACTCCCCTAGGATGAAAGAAATGTTCAGTGGAAAAATCTGTCTCTTGTGATCATAGGTCTTTAAGTGGAATCAATGGCTAAGTAATCATGAAAAACTAATTCCTAGAGGGATCTCAATTTCTTCCTTTTATGCTTTAGTTCTCCCTGTGTTCTTTGATTTTCTTTCTCTTTGATCTCTTTTCAGCTTACACTGCCAAATCTATTCAAACCTATCTTTACCACTGCCAAGTTCTTGTACCATTACCTCAAAATCTCTGCTCTTTCTCTTTCTCCCTGTTTCTCTTCTCTCACTCTTCTCTCTCTCTCTCTCTCTCTCTCTCTCTCTCTCTCTCTCTCTCTCTCTCTCTCTCTCTCTCTCTCTCTCTCCTGTGTCCTTTATTTTCCCTCTTTCCCCACTTCCCTTTGAGCTTTCTCCCTACCTGTTCATTTCTCCTCATACTATCTTCTTTCCTCATAGTTCCAACCATATGTCTCTGGGAGCATATTTCTCTGGGGTTCTAAGAAGGGGATAATATAAGAACCTGAGGGAAAAGAAAGCTTTAAAGGTGGTAAAAAGAGATCACTTTCCTTTGAAATATTTTTTCCATCACAGTTAAAAATCTATAAAAGTGACAAGAATATAAATTAATTGAAAAAGTTGAATGGGAGGGGTGTCACTTGCCACTGCCAATGTTTTTCACTGCCCCATTCAGTGAATCTGGTAGTCCTTACTCACAATATAACAATATAATTTGATAATATCATTATTGCATAGTCTTTTTTTTTAGGTTTTTGCAAGGCAAACAGGGTTAAGTGGCTTGCCCAAGGCCACACAACTATGTAATCATTAAGTGCCTGAGACTGGATTTGAATTCAGGTAATCCTGACTCCAGGGCCAGCTTTATCTACTGCACCACCTAAGCTGCCCCATAGTCTTCTTTAAATAGTTAAAAATTACTTGTATCCTTGTAGGCAGACCTTCAAAGGTCTGAAAACAATTTCTCTCTATAATGCTTGGGAAGGGAAATGGAAAGGAGAAGTGAAAGATAAAATTGTTTTGATACAAGAAGAAAATCAGGAAAGCACTGAGACTATTATTGTTCCATTGTCTAGATTTTACTTGTATCTCAAAATAACACACTTTAAAAAAATTCAGACTGGAGATGGTAATTGTGATGCCTTATCTACAGGAGAAGAATGAATTGGGAAGGAGATGTCTAAAGTTTATAATTGCTTATGTGAAATTATCTCATCTTATTAGTAATGATGCTCAAGACTGAAAATGTATTACATTTTATAATCTGACCTGAGGAAAAACAGATGTGAACCATAGTCAATATAGAACTGAATGACCTCGGGGAATATTTAACCACTTTAGAGTTCATCAGAGATTCATAGGATATTAAAGCTGAAAAGGACTTACAGATCATTTAGTCCTTTTCCTTTAATAGATGAGGAACAAACTAAATTCCAGGGAGGTTTGAAAATTTGCTCAAAGTCAAATAGCAAAAAAGAGTGTTAGAACTGAAAGTGGAACACTTAGGTCTTTTGACTCCAAGACCAATAATTGTTCCATTCATTCAATAGGATTTGATAAATACTTGATTATAAAGTCTGAAGTATAATTGATGTTGCAAAATAGCATGGTTGGATGGAAGTCAGGAATACAGGACTAACAACAGTCCCTTCTTCTATCTTGTTGCTATGGAAAGCTCATTGGTGGTGTCTACCTGGATAGATAATAATCCAGGATTTCTTGAACCACAACCAGCATTGCAGATATAACAGACTTTTGGGTACCCACCTGTATCTTGCAAGGCTTATTAGTGTGATAATAAATCTCCCTTAATTGTGCATGGGTCATAAGATATGTAGACACACTATATTTCTTTGAATTATGGTAATTACTTCTGAACTTAACTCAAAGATAAGGAATCATAGTTTAGGCAATTTTATAACATATTGAAGGTCATACAAAATATCAATTACAAAATAGAATCAGAATAAATTGATTTTTTTTCAGTTCTTTCTCAAACTTCCATTGTGAATAAGTACCCAGGTCAGTCAGACTTCTCTGCCCTTCCAGCTCTACTAACTCTGTGGACTTTGTTCACCAAGCCCTTGTGAGATATCTTCTCCTTCTTCCCTCCTTTGTCTGCTCCCCCAATAGAATTAACTCCTTGAGGGCAGGGACTTTTCTTTTCGCTTGTCTTTATATTCGTAGTGGTAAGCCTTGTGACCAGTTTAATAAATGTTTATTGACTTGACTTGCTTAATGAAGTCCAAAGTGTTCCCTTTGTCTCAAATTGAAGTTTTCAGTATCCTAATGCTGCATGTATATGGGATTGAATTTGTTCTTGTGTTATATACTAGTTTTAATAGTGTCTGGGTACATAGAGTAGAATCCAGTCAGGTCTTGCCCATAAAGTACTAATAACACAAAATCCTCCATGGCTATATCCCATATGTTCTTCTGGGCATTGAAATTGAGGTTCACTTTGAGTTTTTATGAAAACCTGAAATTTATGTACATATGTCTGGCAGATTAGAGGGATAGCCACTTACTGCCTCATTCTCTCTAGGCCATCAATCATTACCACATTTATTTGGCTAATGAGGCACATACTGTGTAGAACCATGGTGACATGGTATTCATGATATTATCCAAACAGCTTAGTTACCTAGTAAAGTAAAAATGGAAAACAACTGTTTAAAATGTTGACTAAATAGATTATAAAAGAGTGAGAAATTCTTTAAAGGTATACTTTAAACAATCATTGATATTTTTATATTATAGTTAGCATAATAGATACTTCCTAACAAATCCCTGACCCTCTATATACTACTTTCCACTTATGCAGTTTGTGGATTGTTAAGAAAAAGGAAGAAGGGGCAGCTAGGTGGCACAGTGGATGCAGTACCTCCCTGGAATCAGGAGGACCTGAGTTCAAATTTGACTTCAGACACATCATAATTGCCTAGCTGTGTGGGCAAGTCACTTAACTCCACTGCTTTAAATAAATAAAATTTAAAAAAAAGGAAGGCTGCAGAGATAGGGTTCCAACTATCACTTTTGTTTTTGGTATTGTATCTAAATTGAATTGCTTTTTTGTATTGATCTTATGTATATTATTTTAGTCATTATACATAATGACTACAATAATATACAATAATATATAATATAATATAATATATAATATATAATATAATATTATTGTATATATCATGACTACAATATAGTTAGAGATGAAAGGGGCATTAGAGATCATTTAGCCTAATCACCTTAATTGATAGAAAAAGAAATAAACTCAGAGACATGGCTTGTTCAAAGCAACACAGGAAGATAGAGGAAAAGTTGGGACTACAATACAAATCTATCTGACAATTCAGAGATTTTTGCATTCTAGTTGGCACCCATATAATGGCAAATACCCATATAATGGCAAACTTGATACTTCAATAATTTGATGGGTCTTTGTGATTTCATCCCTATCAACATTCCCTCAACTGGTGTATATTACAACTTTTCCATGTGTTTTCATTCCATGATCCTTGTCTTTGGTTCAGAGGGGAAACCTGTTCTACTAGAAGGTACACCATTGGAATTAGACAGGAACAGTTGATGAGAAATGGACCCACCTACTCTTCCTACACAATGCTTTTTGATCAGGCAGAATCATTTCTTCTAAAAGAAAATAAGAAATAAATCTCTTCTTATTTTTTCTTTTAGATACATTTCAGAGACCTGCATTCACAAAATTCTTATCATAATTTTGTTCCAATTTGAATGTTAAGTTAGATTTAGAATGACCTCCACACCCCCTTGTAAATGAAAGCATTTGAGTACTTATTCAAGGAAGGTTTCTCTAATAAATGATGAGTGGAAGGAATGCATAATCTAATAGCCATTCATTAAATATGTATCTTGAATACGTTTTCTTAACTTTCTAAACACAGCAGAGTCATAAGCAAAAAGTCTGATTTACCTATATTATCTGTGTGATTTCTCCCTATATTATTCAATTCTGTATTTCATGTTATTATATCCAAATCATCTAATCTTTATATTTCATTTACCAAACTTAATCAATATTCAGTCTGACAAAAGCTAATCACTGCCTATGAGATCACTTCTTCTTCAGGCTTCTTCATCACTTGATATTATTAGCATGATTGCCAAATGTATGAAGAATACCTATTGTTCAAATTATAATTTGACTATAGAGTTCATTCTCATTAGAGGTAGCTGGTAGTACAGAAAATAGAGCACTGGACCTGTAATCAGGAAGGCCTGAGTTCAAATCTGACCTTAGACATTTACTAGTTATGTGATTCTGGGCAATCTCAATTTGCTCATCTATAAAATGGAGGTAATAATAGTACCTTCTTAAAGGGTTGTTGAAAGGTTCAAATAAAATCATATGTATAAAAAGTCCTTCTGGATTTCTATAAATGCTTATTCCCTTACCCTCATTCATCATTATACATGTATATTGATATTTATCTATCTACATACATTATATATATCTAGAAATATATATTTATATATAAACATATATATGTACATATCTATGTGTATATGCATGTATGTATCATGGACAAATTCTGTTCATGGAAAATTATAGAATAGGGAGCTGAATGGAGAGAAAAACAGGTTGAATTGTCTTAAATAATAAAGTTCTTTTAAAAATCCCAAACTCCTACCAGAAACAAAGATTCATTTTATTTTGAGTACTACTTTCCTCCTGATAGTATTTGTGACTAAGAATCATGGAAATATTATTGTAAATTCCATGACTGGAAATGATCTCAGCAACTGTTTAGTGTAACTCATGCCTGAAAGGAATCTCCCACCTATAACAATTCATCTAACCTTTACTTGAAGACTCAAAAGAAGGGAAACCCACCACCTCCCAAGACAGTCTATTCCACTTTTTCATTGCTCTAAATCTTAGGAAGCCTGAAATTGTCTCTTGTAGCTTCCATGGGTTATTCCTGGTTCTCCCCTACATGACCAAAATGAACAAAACTACCACAGAATTTTGTATACTTGAAGAGAATTCTCATGTCTCTCCCCCCCTTTGCTAGACTTCTGTAAGCTGATAATATCACCAGTTCCTTCAATTGATCCTTATGTGATATGAACATGAGGTTCTTCATCATCTATATAGGGAGCAGGCTGTACATTGTAAACATTGTTTAACTTTTCTAATAAATGTGGAGTTGTGACTCACTCACATGAAAGAAGGAGCCAAGATGGTTACAGGAGAAGAGCCTCTCCTAGGTGTTCTCTCCATAATATTTCCAAAGATCATAAAATTATGACTCTAAATTTTTGAGAGGCAGAACCCACAGAAAGATCCAGTGAGGCAATTCTCTGGACCAAGATAACCTGGAAAATAGTGGAAGGGCTGTGCTCCACGGGGTTAGGGGGGTGGCCCACCAGAGTGAAGAAACTTCAGCCTCCCAGAGGCAGCTCCAGGGTACCTGGAGGCCATGGCTCATGGCGAGGGCAGTTTCCTGACCTACACCTTGGGGAGAACAGGGCACAAATTGGAGGATCAACGGAGGGGACCCTTACCAGAGCAAGCTCACAAATCCCAGGTCCTCAGGGCAGCAGTTGAAGCAGTCAGCCTGGTCAACTCAGCAGCAGCAGCCTCAGTAGCCCAGATTTAGGAAATGGAAGCAGGCATGGAGCCAGTAAGCAGGAGCCCCCAGGCAACTGAGCCTTGAGTGCTCAGCTCACCAAAGGTAGGGGAGTGGAGAGAGACTTTCAAGGTCAGTCCTCTGCACCTGGAAAAGGACTCTGGGGCTCTGACCACATTCAGATCCTGATTGAAGTCTGCCCCCCCCCAGAACAATCCCCCCACCTCAACCCCATGGCAGAGGGGTACACTTGTGGTCATTCACAGACCAGGAGGAAAGTCAGAGTTTCACACACTGAGGTCCTTGCAGGGGTGTCCCAATAACACTCAAAAGCTCAGGAAGCACCACAAAACTAGGGACAAGTTAGGAAAATGAGTAAACAGAGAAAAAGGGAATCTGACCATAGACAATTACTTTAGTCCCATGGAGGATTAAAATACACAATCTAAAGATGAAGAAGTACAAGCTTCTGCATCTAAAGACTCTAAGAAATATAGAATTTGTCAGGCTGTGACAGAGCTCAAAAATATTTTGAAAATCAAGTAAGGGAGATAGAAGAAAAATTGGGAAAAGAAATGAGAGAGATGCAGGAAAAACATGAAAACAAAACCAGTAACTTAGTCAGAGATCCAAAAAAATGCTGAAGAAAATAACTGTTAAAAACCAGCTTAGATCAAATGGATAAAACAGTTCAAAAAAGTTATAGAAGAGAAGAATGCTTTAAAAAGCAGAATTGGCCAGGAAAAGGAGATAAGAAAGCCCTATGAGAAAGACATATCCTTCAGATCTAAATTGGAGCTGAAGGAAGCTTCTGACTTTACGAGAAATCAAGACACAACACTTCAAAACCAAAAGAATGAAAAATTAGAAGAAAACATGAAACATTTCATTGAAAAAACAACTGATCTGGAATTCAGAAAAGATTCAGAAAAAAATTCAGAAATTCAGAAAAGATAATTTAAAAATTATTGGGATACCTGAAAGTCATGATCAGGAAAAGAGCCTTGACCTCATTTTTTAAAGAATTCCTACAGGAAAATTACCCTGATATCTTCGAAGCAGAAGGAAAAATGGATATTGAGAGAATCCACTGAGCTCCCCTGGAAAGAGATTCAAAAACAAAACCCAACCCCCATGAATATTATAGCCAAGTTCCAGGAATCCCAAGTCAAAGAGAAAATATTACAACCATCCAGAAGAAAACAATTCAAATATCATGGAGCTGTAGTCAGGATCACACAGAATGTAGCAGCAACTACATTAAGGACTCGTAGGGCTTGGAATATAATATTCCAGAAGGCAAAAGAGCTTGGAATGCAACCGAGAATCAACTATTCAGCAAAACTGAGCATCCTCTTCCAGGGAAAAAGATGGACTTTCAATGAGCTAGGGGAATTTCAATTGTTCCTGTTGAAACAACTAGAGCTGAACAGAAAGTTTGATCTTCAAATACAGGACTCAGGTGAAGCATAGAGAGTGGAGGAGAAGGGAAAAATATGAGGGACTTAATGATGATGAACTGCATGTATTCCTGCATAGAAAAATGATACTGATAATATTCATATAAAACTTCTTGTTTAATAGAGCAGGTAGAAGGAGCTTTTATAGATGAAGCACAGGAGAAAGCTGAATTTGAAGATATAATATATTGTAAAAATGAAGTCAGTGGTTAAAAGGGAAATGTAATGGGAGTAAGAGAAAGGAGAGGTGGAATATTCTAAGATATTTTGTATAGGATTTTTTTTATTGCAATGAGATATTGCAATGATATGAAAAGGGGGAAGGCAAGGGGGAATGAGGGAACCTTAGCTCTCATCAGAGGTGGCTTGGAAAGGAAACAGCATATACACTCAATGGGACATAGAAATCTAGAATAAAAAAAGAGGGAAGGGGAACAGGGGGAAGAGGGGTGTGAGTGATGGAGGAGAGGGTGGATTGTGGGGGAGAGTGGTCAGATATAATACATTTTCTTTTTTACTTCTTGCAAGGGGCTGGGATTGGGTGGCTGTCCAGGACCATGGGTCCAGGTGGTTGCTGGGCCTTAGGGGGTGGTATATGGGCTTAGGGTCTCTTGGCCCCAGGGCCAGTGATCAGTCTGCTATGCCACTCAGCTGCCCTACAGCATATTTTAGAAGAGGGACACAGTGAAAAGAGAGATAAAATATAGTATGTGGTAGTAGGGAGATATGAATGGAGGGAGTTGCAATCAGCAGCAGCAATGGTGGAAAAATATGGAAGTAGCTTCTGTAGTAGACTTATTACGAAGAATGTGATGCACCTGAGACAGAGCTGGTGGTGTTGGAACACAGACTGAAACAAATTTTTTTTCTCTTTCCTTTACTTTATTTCTCATGAGTGTCTATATTTTTTTGGGGGGGGGAGGGTATTATGTTTACTCTTAAACAAGAATATTTTAGTAATGTATTAAAAATCATTAGTTTAAAAATAAAATAAAATAAAATAATTAATTAAATATATACTCACATGATCCTCCCAACTCCACTAAAAAATAAAATAAATATGGAGTTGTGAAGCCCAAGTTTGACTTAATTTTGTGTCACTACTGTGTGACCTTGAAGAAGTCCTTTACCCTTTGAATCTCATATTGCCTATAAAGGCGGTAGACTACAGTCACACCAGATTTGGTCCAGCTTGATAACTGTGATTTTATGATTTCTCTTCTGGAGACTCTCTACCTTCCAGTGTCCTTCTTAAAACATGGTACACAGAGTTAAACAAAATATTCATCCAATATCCTCAAGAGAACTTGAAAAAGATTCCTGGAATTTTGGATAAACCTGGTGTGACAAGCTTAAGTGAAGTCATAGATCTCATTGATATGGATGGACTTTGATTTGCTTCATGGGTGACAATACATGCACTGATGAAATCACTAAATCATTTGAGTAACTCAGTGCTTGAATATTCAGAAATAATAGTTTCTATACTTTTTAAAGCAGCATTTTAGGTTTTGGTTTGAGATACAGGGGACTGATACTTACAAAGTTTGTATGATTTTCAATTCCAGTATTGTGTTATAGAAAAAGCCTTGGATTTGAAGTTATTTGAAATCCTGTTTTATTATGACCTACTAATGTGATGTCAGGAAAGTCTTTCATCTCTTAGGTCCTTGTAAAATGAGTGACTTGTATTAAATGACTTCTGAGCTCCTGGATAGTGTTTTAAATCCTTGATCTTACAATCTATGATAACAGGTAAATTATTTCCTTTTCACAGCTTCCTCATCAGTGAAATAAGATTGGACTCACTAGACAAAATTTCTAGGGTCCCTTCCTAATCTGAATCCTTTGAGACCAAATCAGCAAAGGTTAAAGAGATTCAATCAATGAATTTTTCAGGAGGAGTATATGTCCAAGAGCTATTGACTTCCTGGTCTAATTTCTTGGCAGCAGGTATGTCATGGCTAGAATCACCAATAGTTCATCCATGCCTTTGATAAATATTTTTATATGGTTTCCCCTCCAAAAGATGGACTGCCTTCTAGGTGCTACCATAAATTTTGTTTGGTATAGTTTGTAGAGCAAAGTGTGCTGGAATGGTAGACAAGAGGACCTAAGTTCAAATCTCTACTCTGTTTCTTATTAGCTTTATTATTTATCACTTGATCTCTTCAGTTTCTTTAGCTATAGCATGAACAGGATAGAAGAAATAACCTCAAAGGTTCAATTTAGCTCTTTATTTATGATCCTATGACAGACACATTTCTCATTTCACTATTTCAATAGTTGATATTTGATCTTTTAGATTTGGTATTTATACTTTTAAACTCTGAGTGTTAGAGATATGAGTCTGACTGTTTTACAATGTGTTGAATTTTCCAGTTCTCCAGGGGGTAGATTGTCAATGAAAAGAGAAGGCATAAGAGCAAAATGCCTACTTTGCTCCCTATTCATCATAGCAAAAAATTGAACTAGGAAAGGCTCAAACAATTTTTGACATCAAAGAGAGGACTTAGATAGAAATAGAAATCTTCCCTATTTAACTCGATTCAGCTCCTGTCAGAATACTGAGCATGCCAATTCAGTCTGAAAGGTACTGCTTAGCAAAATAGCAGGATTGCAGCCTTCTTCCTCATGAATTGGAACAGAATTAAGGGTACTTTATGAGCTTTTAACTGGGGATGAGAACATTCCAGTGGAAGAGAGAGTGAACCATTTGCAAAAGTTTTTTTTTCTAGTTGTTTGAAGAACCAAGTAAGAAACTATAGAAGTGTGGTGGAAAGGATCTTGCATGATTGGGAACAAGAAGAGCTTTAGTAACTTCTCAAAATATCTGAAACACAATTATATCAATGTTTGATAACCTCTACCCTAAGATTTTTCAATTTATACTATGGCCACTTAGCTTAAATGATAGCAATATCTTAGAATAAAAAGTCCAGTTTTTTTAAACACCCAAACTCATTTTCCTTGCAGATCCTGTATGACTTATCTAAATGTCCAGACCATTCAGAATCCCATTAATGATTACTCCACAAGACAATCCACCTTCATTATGATGGATTTGGTGGCTACTAATGGACCTGGTATATGACAAAATGATGGTTCAAAATCTAGTTGGTAGAACAGCAATGATCTTATTCTTAATCCACTGCTCTAATCCTCTTTCAATACTAAAATTGAGTACACACATATATTGGTAATCATATATCACTCCTTCTTCCCTTACTACCCCACCCCTGTAGCAAGCATTGACTAAGTTCAGTTCATTCTTTCCTCAAAATGTCTGTCATATTTATCTTTGAATTCATTATTGTTTCTGGTCTCTTTTCTCATCTCCCTGTCTCCCTCTAAATCTTCCCTCCCAACACTTTGAAGTTAGTCTTTATGAAACATTATTTTCATTATGTCACTCTCACCCTTGGTAATTCCTACTAAAGAAAACCCAAATGTTTTGACCTGGCATTCCAAATCCTTTATAATTTGACTTTAACCTACCCCTTTTCAACCTTGGCTTCTATTATTCTTTATGATCCATCCATAATTTTAATCATAATGATATACCTGTTGTCATCTGAGCCTGTTTTTATTTAAATTAGACTTTCCTCTCTTTACTTGGACTGTTGCTTTCCCTTACCTCTCAATCTACTCAAATCCTGTTTATTGTTTAAGGTCCATCTAAATTCCTTCCTCCTCTGAGAAGACTTCTCTGAACTTTCTCCTTTTTCTGAAACCTGAAGCACTTCTCTGTACCACTCAGTCTGTACTCAATTAAATATTGCTTTATATTGTTATTCAAGATTTGTTAGCTATGTGCCATTTCCCCAGCTTCTCAAGGAAATAGTCCATGACTATTTTGTTTTCTATTTTGTACCTGAGTGAATGGCACAGTGCTTTGCATATAGACATAATTAAATCTTGCTTGAATGTAACCCAATTGGATCCCAAATTGTCCAAATTAGAGAGTCTCTCTCTTTAACATCAATATTCCCATGTTGAAATACAATTGAGGATTAGGAAATGATATAATCTCAGAAGACAAACAGTTACCAATAACCCAATAGAAAACTATATGGCAGTCACAAATTGACTTTAGATATATTACCAACAGTAATTTTATCCTGAGTGATGACAAAATTGAGATTCTGTGCTGGAACTCACCCTCCTGTAACTCCCCCCCCCCCCCCCCGGTCAAATACTCTGCAGCTAAAGTTGGATCTTGCACTCACCACTCACTGAAGCCTCTACAACTGAGGCTGGCCCTCTGGCTTCCCCCATCTGCTGTCCCCATGCTGATCCTCTACTCTTGTTTCACCCATGGTCCTCTGAGGCAGACCTTCTTGGTAGTTGTTCTTCTCCTAGCTTCTTTTTCTGGGTTGTGTCAATTGAATTACTGTTAAGAGGTTTCTTTCATGTTGTATTTGAGGGGAAAGAGGAGCACTTAACACAGTTCCTGTCTTCTCTCCACCATCTTGGCTGGAAGTCCCACTAGGTAACTGTTAATGTGCTTCTAGTTGTAAATATATAATTCCCTCAATAGGCATGAACACTTGGTGCCTATTGGGCAATTACTAAATATTTGCTGAGTATAGGAAATGGCCATTTTGTCCAATTAGTCTAGGGCTAATGATGTTAGAAGGCATACTTATATTGGGCACAGGCAGGAAGAGTTCTTGCTTTTGTAATTGTCTTGGGGTCCTGTCACCATGGCATCACCGGATCAATGGTAATATGGTTCCCATGACATACCCATTCAGCTGAATTTGACTCAAATGCCAGGATTTCTAGTAAAAGGCAGCAAATGCTGTTATACCCATTTTACATATGAAGAAACTAAAGCATGATTAAATGAATTGCCCAAAGACACACAAAAAGGGAGTGGTAGAGTCAAATTGGAATTTAAATTTCCTGCTTTTGGTAGTCATTCCCTTAAACCACATAGTCTCTCATAAATCCATCACTTGAAGAATATAAGCATTTTCAATCCCTCTCCATTATGGAGGAAAATAATAATACTTGAATTATATTTTCTTCACTATCCACTCATTCTTCTATTCTGAGTAGTTTAGCTTTCATCACTAGTATTCTACAGAAACAGTGATCTTCAATAACTACCTTGTGGCTAAATGAAATGCTATTTTTCTGTCCTTTTTCTTGACTTCTCTGTGCCATTCAATGATATAGACTTTCCTTCCTTCATTGGTAAATTATTTTACTTTGACTTCCTGTTATCTCATGGTTCTTCTATCTCTCTGACCAGTTCATTTTGGTTCCTTATCTTCCTCTTGTCCCTTAAGTACACCCTTGGTCCTCTTTTCTTTTCTTTCTTTTTTCTTTTTTTCTCATTCTCTTAGTGATTTGATTGAAATTTTCATCTATTATTCCTAAACTGTCTTTAAAGTCATCAACTAACAAAGAAGCTTGATGATAGAATTTTTTTTACAAGGCAGTGGGTTAAGTGACTTGCCCAGGGTCACACAGCTAAGTATCTGATGAGGTGGGATTTGAACTTAGTTCCTCCTGACTCCAGGGCCAGTGCTCTATTTTCTGTGCCACCTAGCTGCCCCAATGATAGACTTACTAGCTTCTTTTTATGTGACCAAATTGCTTGATGTTTAATTTTTTCATACTAACCTATTGGTCAAGGGTCATGTCAGACATACTGCCCAGTGGTCTAAATCACCGTAATTGTAAATTGTAAATTGTAAATCATTGTAATTGGGATGGGGCAGCTAGGTGGCGTAGTGGATAAAGCACCGGCCTTGGAGTCAGGAGTACCTGGGTTCAAATCTGGTCTCAGACACTTAGTAATTACCTAGCTGTGTGGCCTTGGGCAAGCCACTTCACCCCATTTGCCTTGCAAAAAAAATGTAATTGGGAAATAGTTATCAAATTAATAAAAATATAATACAACATAGATAATATTAAAATGTGATCTTTCTAAGTTAGTATATAACCCACAGAGATCAACACATCTAATTTAGTGATCTCTGTTTCTTTTTGAGGTTTGATACCACTAGTTAGAGCACTCTGTCCTCCACTAGATGTTTCATTGCTCATATAACCTTTATTAATTTCTATGTCTTCTTGGCATATGTTTTTTTAAAAAATGTTTCCCACAAAGGTCTTAAAAGGCCTGTGTTGTCACTGCATGTTATTCATTATTCCTTTGCTGAGAAACCCAAGGACAGCCTATCTTACTGAGGTTAAAGTGTGAAATATTAAAGCCATTTCCTAACTGTTTTTCTAGTTCCATCTTTGCCTTTTGTCTTCCACTGTGAATTTCATCCTAAAACTTTTCTTTCACATTATTTATGTTCAATTTAGAGATTCAGATGCCTGCTCTGATTGTTCAAACATCTGTAAAATAAAGTGGAGAATTAAGAACAATACAATAAAACACAGGACAGATTCAGTTCTTCTGAAATATTTTTCAGTGATGTGCTCATGACCTCAGATTACGGGGAAGTCCTATCACCTAAGGCCTATCTAGTTTTACCAATGCACCCTACAAAGGTCATGAGCTTGATGAGTAAACTCTGGCACAGATAAATAAGATGTTCTGGAAAGAATTTAGGAATAAAAGTAGAAATAACAACTAAAGAAGATATGAAGCTATTTTCTAGATCATTGTCATTTGACTTCTAGATCCTTGAATTCATCTGCTATATTGTGACTTCATTTTTATTCCTATTAAATTTTGACTTTATTGTGGTCAAAGACTTCAAAAATGTCCTCTCTTCTTCCCTTGAGTTCTTTATCCTTTCTGAAGTATCTTGCTTTTTCCTTCCTTAATCCTGAATTGCCAGAGTCTGTTAGGAGAAATTAGAACACCAAACTAACTGGGCTCACCATCAATTTATGCTGACTTTATAGGATTTCTTTGTTCTAATTATATTCATAATGATAGCTGATATGTTTGTAGCTCTTTATATACACTGCCTCATTTGATTCTCTCAATTACTGTTTCAGGCAGTTAGCACAAAGCCCTGGCATAATGGATACCTAGGAAGACCTGGGTTCAAGTCTTCCCTCTACCACATACTGATTGTATGACATTCATTGATATAGACTCATCCCTGATTTTTCAAGGTTTGGTTTCTGTGACACTTGTTTTCATGGTTCTTCTAATACTTTGATTAACTCTTGTTGCTTCCTTATATTCCTCTTGCTCCTTTTTTTTTCTTGGTACTTTTTGTGATTTCATCTATTCCCATGAGTCCAAATAATCACTTATTTGTAGATGATTTCAAAATCCATATCTTCCCCACCAACTATATTTGAGTATCATATTTCTGACCTGCAGTAGCATAATTCTAGTTCTCAGATGGATAACTCCACTGGCATTCACTGGGAGATCCAGATTTCTATTTCAAATCCAACATATCTTCTTTCCTTCCTTCCTAAAAAAATGCCCTTCTCTGTAACCTCTATTTCATGCATTATTACCATCATCTTTCAGATCACTCAGGCTCATGTCCTCAGAACCATCTTTATCTCTTCTCTCTCTCTCCCTCACTCCCCATTTTGAATCAGTTGTCAATTTCTTTGAATTCTACTTCAAAAATGTACATATAATCTACCATATTTCCCCAAGTATAAGATGCACCTTAATTTTGTGACCCAAAATTTAAAAAGAAAATATACTACGTAGTTATTCAATTCAAGTTTTATTCATCATAAAATTCATCTAACTCCTCATCACTGTCAAAACTCCCATCCATTAGCTTGTCCTCATCTGTGTTTGATGAGGAATCACTGTCTTAGGAGAGGCTCTGACCACTCTCCTGTCTGTGTTCTGGTCTGTTGTTGACCACAAGCACTCTCTGGTGTGTGGACGTATGTTTAGTCCATTCCATTCAGTTTCACAAACCTGAAGGACCCATTTGGCCTCCTTTGAAATCAGTCACTTCTCTTTCATCAGTAATTCTTCTTGCCTCCCGTTGAACCATCGTTGTGAACACAGGAATTCCAATAGCCCTTTGCTCTTCAATCCATCTCTTCAATTCCCTCTCTAAATCAGGCCATTTGGCTGACTTGCTCTCATGGTCTTCTCCCATGGTGTCTTCAGTAGGATTTCTTCTACCTGATGCCAGTCTTGGTTTGTTTTCTCAGTTGGAGAAGGACCAAACTGATGTTCAGCAGAACGATTTCCATTCCTTTTTGCAAATTGGATACTTTTGAATTTAAATTCAGAACTGTATGAAATCTTTTATGAGCCATTTCTGGGTAGAATGTGGCAAAATGTAACCTAATATACCAGTAACAAATGGGAAACAATTAGCTCAAAGATAACCAGCATGAAAAAGCAGGAAATGCAAGTAAAAAATGTACATCCAATGTATAAGATGCCCCCAGTTTTTAGACCCCAAATTTTCTGAAAAAGGGTGCATCTTATACATAGAGAAATATGATATTTCCTCTATATTTTCAAGGCAACAGCCATAGTTTAGGTTGTTGTTACCTGTTGTTACCTGGGAATTATTATGACCATTTCTTAACTAATCTTTCTGCTTGTAGTCTATTCATAATCTAAAATATTCCTTTCTCCTCCACGCACTACAGGCCCAATAATCTTTTAATACACCACTCGGATCAAATTGTTCTTCAATTGAGAAACCTTCAGTGTTTTTCCCATTTCCCAATGGTGAGCTATGGTCTCTGACATTGAAAACATTCTACAACCAGTTTACCTTTATGGCCTTATTTAATGATGATAGCAATACAGAAATAATAATAACTGACACATAACTTATGTTTTAACATTGCAAAGCATTTACATACACTAATTCTCATGCTATTCTCCCTTTTGTCATTTATGCATTAATGAAACAGGCTTGCTTTCTATTCCCCATTCTAAACCTTCCCTTTCAGGGATCTGGGCCTTTTCTGACATCATCCCTTATACATGGAATCAACTTTCCCCTAATTCATTACTCCCTTTGAAGGAATCTTTCTTTTTAAGTTCTGGCTTACTTGTCATCTCATCTCACCAGGGAAGCTATTAAATTATTTAAAACTTAAAAATCAAATGCTAGACTATTGCAATGTGATGGATAAGAAACTTCTCTTCTATGATTTAAAATTATTACTTTAATAAAAAATGGACATTACCCTTCTTTCAATTCATTTAGCTTTTTAGTTAATCTATTCCTATTTTCTTGAGCCCATACTATGTGTGCCCTATTCTCTGCATGTATACATGGGAAGTGGTGATATTCAGAAGTATGTCATCTGATTCCTATTCTCAACAAACTTACAATTTGACTGAGAAGATAAAAGCCAAAAAAACTCCCATGAAATGTCACCTAACCAAAGTGCTAATTTGAATGTTACAGATATGACTAGCAAGCAAGATGTAGTGCTATTATTGCATGGTCAGGGTAGAAATTATGTAGAGGAAATAAAATTTATCTAAATGTTTTCTTAACAACTATTGGGAGTGAGTTTACAGAGTACAAAATAGTAGAATTCCAACCTCTACCAGAAATAGAAGACTTCATATTTAACAGCCCTCATTTCCTATTTCCTTCTTCTGAAGGCATCATTGCTCCTTCACCCCCTCCCTCAAATTTTATTCCAACAGAAGTCCTATATGTCTTATTCCTTTGCTGCATACACTGTTAATAATATCATTCTTTTATATACTGACATAATTTTACACATGCTTAACCCAAACTCTAAGGAAGAGAGCCATCTGTAACCTTAACAATCATCTTTTTTTGCATTTGTTTTATGTCTCCAGCTGATCCAAACAATCTCTAGACATAGCCTCACAAACTCTATGTCTATACTAATAGTCAACTATGGTCTAATTAATCTGTCTTTGCTGTTCTTCATACATAACATCACCCTTCCTACCTCCAAGTCTTTTGTAAAAGTCATAGACTTCTCTCCTTCCTTCCACTTGAGTCTTAGAATCCCTAGCTTGCTTCAAATCTTAAATCAAGACTACTACCTGCATGAGTCCTTTCATGATGTGCCTAGTTGTTAATGGTTTTTCCCCCCAAAATCACTCTGTATTAAATCTACATTGTGTATATTTTGCATATTCTAATAAATGTGTATGTTGCTTCCCATAATAGAATGTATGGTTCTTGAGGGAAGAGACTATGTCACTACTATCTTTGTATCCCTGACCCACAGGAGATATTTAAATGCTCATTGATCGATTCTGGGTATAGTCCTCATCCGATTTATGTGTCAAGTGAATCTTATCTGTGTCTCAGCACACAAAGATTATTGTTTATTGACATTTGTATTCCCTGGAGCAAAATTCTTGCAAAATATCACAAGGCTGATGTTCAGTTTTTTAGTTCTCATGAGCCCAAGGAGTAGAGTACTCCAGGCCCTTCTGCCCTGCACTATCTCTTGAAGTCCATCCAAGGACATGTTTGTGGTTTCCATGACCCTCTCTTTCCATCTCATCCTCTGTCATCCCCTTTTACTTTCAGTCTTTCTCAACATCAGGGTCCTTTTCCAAAGAGTCCTGTCTTCTTGTTACATAGCCAAAGTATTTAAACTTCAGCTTCAGTATTCGCCTTTCCAGGGAAGAGCCTGAATTAATTTCCTTAAGTATTGACTGATTTGATCTCTTTGCTGTCTAAAGGACTCTGCAGCATCATAATTCAAAAGTATTAATTCTGCAGCACTCAGCTTTCTTTAATATCCTACTCTCACAATTGTACATTCCTCCTGGAAAAACCATAGCTTTGATTATAGGAACCTTTGTCAGCAAGGTGAAGCCTCTGTTTTATTTATTTTTTTAGTACGCTGTCCAGATTTGCCATAGCTTTCCTTCTAAAGAGCAAGCTTCTTTTAATTTCATGCCTGCAGTGACTGTCTGCAGTGATCTTTGAGTCCAAAAATGTAAAATCTGACACTGTTTCCATTTCTTCTCTATTTGTGAAGTGACAAGATCAGTCATCCAAATCTTATTTTTTTGTTAGTAGGCTTCAAGCAAAGTTTTAAATTCTCTTTCACCTCAACAAGAATTTTCTTAATTTTTCTTCACTTACTGCCATCAGAGTGATATTATCTGCATTTTTGAGATTGTTGATATTTCTATCATTTCTATCTTCTATAATTCCAGTTTTTGGTTCATCCAGCCTATCATTGCATGATGTACTCTGCATATAAGTTAAATAAGCAAGGTGACAATATTTAGCTTTGTCATCCTTCTCTTCCAATCTTAAACCAATCTGTTGTTCCACAGTCAGTTCTAAATGTTGTTTGTGGGCCTGCATACAGGTTCCTCAGGAGACAAGTAAGATGATCTGGTATTTCCATTTCATGAGGACTTGCCACATTTTGTTGTGATCCTCACAGTCAAAGGTTTTAGTGTAGTCAATGAACAGGAATAGATCTTTTGAACTCATTTGCTTTCTCTTTAACCCAGTTTAACCCAGCAATTTGGACTCTAGTTCTCGGCCTCTTTAAAAACCAGGCTGCTCTTCTTCTAATTCTTGGTTCAGCTATTGCTGAAGCCTAGTTTGTAGAATTTTAGCATAATTTAGTGGGGGGTATGAAATGAGTACAATTGTTTGGTAATCTGAACATTCTTTAACATTACCTTTCTTTAGGATTGGGATATACAATGATCTTTTATCAACCCAGTGGCCACTTTTGAGTTTTCTAAATTTTCTAGTGCATTGAATGAATGACTTTAACAGAAACATCTTTTAAGATTTTAAATAACTCAGCTGGAATCCTTTCCCCTCCACTAATTGTGTTAGCAATGATTCCTAAAGCCCCTTGACTATATCATAAGTCTAGATAATTGTAAAGTTACACCACTATTTTGAGCTTCTAAATCTAAATAGAAAAATTTTGAGCTTAGGATAGCTCTTTCCCCCCTTGTTCTTGGTTTCTGCAAATC
This sequence comes from Macrotis lagotis, assembly GCF_037893015.1. Lineage (NCBI taxonomy): Eukaryota > Metazoa > Chordata > Mammalia > Peramelemorphia > Peramelidae > Macrotis > Macrotis lagotis. The sequence continues at coordinate 85,109,382 of NC_133661.1, read as the reverse complement.
CTGTGTGTTAATCAGTTGACTACCTTCACAGTGATTTCTAGGGAGACCTGATGCCTGAAAAGAATGCTTGGTCACCACTTTTCTTTAGTAAAAGCCTTTGTCTTTGTTTAAATGCAAATAGTAGGGATCATCCTTTAAGTATTTTTCAGTTATTTACATCTTAGAATGCCTAATACTCCATTAGACTATGAGCACTTTGAAACTAGGTCAAGTTGTGTCGTGTGTGTGTGTGTGTTTGTGTGTGTGTGTGTGTGTGTGTGTGTGTGTGTGTTTCTTTGAATTCCTGGATCTTAGTGGTACAGAGCAGGGGCCTTAACTTCTTGACTGAATAATTTTGCAACAATTTAGACAGCTTGAATGACTTTGATCATGTCACTTCTCACCGGGCCTCAGTTTTCAAATCTGAAAAATTGGTGGGGGGGATGGATTAGGTAGCTTCTTACACTTGACATTTCATAATTTTGTATCTCAATTGGACATCTAGATTCCTAATGAGAAACAGCAGAGGAGATAGCAAAGAGAATCCTGGTAATGTTTCTTTTTCTACCATTTATTCCATAAGTCCTGAAAATATCCCATAAGTGTTTTAGGAATTCAAGAGGAGGTAGAAATCACCAATGAGCAGAGTAATTAATTGCAATAGATGAGCAGGACTTTGAAAGAAGAAGAATTTGTATAGGCAGAATGGTTTGGGAAGAGTATTAGAACAAAAAGTTTGTAAGTTAGAATGAGTTATGTGCTCGTGAGATCATGGGTAGACCAGCCTTACTAGAACAGAATATTTGTCTTTGGGCAGATTGGGGGACAAATGGGAAATAGACTGAGACAGTCAGGCTGAGATTTGAAAGCCAGTTGTCAGGCATGATATGACAGGAAATAGGAATCCTTTGAAAGTTTTTGAACCAGGGGATAAAGTAAATATTAGAAGACTGTCTCTGGTGTTGAGGTTGAATGTCACAGCCCCTACTCGGTCCCTGCTAGGAACTAAAGGAAGTAGGGCTAATTTTAGAACTGAACTCAGAAAAAAAGAAATATTATTGAGAGCAGCAAGAACATAGAGGCCCCAGTTCTGACTCTCCCCACACCTTTTCTCTCTCTCTCTCCCTTTTCTTATCTCCTCCCCACAATTTCCTTCTTTCTTTATCTTTCCTCTCCTCTTGAGCTATGGCCTTTCCCTGTTCTACCTTGACCCCCAACACCAGCCTTGAAGCTCAGTCATGGCAGTTCCCTGATTCTGATCTACAACTTGAACTGTGATTAAGTCTGCCTGAACTTTCTAGATAAAGGGACACGTTCTTCTAGGATAACTGCCTATGATAGTGTCTAAAGCCCAGAAATCACTTGGATAGCATTATTTTGTTAGGGGGATGCATTCTTGAAGATAGTGGGTACTTACTATCTTTACTTTCCTAGGGAGCAGAAATTTCCTTTATGAGCAAAAGATATCATCAAAGCATCAGGAAGGCTACAGCCTCTCCCCTAGATTGATGAGTCTTTCTTCTGGTAATAATGGACATTTCTAAATCAATGTAAGAAATATAGCAGAAGCCTGGCAACAAATTACTCATCTGTTCTTGTAGGGCCAGTCTACCTATGTTATAGTAGAGAGAGACTCAACAACAGAAGGTTGATCATAGGATTATGGATTATTTAACACAAAAATTCCAGGCAGTATGATGAAGTAGGTAGGGGGCCACTTTTGGAGTCAGGAAGCTCTGGGTTCAAGTATTTCATCTGACACACATTAATAATATGACCACAGACAAATCACTTAAGCTCTAAGTCAGTTAGGGGTATTGAAACTCAATTGCAATTTAGATGAAGTCCTGCATATGAGTCTCAGCCTTAGAACTTTCTAGGTGTGCGACGTTTTGTTTCTTAGCTTTTGATTAAGGCTCATCTTATGATTTCAGGGATGCCAGAAAGGTAGCCAGTCCTCTCCTCTATAAAAACACATCATTAAGGGGCGGTTAGGGGGCACAGTGGATAAAGCACCGGCCTTGGAGTCAGCAGTACCTGGGTTCAAATCTGGTCTCAGACACTTAATAATTACCTAGCTGTGTGGCCTTGGGCAAGCCACTTAACCCAATTTGCCTTGCAAAAACCTAAAAAACAAACAAACAAACAAAGAAAAAAAACCACATCATTAGAATTTCACCAATAGTGATTCCTTCCTTTAAACTAAAGATATATTCTCCAATAAATAATTTAAATTGTGAGATCATGAACTGGAAGGCATATTAGGAAACATTGAGTTTGGACCCCTCATGTAAAAAAATATTTTATTTTTTATTTATGGAATAAAATAAACATTTCCATAACATAGTATAATAAAAAAGATGATTGCACATGAAACTGCAGATTTGTTGTGTGCAACTTGCTATTCTTTTAAAATATATAATTATCATATAAATTTCTTTTCCCCCTTTCTTTCTGGGTGATAGGCTTAATGCAACTACTGTCCCATTTAGGAAGATATTTGGGCTCTGTTGGACTAATTTTGTATTACAAGTTTAGTTTGTGCTTCAATTTCTGATGGCAATTGATTTAGCTCTGTTCTGACTTCACAGTAATGACAATGGCATAGGTTTCAGAATGAAGCTATCACAATGATGTCAATATAGGAATTTCCATAATTATTGGATATTTATTGATTCATTTTGCTGTTTCCACAGAAACCCTTTCATTTTTCAGCACAGATAAGATCTAATTGATCAGGCAAGTCACCAGAGTTATTTATCATAAGTGTGGATAGCCATTCTTTTTTTGTTTTTTTCATTTCAGTAGTGGTTTTTTTTAATGTTGAATGTCATATCAGAACTCCAAATGAGAATTCATTTTGCTACACTGAATTCATTCTGACTTCTTAATGTAATGTCTTTTTTATTATATAAATATTTTGTTTTCCAATTATGTACAATAGTAGTTTCTACCTATCATTTTTGGTAAGGTTTTGAATTTTATACTTTTTTCTCCCATTCTCCCTTCCCTCCTCCCTCCCATAGAAGGCCATCTGATAATCTTTATATTATTTCCATGCTACAGATTGATTAAAATTCAATGTGTTGAGAGGAAAAAAAATATCCTTGAGGAAAAAAATAAAATATTAGAGAAAGCAAAATTATGTAGCACATAGGACAACTTTTTTTTAAAAAAAAATTGAAGGTGGGGTGGCTAGGTGGTTCAGTGGATAAAGCACTAGCCCTGGAGTCAGGAGTACTTAGGTTCAAATCCCGTCTCAGACACTTAATAATTACCTAGCTGTGTAGCCTTGGGCAAGCCACTTAATCCCATTTCCCTTGAAAAAACCTAAAAAAACAAACAAAAAATTTTTAAAAAATGAAGGTAATAGTCTTTGGTCTTTGTTTAAACTCCACAATTCTTTCTCTGGTTATAGATGGTATTCTCCATCACAGATATCCTAAAATTGTCACTGATTTTTGCACTGTTGAGAGGAGCAAGTCCATTAAGGTTGATCATCACCCCCATGTTGCTGTTAGGGTGTACAATATTTTTCTCATACTGCTCATCTCACTCAGCTTCAGTTCACTATAAGTCTTGCTAGGCTTCTGCGAAATCCCATCCCTCTTGGTTTCTAATAGAACAATAGTGTTCCATAACATACATATACCATAATTTGTTCAGCCATTCCCCAATTCATGGACATCCCCTTGATTTCCAATTCTTCGGTGGATGGACATTCTTTAACTCCACTCTCCCACTCCCACCCCTGATTTCTCACTAGAACTGTTGCTGTTTTCTGGTTTAGGAATATGATTCAGAGGTTGAAAGGTAATGCTTCCTCTGTCCTTCCACCCTATAGTAGACTTAACTTCTACCCTATTGTTTCCACCTCGTGTGGTTACATCTATTTACTGTTAACTTGTTAAGTCTATAGGAGGGAGTGTCATAAGAGATTAGTAGAGCAGATAATTGTGACTTTCACATGTATAATTTCATTGGGTTATCACAACTCTATGAAATTATACATACAAATACACACACACATACCCACTGAGGTTTATCACAAAATGCATACACACATGCACAATTATTTCTGTGTCTAATCTGCTATGTGACCAGGGGTTTGTATCTTCCCCTCCATTTGTAAAATGAGTATGTTAGGGTAGATCATCTTCTTGGAAACTAACCAGGAATTAGAGAGTAGTAAAAATCCAATTTTCATTGACTAGAATGAGCTGGATTAGAGCAAGCCATACAATGAATAGGCAGCTAGCATTCAAGTTCCCCATTTTTTGTGACTTTTCTTGTGACAATCACTACTGGCAGAATGATTCTGCAATTATAACTTGGCTTATAATGGATTTCTTAGATAATATATAAGGAGTTTTGTGTTTGGGTTATTTTGAGAAGGTATATTGCAGTGGAATTATTCTCCATTTTTTAAACAATTTATAAAATTGTGTTCATAAACCTTTCTCTTTTTTTGGGTTCAATTTCAACACTTGAAGGTAAATAACATCATCTGAATAATGTGTATTAATAAAATATAGGAAATAAGGAATAAAAAATGTTTTGTTTGGGTTCATAATAGGTTTGCAGCCTTATTACCATCAAACACAGTTTAACAGCTTAAAAAATGATGCTTGCTGCAAATTATTTCCATGATTGTGACATTTGAAAGCTGTTAGGATGTTTTAAGACTTTTGGCAGCCTAGTGCTGAATTGAATTAATTATTTCTTTTGATTTCTGTCTTTTATAAGAAAAAGTTCCGTGTGTGAAAAGGGAGAACAATTATGCAAATGAGCACCAGCAACTTCTTACACAATCAGGAATTAGTGATTATTGTCCAGGTCCCCATAGCTGGTGGCAGATGCTGCAGGGAAGGGGCCTACATGTTCATCCCTTCTCTTACTACTTGAGTGGACCTGAACAGGCCTGTGGGAGAACATTATTTCTTCAGAGGCCTAACTTGGATCAGTGCAAATTGGCTTTGTATACAGGAAAAGCAACAGTTAAAATTGAGCCTGGACAGCAAAGGCCACAGAAGGCCAATTATAAGACATCTGGAGCTGTACCAGCAAAAAGGCTAATGGACCATAAAGGACAGGCACCATGATGGAGAGAGACAGAAGGGAAAGGGTTGGGGATATATAAATGGAACTCACTGTGAAAGGGGAGAAATATACGTTCTTGATCATCTTTGGGTCCTTACTAATATGTGGGCAATAGGAGAGAATGATCATAAAAAAGGAGAGGGAAGAACACTTTAGGGTGACAAATTGAAGTTACTTTGCCCTACCATACTCTGAATTTCAACTCCATCTTTTGACAACAATCTGGGTCAATCCTTTTCCCCACAAATATGTCTTTTGAAAGTCAGGAAATGGGAGTATTATTTTATTAAATGAGAATTTATCTGGGTATGGTAGCATACACTTGTAATCCCTATTACTGGGGAGGTTGAAGCTTGGTGGATTGCTTGAGCTATAATGTCCCCAGTATGGTAAACCCTTGGGGGAGAAGGGGAAAGAACATCAGACTGCCTAAGAAGGGGTGAATTGGCCCAGACAAGACTGAAAAAAATTGGCCAAAATTCCCAAGGCAATAAGTAGAGAGATAGGGTTATATATTGACCACTACACATATAGATTGGGTAAGACAGAGAAATCCTATTTCAGAATAGTCTCAAAGAAAGGATGGTTCATGCAAAATTGTTGTTCAGTCATAGCTGACATTTTGTGATCCTACTGGAGGTTTTTCTTGGTAAAGATACTGAAATTCTTTCTTCAGCTCATTTACCAGATGAGAAAACTGAGGCAAATGGATTTGATGACTTGCCTCTTGGTCACACAACTACTAAGTGTCAGAGTTAAGATTTGAACTCAGGAAGAAGAATCTTCTTGATTCCAAGTGCAGGGTCTTCTCCATTGTGACACCTAGATGCCTGTTCTCACAGAATTTCAGAACTTAGGGATAACCTAGAAAAGGGATGAATGCAAGAACCAATAGTTTAAGCAAACATTTGAACAAGTCAGTATCCAGATACACATGACAAACTAAAGATCTGAGATGATTACATTATAAAGATGAATTCATCTGTCTAAATGTTGTGAAAATATTTATTAGATTAGGTTGAATGAATTATTTCCCCAGTTTCACTTCACCTTGCATTGAAGAGTCAAAGCAAAAATAACTTGGAGATATTTTCTATGAGAAAATTATTTTAAAAGTCCATTTCGTCAATCCTGACTTTTCCAGATCATCTCAACCATCCTTAAAATCTCTTTGTTTTGTATAGATCAAAAGTGTCTACACCTAGAACATATAGTGGTCTTTTCCAATTTGGATATAATTGAAAAATTATGTAATTTCTTTTTTTAGTACAGTGACTGTTGCATAGTAGGTGTTTAATATAATTTGATAGACTGATGCTTTATTCTGGCCTATTTGATGTTTCTTAAACTTGGCCTTCTATCTTTCATCTCCATACCTTTGCACAAACTATATCCTTTGTTTAGAATCCACTTACACTTCATATATACCTTTTAGATACCCTTAATTCATTGGAAGTACTGTACTGTAAAAAGTACAGTAAAAAGACATCAACTGTGTAGTCAGAGGTATTGAGTTTAAAACTTGCCTCTGGTGCTTATTACCTATGTGACCTTGGGCAAAGGACTTGACTATCCTGGCCTTCAGAACCTTTATCTATAAAATTAAGTGATTGGATTAGATAGTTCCTGAAATCCTTCTAAGCTCTAGGTGCTAAGATCATATACTGTCCAGGGGAAGATTTTTACTTTTACTTATCTAGCTATTAATAACTCCTTCTTCACATTATTATGTTTATTATTAATTCTCTCTCTCTTCAAATTATTAGATAGTAGATTGTAGATAGCAGAGGCTGCTTTTTTGTGCATTCCCAGAATGTGGTAGATACATTGGTCACAGTAGGTGTTTAATACATGCTTGTTGATGAGATGATTTTGGATTAGCTAAACCCAATAAAGATGAAAAACAGAAGAGGTTAGGAACACAGGCAAAGGGATCACAGATTTTATGAAATATGAATCTAGTGCACCAGCTGGTGAGAAGTTAGGGAAAAATCTAAAAATATGTTGGAGGAGATTTTTAAATAGCATGAGGCAAGACATGAAAACTCAAATGTACCAGCAAATTGCTTAAGTGTCCTAGTCTAATCAGTCTGAAATTATACATTAAGTGAAAGATGAATAATGTGTAATAGCATGTCAGTCAGAAAGGCTGCTTTGACACTAATATGCTTTGAGCAAATCACTTCATCTCTATCAGCCTCAGTTTTTTCATCTATAAAATGGGATTGAGAGTAATTATAGCACCTACTTCAAAGGGGTGGTGGGAGGATCAAAATAGTAATAATTTATAGTAATGATAATAACAAGCATTTAAATAATGATTAAGTTGTATAAAGCATTTTACCAATATCATCTCTTCTTTGAGCCTCACAATAACTTTATGAAGGAGATATTATTATTATCTCTTTTTAATAAATGATGAAACAAGAAAAATGCCTTTTCCAGGGTCTTATAGCTAACAAGTTTCTGTGAAAGTATATGAACTTGGGTCTTCCAGACTCCAAGTCCACTGCAGTATCCTCTCTGAGGTGATATCTATAAAACTTTTTTGTAACAGTAAAGTGTAATATAAATTTAAACTACCTGATTAATTATCTGATAAAAGAGGAAAAACTATAATGTCAGATGGACCTCCTCTACTCAATAAACATCACCCTCTATAAGCTTTAGGGTCAAATATAAACCCTGTTGTTGATACTTAAAGCCCTTGAAAATTCAGCTTCAGTCTACCTTTCCAGATTTATAGTATTCCAACTCTCAGTCTTGTGTCTTATCAGGGGGTCATCTTCCCCCACTCTCCATACCAGAAATATATTCCCTCTTCTTCTTCCCTTTTTTGGCATCCCTGTCTTCCTGCAAGACTAAATTCAAACAGGGCTTTTCCTGATATCTCTTACCACAACTGCTCATGTGTTCACCCTCCTCCCAAAGTTGCATTTATTTTGTAAATTTTTTTTTTTGGTATAACCTGTATAGGTACTTGTAGCTTCTAGAGGTACATGTTGTGTTCCCTGTTAGAATGTAATTTTTTTTGTATGTTAAGAATGTTTTATTTTGACTTTGTATCTCTGGTAACCTAGCATACAGTATGTTACAAAGGAGTCACTTAACAAAAACCTGCTGATTGAATAAAAAAGAGGATTCCTAAATATATTTGCCCATAAGCTTGATGCTTAGTTATTGAGTCATGCTCAGTTGGACATAGATTTCTTAAATTAAAGCAAGAATAACAATCTTCAAACTATCTAGCATCAGACAGCTTCAATTTACATGCTGTTCTCCCCTACTGACCGTCCTGTGGCAAAAAAGAAAGTGAGGTTTCATCTCCCTTTCCTTCCCTTTCCTAGTTTCCCTTTTATCAGAGTTTAATATCTGGATGAAGTAGAGGGTGTCTAGCCAGCTGATTATAGGTATAGTCCAATTTAAATAGGAAAACTCTCCCCCCCCCCCCCCCCCGGAGCTTCCTATAACTTGGAATACATCTGCCTGTTCATTGTAATGAATGCCCTTCTTTCCCGTCCTTGAACTCTCTCTCCAGAATCCAGACAAACTAGATGGCTTACTGTTTCTGATTCTTGGCCTTTGCTCATGACAGAGGAGGATCACAGGTTTTCATGTTGGAAGAGACCACAGAGAACATCTAGATCCAAGACTTGATTTGACAGTTGAAGAAACTGAGACCCAGAGAGATGGAGCCAGGTTTTGAAATGAAGTTTTCTGAATTGTATTTTATAAGGGTAATAAAGGACATACAGAATTTGAGGAACCTTTCTCAAAGGATCATTTAATGTTTCTTTCCTTTTTCAGAGACTGGCTTTTTTTTTATAATGGAAGTTCTTATTCTTAGTAGCAGGCAAATTGTATTTGAGATGATAAATGGTCTTTTAGATTCATAGCAATTCTCGACTTCTCTCCAGCTACTAATCAATCTCAATTTATTGCTTTTTATGATATAAACCAATACAGATAGTCTTCTTTTAATGTATTCTGGTTGTGTTTTTTTGTGTTTGATCCATGGAACATCACTTAATTTTCTGAGGCTGATTACAGAAATGTGAGTGAATCTCATCTCTGGAGACTTAGGAGCTTTATAATTTCCATGTTTCAATCCACAGTGAATGTCAACTTATAAATCATTCATTGTGTTTACCATAAGAAAAAACAAAACCAATTCTATCATCCATAGGCAGAGAGGGAAGGCATATCAACCATATATGTGTGTGGTCTTGGACAAGGAATATAATTAATCTGAGCCTCAGATCTCTCATCATTAAATCCTCAAAGACTTAAATATGTCTGGGATCTTTTCAAAAAAACTATTCCCCACAATGATGCAGATCTTATTCTATTTTAATCTATTTGATATATCCATTGTTCATTTCTTTGAGTTTGTGATACCAATAGAACACACATTGGTTTGCACTTCACTCTCATCCTATAAACAGTTTATCTTTTTCTCCACATCATTCATTTATTTGAAGATATATTTTACTGTTTCTTCTTTATACTGTTTTCTCCATGTTTATAATGTATGACAGCCTGTTGATGTCCATATGTAAAACTGGGGTTATAATTTGCATATTTTTTGTTATACTATGTTATAGAAATACATGTTTTATTCCATAAATTAAAGATAAAATAAATAAAATTAAAATTTTTGTACTGTATACTTTAAAGGGATATTATAGGAAAATATTTTATAAGCTGAAAGGTATTAGATAAACAAAAGCTATTATTGGTTATTCCATGCAAGCTTCTCTTTCACTTGAATCCTGGAGGAATCTCATTTCATTTTACTGTAGTAGGCATGACTCTCCAATGATACAATTTTTAGTTTAAATGATATTGCTTTGGACCAAGCTCTTGTAAGACTTACAGAGAGAAAATAGCTGTTTTATATTCAGAACTAAGATTTCCAAATATTATCAAAATTATTATTAACAAGTAATTTTAACAGGAATTATAGGAGCAGTACATTATCAGTGGTGTCTAAAGTAATTTCAGCATTGATTTTTAAAGCATTCTTTTACAAAAAGGCAAAAAAGGACTGAAACATTTGAAGGTATTGGGGAGCAAAATATTAAGAGGTCCATATAATATTTAGGGATTTGAGACTAGAGATAATTTAGTCTTCCTTTTACAAAAGAGGAAACTAAAAGTGAAAGAAGTCAAATGATTTGGCCAAAGTTACACAGCTAATAAATGACAGATCCAAGTTTCAAACCCATCTTCTATTTTGTATATGGAAACATCACAGAGGAAGCAAGTAGCCTTTTCTGGACTTGATTTTTCATGAGTCCTTGATAGAATTATTCCAAGTAATTTCCTATATGGATCTATATAATTCAAAATACAATGTCCTCTAGAAGATCCTCATGCTGAGGATCAACATTTCAATCAACATTTATTAAATGCCTATTAATGCAAAAGGCACTGTAATAGACCTTGGGATACAAAAACAAAAGAACAAATCATTCCTCTCCTCAAGGAGTTTGTGTTCTACTGGGGAAAATAACACAGACATAGAAAAGGCAATATATACTTCTCTTTACTTCCTCCATCCCATTTGAATTAGTGGGCCAGATCTCTAAAAAGGACCCTGCATCAGAGTTCTAGTTAGAACACAGGTAGCTAAAGTGAACCCATAATTCCTGGTTACTTCCTTTTCTCCCTTTCTCATGATAGTCCCCTTAGGTATAACTCTCTGCTGGCTTTCTTTCATATATCTCCCAGCTCCCACTGCTACTTCAGGGAAATGAATAAATGGTGTCTTCAAAAGGGTCTGTTACTGAGTCCCAGTTTTCATGGGTTCTCTGCTGGATCTCCCAAATTCATATTGTTGCTTGGATGGGGTTAGGGAATTAAAGGGAGAAATTCCTTCCTCACTTGCACATATCCTTACTCTTGCAAGGAGAATTCCCTCTCAGTATTACCTTACTAGTGAATTCATCTACAATTGGATTCAATACTATTGGTATGCTCAATTCAGAACAACTTGCTGTATTATACATAGTTATAGAACTGTGTTTGATTCAACCAATTAATAGACTGCTTTTCCTCCCCAAATGTTATAAGACCCCTCTGATTCTTTCAAATTGTTTTGGGACTTATTCACATCTAGTTTATTTTTGATTGATTGATTCAGTCAAGATACCTTGGACTTTTGTGATTTCATTAAATATGCATATATCAAATGAGTAGGTGGTGGAGGTGGAGAGGTATTAATCATTTTGGATTGGAAATGAGACTTTTGCCTTGGACTGTAGGTGACACATGAGGCAAGCCTTGAAGGAAGCTAAGGAATTCTAAGGAAGTGGAGGTGGAGGGCATAACAGGTTGATGAAACAATGAATTAAATGATATCTGTCTTTAGGTAATGGACAGCTGTAAAGGCTAAGATATAGACTCTTTCTGATTCTGTTAGGTCATTTCTTTAATACTGCTGAACTATTGAGTTTCCAAATTTATTGCAACTCAAGTGCTATGCCATCTTCTCTCTCTCTCTCTCTCTCTCTCTCTCTCTCTCTCTCCAGAGCGTCAGAGATTTTGTTTTTCCTCTTCCCCAACTCTAAAACCCTTTGAGGTTGACAATTTTTCAAATTTTACATATCATCAGCAATTAAAATACTTTTGCTGACTTGAACTCATTGCAAAGATATATCTTAGATGAAATGATACAAACCAGGATAGCATGGGTAGGAAGAGCAATTTTCATGGATGCTTCTATCTAAAACCAAAACAAGTCAAAATAAAAAAGAAAGTGGTTGCTTCTTTGATTGTTTTGCCACTCTGACCTCAAACAACTAGTTTTACAGACTCTGAAAAGGCTGTTTTTTTTTTTATTGTGTTGTGGGTGGGGACTATTTTTCTTTGAATTCTTTCTTGAAAGTCATTCTCTTGTAGTCTGGCCTATTAGAGTTTTGGGAAGTGACCTAAGGACCTGACATAGTATATAGCATGCTTGCAGGTAACTTATTACTTTGTCTTCCTAGCTTTCTCTACTATGTATTGTCTTCTAAGAAAATATATAAAACCTCCAGGCAAATTATATGACGTAGGTGAAATTTGTTTTTGGTGTCTTTTTTCTCCCCACCCTCTTTGAGCTCATCTTATCTTCTTTGTCATCCCCTTCACTTTCTTCACTTCCCCCACCCACTACCAGCTGCCTGTGGAGCCTTTCTTGGATCTGCCTATCCTCAAAGAGATCCATGTTATAGCACTTTTCTTAGCCCCAAGAGTAAGACCTTTTCTGTTTCTCATCTCAACAAAACTAACTTTCTGTTTATGTTCCTTCAGTGCTTTACTGGGAGAGAAATTAGAAACCTAATTCTACAGAGTCAGAGAGACAGCAGAGCAGAAAGAAAACTGACCATGAATCAGGAAGACTTGGCTTCATGTTCTACTTCTGACACATACTGACTGTGTGACCCTAGGAAAGTCACCTCACCTTTCAGTATTTGGGGCAACTCTCTAATTATGTAAATTATAGAGAAGGCTCTGGTGTACTCTGGTAGAAGAAATTTCCTCATACTTCCCAGCTGCTATGCTAAAGAATCTATGAATGGCTTGTTACCACAGTATCCTTAGGATTGAAAGCTAGAAGGGACTTCATTTTGCAGTTAAGAAACTGAGGCTTAGAGGAGTTAAAACCTCGATCAACATCACATAGGTTATATGTAAGAGAGCCAGGATTCAAACTATGGATCTTTGATTCCAAATCTAGTGCTCCTCCTAATGCATCATATTAAGCTCTCTGGGAATGCAGATGGTACAGAGGATAGAATGCTGGCTCTGGAGTTGGGAAGCCTCATCTTTATGAGTTCAGATCCAACCTTAGACAGTTTAGTTGTGATATCCTGGGCAGGTCACTTAACCCGGTCTGCCTCAAGTTCCTTATCTGTAAAATGAGTTGGAAAAGGAAATGACAAACCATTACAGTATCTTTGCCAAGAAACCCCCAATGGAGTCATGAAAAGTTGGACATACCTGAAAAATAACTCCACAGCAACAACAATACAATTGCATTTTAATGGTGGTTTCTTGTCAGTTTGTTTCAGCTACATAATAAATTGAATAAATTAACAGGAGTAAGATGTCAGGCACAAAAGGTAATGGAAATTTAGGCTACATTAAATGAGGACAGTCTTTGGGATTGTCTAGAGCTATGGCATGTTCTGTTCTAAAAAAAGATAACATCTCAATTATTCTATTCTGATTTGGTACCATCTTTTAGAAAGAATATTGATAAACCTAAGGGTTTCCAGAGGATGGTGAACAGGATAACTAAAGACCTTAAGATCATATCATATAAGGAACAATTGAGGTTCTAGCAATATCTTAAAGAAGATATGACCTGGAGACAAGACATGATAGTTTTTTTAAATGTAATGTTCTGTCTTTTTAAAGTTTAATTACTAATATGTCTACTAAGAATTCTAAGAAAATTGTTATTCTAAGATTTTTTTTTCTCAATTTTTGGCCTCAGAGTTCAGAGACAGTAGTTAGTGACAGCTATATGGCAAGCTGTTTCATACTGGAGAGGTATGTACATAAGAAGTATCATATAATTATGGGAAAGATATAATTTATGTGATAATAGATCTGAACCCATAAAGATAAGAGAAGAGAAAAATGTAATAGATTTTAAACTGCTCAGTTATGTTTGAAAATAGGCATGATAGATTTTATGGTTTTTGTTGATAAGCAAATCCAGTTGAGCAGAGGAAAAGATTGGAAGCAGAGAAATCACTTTGCAGATCAGTTAGTTTCTTGAGGCATCATGCTCAGTGATATGTTAGTTAAGCACAGCTTAGATAAGCTCAATTTAGTAATAAAATCATTTGTTCATCATGGAAGCTGCATTTATCAACAAACATTTTACAGCAGCTCTAAGAAAGAAAGAGGGAACCAAAGTTTATAGTTCCAGAATTGTAAGTTTTCCTGAGCACATGGGTTTTTCCTTCCTCATGTTGCTTGACAGTTTTCTATAAGAGTGTATCTGTTCTTTTTGAAAAATTTTGAATAAATTGGTGAGAAATTGTAGAGACATGTTTAGATTTAATATAAGGAAGAACTTCCTAATAATTATAGACATTCAAAAATGTAGCAAGCTGCCCTAGGAGGGAGATAGGAAGTTCTCTGGTTCTCCTCATTTGTTGAGGATGTTGTAGAAAGAATTCTGATCAGGTATCTCAAAGTCTGAGGTAAAATCAGAGATTCTATAATTCCAGGAATTTCAAATTCTGTGGTACGATGGTAGAGAGAAATTCTGGGATGTGGGAGAGAATTTTTAAGTCCCCTAAAACCTCAATATAAATTCACCCATATATGACCCACTCCTAAGTGACAGAAATACAGAGTCTCTGAGTAGTGTTTCTCAGTTTTGTAAATTGCTATGAGCAAATAATCATAGAAGGGTGTTTGTGTATGTATGTATGTATGCATTGGTCCATATAGTTGTAGACATTATTTTGCAAGTTTTCTTTCCATTATTTTCTTCACTTACATTATTATTTCTTGTTCATATAGTTATTTGTTTTGCTCTTTCCTAGATTGTATTACATGTTATGCCTGCAATTCATAGTGCAAATATATTAATTTTGACAGGCTTTCATTATCATTTCTTTTACAGGAAACTCAGAAATACTTTGTCAGAAACATTTTTAAATTTTACCAGTTATTTAGGTTGTGTGTATATTTACATGCATGTATGCTCATATTTTTAACTTTCTCTCCTTCCCTTCCCCAAGCCATCTACACTTGTTAATTCATTTGATTATCAAAACAACTCTGGGAGATAGATGCTATTATTTCCATTTTATAAACTGAAACACAAGAGGTTGAGATACTTAATCACTTAGGATTTGAAGTAAGATTCATATTCAGGTAAGAAATGATGGAGGTCTTGGCTTCAGAGAAACCTGGGAAAACTTGTATGAACTGATGTAGGAGAAGAATTCATACTACAGCAACAAATTTGTAAAATAACCAATTCTAGGGACAGCTGGGTGATGCAGAGGACAGAGCACCAACCCTGGAGTCAGGAGGACCTGGGTTCAAATATGACCGTAGACACTTGATACTTACTTAAAAGTGTGACCTTGGGCAAGTCACTTGACCCCATTGCCCTGTAAAAAATAAAAAAAATACAATTTTTTGAAAGACTGATCAACATAATGACCATCCATGATTCTAGAAGATAGATAATGAAGAATGTTGCTTGCTTTTTGAACATGGCTAATGTGGAAATTTAATTTGCCTGATTATGCATATTTTTACATGAACTTTTATTTTCTTACTTTTTTTCAGTTTAGGGAAAGTGAGGGAGTAAAGTAACTATCATTAGAAAAAATAATTAAAAAATAAGCTGAACAAACAAAAGATGAAGGAGACCTGATTTAGTTCATAGAAAAGACCTAGAGTTTCCAGTCATTTCCAACAGCAAAACAGTTAATGGAATTTTTGACTATATAAATTCTTAGTGAATAGCTAATCTATTGTATTGCACCAAGACTTTTGGGAGATATACACATATTTGTATATTTGTACAGTGTCCCTGGTCAGATTATACTTCATTCACTCCATAGTTTAAAAAGAAAATTGATAAATTGGATTGAAATTAAGATGGTGAAAGCATTTAAAAACATGTTAAATAAGGTGGCTTGAACCAAGAGTGTGCCAGGGGAAAAAATCATAATTCAATTGTTGCTCATGTAAACTAAGGACAGTGCTGCAAATGAAATGCAATAAACAGATTTTGAGATGTAAAGACAATAATCCTAATTCTATATATATATATATATATATATATTTTTAACAAAATAAACTTTTTGCAATGAACCCATTTAGTTATTAACTATATTTAAAAGAACTAAACATCTCCTTCTGGGTAGGTGGTTGCCCATCATCTCCATACTTTTCAGTGCCACAGAGAAATCTCAAATCATCATTTTATCTTCTTTTCCCCTCAAAGAAAATACCACAGTTTAATCCCACTTTACATCCATAGCTAGAAATATCTATAAACTACTAGCCATCTTCAGAATACAAATTACTTTCAGGAAACCATTAGAACATCTTAGGTAACTTTAAATTTCTAACATGTGTTATTGATTCCAATGCAATAAAACAATAGTTATTTCCCTTACCATCCCTTCAAAACAAGGCTTTAACATTACAGTATTCAAATAACTTATGTTTTCACAAGAGAACCAAACACTGCTAATATAATTTCTTTGAAGTTACAAAAGAATATCATATAATTAATAAATACATATACATATATATTCCCTTCTATAAACATATGATAAATGAGACAAAGATTACAACTTTCTTCCTTTACCAACAAAAGACCTTGTGAGATTGTTGACAATTTATATCAATTTAACATCAAAACAAATCAGATTACAAAATTTAGTACAATATCTTTTCCCCAAAAGAAATCAGTAGATTATATATGATTTAATATTCCCAAATTCCTTGTAATACAATTTATCCCAATTATATTTTCCTTCTTAACATGCACAAATTCTCAAGACTTCTTAGAAAACTTAGGTGACTAAATTACTCACATTTAGCTCTCAGATAGTTTCTTTTTAAACACAAGGTGGTGACCTTTTCCTCTATCAAAGGCTTTCCTGTCTACTTTTCAAAGCTTCTTGAGACAGGGAGTTAGCTCATATATGAGATCATTTCACAAACTTTGCCACTTACAAACCTTCAAATGGTATAAGTGGATAGGCTCAGATCCCAACTTCATTAATTACTTAATTTTAAGTTAAATCTTTTTAAGCAATTAAATTCAAAACCCAAACTAAATGGAGTAACATTTAACTCAGGTAACTGTAATTATTTCAGATCTGAATTACACACACACACACACACACACACACACACACACACACACACACACAGAGGCACAAGAGTTTAGACACAGACACAACTCTTTTGTATCAAATTTACCAAGCTGACATTGATTTGCCAGTACCAGATCTCAGAATATAGAAATATTTTCCCACCTCTCTAGGCTGGTAGAGAGATGTGAAAACATCACATTGATGTTTAAACATTCAGGTATACACATATACTTATATAGTTATATTATATTTTTTTGAATGTACCAATTAAGACCAGTCAAAAAAATTTTAGAATCAATCAGAATTTCTTGAGGAATCTCTTATATATTTATTAAGATTTTGAAACTGCCAACCAATAGTCAAAATTGCATACATTAAGTAACTTTATAAAATTCAACTCCAGTTACTCTTATTAGTTATTAGAACAGGCTTAATTAAAAGATGAGATTTAAATTTCCTAATCCCAGAAAAAGTTAACTTCCCCTTTTCTTTAACTAATTGACCACCAGGCTTCCCAATCAATCTTTCCATCTCCCCTTCCCCCTCCCAAGGGTGGGACATTCTCAGCCCAACTAAATGTGGAGCCTAAGAAAAACGTGGTCATTGCCCAACTCCCCCACCAAAAACTGGAAAATGGCATAGGGATCCCCTGTTTCCTAAAACAAGTTTTGGGGGGCTCTTACCCTTCCTGTAGTGAGGCGTGCTTTCCATCTGAGGCAAAGGTTTGAGTTTCAAAGTTCTTAAAAGGGAGATTTCCTTTCTCCCTCCCTCTGCAGAGGGTAGGGGTGGCACAGAATGAGAGAGATTTCAAAAAGAAAGAGAGAAAAAGAGTACCACCCAAGGATAATTTCCAGGAACTTTTGAAAAGCAAAAATCTAATTCCTTCCAAGGTGCAAGCACACAGCTGGGGAGGAGTATTGGTACTGGATTTTCCCCACATTTTAATTCTCTATCAATTTGTAGGTAGGCAAACATGTCATTTGGACATATACCGAATGTCCTTCCTTAACAACCCTCACTCACAGTGGGGTATAAACAAAACACACCTCAGAACTGCCATTCCTCTGGTCAGTCTGAACAGGACAGACCCGCACCATGGCTACTGCCAAATACCACATGGGTTCAGCTTTGCTGACAACCTACAAACTCAACCTTTTTCTATTTTTCTAGAAAAAAAGGTAAATAAAGAAGGAGGACCAGGGGATCATTAATTTTCCTATTTTTCTAAAAATCTAGCATCTAAAAAAAAGGGGGTATTGCTTCTTACCTCTGGAACTCCATCCAATTTCCCAGTCTGGCAGAGACAATCCCTTCTTTGGTCATCAAAATGTAGCTTCTGGCTACTTGGGTTCAGTTCTGTCTATGAGGAATCATTAGTCAGACTTGGGAAAGCATGGATGTAAATAAAAAATTATTAAAACTGTTATAAGACATAGAAAGGGCTAAGGAGAGAGAGAGAAGAGAAGAGAAAAGAGAGAGAGAGAGAGAGAGAGAGAGAAAGAGAGATAAAAGAACATCCAAGATACTTTGGCTGGGCCATGGTCAGAGAAGACTGAGCTGGCCACTAATTTTTTCTTTGAAAAATATATTTTTCAGAAAAATAAATTTGGTAACATATTTCTTAACCACCACATGTTTACATGTAATGAGTTTATGGTTTTTATAAATAAATAAAGATACATTTAAATAATTAAATAAAATATTGTTTTGTATAAATAAATATAAATTTAAAAGCTTATTAGCTTTAACTTCTAATATGATAAATATTGATAGAAAACCCCACATAATCAAAAACTCTTTGGGATTCCCCCCCCAAAATTTAAGAGTATAAAGGGATCCTGAGATAAAAAATTTTGAGAACCATTGCTTCAGAAAAAAGTCATGGCTTGAATAGTAATAGAGAGATTAGGTTTCTTTTAAGTCTATTATTCTATTCTTTCCTACAAAGGTAACACCTACTCATCACTGATTTTGGTGGAGCCTGAAAGAAGGCTGAAGGGGGTGTCAGAAAAGCAGCCAAAGGCTATGACACAAGAATGGGATTCCCATTGAGCTTGTTGGAAATAATCAAACTGGGGGCATTGCCAAGGCCTAAATGAGGAGTCAGTTGTGACAAGATGCAATTCGAAAGTAGAATCAGGAACCAAACCAAAGTAGTAAAGGATTGAGTGTGCTAAATAATCCCTGAAGACAAATTTTAAGCCCCAAATTTTTTTCCTTACTTCCTATATCTCAGGGGGAATGGCACAGGCAAATAGCTAGTTCCCACAATTAGAAAGGAAGCAAGCACAAAATGAATATTATTACTACTACTACTAATAGCATATACATATATACCTACTGATATTACTTTAAAATTTGAAAAACTAATTAGAAATATTTTATCTATTCATCATCACAACAACCTTGAGAGGTAGCTACTATTATTATTCTTTTTTTAGAGATGAAGGAACTGAGGCAAACAGAGATTGTGATACACAAGTAGTAAGTGTCTGAGGTTATATTTGAAATCAGATTTTCCTAAATCTATGTCTAGTACATTATCCACTGTACCATTTAGCTGCCTGTCACCTTGCTTGATTCTAATATGTCAAGTTATGTTATTTGGCCATAAATGTAATTTCACCTTGTTGCACTGACCACACTTTATGAGTGTGGTTTGAAATACTATTTCTAGGTAATTTCTACACCTGTGCTTCTCAGCATGCCAATTATTCTATTGCTTCAGAAGCAGTGTTATTAGGTTGTTCTACTGGGAAATCTCTGTCTTATGAATAAATTAAAGATGAAAGAAGTTATCACATTGAGGGCAGATGATATGAAGAATGATCCATTGGAATGTGATCCCATTGAACAGGCATTAACCCTAGATTATCTGAATTAAAGAAAAGGGGGAAAGGAAGGCTTTATTAGAGTGCAGGCAGAGTGGTGGAATTGCCAAATGGGCAATCAAGTTAGCTGAAAAAAAGTTTTAATGGAAAACTTAGATATCTACATAAAATGGTAACAGTGGTTGTCCTACAACTAGGAATCTTAGGATGCAGAAAAATTGTGTGATTGTCCCAGAATTGCATTTTTGATGGCTCTGTGGTAGCTAAGGAAGATGAGGGTGTGTGGCTAAAAAGTAATTAGTAGCACAATAAAACACATCCTTAGGATTGACATCAGTTGCTCTTTAGTACAACCCTCCTGTAACCTTCTATCCACTGAGGACTGTTTTTGACAACAAATCTTACTGATTCCACTCAATAATGTTTGATGTTCATTTTAACTAAGATTCATCTGTGTAAAAAGGCGACCTAGGAAAGAAATGCCTCAACCTATCCAAGGATGACTGTGCTGCCTGTTGTAATATATTTTTATAATTTTTTAAATATGAACAGAATTGAAGTCTTTATTTTTTAAATTCAAGAAATATCTTCTAAGGTGATATAAGGCATTTCCAATTCCAATTTATAAATTTACTATGTCACAGTTATGCTTCTGGCTATTCAAGAACATTATCTGTAGCTAAAGTTATTCTTTTACTTATATTTCCAGCAACTAATTATATATATATATATATATATATATATATATAATTTCAGAGAACTTTTAATAATAGAGGTAAAGGTATACTGAGTTGCTGAATTATCTATTACTGATGAGACAACATAAACAATTGCTCTAGTTAGGCACCGGTGGGCTAAATTTTTTTTTCACTGTACCAACTTGCCATTTAAATGAACACTGAATATTAGAGCTGGAAAGGACTAGTTCAGTTTCCACATTTTTATTGGAGGAAACTGAGCTGCAACTTCCAGTGATGATGGACAGATTAAGTGGGTTGGAGAATTCCAGGGAATTCCAAATTCTTTAAATTGAAAAGGATATCAGTGATTATCTGGTTCTACCTATTACTAATAAAATTCTTTCTATAGCATCCCCAACAAGTAGTTCTCAAACCTTTACTCAAAGGTTTCCAGTGAGGGGAACCCACTATTTTGTTTTGAAAATTAAAGAGGGTGAGAAAATCAACAATACTTTAGTTCTCTATAATCATCAAAGGCCTAGAAATAAGGATTAAGTCTACCTGGACTCAACCTAGTGCTGGAGTTTCAAATCCATCCATCTTGGTCTCTAGAGCCCTTGCTGTCTTCTGTCATCGCCTTCTTTGTTCTCTTTAGTGCCCCTATTCTATCAATAATAAACTTCCATTTGATAATAATCATCTTTGATGAAGCAATAAATAGAGAGCTGGACTTGTAGTTAGAAAAATAAGTCGAAATCTAGCCTCAGACACTAGCTGTATGATTCTAGGCAAGCCATTTAACTTCTGTCTCAGTATTCTTCATCTAAAAAATGGAGCGAATTATAGTCTCTATCTCCCAGAGTTGATATGAAGATTAAATGAGATGATAGTTTCAAAATATTTCATAAACCTTTAAGCAATTTATAAATATCATTATGATTATGTTCAAGAAAGTCTAATTCCCATTAGAAGACTCTATCCCTGAGCAGTCTCTTTAATACAGGATATATCTTCTCTCATACCTTACAGAGCAGGAAAAATATACAGACTTGTTGTTTCTAACTAATTATTCCTAATTTCCACAAACATAGTTTGTTTTTTTTTCTGCCACCATTATTTAATAACCTTACCTTCACTGAGGTTCACTCCATCTTCAAAAGCTATCCAAAACCTGACTACTGTCATAAAGAAGGCTCTAGATCATTGTCTCTCCATTCTTAAATTCATTTACTAGTATATCTTAGTCTTCTTTTCCTCTGCAACTCTCACATTTATACTTAGAGATTTCAATACAAATATTGAACATCCTGGCTTCCCAGTTTTTGAGCCTCTTCATTTTTCATGGTCTGTATCAATAAAACTATCATTCATAACTTTTTGACTGCCATGATCCAGAACTATGGTTCACCCAGATGTCACCCTCCCTTGCAAACTAGTTTGTATTCATTGATTATAATATTATGAATATATACACATAAACAAACACATATAGATGCATATGCATATACAAACATACACTCAGATATGTTTGTTTAGTCTTCCTCATTGGAATGTAAGCTCCTGGAGGGCTTAAACTGTTTATGCTATTTCTTTGTTTCCTTATCACTTGACACAATGCTTATAAGTAGTAAACACTATCAATAAATGGCAGAAACTGTATGAAGCACTGGAATTATAAAGAAAAATATAAATAGCCTTATACCCCAAATATCCTTAGGTTCTAATGGGGGAGAAAAAATAGAGATATGTGCAAAATACAAGGTAAACTTTGAGAGGAAGGTTAAATAATTGAAGTGGTAACCATTTGTCTTTTGAGATCATTCTTTTCCTTCTATAAAATGGACATAATTAACCACCTCACTAACTGCTTCACATGCATGTTGTGAAGAACAGATGAGATCATTTATGTAAAGCAGTTTATAACCACTTTGTTAGGTAGTTTAAAATCATTGTTGCTAGGCAACAAAAGAATCCCAAAGTCATTTTTTTTTTCCCCTGGAGAGAGGGTGAAAGCAGATAGGCTGGTATGACATCTTTTAGGCTGTTGTTATTTGTAATGCTGCAGTTGTACCTGAAGCTGTCTAAAATTATCAACCAGATGTGATGAAATTAAATTCAATACATTAAACTTCTATTGTGTGTATATTCAATGATTTTCTAGTCACATATTTAGGAATGCTTTCCAGAGTTCTGCTCAATTAATGATAATGCCTAATTGTTTCACTGCTTTAGCAGGCATTCTATCTTAATAAATAATCTTTTCATTGAATTAGACAGTCATCAAAGGATGAATTAATTTTTAAAAACTAACACATACAGAATGAGTCACCTTATCATTACCTAACTTTTAAAGTTTGCATTTGGATTACATAAAATGCTAATCGAATAATGACCTAGGTGTGTGGCCTTGGGCAAGCCACTTAACGCCATTTGCCTTGCAAAAAAACCTAAAAAAAAGAAAAAAAAAGAAATAAAATGCTAATCAATCCAGGCAAACTAGTTTCCTCTAATTTAAAATTTTGAGGAAGAGTAGTCAGAATATGTGGGTACAAATGAGAATTCTGTAATTTATTTGTCATGTGACTTTGGGGAGCCTTACTCCTTATCTTTAAAAATATGAATGATATTGACACTTGCCCTACCTTCTTCCCAAAGAGCTAGCATCCTAAAGCATACAAATTGTTTTAAGTCAGGAACAGCTGGGCTCAGGGTCTGTCTCTGAGACCTGCCTGCTGCATGGTCAGAAAATCACTTAACATTTCAGTGTCTCTAGATAATTCTTTAAGACTATAAATTATACAGGAGGAGGATTTGCAGTAACAGAAGACCACCACTACCACCACCAGAACAACAAATATTTACATAGCCCCTTAAGATCTTAAGATTTCCATAGTTCTTTACATATGCTAACTCATTTGTTAATCATAACAGCCTTGACAAGTATATATGTTATTAATGTTACTATTTTACCCATAAGGAAACTGAGGTAGTGATGTTAAATGACCTGATAGGGTTTAATAGCTTGCATGTATCTGACTGCAAGTTTCACACTTTATCTATTGTATCACCTAGGAATTATTCATATCTAACCAAAGAAACATCTGCCTGTTTTAACAAGGCCATTATGTATGAAGATTACATAAAAATGCATAGCACTTAATACATTTAAAATCCAGTTAATAAATCAAAATATAAACCGGAGGAGTGATGTAGTTTATGGATTATTATTTTACAATTAAGAGTCAATAAATAATAATAATAATAATAATAACTTATATCATACTTTATGGTTTCAAGAACACTGTGACAAAAAATGACGCAATGATTATTGTGCCCATTTTACGAGGTAGGTTAAAGATTGTACAAAGTCAAATGGTTATTGAGGATCAGAGGTTCTGACTCCCTGTCCAGTTCTCCCTTCCTTGACCACTAACAATAGATGGAGAATAGTTTAATCTTTTCCATTTCTCCATACTCCCATGATTCAGAAGGCAATCAGACTCCTGCAATGTACTGATGAATGCCTCAGGGTACTCTGCGTGATTGCCAGCTCTCACTATTATTCCAGGCTCTCACTGAGAAAGGTGCAGCAGTTAGAGTGTGGATCTCTATGAACTTCAGGAAGGTGTCTTTTGGAAAAATCCCTGACAGATGCTTACTTATCATTTATTTAGTTTAAAAAATACTGGCAATTTGACTTTTCTGGGTTGTTTAGATTCAGATGAACTAGAGTTTATCACAGAGATCAATGACACAGTATATTCTTGGGTCCACTGTTTATGAGATGGGAATGTTAAATGGAGCAAGAGCTTGGATTTGTCTTGAACTTTATAGTATATCATCTCACTTGATCTTCACAAGAGCCCCAGGAGGTAAACAGATCAGATGACCATTTTACAGATCAGCTAGGGCAAGTGTTTGGGGTGAATGATTTACCTAGGATCACTTGTTCAGTAAGATTTTGTATATTTTTAAAATGTCTTAAGGTTTCTGTATGTTTTGTGAGTTGTATAGGTTTACAGCATTAAAAAAACAACCTTATATTTGTCATCAGATGGTGAAGTCTTATGAATCTTTTGTGGATGATATTGTCCTAATTGTTTCTAGCCCATTAGAAAAATATCTAAATAAGGTACATAGTCATACAAAAGAGGTAGGTCCAACAATCTACTCAAGAAAAGCCAAGTTTAAAGAATGTGTAATTGTCCAGTTGTAGAAATGAGATATTTATGAAACTCCTAACATATTGTCTAGTATATAGTTGTACTTAAAAATGTTTGTTTTTTTCTCTCTTCGTCCACTATAATATGTGATTAGATAAACAATGGATAAAATTAGCCCTTCTGTAAAGATAATAGCTGATAGTGAATGGGGCCCAAAAGTGAATAGGCTTGGACAGGAAGAGATGAACAGATTGGATTGTATTTGGGAAATTGCATGTTGCTTTTCATGACCCTAAACATTTTCATTAAAGAGAAATCTGACTTTTCCATCCCCTTTCCTAGTGAATTAAAGAAGAATCCAGTAAAGAATCCCTTGTAATCAAGGGGAGGGGGGAAAAAAGAGAATAAAAGCTTAACAAAGCTAAAAACAAATTAATTAGCTTGAAGGAATATACATGTTCCACACCTATAGTTCCCCACCTCTGAAGAAGGGAGGAAAGTAAATTTTCTCATATCTTCTTATTGGTCACCAAAGTCATAGCATTCAGTTAAATTTTTCTCTTTCCAATTTACCTAGCTATGTAGTGTTTTGTTCTTTCTACTTACTTTTACTCTGTATCATACTATTGTTCCCATGCTTTTTTACATTCTTCATACAGTTCAGTAATATTCCTGGGTTTTTTTTTGCCATATATTTTTTAAAGCTTTCCCCCAATCAACAGGCCTCTATTTTATTTATAATTCTTTGTTATCTCAGAAGTGCTCCTGTGAATATTTTAGTTAATATGGGACATATCTTTCTGTTTTTGACATAGTTGAGATATACGTCTAATAGAGAGATTTCTGGGTCAAGTGGTATGGACACTTTAGTCACTGTCTTAGCATAATTTTAAAATGAAATAAAACTAACTTTGAATATTAATTTTCTTCTTGTATTGTTATATAGTTGCAGATATGCAATACCTATCATAATTTCAGAACTTACATGCTAGCTGAAATATATGTGTATATTTGTGTGTAATAAGTCCTTAAAGCTATATTTGATCCCTATGATTGATCTATGAGTAGGAATGTTAGAAAATATAAAGGCAGAATAGTGGATGAGACATAAACATGTTCCTCAAACTACTGAAAATGAAAACTAAATATAGTATTTCATGATGAAACTCTAAGTTTAATCAAGCAATTGCACATAGGAAAAAGCATTTGATTAAGATATAATCAAGCAGAATTCAAGTTTGTGGAGGAATAATCAAATTCAACTAGTCACCATAGTCCAAGGTCAAACTTTTACTTGGTCTCACATTAGCCAAGGTGAGGTTACTATTGCTTTTGTTCCAGTTGCAATATTTAGAAGAACACAAAAAGTGATAAAAATATTATTAGTATCATTATTAATAATAATAATAATATAACAATTCATACTTAATTCATACATGTTTCAAATGTTATTTTGAATCTCACAATACAGTTATGAGGTAGATAGTTCATTTTGTTGATGAAGGAACAAGGTTAGAAGAGGTTAAGTGCCTTCCTTCTCCATCACATACATAATAGCACATCCAAGATTTAAAATCAAGTATTTTGAGCTCACTTACACTACTTTTCCCTTTATACCCTATAGTACCTTTCTTGTGATAGAAAAAAAAGATACAAAAGGCTGACCCATAGTAAGGACGGTGCTATGTAGAGAGTCAATGGAGGTTCAAGGTGGAGAACTAATTGAACTTGAAAGCCAAGGGATAGTTGGAATATAGAAAATAGAGGGAAATGGGGATACTTTTGTTTGTGGTAGTCACCCATAATTGGAGAATATGCTGCTGTTGGAATAGATTTATTATATTGTTCAGAAAAATTATTGTACTATTTAAATATAACCATATGTTATTAAAGGTTGTCATACCCAGAATATCTCCTGACCCCAGGAACTCTCTAGGAAATCTAGAGATGGCTACAAAGTATTTTGAATTTTCCTACATCTTGTATTCACCCAAACCATTCTTGGGGGGGGGGGGAATTACCACACCCATGACTTGTGATGGGTCCATCCAAATTTGTGTTTTGCATTCCATAATATTTTGGTTTTACCTAGATTTTATTTGTCACTTTTAATTTCTCCTATCTATCTCAATCTATCTTGTTTTTAAGCTACTTTCTCATTTCAATTGCTTAACTGTGTACCTGTGACTTTTGTATGGGCATCCTTATCTAAATCCTATATAGTATAAACTTTTCCAATCTAGAAGAGGGAACTACACCTCCTTTCTGACTTACTCTCCTCCACTAAACAATCTAATACATTTATAATACTATATAATATTTATGGGTTTCTTCTCATGAACAACATGAGCAACCTGAGATCAGTAGACTATGCATTTTGAGTTCATTAAAAGTCCCTAGAGATAGCCTGATGTTGACTTTAGCTGGTATGTTTGTTCTCCCACCTGGCAAGGAGATTAAGTACTTGCTGTCAATTGTAGTCAAGGATCATTCCTCTTCATTGAAATTATTATTTTGTATCAGTTAAATTTTTCTGGGAAATAATGATAATTTACTATTTTTTGTCTATTATACTTTGGATTTGAAAACTTGTTTTGAACAAGTCTTGATAGAACTGCTGTGTCAGCTAATTTAAAACCAATTGCTTCAATTATAACAAGTAATCTGCTTTCTTTTAAAATAATTGTAGAGATCAGCTTAGCTTAAATATTTAAAAATTTTTAAAAACTGTTTTCATTAGGCTTGGAATAAGGAACCATATGCTCCAGTTTTTCTCCCTTGTCATTGTATCTGCATCTTGTTCCTCTTTTTGGAAGTAACCATAAGTTGTGTCACCTTTCTGTGTGCAGGAAAGGATTTCCCATTTATTACCTTTGTGACCCTTAGATCCCCTTTAAATGACTCTCCTTTCCCTGCTAACTTCTATTCTTTTTCTTTACCTTCAGGTACTTCACCTGAACTCCTTCAGCTCCACCAATTCTTCCTTTCTCCCTTAGTCTAGGTATAAAAAAGCATATCTGTAACATTAGGTTATTGGGACAGTTCTTTAGAGGTTCTCCACTAAATGGATCATTGCTTAGGAAAAAACTTTGAATAATCTGGCTTGTGGATGTGAGAGTTGTCTTTATTTCCTAGCAGAGTCAATTATATTTGTTATAATATATTATATATAATATATAATACATATATATAATATAATATTGATTGATCACCATATTCAGTACCAATTGAATCTTTAATTAAAAAAGAATATAAAACATGAAGTTTTTGAATAGTTCACAAGGCTCTTTCCTTCCTCAGTCCTGATCCACATTTTCCAAAATAGTTTTTGACAGTATTTTTAAAGATTATTTTCATATTAAAATCAATGAGTATCCAAATACATGTTAACTTAGTTTGGAGGATATTATATTAAGATTTATAGTAAGATTTTCAGGGATTCTTCTCTTTTCATCCTTTCAAATGTATCTTAGCACAGACAGCAATTTTCCTCTTTGAGGTTCTTTTGATTTGCCTAATTGTGGCCCTTCAATGAGAAATGAACACATTCTCCTATCTTTGTATGTGCAATAAAACCAGTTTCATTGCTTCTTTTATTGGCCCTTCCCAGAAGAAACTCACTATCACCCTTTCATTTAACTTCTATATCTTTATGTTTCTTCATTTGGATTTGTAAAGAATATCAGAATGAATAAAGTTGAATATATCTTAAAGTTAGTCAATGCTTTGATTTTTGCATATTAAGTAGCAGTAAATTTTTTGCCTTTGATCTAAGAATTATTCCATGATGAAGTATCAGGAAATTTGTCCAGGTATGTCTGCTCAGTGGGGTTTTAGTGGTATGTGTTGTCAGGGCGGGGAAGGGCTCTTTCTATATAAAATAATCATTACATATTAATATATCTGCTATGAAACAATGTTATTTTCATACTTATTCCCCCCCTTAATTTTCAAAGTCAATTGCATGTGGTATCCTTAATTTGTTTCATTCTTCATTTCAAGGAGACCTAACAGTTGGCTTTCATCATTTGCCACTTAATTGATTAGATGAATATGTATTTTTAGATCATTCATTTACTGTCACTACTGAGATTTCCTTTGACACTTAAATTCCCCAGGTTTGGGTAGACTTGGCAAGCATGATAATATAAAACCTCTCCAGAGAAGTAGTCCTTTGGACAGATTTCTAAACTTAAACAGATACATTTGCTACCTATTTCTAGTTTTTTTTTTAATAAGTTAAAATTATAGAAAACAAATTATTTTCAGCCTTCTTTCAGGTCCTCAACTGCCTTCTAAATGAAGCACTTCCTTGTAATGTCAGAGTAAGAAAGGAGTAGAAAGGAATGTCAACAGAATTTGAACTATAAGTAACAGGTATTTTCAGAGAGATGCATTGGATAGAATCCAAAATCAACATTTGTATTTCAGGTGTTCATATTGCACATTAATTCACTGCAGTTTTGAGCTTTAGAAATATTTTATTGGAAATCTCTCACAGGGAAGTGAATGTGGTTTCCTGTGATTATATTTGCTAAAGGATGACAGAGCCAGGATTGGCAGATTCTATTGCTTCAGTTGCTAATTTAAGCTCTGTTGCACTGTTCCTTTGAACTCACTTTTCTGTCTGTATCACCATGGTGGCAGAATTTCCAAGTACCAGGTTTCTAGATTGAATTTCCAGCCAAGGGCATTTGGCTGTTTGATTCATTACAGATTCTGAGAGCTCAACATAATCTATAAACATTTCCCCAAACTTGGCCTAGTTCTCTAGTCAGAAGTAGAGCAGTCACATGATGTCCCTTCCAGTTCTGAAAGTCGTTTTGGACATGAGAGGGTTTGATTTCATTGCTGTGAGGAACTCCCAGCATGGAAATAAGCCCCAGTTTCAGATCAACAACTCATCTGTATCCTGGTTATAGAGAATCCCCTGGAAAATGTATAGGTGAAATGATTTGCTCAAGGTCACACAATTAGCCTGATTTAGAGGTTATACTTGGATGCAGGTCTTCATGATCTTGAAAGTCTGGCAGATTGGACTTTGGTGATATCACTGATTGGGTTAACATTCCAGTCAGTACAATGAATGTTCCTAAGAGTTAAAGAAACAGATCAGACTGCAGTAGTACATGGTCAAGCTCACTGGAAAATTTCTACTCCTTTATATGACTTCAAAAATCTCAATACAATTAAAATAATTTAAATAATTAAAAAAATTTCATCACTGAGTTTGAAGGAATTTCTGATATATACATACATAATTCCCCCCAATTATATATATTAAAGCAGTTTTTTAACATTTTTTTTAAAGTTTTGACTTCTATGTTCTATCCCTCCTTCTCTTCCTTCCCCCCCATCAGGTGGTAAACAATCAGATACAGGTTATACATGTACAGTTATGTACAACATTTCCATATTAGTAATTTTATATGAGAAAATTGGATTTGTAAAGAATATCAACAACTCTCACATCCACAAGAAAAAGAATAAAAGTGAAAATCAAATGCTTCAACCTTTATTAAAACAATTACAGATCTTTCACTTGAGATGTATAGTAGGTTTCATCATGATTTCTTTAGGACTGCCTTGGATCATTGCGTTGCTTAGA
This sequence comes from Macrotis lagotis, assembly GCF_037893015.1. Taxonomy (NCBI): domain Eukaryota; kingdom Metazoa; phylum Chordata; class Mammalia; order Peramelemorphia; family Peramelidae; genus Macrotis; species Macrotis lagotis. Next base: position 85,079,166 of record NC_133661.1, on the reverse strand, counting down.
ATAGTTAAGTCATTAATAGTTCTGCATCAAATAATATTACTTTCCCGGTGCATAATGTTCCCCTGGTTCTGTTCACTTCACTTTGCTTTAATTCATGTAAATCTTTCCAGATTTTTCTGAAATCATCCTGCTTGTCATTTCTTATAGTGCAATGATTTTCCATTATGATTATAAACCAAAGCTTAGTTAGCCATCCTTAATTTACATGCATCCTTTTGATTTCCAATTCTTAATAAAAACAGAAAAAATGCTATTAACATTTTCCTCTTTTTTGATGTCTTTGGGATAAAGATATTTTAGCCTGCTTGTTGTGGCTATGGTTCTTTGTCCATGACTTAGGAAGATGAGGCCATGAAAAGCACTTGAATTGAATTTGGGGGGGTGCCGTGCAAAGTCACCAATGTCACTTTCTCCTTCAAAACCATCTGTGTCCAGTGGACAGATATGAATCAGGAGATGGCTCTGGATGTGAGGCAATTGGGGATTAATGACTTGCCCAAGGTCATACAGCTAGGTATTGCAGTGGATAAGGCACCATCCCCAGAGATAGGAGGACCTTAGCTGGCCTAGTCACTTAACTTGCTTGTGGTATGGGAGGATAGAAAGAATATATTTTATGATATGATAAAAGTATTTGTTTTCTTCCTCAGATTCTTTTACCACTTATTCTTTCCTATAAACTATCTCTCTCTCAATCTTTTAAGAAGTGGTTTCTATTTCAGAATTTCTCCCAAATAACAGCTGAGGGCAATTTCTTTTCTACTGGATCCTTGGTATTAATTTATTAATTATGAACCAAAGGTAACTGATTAAGTAAAAAAATCATATCGAAAGGAAAAACCTTAGGAAATTTCAACAAATTAAAGCCTGGATCAGGGACCTCCAGCAACTGATTTCCCCAAGCTTGATCTATAAACAAGGCAACATGCATGATTTGGCGGTTAGGAATTTAACCCCCAAAGCCATCAACAAGAGTTATAGAGAATGAAGGATCTAGCTTCTCTGATGTTTGGAGGGAAAAGGAGCCTTTTAACAGGCTGCAGAGAGTTCCCTATTTACGCAATCCTGCTAGTGTCATTTAAGAATTAGGCTAGCATGAAGTTTAAGTTCATTTTTTTTTCTTAGAGGGAAAGATTAAAGGGATGAAGGAATGCCTTCTTAGAATCCAGGTTATCTAAGACAATGAAATATTCCTAGGAAGAATAGAAGTGTTATGAAAGGAAAATAGAAGGAAAATAACTGAAGAAGCAGTGGAAAATCTAAACCCTGTATCAAAGGGTTGGAGGGTAGAAGTATATGAAAATGAAAAACAACAGAAGAAAAATGATCATTCAAAACTTGTAATTATTTTTGAGTCATTTCCTAAAGAGGAGGGTAAGCAAGACTTTCTTAGGAGTTATATGTCAGACTATGCCTGATTCCCCCTTATAATTCTAAGTTGAGTGCTGACTCTTTCCCACGATTGACATCATTTCTGCTTCAGAAACCAGTTCCTCTTAATTTGGAAGTATCAGGTCAAGAAGAGCTATTCTCTTTGTTGCTTTAAAGAATATCATTAAATCACAGCATGAATTTGAGTGTAAACACTAAGACAAAACATGTTCACAAAATGAAGAATTAAAACTATCAAAAAAAGATTAAGCAATGGAACGAATTCTCTCCTATTTCTAGGGTAAGCCTAGGTTGTTGTCTAAGAAAAGTTTTGATCATGGTTAGAGAAAACATAGAAAGGAATCATTAAGAGACAAAAGGCTTTAAAGGCCTCCTGGCTTAAGGGAAATTTAAAAGTGAGGAAGAAGGAAGATTTGAATTAATATTCCCAGCACCAAAACCTCTGTTTCCCTATCAGCAAATCAATATTTTTCTGAGGAGTGTGGGGGGGTGTGTGGGGAGCAGATAAGTCACATACATCCAGAGGAGAGGAGGAAGAAGAACAAGACAGAGGGGAGACAGAGAAGTATTTCTACCCATTTAGGTGTAAGTAGAGAAAAAAATGGTAATTTTTACAGTTTGTCAACCATGGAGAGGAGTATTGTCAGAGAAGGGTAAGAATAGTGGAGAGAGGATCCGAGATGGAAATACAGGGGTACCATTTAGATATGGGAGAAAGAAAAGCAAAAGGGACCTATTAAAAGATATTTGGTGAAAATAGTCACCTTGGGAGACTATTGTCTTTAGGAATCATTCATTCTAAGACTACAACCCTTGCTATGAAGGAGCTTAGGAATGTGGGACTCTAAGTAGCTGGCATTCATGGGGGAAGGGGGTAGGGAGCCCAAAGTAATAATATATTAGCCTTAGAAGAGTTGAGTGGGAGAGGGGTAGTCAAGGTGAGGCATTTTTCAAACCTAAGAAAACAAAATGTCCTGAGAAGTTTTGTGACATTGGGGTAAAGTCATGTCTGGAGTTCCTACATATGGAGGCAGCAGCAATAGTTGCAGCTGCAGGAGCAGCAGCAGCAGCAGCTTTGGGAGCTCTTAGTCCAGGGATAGTCGAAGTCACAATTCCAGGTTGGAGAGAGTGCTACCGGGAAACAGAAAGATACATACTGACTTAAAATGAAAAATTGTAGCAAAATCTTTCTGCTTCAGCTAAAGAAAAAAAAATTTAGAAGTAGCAATCATGAGCTCAGCTAAAGCAAAAGGAAAATAGTGCTAATCTGGGGAAACTACATTTTATTAAAAGGTACCATAGATAATGAAGTAATATAAAAAATCACAGCACATTTCTCTGATAAAAACTTAATTACTCAACTATATACTGACATATATAGTTCTGACATAAATATAAAAATAAGAGCACCCTGATGATAAATGATCAGAAGATATGAACAAGATGTTTTCAAAAGAAAAAAAAGTAAAAGCTATCGATGCAAATTAAAACAACTCTGAGATTCTACCTCACACCTGTCAGAAGTAACAAATACTGGAGGAATGAGGGAAAAATAAATGTGCTAATGAACTGTTGGTAATGAATTAGTCCAACCATTCTGTAGAACAACGTGGAACTATGCCCAAAGGGCTATCAAATTAATTTGCTTGACCTAGCAATACCACTACTAGGTCTGAATCTCAAGAGAATAAAGAAAAAGGGAAAGGGAAAAGACCTATATGTACAAATATATTAGTAACATATCTTTGTTTGGTGGCAAAGAATTGGAAATGGTCTGAGGAATGGCTGAACAAGTAGGGACATGATTGTGATGTACTTTAAGAAATTATGAGGGAAATGTTTTCAGAAAAAAACGTAACAAGATCTATAATGAACTGATACAAAATTAAGTATGAAGAACTGAGAGATCATTGTGCATTACTTTGATATAATAGATAACAGCACAGCTATCATAAGAATCAGCTACTAAAGATGTGACTTGTCTGATTTATACAATGAGCAAAGAAATTTTAAAGCACTCCTGATGAAAAAAATCCTGTCCATATCTAGAGAGAGAACTGATTAAATTTTGAATGAAAACTGAAGTATAATGTTGTCATTTCATTTTTCTCATACTTTTTAATAATATGGCTTATATGGAAATATGTTTTGTATGATTGCACATATATATTGATATATTATTTACTTCCTCAGAGGGTCAAGGAATCATGGTCGGGGGTAAAAATTTAGAGCTCAATTTAAAAAGAAAAAAAATGTTTAAAATAAATAATAAATTAAGAAAAAATAAGAGGTGAATGATAATTATAAAGTAGAGGGTTGGACAGAACCGTATGACTAGGGATATAGAATGTATTTCATCATATCACATGGCCTCCTAAATAAATCTCTAGTCCTAGGAGTGAGGCAAGCCAAGATCTCAAACATATAAAAACAAAACAAGAAACAAGCAAAAAATGGAAGGGGAGGGAGTAGAGATGTTGCGAAACAAATGTAAAAATGACAGAAAGAATTACAGGAAAGAGCTCAAATTTTTTCTTCCCAAATCTCTACCTTTCATGAAGGAAACTAGACAGCAAAGATGAAACGTTTCTGGGAATGGAAGAATAAAATTAATAGTGATATATAACCTTTTCTAGATTGAAAGTGCTACAAATGAATGTTATTCAAGTTAAGAGGATAGAAGACTAGGACAGATTGTGAAAGAAAAAAAGAAAAAGGAGTAGGAAAGAAGGAAAAAAGAGAAAAAGGAAAGAAAGGAAGGATAAAAATAAAAATAAAGAAGTTAAGAAAACACAAGGAATTTAGAATAAGGCAAGTAGATAGAAGCAGGTGGGGAGCCTATTTGAGAAAGTCTTGGTGAAATAAGATCAAATTAGTGTAACCAACGTTAATCTTAAGGATAAAAGGATAACTTGAAAGAGAAAGGAAGAACATCAGTACAAAAGATAAGGAAGAAAACGAAAACCTTGCAATTATAATTGTAAAAGAATGACAGGAGCTCCTTAATGAAAGAGAATGACAATGTGAATTAGAAGACAGAACACAGCTATTTGCTGGATACCAGAAACACATTCAAAAATAAAGTTATACCTTACTGAAATGAGAGATTGGGGAAAAAATTACTATATATTAGAAGATTCCAAGAAACTTTTTTTCAGGAATTGCAATCATGTTATCAAACAAGGCAGGGACAGAAAGGCTACATTAAGCTAAAGGTCATCATAGGTAAAGAAGCAATATAATTGATAAATATCCATTTACCTGTTAACAAAACTAAAATCATAGAGGAACAACTAGCCAGACCTCAAAAAGAAAGACTGGATAGCAATATAATTGCTATTTTTTAACTAATTATTTTTTTCCAGAGGCACCTGGAATATACATATATATATATATATATATATATATATATATATATATATATATATATTTAGTTTTTTTACAAGTCAGTGGAGTTCAGTGACTTTCCCAAGATCACACAGCTAGGTAATTATTGTTATGTGTATGAGACTGAATTTGAACTCAGGTTCTCCTGACTCCAGGGCCATTGCTCTATCCACTGCACCACCTAGCTACCCCTAAATGTACATTTTTAAGCTACAAATTTCTTTTCACCCTCCCTTCTCACCCCCCGCCCCGTGTCAAACAGTCAGGTTAGCATTGAACATATATATTTTTGATACATGTTTACAGATTTGTCATTTTTGGTATAAGGAATCCTAATTCCTTAGGGGAAAGAGACACATAAGAGATAATTTTATAAAGCATTCATCAGATTCTAAAGGGTTATTTCATTTTGTTTTGTTTTGTTTTACTTCCTCTGGATGGGGAATGATAATATAATTGTTATGGAGTACTTTAATTTTTTTAAATCTTAAATATTTTATTCATTTTTTCAAATTATATGCAAAGATAGTCTTCAGCAATCATTTCTGGTAATGTTTTGAATTTCAAGTTTTCCTCCCTCCCTCCCTTTTCACTCCCTCCCCTTCCACTGACGGAAAAAAATCTAATAAAGGTTATACACACACACACACACACACACATAAATAACTATACATATATATATATATATAACTGTTTAAACTATGTAAATATTAATCACGTTGTAAAAGAAGAATAAAAAGGGAAAAAAAAACACCAAGAATGGGGAAAAACTATAATACCTGAACAAATTCTAAAAATTGAAAATAGTAAGCTTTTGTTTGCATTAAGACTCCATCATTCCTTCTCTGCATGAGGATGGTATTTTCTATTAAAAGTCTTTTAGAGGAATGGCTAGGTTGTACAGTGGTTAGAGCAGTGTCTCTTGAGTCAGGAGTACCTGAGTTTAAATCCAGTTAATATCCACTTAAATAATATCCACTTAAATCCAGTTAAATCCACTTAATAATTGTCTAGTTCTGTGACCCTGGTCAAGTCACTTAACCCCCATTGCCTTGCAAAAACCCAAAGCAACAAAAAATACTTTAAAACTGTCTTTATTGCACTCCTGACTTAAGCAAGACTATTATAGTTGATCAACACACAACATTGCTATTAAGGTGTGCAATGTTCTTCTGGTTCTGCTCACTTCACTTAGCATCAGTTCAGACAAATCTTTCCAGGCTTTTCTGAAGTCTTGTTCCTCATGATTTCTTACAGAATAATAGTGTTCCATCACATTCATATACCACAATTTGTTCAGCCATTTTTCAATTGATGGGTATCCCCTCAATTTCCAATTCTTTGCCACTACCAAAAAACCTGCTATAAATATTGTTGTATATGTGAGATTTCTTTTTATCATTTTTTGTGATCCCTTTGGGATATAGACCTAGTACCTGTATTGCTGATCCAAGGGTATGCACAGTTTTATTACCTTTTGGGTATAGTTCCAAACTGCTCTCTAGAATGATTGGATCAGTTTACAGCTCCACCGATAATGCATTAGTGTTCCTGTTTTCCTACATTCCCTCCAACATTGATCATTTTCCTTTTTTGTCACATTGGCTAATCTGAGAGATGAGATTGTTTTAATTTGTATTTCTCTAATTTATAATGATTTAAAGAATTTTTTCATATGTCTATTGATAGCTTTAATTTTTTCATCTGTGAAATGCCTGTTCACATCCTTTGACCATTTATCAATTGAGGAATGACATATTATTATAAATTTTCCTCAGTTCTCTATAAGCTTCAGAGACATTATCAGAAATACTAACTGTAAAAATTATTTCCAGACTTACAGCGTTTCTTTTAATCATAGTTGCATTGGTTTTATTTGTGAAAAAACTCTTCAATTTAATGTAATGAAAAAGAATTCATTTGGCATTTTATAATGTTCTCTATCACTTCTTTGGTCATAGACTGCACTCCTTTCTGTAGATCTGATCCTTGTTTTCCTAACTGGCTTATGGTCTCACCTTTTATGTCTTAATCCTGGGCCCACGTTTGCAACCTTATTTTGGTTTAGGGTGCAAGATGTTGGTCTATGCCAAGTTTATGCCATACTGTTTTCCAGTTTTCCCAGCAGTTTTTATGAAAGAGTGAGTTCTTATTCCAGAAGTTGAACTCTTTCAGTTTTCAAACAGTAGATTACTATAGTCATTTACTACTGTTTCTTTTGCACCTAATCTATTCCACTGATCCACACTTTGTTTTTTAGTCAAATAGTTATTAGGACTGATGCTTTAATAGTATAATTTTTAATCTAGTGTGGTTAGGCTACCCTCTTTTGCAATTTTTTTCATCAATTCCCTTGAAATTATTAACCTTTTGTTCATTCATATGAATTTAGTTACTATTTTCCCTAAGAGTTGGATAAATCTAACAAACATCAATAAAAATGATAATAGAGAAAAATTGGAAAAGATCTATATTCTGAAAGAGAACATTAAAAATACACATTTCCTATCATCAAATGGTACTTTTTATAAAGCTAATAGGAGAGAAGGAAATTTACTCAACTATTATTTCGTTTCTGTTTTTGTCAAAGAAAATGATGTTCTACTGAGAATTTTAATTTAGAAACTTCTTCATGAATCCTTATAGTTATGTAAACTTACAACCCTAAATAGTCAAACCTTTTTAGTTTTTCAACTTCTTCATTTTTTTGGAGGTCTTTTCTTGGATTGATCTCAATTCATCTGTGTTGTTCTTATCAAAGGGTCCAATGCAGGCATTAGAGAGCCAAACAAAATATATCTATACCCTTCCCTTTGTTGTAATTCTTCAGAAATTTGAAAATGATTACACCATCCTTTTGTAAACTCTTCTTCAATATTATCATTCCAGTTCATGCAACTGATTCTCATATGACACGACTTTAAAAATCTTCATTATCCTGGTATTTACTCCTGAGTAAGCTCTAGCTTGTATATTGCATTTACTGATGGTCAGTCCCTCTCCATAAAATATATGCTTTCTGGACGTTGGAAATGTCATAGGAATATCCTCTATAACATTCTTAACTTGTGGTCGTGCAGGAGCTGCTGGATGATCTGCAGTAATGGGAAATACACTCTCAAAACAGGCATTTCTATTTGGGGAGAGCTCTAATTAGTTTGTTTTCTCCCTTTTTATATCAAACCTAAGTAAGATATTTCACAACTCTTTGTTAACCATGTCTGTTTTATTCATAGTCCCAAAACACTTTCCTTCATCTCATCTTTCCTTTTTTTAATTACTTTTAAAATTAAGAAAGCATTTATTTTTTTTCCCAGTCATGCTCTTTCCCCCTATGGGAAAAAAAAGAAAAGAAAACCCTGGCAATAAATAAGTGTAGTCAAGCAAAATCAATTCTCACATTGACCATGACCAAAAATGTTTATCTCATTCTGTTTTTTTTTTAGTCTATTACCTCCCAGGTGGTTAGAATTTTTTATATTCAGTCCTTTAGAAAGAGTAAATGATTGCCCAACCTATCTTTTTAGATTGATCATATGCTACTCTTTTTTATTTCTCAATCTTTCTTTTTTCCATTTTCTCCTTTGCACATAATATCTTCTGTGTCTAGGGTGGCCTCCCTTCTCCTCTCTTTTTGTTAGCATCCTTTCTTTCTTTCAAGACTCCGCTTCAGTTCTACCTCTTCAATGACATTATTCTGTTGAAATTGATCTCTCACATCTGTAGACTAAGATGGCACTTTTGGGGGAGTTTTCTTATACATTTAATCATATTATAACTTGCATCATTATTATTACTGTGTTTGTCTCATTCCTTTAATTAACTTGTGAATATGTAGGCAGAGTTTTGTGCTTCATTTTACCCTTAACTCCCTCATTCCCAAGCACACTGCAATGTACACTGAATGAATGTTTGTTGGATCACAGGTGCACTGGCATGCTCTGACAGTGAGGATATCATGTTACTTCTATACATTCAAGTGAAGATTTGTGCCTGCCTTGAATGTTCTGGACTCCATTTGACATGCATCAAGAAAGCATCACCCCATTCCCCTACAAACTATAAGTGAATGAGCAGGGTGTACTCTTTTGTGGATCAGCTCTGAAGGAAAACTCAGTTTAAGTCAATACTGCAGTCACACAATAATCCAAATAGTTTTAAATTATGGAACACATTATGATTTATAAAGCACTTTGTATACATTTTATCTGAAGCTCATCTTGGACCTTATCACCTTTGATTGTACCTTTTACCATAAAGATTTGTGCAAGACTGCTCTTCTTATTAGATTATGAAGATTTTAAGGGCAGATGTTTGTGTTATTCAATTTTATATTCCAAGCTCTTAGCACTTTCCTTGCATATAATGTCTGCTTAATAAATGTTTGTGGAATTAAATTACCCTGGATTTGCTGATGGATCACTGGTCATTATCCCCTTGATAATACACTATTTTCAAGAAAATGCTTATAAAGCATCACTATCTTGCCATAACAAGTCAAATTCTATTGCCAATGGACATTTTCTATTATTTTATTCAAAAGAGAGGAGAAATCTCATTTTGACACAAGGAATGACAGCTTTAAAAAAGCTCAATTTTCATAAAAAGAAATAGTATATTTTGTGTGGGATATGGATGCATAAGAATTTGAGAAACGAAAAATAATTTAGCTATCATCCAGCTCAATCTCCTTTTTTTATAGATGATGATACTTTTCCTGAGAGGGAAAGTGACAGGTCATTTAGTAACAAGGTTCTAGAGCAAATGCATGTTATAACCAAGACCAGGAGTCAGATATTTTTATTTCTTGACCAGAATACTTTCTCCTACAGCATCTCACATATATTAGTATGTCACATACACTCAATATTCAAAAGCATAAGGCTAAGTTGTCAAAAGTCATATAAATATACTCCAAAAACTAATAATAAGGAAAATGAAAACCAAAATAACTGCTAAATTCTACCTCATATCCATCAAATTGGCAAAAGTGAAAGAAAAGAAACATAACAATTGTTGATTGGCCAATACCCAGGTACACATTAATACAATCTTGATGGATTTGTGTTCTAACTATTCTGTATTTTATTAATAGGCTTATCAAAGATAAATAAGTAAAAAAATATAATATCCTTTTTTTTCTATAGCAAAGACCTGGATACAAAACAGGTACCCCATCAGATGGGAATGACTGAACAAATTATAATATTTGAAAGGAATGGGATTTTACTGATTTAGATCTGAGAAGACCCACATGAATTGATTTAGAGTGAAATAGGCAGAACTGGAAGAATAATGTATGTAATGATTAAAATTTTATAAAAGAAAAAATAAATATAAAGACTTAAGATCTATGATAAATTCAATGACCAATCATCATTCCCAAAGACCAACATTGAATTTTGCTTTCCACCTCTTTCCAGAGAGGTGATGAACTAGATGTTCAGAATGAAATGAACATTTTCTTGTGTAATTTATCTGTGGATTTTATTTTTTTTTAACTAAACTTTTTTTTTTCAAGGGAGGAATTTTATTTGGAGAAAGTTGAGAGAGTTGTTGTGGAATAGAGAGAGTACTAATAATGAGCCAAAAAAGGGACAAATAGAAAATGAGTGAATCACTTAAAATAATTAGGAGGAGTTAAAAATATAGAAGGGAATTTAAACAAGCTGGCAGTATTAGAATTACCATGTTTAATCTGAGATACTGAAAAAAATTAAAACCATGCTAGAGTAGCTGAGATTCATGACTTCGTGTCTTCCTTTTCTGCTTTTCTTTGAATAGAACTGTTCACTTATTGACATTTGTCAAATTCATCACAACAAAAAGGAAATGAATTTTAAATTCTTCTAATTCTATCATAAACCTTATAGAGAGGTAGAGTTTCTAGGAATAATAATGAATAATCATTATTAATAACAAGCCTTTCTTTAAACCACGCATCTCAGAACCCCAGAGCTCTATATGGTCTTTTTTTGATGGGAGGAATTGTCAAGAAAGGAAAAAGGAGGTGACAGCCCTGCCATTCTTTGTTCTGATCAAGCCATATTGAATGTGGAACATTTGGTTCTAGACATTGTTTTTTTTAGGAATGATATTAGAGGCTGTTGAAGATCTGGAGAAATCTGACCAGGGTGGCAAATGACCTTGAGAACATGGTATATCAGGATCAGTTAAGTAAATGGATGCTTAGGTGGGAGAAGTCTTGGGAATATGATAGCCACCTTCCAGGAAACTGGCAGGTCCTTTTAAAGAAGAACGATTAGACTGAATACACTAGGTCAGAAGGTAGAACGGCAAAAGGGTCATGAAAGACACGTTTACTTATTATTTTCCCCCTTCACTATTACATCACAATATGTATCACATCATGGAATTCTAAGCCCCAGGATTGACTTTTGGGGGAAGAATGGTAGTGTCAGGAAGCATATCTTAGATTCTGTTAATGGAGTAATTTCTTTATTTCCATTTTGGAAACTCCTCCAGGGATTTATGTCAGCAACGTATTTGCAAATTAGAGATAGTTGACTAGATCCTGAGAATTGAAGTGGCTGGATAGGTAGCATGAGTTAGAAGCAGATTTTGAATTGTGTCATCCTGTCTAGAAAGCTGGCCCTCTAAGCATCACATCACCTTGCTCCTTTAGACTGCTGTGAAATAGAGTCAGATTATATAGCTGCCAACAGGAAAGTTTTGAGGGCTACCTACTAAAAGAATCACCTCAATGACCTGCCATATATCCCTTCCCTTCCATGCATCCAGTCATCATTAGCCATATATGGCAAATGAAAAACATCGACATCTTTGAGTAAGAGGAGTGTCCTCAGAGCTGGCAAGTTGGAGTACACACTTTCTCTCATTTTCCTTGCTTCCTTTTTTCCTTGCTTTTTCCTTCCTTGCTTCTTCCCTCTCTCCCTTCCTTTTATTATTCCCTCCTTCCTTCTCCTTTCCTTCCTTCCTTTTTTTCTTCCTTCCTTCCTTCCTTCTTTCCTTCCTGAGAAATCTTGAGTGTCTTATGTTCTCAGCATAATTTTTTTTTTTTTGCAATTGGTACAGTAGTTAGAGCCTGGGGCCTGGAGTCAGGAGGACCTGAGTTCAAATCTGACTCTCAGACACTTGATAATTATTAGCTATATGACTTTGGACAAGTAATTTAACCCTATTGCCTTACATGAAACCAAACAAGCAAAATTGAACTGTTTTTTTCTTGACCTCTTTTCCTCATTCCTCTCTTACCCAAATTTAATCACTTTATCCTGGGAAAGACCTAGCTTTAAAAGACTACTGCATATAGGACCATTTCCTGTTGTCATGATCCACATCTGGCCACTGTATGCAAATGGCTTTGGAGGAGAAAGTGAGCCTGGTGACTTTGCACAGCTTCTGCCTCACTTAAATCCAATTCTTGCATGTCATGGCATCACGGCCCTTTTTTGTCATGAATGAAGGACAAACATTAGTTAATCATCAATCAATGCCTCCATGTCCATTGTTCTCAAGTCTATTGTATCACTGGCCCTGAAGGCAGTCATCAAAATGAAAATATAATAGTATGACAAGACAAAGTAGCAGTCCCTAATCAGTCAAGGGGAAAACTCATTTAATAATAATTGAAAGATATTTTATATATATATATGGTCCATAAAAATACATAAAAATGGACCATATAATAGTGATTAGAACCAATTAATGAAATGTGGGCAGCTCAAAAGGATTCAGAGAAACTCCAGCCACCTCTGACTTTTTCTTTCAATTTTTGGGAAAACTCTTCCTCAGTGTTCATGCTGGGCTTGATGGGGAATAACTCTCAGTGGAACATTCTTTCTGGAAAAACTCCATGTGGTGAATGGCCACCATATTTCCTTTCTATCTTGCTTCTGTATATCATTCTCTGTGCTTTCTGAGGTTCTGGAAGAACAGGTTTATCTTGGGGGTAAGTCTTATTATTATTCCTGTAATTATGTGATTGATAAATTTTCCTTTTGCAATTTTTTATTTTACTGAGAAAATGTAGCAAGAACCGAAGTTACAACCACCAAGGTAGCATTGTCCTCTTTTCTACCAAATCATCCCTTGGTGGCTCAAACTTAACCTTGTTTCTACAAATGCATTAGCCTTCCCTAATTCATTTCCCAATGCAGCATGACTTTAAATGAAGTTACTCCCTAGCTTATAGAAAATGGCATCTTTGCTGAGGGAATCAATTCATTTTTGGGCTGAAACCTAGAGGTAGCTCCTCTCTGGGCTCCGCACAATGGACATATATCCTGGGGGCCAGAGACACAGTGAAAGCATATTTCCCCCCACTTGCCTGGGGCTGTCCCTGAATCAATGGAATGTGACTGCATTAGTACCTTGCTGCCACTTAGAAATTATTGCACTGGTTTAATTAAGATAAGAAGAACAATTGTGTCAATTCTAGAGGGTTTTTTAAAAAATGAACTTCAGTTGAATAATGTACATATCCTACCTTAATGCTGACAAATTCATTCCATGTTCTTCTAAGCGATTGCCATTGGCTAATTTATATTTGACATACATTGCTATGCATTCTTGATGCTCTAACTGCAGCCATACATTTCTCTTGCCACCATTGTTCCTATCATTTTGGGATAAGATCTAGGTTCAGGTGGCATATAATGATCATAAAAGTAATATGTATTTTTCTTCTTCATTCAAGGCACATTCTGTTCCTGGATAGTATTTAGTTGCTTCTGTTGCCTTCTATCATAAATACCAGAGAAATGGTAGTGATGCCTCTCCCATTTTTCATTCTCTTTGTTGTTAAACCCCACCACACTTCATTGGAATGGAAAGAACTTTGGACTCAGTTTGGAGATAAAGGTCCTGAATAATTTCTGATTTTCATTAACCTTTTGACCATGGACTAGTTTTTGAATTTAAGTTCTCTTACCTATAAAGGTGTAAATCCTACTGCTAGAGAGGCTAAATCTATCAAATCTCTCAACCCAGGGAGTTCTTAGTTACAGTGGGCTAAACTAATCAGCTATGTGCACTTTTATTCAATGAGTTTCCAGGTATGGGGAACCTCCCCAACCCCTTCTCCCCAACCCCTTCCCCCCACCCCCCAAAAGACTCTGCAAATCTTAAGGTGATTTGAATTTTTACCATTCTTCATAGAGAAAATTCTATCTAAGAGTATGAGACAATAAACCCCATGTAACTCGTACTTTCTAAGTGAAGCTATTTACATATGAGCTCTGATAAATTATCAATACTTTCTGACTGTGGTTATCTTATGGTTTGAAGATGACTCATTTCTAGGAAAATTTCAGTACACAGATCTCTGTTCCATTTTTAGTCCAAGGCACAACTTTAGGAAAACTCTCACTACTCAGCACCAATAGTCAGGCTCTTTAAGTCGCTTGCTTGACAAGATTTCCGGTGATCGGGCTCACCTGAAATGACAGTTCCCAGTGATTTTAGTTTCAGGAGAGAGACTGTCTGGTGAAGTAGAAACAAGCCAGAACAGTTCCAACTGGCTGTGTGAGCTTGGGCAAGGTACTTATCATCTTTCTGATCCAAAGGTTCCACAGACACAAAATGTCAATATTTGCTCTTTTTTAGGCTTTAGTGTGTTCTGAAAGTAGTTCTGAGAACCAAAGCAAGATCAAGTATGTAAATTACAATGGTTTAAAAACCATTAAGGTCTATTGAAATGTCAGCTGCTGTCATCATAGTAAATTTGACCCATGACTAGAACTTCAATTCAGGTTTGAATTGTTGGACATTACATAAAGCATTCTTTGGTGTGTGCCCCTATACATGGTTTTCCTTGGAAGTATTATGGTAGTACTTTACCTAACTCTTCATGGGTAAAAGTCCCTCAGTCCTTGTGCAAACCCTTAAATTAACAATGTCTCCCTGATATAAGACAGATAAAGGACATTTTTCACCCCTCAGAAAAATATGAAAACATACAAAATAATCATAGGAGCCCCAAAAGTCAAGTTAACTTTTGCACCCTCTACTGGTGAGTCCCATCTCTGCCCGATAGATATATATAATCTGCCAGAGTAAAACCTTCTGGTTAAGACTTTGTTGAAAAGGAAATGTATCTGAGGCATCCTCTGGTGTGATCTTTGCTTTCTTAGGATCCTAATATGGCTCTTCAGACTTAAAGTATAGTATACTCTTAAGATTTAGAGCTCTTTCAAAGGGGTCTTATTCTCATTTCACTTGGGGTTGCTTGAAAATCTGTCTACCTAAGGAGAATGAGCAAAAACTAAAGTCATTATAGCTGAATCATTACTTATATTGACTAAATGGAAACATATTAGAAACGTTTCAAAATTATTAAAAAAAAACTTTTTTCCATTTGCAAAGCACTTAGTAGTAGCTACCAAAGTAAAATCCAAAAGAAATTATGATTGGAGATAAAGAGGAGGGGTATAGGTGTTTAAGAAGAATTGTTATAGGCTGTGACTAAGGGCATAAAATTATAGGTTGTCCTTTAACCAACAAAGTCTTCAGACTATTCCAGCTATATAAACTACCCCTTTCAATTCCTCTGCTGTTCCTTCAGGCCCCAGGTACTGGTGGTCCAGGCTGCCATCAGAGCACATATTTTATGATAAAGTGACAAGAACCCAGTGTTATAACCACCAGATGGTAATGGCTGAGCAAGTTGTCATCTGATGACACAGAAGAGGTTGTTCTCTGTCTCATCCTGTCAGTTCCTACTTCATCATTCCCACCCCCATCCCCCATTGCTGACACAATCATTCCTTGGGCCCAATAATTCAATGATTTCATTATTACAGCTTGGTTGCAGTGTATTCCCTTTTCCATCTCACATTCCCAAATACATAAATCCTTCCATTTTAAATTCTGAGTGGGTAAAAGGTTAGCCCCTAAAGGAGACCTATGTTTTATGGAGGCTTACAACATTTTGGTTAAATGTGGTTCAATATTTTTCAACACATTGAAAAACCCTTGGGAATGTTTGTACATCTCTCTAGTGCCATTTACAAGAAAGTATGGTAGTTGCTATGGCAACTATCCTTAAAGTAAATATGAGGTTTGCATAATCAGAAGAATTTTCTGATTCTGGGTCATAAATATCTACTTCTTAACATAAGCTATCTAGATATATTTAAGTATGGAGAGTTCTTCACACAGAACAATAGAGAGGTGCTGAGAATCACCAAGGAACTGAAGGGAGTGATGTAGAGCTATCCGGTTCTTTTCCCAATGTTTCCAGATAAAGGCCACAGCCACCACTCAGAAGACAGCCTACCACAGTTTGCAGCTGACTTTTCCATAACTGTATTAGATTAGACTTGCCTGGGAGGTTTAGTTAATCTGGATAATCAGCCTAGACTCCACAGTTTCAGGAGAGGGGTCATATAATATTTGCCCCTGAACAGTGAATAAAGTAGGCAACCAATGGAACAGAAAATAGATTCAACAATCATTGCTAAAATAGCTATAAAGGGCAATTAAAACTTAAAACTACAAAAGACTTTATGCAGGAGAGAGAGAGAGACAGAGAGACAAAGAGAGAGAGAGACAGAGAGGGAGACAGACAGAGAGACAGAGAGACAAAGAGAAAGACAAAGAGACAGACAGACAGACACACACACACACACACACACACACACACACACACACACAGAGAGAGAGAGAGAGAGAGAGAGAGAGAGAGAGTTCAACCCTAGTGCTCTATCCATTGTGCCACCTACTTTCAAATGGGGTGAGGGGGACCAAATACATAAAGAGTATATGAAAAGGGAGGCATTTCAATGAGGGGGACAAGACAGCTACTGAGCAATTGAGGAAATCTCAAGAGTGTAACCTTGAGTGAAATAAGGCCTGACTGTCTCCTCTTGAAATAACAGTACATGCAGACTGACCATTAATCCAGAGAGTTGAATCTTAGGGAAGAGATTTCTCCAAGAAGGGAAGGTTTCTCCAGGTTGGAGAAGAGCTGGTGAAAAAAGAAGTCTGCTTTTAGCATAAGTGATTGGATCTGTCCCCTTCTCATTGGAACCACTGCCAAAGTGCTTTTCTCTGTGCCAAATTCTGTGGAATCTGGACTGGTGATGTAGATTCATTGGATCTTTGGGGCAGCTTTGATCTACTACTACCATGTTGCTATTACTTCAATTCAATCTGTAAATTCATGGAGAGCAGGTACTTTGTCTTCCCCTTGTTTTGAATCACAATGAAAGACACAAAATAGCTGATCAGAGGATTTGTTGATTGATCAGAGAAATATAACTCCCCTCCCCCTGCAAAAACAAAAACAAAACTAAAACCAAAAAACTCTTGCTTAGAAAGGGCAACCTCATTCCTGTTTCCTATGAAATGACTTGCTCCGTGTGTCACTGCTAATTTTCAGCACCCTGCAACTAGCTTGGCAAGCAATGGTGTGTTCTCAAAGCTACTCCATTTGCTACTCTATCTGCACCTACCCATGCTCAAATCATCAGAGAACAGTAGACTCCTTGTAGGAAAATTCGTAAAGTTAAAACAAATGTGATTTTTGAAAATTACCACTGACCAGGCTTCATATTCCATCAAGTTGTTCATACTATCCATCTTATCAGCTATATCATCACTACAACAACCATCTCTACCCTCTTACTACCTTGCTTCTTCTCTACCCTACTACCATTGTTCCTACAAAAGACACATCAAAAGACAACCCACATGTCCAATGGCAGAGCTCACCAATTTTGTGACTCCCCAAACGCCTCCTTTCCTTGATCGTTGTTATTTGTCCTTCATTCTTGAAGAAGACCATGACATCAGGGAGGTGATACTATAACAAGCACGTGAATCGTATTTGAATTAGGGGATGATGAGCCAGCTTCACTTTCTCCTCTGGAATCACCTATCAGATATGGATCAGGATGACTGGAAATGACCCTGAATGTGAGCCAATAATTGGGTTTAATGACTTGCCCACACAGCTAGTAAATGTCTGAGGATGGATTTGAATTCAGCTCTCCCTGATTCCAGGACTGGGGCTTCTTCATCACTTAACCACCCCCATTTCCTTGTTTACTACCCCTAAAAATATGTTGTTTTCCTTTTTTGAATGCAAACTCCATTTGCATGCAAGAGAGCATGGACACACCTGATTCTATGCATCTTTTTTTTTAACTTTGTTTTTTGTTTGTTTATGTGGGGCCATGGACTTAAGTGACTTGCCCAAGGCCACACAGTTAATAAGTATCAAGTGTTTGAAACTATGCCTCCTTATAGTAAACTCCTTGGAGGAGGCTCTTTCTCACTCTCATAAGTAGGCCCAGTGTTTAGCCTGTAGTAAGTTCTTAATAGATGTTCAGCCCTACTTTCATCAAACATTAAACAGTGGAGTCTAGTATTCTTTGCATCTTTCAGTCAATTGTGTGTTTGCAAAGATTTAATCTTGCTATGAAAGATAATTTTTGATCATCTTTACATTTTCATAAAGGATACACTTGATACAAGTATAAGCCATTCTCATTTTTTAAAAAAATCACAAGACAAAGTAGGAATGAGATAAAAACAATGATCATTCTTTTTTTCCTGATATTAAGATCATCCATGGAGAAAAATTCATGATTTTTTCCCCAATAGCTCAATATCTTCCCCTCTTAAGTCTCAGATATCCTGAGACTAGATCCTTCAACACTCTCGAAATTGTTTTATCTCCAGCACAGATTTCTTCCCTGTATACTTGATCTTATTCAGCTGCTCTCTCCCTCTTTTTCTTCTTTAATTCTGATTTACTGCCTCATATAGCACATCGGGGGTTGAGGTGTTGAGTCCAAATGTGATGTTTTCCCTTGGTTCTGATGAAGAAAATAGTTTGTTAAGAAATGCCAACAGACCTGCTCCTCTTTCAACTGTTTGTTGTTCTTCTGTTTTCATCTCTAAATGTTCTTGTGATGATCTGGATTAATTGGGTTTCATGCCTGACTTCCTCCAAAAACATTCTACCCTCCGCTGACTGTTTTATTAGCAATATTGATCTTAATTTTCCATCATTCTTTTCCATAATGTTTTTCAAATGAGCTCATATTCCAATCTGGTGGAGCACTTGACTACCATGAGTTTCTATACTTGATAAGGAGATCTAGCAATGACTAGTTAAGAAAGTCTCTAAGGTTGTTGGATCCCTCTGGAACATTTATTTTTCACCTTTTTAGCTTTCATACGCGATGACTCTATTCCTTGTTGATGTTGTTTCATTGATTCATTTTCCATTTTTTTGGCATCAATAGCTTTCTTGGTCAAGTAAGATTGAAACTGCTTTAAATGTGGGTCATATCTCCTTATCTTTTGCCTTTCTTCTAAATTAGTATTAGCTTTTTTTTCTTTTGTCAAGTAAATGTTCTCATTTCACATGGCTGATTTGAAAATGGGTGCCATATTTGCTGCATTTCTTTGCAGATAATTTATCATCAATTTTTTAATGTTATCCATTTATCATAATTTTTAATGTTTTCCATAGTGTTAGAAATGGAACCCCCAAACCCCTTTTTCATAGAGTGGGATGTCTGGTTCTTAATAACAAAACTAACCCTTGAATGAAAGAAGAATTATTGACCATTACATTTCTTGCAAAAAATGGGTGCACCCCTCTAGTGAGGGGCACACTCAACAGAAATGAGATCTAGCCCTATATATGATTTGGAAAGCCTTTTTCCTCCCATCAGAGCCAGGATTGGTCCTCACCATCAGGGATGCAATCTAATCAATATTCCCATCCCATACCACTCCTTAATATGTTCCCTTTTCCTCATCATATGATGCATATTATGTTAATGAACCTCAATAGTTAAAAAGATTGTGTAAATTAATATACATGAAGCTTATTAAGCAGGAATGCTTGTGAAAGGTCAGTGACCCTCACATACACACACACACACACACACACACAAAACACACACACACACACACATATGTATACCATCCAATTCCTCTTTTTAATATTCAAGATTATACTATTATTAATGGTTACTTATGAGTTCTGTTTTGGAATTTCTCTACACCTCATCTCCTACAATAGATAATGATAGATAAATTGCAATTATCTTCATGGTGGTCTTTAAGCTGATGATGAGCTCTGCAAAGTGTTGTAAACAAGAATCCTATAAAATGAAATATTTTGTTATATTTGGTTGAGTTATTAAGTTAGCTGTTAATAACTTTATTTCCTTCTCCAAGAATAAATTGAGAACCATTCCTCTTACATGAAGTTAAGATTCCTGAGAGGCCATATAATGATTTAAAAAACCCATACATTAGCATATATCTTTTATTATAGTTTTATTTATTTTATTAAATATTTCTCAATTTTATTTGCAATCAGGATTATTTTTGGCTACAATGTTGACAGTGGCCAGGGGTTTGATATCCCTGTTCCACAACAAATTGTGTGTACATATTCAATATATATCTGTCCATTACAGATAAGTGTGAACTCACTCCATCCATTATTTAACCCATGTAGAAATAGTAAGTTCTGTTCCCTTTTTCCTTTTTTACTACACAGGTGTTTTCCTTTTACCTCATTTCTCTTTCACCTCTTCAAACCCTCATAATAGAACTAATCCATTCTTAGATTCTTTGTCTTTCCTCAATACCTTTGAAAACATTAAGCTTCTGAAATAACTCTTGTTTCTTAAGCCCTTATTAGAATGATAGTAGTACAATACCATTGCTTGCTTAATTTTTTAAAAAAGTTTTTTGTTTTTTTCAAGACAGTGGGATTAAATGACTTGCCCAAGGTCATACAGCTAGGTAAGTATTAAGTGTCTGAGACCGGATTTGAACTCAGTTCCTCCTGACTCCTAGGCTGGTGCTCTATCCAATGCATCACCTAGTTACCCCCACTGCTTCATTTTTTAAAAAATCTAATCTATTTTATTTTTTTGTTACATTTTAAGTTCTGAACTGTCTCCCTTCCTCCCTCCCACATCTCACATTAGGGAAGGCTATCATTTGGGCATAGATTCTCTCTCTCTCTCTCTCTCTCTCTCTCTCTCTCTCTCTCTCTCTCAAACCATATTATGTATACTTCTGCTTATTAGTTCTTTCCCTAGAGGTGAATATCATTTACCTTCATAGATCCTTTGTAGTTGATCTGAGTATTTATTAAACTCAGAATAGCTTAGTCATTCAATTATTCTTGGAACAATATTGTTGTTATTATATACAACATTCTCTTGGTTTTGTTCATTTTACTCTTCATTTTTTCATGCAAGTTTTCCCATGTTTTTCTAAAATCAACCTTTCTTAAATCACAGTAGTATTCTATTACAATGTTATACCATTTGGTCATTCCCAATTGATGGGCATTCTCTTAATTTCTAGTCCTTTGCCAACACAAAGAAAGATGCTTTAAATATTTTAGAATATATAGGTTCTTTTCCATTTTTTCTTTATCCCTAGGGAAATAGACCTAGTATACACAGTTTTATAACTCTTTAGTCATGAGTCCAGATTACTCTCCAAAATGGTTGGTCTACTTCATGAGTTCCACCACCATTTTTCCCATATCCCTTCAAATATTTCCCCTTTCATTTTAGCCAATCTGATAGGTGTGAAATGATGTTTCAAAGTTGCTTTAAATTTGCATTTCTCTACTCAATAATGATTTAGAGTATAGTTTCATATGATTTATATATATATATATATATATATATATGTATTTTGCTTTCTTCATCCAAAAATTACTTGTTCATATGCTCCATTCATTTAATATGGAAGCTGCCATGTCTTGTGCAACAATAGTGCCCAGATGCTTGAATTGATTCTTTTTAGATGTTTGATGTATTATTTTCTTTGACTTGGGAACTTTAGATTTTGACCACAGCATTCCTGATTCTTCCTTTCAAGGTGATCAGTACCAAATTCTTGCTTTACTTTGTTTCCCTTGTTCTGATAAATCTGGTCATTTTCAGTTACTGTTTCTTAAATCATCCTTTTCAATGAGTCAGTTAACAAGAATTTATTGTTTGCGATATCTATATATCTATATATATCTATGTATATGTGTGTAGATACATATATATATATATATACATATATGTATATTGCATATAAACTGTGATAAGTTCTGGGGATACAAACAAAAGAAAAAAAGTATTGTCTCTGCATTAAGGAACTCTTAATATTAGGTATGCTGTGCATACCTAATATATTTGAGGTAATCTCAAAAAGAAAAAAATTAACAGTCTAGGGTGGGGAAGGAGAGAGCAAGAAACAATAACCATCTCATGCATAAGATTGGATTTAACCTGAATCTTGAAAGAAATCTAGGAATCCAGAAGACAAATGTCAACAGAGGCATGTCTCAAGGCATGGGAGATAGCCACTGAAAAAGTAGTTATAGTAAATGCAAATGTGTGGAGTGGAGAATAAAGTGCGAGAAAACTGGAAAATTAGAAAAGGATCAGATTATGATTAAAATAGGGAATTTTTATCTTTGATCTTTGAGAAAATAGGCAGTTTTATAATTCTTTAAATTATCTATCTGACATTTTGCAGATCATTTTTTAAAAAATTCAATTATTTTCATTTCCTCCTATATTTTCAATCTTTTGATTTTGTTCTAATTTTTTTCTGCTGTCTCATGGAATCATACTTTCTATTTGGTCTATTCCAGTTTTCAGGGAGCCCATTTCTTGGGTAAGAATGCCACTTTCTGGTAAAAGTTATTTTTCTTCTGTTTCTCCCCCCCCATCTTGGCTTTATTTATTCTAAATATTGAAGTCATTCTTGGGAAAAATTTACTTTTTTCTTTGAGTTTTTGCTTGCATTTATTACAATTATTCCTTTTAAGTTGAGAGAGATCTTTATATCTAAAATAATTTTAAATTGATTCATGTTTTCTTTGATTCAATAAATCAATAAACATTTATGAAGTGCCTACTATGTGCCAGACACTGTTAAGTACTGATTTACTCATCTCTCTTGGAAAGATTTGCTGTGAAAGCATCAGCTTCCATTTCTTTTGTGATTTTGGGGGCAGTTAACACTGCTTTGTCTCACTTCAGATCTTCTGAATTCCTATGATGTTCACCACCTTCTAGCATTATATTTCTCTGGATTCTCTGGATTCTTATTTAGAATGGTTGAATTTAAGTACCCATTTAGCCTACTAAAAACAAAATGGATAAGGACTCCAGAACCCCTGGACCTTGGATTTTCCTCTTTTGACCACTACCTTGAAAGATGGATAATGCTTCTCCTTGTCACTTCCAAAGTCCCCACCCTGGGACTTTCTGACTGCTCTGGGGCTTTTTGACTGCTTTGAAGATTGGTTGGGAGAAAGCCTCCACTCCTTTTGCCTCTGAATTCAACACCTTGCAAGTTGCCAATATCCCTGACCCTTCTGTCTCTGTTCTTGTTGGAAACTACCTTGCACTGTGTTGGTTTTGCTGGTGAACCTCTTTTCCTATTGCATGTGGACTTCTGACTGACATTTTATGCAATTTTGTTGTAAAAGGATTAATTTATTGTAGTTTCTCATTGGATTCCTTTAAAAATTTTTTTTTAAATTTAAATTTTTTCTCACATTTAGACAAAAATTTTTAACATTTGTCTTTTAAAATCTTCAGTTCCAGGTTCTCTTCCTCATTTCCTCCCTGCCCTCCTTGCTCCTTGAAAAGACAAACAATTTGATATAGATTATACATATGTAATTATGTCAAACATTTCAATATTAGCCTTGTGGGGAAAACTCCAAAAATAATAATGTAAAAAGTATACTTCAATCTATATTCAGATTCCATCAGTTATTTCTCTGGAGATGGATAGCATTTTCATTATAAATTTTTTGAAATTATTTTTGGATCATTGTAGTGCTGATAATAGCTAAGTATTTACAA
This sequence comes from Macrotis lagotis, assembly GCF_037893015.1. NCBI lineage: Eukaryota > Metazoa > Chordata > Mammalia > Peramelemorphia > Peramelidae > Macrotis > Macrotis lagotis. The sequence continues at coordinate 85,055,536 of NC_133661.1, read as the reverse complement.
TTGATCATTGTACAATATTGTTACTATGATGCACAATGTCCTCTTGATTCTGTTCATTTACTTTGAATCAGTTCATTTAAGTCTTCTCAGATTTCTCAAACACAATGATATTTCCTCATAATCATATATCAATTGTTCAGCCATTCCTCAGTTGGTGACCATCCTTGATATCAAATTCTTTGCCACCACACAAAAGCTGTTTTAAATATTTTTGTGTATATAGGTCCTCTCTGTTTTTCTCTGATCTCTTTGAACTACAGACCTAATAGTGATATTGCTCAATCAAAAGATACGAATTGTTTTGGGGCATAGCTCCAAATTATTCTCTTCACTGGATTTCTTAATAATTATCTGGTCTGATATAAACTTGACACCAAAGTTTTTTGTTAGAGTAGGTATATTGGAACTAGGAGATGTTTCTTTTTCAGGATAACTTCATTGTACAGAAGTGTATGTATCCTTTTTTTAAATTTTTTTTTTTAGGTTTTTTGCAAGGCAATGAGATTAAGTGGCTTGCCCAAGGCCACACAGCTGGGTAATTATTAGGTAATAATTATTAAGTGTCTGAGGCCGGATTTGAACTCATGTACTCCTGACTCCAGGGCCGGTGCTCTATCCACTGCATCACCTAGCCACCCCTCTTGTATGTGTTCTTTTAATGTAACTTAGAAACTTGCTTTTCTTCTGCCAGATTTTCCCTTTTTCAAACGTTACTCTCTCTTTGACTCCTTCCAAACAATTTCTACCATGTATTTAATTAAAAAAAAAAATGATCTGCTAAGCAGTTCTGCTTTAAAAGTTATGCAATCTTCCCTTTGTTTCTTTCTACTCTCTTCTCATATAGATTTCATTTCACTTTTTTAATATTCTGGAATTTCTTCTTGTTCCATGCTCTCAGGATTCTATAGAAGTCTGTGTGTTTTGTTAGATGTTGGTTCACTTTACTGTGCCTTGCAGTATTTGTTAAGAGAACTTTGAGGGTAATACTTTTTTCCCTAGTTTTAGAATCTTTTCCTGTTGATTTATCTTTGGATGTTTTAAATTATTTAATTAAATTTCCTTCCTCTTGAAAGCTTTACTGGTTCAGCATCTTTTACCATGATTCTCCCCATCATTCCCTTTCTGAAGTTCTATCTTTTTATTCATGGACACATCCTTATGACTAGATTACAAAAGTACCTAAAAGCCTCCTTCCATGTCAGGAGATTTACCTTTCATAATCCTAAATAGATAATACTAGTGAAGGTAATACTAATCCCAGATGAGTTTTAGTTCCTTTTCCTTCAGGTCTGGTATAGCCACTCACATGATTCCCTGGCATCATTTCCTTTCCTAGATCTTAATCATCCCTTTTCTGAAATGAACAGAATCAAGATTTACTACTTTCCCTGCTCCCCCATGGTCATAGAAGAGTCAAGAGGGTATTTCAGGCTTAATCCTGATAGTTTAGTAAAAAGCACTCATCCCCCAAAGCAGAAGTTTGTTCAATTCTCTTCCTATCCTCAATTCTTCTCTTATCCTTCCTGCTTTGGTTCCTAGACTTAATCAATGTTCCTTAGACTGGGTGGAGTGAGTTGGCCAGAAACAGGGAGGCTAGTATCAGAGAGGTACTGAGTGAGGATTAACAAACTTCAGTTTTAAATCATATCTTTATCTTATCAGTATTTTTTCATCTTATCCTGTGGAATCAGTTTTATTGTTCTTCAGTTAATAATGAATTCCTTTTTGGAGTGATTCTTTTCAAAAAGAGTTATTGGGGAATAAGGGAAAATGTGTGTTCTGCCATTTTGTTAGCCACATGACTGGGAAGGGCTAAATATAGTCAAATGACACTTAATAGAAATGAATATCTATTTGGGTCCAAAAATTTAATCTCAACCACAGGATGGAAGAGTTTTGATTGATTAGAGAATAGCTCCAGAGAAAAAGATACTGGGCTTTTGGTTAATTCTGTGCTTGATCAATACTATAATATGTAAGTTACTTCAATCTCAGGTTGCATTAATAAAGATTTGGTTCCAGAGATAGGTGATGATCTTATTATCTCTCATTGAAAACCATCAGACGTATTGCATTTGGTTTTGGGGTCCATATTTTATGAAGGACATTGAAAACTGAAGCCAATACAGTGAAAGATACTGAGTGACAGAACTAGAAAGAATGTCAACTAAATATGAGTTGAAGGAACTGAATCTGTCTAACCTCCAAAAATTAAAAAAAGACTTGAAGTATGGCATGATTTGAAAAACTTTCTGTAGGAGAAGTAAATCAGTTTGCCTAAGAGGGCAGAAATCAGAATGATGATGTAGAATACAGAAAAGTAGATTTTGGCTCAATATCAAGAGGAAAAAACTCAGGACTGTCTTTTAAGACTTAGAGTTACCTCAAACTACTAAGGGTTGCCTTTGGGAATTGTAGGTCCTTCATCCTTGCTAGCTTCAGTGAAAAAACTGGAAAAGATCTTCTAAGGGATGCTGTGGAGGGACTCATCAAGTATAGTTTGGAGAGGATAACATCCAAGATGACTTATAACTCTTAAATGCTGATTGTGTGTAAGCATTAAATAATAATCTTATATTATCTTGATTAGGGATCTCATTACCCAATAACTGTTTTTCTTTGTATCCATTTACTGTTTCTGTAAAATGTAGGATATAGGAAAATTAGAAAATGTCCTACTCTCTCTATTACATACCTATTTCCTTTGCTGACACCATCAGCCTGGTTTTTACTACTGACATCTGAAGTCTGACTCCTTGCCTTAATGTCTTTGACATCCATATATTTCAATATTATCTAGGAGCTCTAAGGCTTGCTTATAAACACTACCATTATAACAAGCTTAGAATTTGACTTTTGACCTCAAACATACTGTATAGAGCCTGACCTTCTGCTTATTTAACAGAATAGAATATAATCTTGGCTGAAGAAATAAACAGATATATCTTGTAATGATCTACTCTTTCATTTAATAAAACACAATGTTAGAGGTAAGAGAGACTAGATCTATATCACATATTCCTTATTTTTCCCTGTCATCTATGGGTCAAAGCACTAATACTAGCCCCTCACTAACTCATCAGGTTAATATGTGGATAGCATTTATTAGTAACTGTACCCCCTATAAATGAAACTCCAAACACAGTGTGAAACTGGGGACATCTGAAGTTAACTCATTCTTATAAATTTTTTTGTGCGTGTGTGTGATGGACCCCTTTGTCAGTTTATTGAAGATTATGGACCTCTTCCCAGAATAATGTTTGTTGCCTCCTTCACAATTGAAGGAAATGCTAAATTTCACTTAGAGATTAGTGAAAATAAAGGTGTAATCTTTTCTCCATTCAAGTTCATAGACCCCTGAAGCCTAAAACCTTCTGGTCTAGGTACCCAATAATTAGCTTGCTATAGAAATCTAGGGGAAACTACAGTTTATAATTAGAGGAAGCATTGAATCAGAACCAAAAAAAAGGAAATAACAAAATCCATTAGAAACATTCTCAGCAACTGAGCTCTCAATGAGTCCAGTTTTACTCTCCTTTTCCAGTTCCCTCAGCCTTAATGTGTATACACACTTTGTATACTCTCAGTTCATAACTTTTGGTCTATAGTTCTTGAGTTTTTCCACACCACTCTCCGACTTCAGCACTATCTGGAACTTAGGTGATATTGCTTCTTAGTTCATCCAGATTCCTACTTGTTGAGCCAAGAATTGGCTTCATTTTCCGGAAGGACTGAGGCCCCTTTTGCAAGGATTTGCCTCCCAAATCCCAAAATCCTAGTCTCCTTGGCATGATGATATTCTTTCTATCATTTCAGCATCTGGGAGAAATTGGAATTCTTGCTGTCCTGTCATCATCAAGCATAATTCTTGGGGACTGAGACCACATGGGAAATATATTTCCTAACTGATGAATTACCTGAGATCCATTTAGGGAAAATAACTTTCTTAGGGTGACTATTAAGTAATGCCAAAGGCAAGAAAAGAACCCAAAGCTCCTGTCTTCGATATGTTGCTTCCTCTATATATAAGAATTCAGATCCCTTTGCTCCCACAATCTGCACAACCTCTCCAATTTGACAGAAACTAAAGCCCTCAGAATTAACTCTTTAACATTAGGAGCAGTGAAGTAAAGCATAAAGAACAGTAAAACTGAAGTCAGTGGATCTAGGCTCAAACCCTATCTCTTAGTTCTTACTTACCTGTGTGACCTTGGACAAATCATTCGTTCATCTCCCAGTCTCAATTTTATGATATATAAAATAAGATGATTGACTTTATTTTTATTTTTGAATTTTTTTTAGTTTTTTTCAAGGTAAATGGGGTTAAGTGGCTTGCCCAAGGCTACACAGCTAGGTAATTATTAAGTGTCTGAGACTGGATTTGAACCCAGGTACTCCTGACTCCAGGGCCAGTGCTTTATCCACTGCACCACCTAGCCACCAATGATTGACTTTAATGATCTCTAATGTTCATTTCAATTCTAAATATGAAAACATCAATTTACTGAACTATAAAATTAGATTAGAAAATAATATTATTATAAGATTAAGAATATCTATGATTTATGAGCAGATCTCCAGATTGACCAAAGTTAGATACAAGTTTGCATTTAAGTCATGTTAACCTTTTCAATTTCACTGTAGTTGCTGAATTTAAAGAAAAAAATGATAAATGCTAGAAAGTTAAAATCATAACTATACAATCTACTTGCAATTTTATGTTCTTTCCAAATTGCCATAATGCATATTTCTGGAAATCCTGAAATCCTAATATAGAAGCTCATTTTTCCTTCTTTCAGTTCTCAGCATTCTGACCTGGCTCTGAATGAAACTGCATCTTCTGAACAAAAGATAGTAAGAGCATAGTCCTATTTTGCTTGTCCCCTTAGGCTCATTCAGCTTTCCAGTTTTATTTTTATCATGTAATATTTTAAGGAAAAGGTGCTGTTTTAAATTCCTCATCTAAACATTCCTGTATTTTTTGTCAGTTCATGAGATATACAAACTGAATGAGAATGCCATTCTTTTTATTCTAAAGGGAAGAAAAACACTAGGTTGAAAAATGAAAGGAAAATGTTTTTGTTCAGTTATTTCTGACTCTTCATGATCCCACTTGGAGTTTTATTGACAAAGATAATGTAATTTTTTGTCATTGACTTCTTCAACTCATTTAACAGATGAGGTACCAAGGCAAATAGGTTTAAATGACTTATACAAGATCACACAGCTTTTAATAGGTGTCTGAGGCTGGATTTGAACTCAGGAAGATGAGACTTATGTCCAGTAATAAAGTGGCCTTGGACAAGTCCTTTAATCTCTTTGCATCTAAGTTTCCTTATCTGTTAAAAATGATAAGAATAACTATAGTATCTCCAGACAGACTGAGCACCACAGAATCACAACTTTTTAAAAAAATTAATTTTTTTTGCTTTCTCTTTTTGACATATTTTATTTATTTTGAGTTTTACAACTTTTCCTCTAATCTTGCTTCCCTCTCCCCACCCCCCACAGAAGGCAGTCTGCTAGTCTTTACATTGTTTCTGTGGTCTATATTGATCTAAGTTGAATGTGATGAGAGAGAAATCATATCCTTAAGGAAAAAAAATGAAGTATAAGAAATAGCAAAATTATATAATAAGATAATTTTTTTTAAAAAAATTAAAGGTAATAGTCCTTGGTCTTTGTTCAAACTCTACAGTTCCTTCTCTGGATTCAGATAGCATTCTCCATCGCAGACAGCCCCAAATTGTGTCTTATTGTTGCACTGATGGAATGAGCAAGTCCATTAAGGTTGATCATCACCCCCCATGTTGCTGTTAGGTTGTATAATGGTTCTCTAGTTCTGCTCATCTCACTCAGCATTAGTTCATGCAATTCCCTCCAGGCTTCCCTGAGTTCCCATCCCTCCTGGTTTCTAATGGAACAATAGTGTTCCATCACATACATATTCCACAGTGTGCTAAGCCATTCCCCAATTGAAGGATGTTTACTTGATTTCCAATTCTTTGCTACCACAAACAGGGTTGCTATGAATATTTTTGTACAACTGATGTTTTCACCCTTTTTCATCATCTCTTCAGGGTATAGACCCAGTAGTGATATTTGCTGGATCAAAGAGTATGCACATTTTTGTTGCCCTTTGGGCATAGTTCCAGACTGCTCTCCAGAAAGGTTGGATGAGTTCACAGCTCCACCAACAATGTATTAGTGTCCCAGATTTCCCACATCCCTTCCAACATTGATCATTGACCTTTCTGGTCATAATGGCCAGTCTGAGAGGTGTGAGGTGGTACTTCAGAGATGCTTTAACTTGCATTTCTCTAATAAGTAATAATTTAGAGCAATTTTTCATATGACTATGGATTGCTTTGAAAATCACCACTTTCGAATTGTGGTACTAGAGAAGACTTTTGAGAGTATCTTTGAGAGTCAATACTTAAAGAAATTAATTCAGGCTATTCACTGGAAAGTCAAATACTAAAGTTGAAACTTAAATACTTTGGTCATATAACAAGAAGACAAAACTCAATGAAAAAGTCTGATTTTGGGAAAAATTGAGGGAAGAAAAAGAAAGAACAGAGGATGAGATGGATGGAGAGTATCATTGGAAGCAATGAACATGAGCTTAGATAGATTTTGGGAAATAGTGGAGGATAGAAAGTAATGGCATCCTAAGGATCAGGGATTCAAAAAGATTTGGACACAACTGAATGAATGAAGAACAAAAGAATCATCATGCAGCTCAAATGAGATAATGTATATAAGGTCATTTGAATCTTTAATGCACTATGTATTAGTTATTATTAGTTCAATTAATAAACATATATTAATCACTTTGATGAGAAAGCTATCAACCAGTTTTTTAAAATAATATCTTATTAACCCTATTCTAATTAGCAGAAAGGCTTTAAGGGTATTCTGACCACTGCAAATGTTTGATGGTTGATTGGCCACTGACCATTATACACCAAATTAGCATTCTAATTATTGTACCAAAGGACAAATAAACAAGACCTTATTAACATGTCTAAAGAAATGTTTTGAAAAATAAAGATATCGAAGATGACAGCATGAAGCTAGCATGCTCCTGGAGCTTTCCCTGTACAACACTAAATGAAGCCTCTACACAGACATTAAAGCTAAACATCCCAGCAAAAAAAAAACCCAAAAGATCCAAACAAGTTTTTCACTATAGCCATCATGTAAAATTTTCAGGGAAGGTATGTTTCTTCAAGGGGAAAGGGGGAAGTAAAGCCCACCTAGGTGGGAGAGCAGATAAGCCAGTAGAAGGCTTTTAGCCTCAGTGCAGTCCAGGTCCTAGCAGTTAGACAACATCACAGATTCTAGCAACTAGTTAGCAAATAAGCAGAGAGAGTCCCAAGCCCAGACAAAGTCTGAACCCTGGGAACACTGGGACAAAAGGCAGGACTGGAATGGGAACAAACCATTGCATAGGCAGTGTACATAAAGGAGGAAACAAATGTCTGCATAGGCAACATCTTGCCCAACAAAAAGCCAGAGATCAGACCCCAGCCCAGCACAAATAGCTTGGGTCTATTCCCCATATACCCCCAGGAGCAGATCTCAAACAGTCATAATAAGCCAAAAAACTAAAAAAATACAAAGCATAAAAAGCTACTATGCAGATAAAGATAATAAAATTACCACCTCAGAAGAAGAAAACAATGAAAAATTGCCTACATGGGAAGTCTCAAAGGAGTCTATGAATTAGAGTCAAATCCAAAATTTCATAGAAGAGCTTGAAAAGAATTTAAAAATCATGGAACAGAGGAAGAAGAAAATGGAAAAAAGAAATGAGAGCCATGCAGGAAAATTATGAAAAATTGACCAAAGAAATCAACTCTTTTAAAAGTTAAAATAACCAACTGAAAAAGAATGCAACTCTCCAAAAAATAAAATTGAACAACTGGAAAAGTAATACAACTTATCCAAAACTCAAATCAACTAACTGGAAAGGGAATACAACTAAGTAAAAACTAAAATTAACCTACTAGAGAAAAAAAACCTAAAAGCTAACTGAAGAAAATAAAATCTTAAAACTTAGAATTGGAAAAATAGAAACCAATGACTCTATAAGACATCATAATTCCATCAAAGAAAGTCAAAAGGATGAAAAAAATTGAATATAGCATAAATTACCTTTTAGGGAAAAACATAACCTGGAAAATAGATCCAGAAGAGATAATTTACAAATTATTGGTCTACCAGAGAGTCAAAAAAGAGCCTGGAAAATATCTTTCAGGAAATTATCAGGGAAAACTGTTCAAGATCAAGAAGACAAAATAGGCCATTGAAAGAATAAATAGAACACTTCTGGAAAGAGATCCCAGAATTAAAAACTCCAAGGTCTATCATAGCCTAAATGCAGAATTCTCAAGTAAAGGAGAAAATAATACAAGCAGTCAAAAAGAAGCGATTTAAATATAAAGGAAGCACAATTAGAATTCACAGGACTTAGCAGTTTCAACATTAAAAGATGGTAGGGCCTGGAATACAATGTTTCAGATGGCACCGGTTCTTGGATTACAACCAAGATAGTGCTTGCCTTCAAAATTAAGTATATTCTGACAGGGGAAAAGATGGATGTTCAACAAAATAGAGGACTTCAAAATTTCCTGAAAAAAAGACCAGAACTGATCAGAGAATTCGATCTTTGAACTCAAGATCCAAGAGATGCATAAAAAGGGAAATAGAAAGGGGAAAAATGTTCATCAAAATTCTTAAATTATATATAACCCTACAAGGGAACATAATACTTGTAACTCTTGAGAATTGTATTTCTCTTAAGATAGTTAAAGGGTTGAAAATAGTTAAACAGATTGTACTTAGAGGATATTGATATGGTTGGTTCTTGTTCTTCATTATTGAAAAATACCAAAACGACATCACTATATTTGAGACAAATTACAGTGCATCTGAGTAGTTGATCAGACCAATACAAGCTCAGAATGCTCCACCACAAGGTGGGCACAAATAGTCCAGGGAAACACATGGGTTGTTTTCTGCAAACTTATATATCTCATGTTTCCTATGAGCTACTTTAATTCTGCCTTGCTCATAGAACTCAGCACATTATCTAATGAAGGCACCCTATGCTGGATGATTCTATGCCAGTCTCCAATGCCTTACAATCAATACTAAAGTTATTTCCTTTAATACTAAAGTTCCTAAGAGAAACATTCAGGGTATCCCAATGCTTAGAATACTTAGAGACACTATACATAATTAAATCAGGAGTGACTTTACTTTCCTAGACATTTAGAAGTTTATAGTATGACTGGGCAGAGGATGAAGGGTTGGATATAAAGAGACTCAGAACTGATCTTTTTTAAATCCATACTTTTTTAGTGAATGAGGGTTATAATACCATGGTTAGGATACTGAAGGGATAGTGGGAGAGAATGTACTAGATTCTTTGATTGGGTAGGCTGTAGGGCTATGGTTGGACTACAATAGAGAAAAGGGAGAGAGTATTCTTTGAGGACCTGGACATGAAGAGATATGCTTTGCTTGAAGATTTGGCTACAATTGAGGAAGTATGCTTGGGTGGGGGGAGGTTCAAAAGGTTCATGAAATGATTTGGCTTTGCATGATCTTTGGTTCATAAGGATTGGATGTCCATGGAGGGTATTTAAAAAGGAGGTAAGATATAAAGTAATTATAATTTGATGTGATTCATGATTGTTGAGAAGTGTATTGCTAAGGAGACAGAGAGGGGAGGGTACTATGGGCCAGTGCTGCTATCAATGTACCATTCACTCCTCCTTTGATTGTACTGTGATTGCTAGTACTTTTGAGTTTATCAATCAATTTAGTAGTCAATCTTTGATTGATTGTACTTTGATGATAGTACCATGATAGATAGTACTTCTATCAGGTCAGATAAAAGGAGTTTGTTTTGACAAGGGGTGTAAGTATAAGATAAGATTAAAATAAAAAAAAAAAACATAAAACAGACTATACCAGGATAAGTCTAGGCATTAGTGGATAAATAACACCAGGTAAAGAGTCACGAAGTTCTATTATAGGAAAGGAAAAGAGGGAAGTAAACACTGAGTAAATCCTGCTCAATAGATTTGGCCCACAGAGGGAATAACATACATTTTCAATTAGCTTTAAAAATCTATTCTAGGGGCAGCTAGGTGGTGCAGTGGAGAGAGCACAGACCCTGGAGTCGGGAGGACCTAAGTTCAAATCCTGCCTCAGATACTTAATAATTACCTATCTGTGTGACCTTGGACAAGTCACTTAACCCCACTGAGTAGGAAAATATCTATTCTATGATACAGGGAAGTTGGTGGGGGAGGAAGGAAAGGAAAAGGGAAGAAGAGACTGATAAAAGGGACGGTGATGGTATAAGTGAAAGTAAACTTAAAGTTAAATTTTAAAGAAAAGTTGAAGGGAAAAGGGAGAAAAATATTGGTGATGAGGAATAAAAGGAAAGGAAAAAGAAAAATACAAATGAGGAAAGGTAATATGGAGGGATATCAAGATTTAGTAATTTTAATTGTAAATGTGAATGGGGTGAACTCTCCCATACATTGGAAGCAGATAGCAGAATGGAATAAAAAACAATCCTGCAATATGTTTACAAGAAATGCATTTGAAGCAGAGAGAAACACACAGGTTAAGGGGTATAGAGTACTATTGTTCTGTAAGAAATCATATGAATGGTTAGACTCTAGAGAAGCATGGAAAGAATTACAGGAACTGAAATGCCATTTACCAAGTACAAGCAATACTTTGGGTACTATAATTCAATATCTTTGGAAGAATTTAAATTATAATGGCTCCCAAACAAAGAAATCATGTACAACAAAGCAACCTTCTCTCCATCAATAACTTCTCAAGAGACAAAGCATTTCTACTAGAATCCAGAGTTGTGATGAGCCAATTAATAGAAAATATTAAGAAAAGATCACAGAGAGTTTAAAGTCCTGGGAGATTTAGATTATATTGCCATCAACAAGATAAATGGAGATAAATTTCTCCATATATTAGTAATAGTTTCTTGAATTGCCATAAACCAAAAAAATAACAGCAAAATATTCAGAATCAAAGTCTCAGAAATGCCAAAGAAGAGAGGACCTTAAAAATAATCTTGTCCAACTCATAATTGAATAATAATCCCCACTATGGCATTCCCTTCCCTGAAAGACTTCCAGGGTTTAAGGAACTCACTACCTCCAGAAGCAACCCTATTGATCAGCTTTTGGGTGATGATCTTTTCTAAAGATAGTCACATTATTCCACAGATGGCTGTTCTTCTGGAGGGTCAGTATATAAGCCCATTTCCAGCTTCAGGAGATCTTTTAGAGGGCATGCTCCCCTGACATAGTCTTATCAGTCAACCCCATAGTAACTCTACAAAATAATGAAGGAGATAAAATTAGAAGTGTTCAAGGCATAATTGGCAAGGATCTGACAAGGGAAAGTACATGTCTATTGAGAAAACACTCATACAAATTGTGCACCATGTCACTAACTATTAGTTAAAAAGAAACAGATTATAACAAAGTATTCTTTTTAATTAATATATATGAAATAATTATAAGCATTTGTTTTTATAGCTATTATCAATATGTTTTTCTTATAGTACCATTGAACATTTTAGCTTTCTACTCCTTGGCTGTATGTTCATCCTTATTGTAGGTATTCCTTATTGTAGGTATTGCAGTGGATAAGAGAAAAGTAAGCTCAGTCTTTGCTCTCAAGGAATTTAACTTTTGAGAAATCGATAACTTTTCTATATACTAATACAAATATACATTTAAAAATACAGATTGAATTTAATTCAAATAACAGGGTAAATAATTGGTTCAAAAGAATTACAGACTTTAGGAGAGATTGGACAGCATTTAGATCAATCACTTAACAGATATATGGGAATAGAGAAATGAAGTTTGCTAGGCCCTGATCCCAACTCTTCTGATTTCAAGGTCAGTGTTCTGTCCATTGCATTACTTTTCCTACCACCTTCTCTTGCTAACTGGTTTGTGAAATCATTCATTCATTCATTCATTCATCCACTCTATTTATTAAATTTCTATCAAAGGCAGTGAACTTCGTGAGCTGTTAAGAAAGATACAAAGATAAATAAGTCATCTCCCCTGGTTTCGTTGAACTCACTAGAAGAGAAATGAAGCATACTCATTGGGATAGAAAATGATAAAGGAGGCAAAGGACAGCTAGAAAGTGAAGTGGATAGAATGCTAGTTCTGAAGTCAGGAAGACTCATCTTTCTCTAAACTCAGATACTTAACAGCTATGAGAGCCTGAGCAAGTCATTTAACTTTGTCTGCCTCAGTTTCCTCATCAATAAATGAATTGGAGAAGGAAATGGCAAACCACTCTAGTATCAATGCCAAGAAAACCCAAAATGGGGTCATGATGAACCAGACATGACTGAAACAACTGAACAACAAAAGGAGGAATTAATCATGTTAAAAAATTGGAAACACAAGTGGAGGCAACTTGCTTGTAGACATCTGATAGGATAGGCGATATCTGATATCTGGAAGGCTTCACAGAGCAAATGTCTTTTTATCTGGAAAGAGTGAGATTATCAAACTGGAAAGATAAATTGTGATCAGATTATAGGGGATGTTGGATCCTAGATCAAGGATTTGTTATTTTATTCAGAGCACAGCAAGGAACCATTAAAGTTTTTGAGCAGAAGAGTCAGATGTGGCCAGGGCTATAAGATAATCTTTTGTGATATGAAGTGATATGATTTGTTGCCTCATATGAAGGATGCTTTGGAGGAGGGAATGGATGAGAGATGGTGAGACAGATAAGTTGACTATTTAACAAGAGACTATGGTCTAGCAATCAAATGGAAAAGAGCAGAAGGATTTTGAAATATTGTGGAAAAGGAAGCAACAAATAACCAATATTTGTATTTAACTGTTGCTCCTTCACAACTGGTAAATCATTTTACACAAACTGTGTGCCTTGGCATTGTATTACAACATCTATTACTGCAATATACTACATTTCAGAGCTTCCCAAGGCAATTTTTTTTACTGAAGAAACTTATCAAAGTGATGCTGAGGGAGGGGAGAGGGATAATAAAAAGATAAAGTATAGGAGGAAGAGGGGGAGAGAGAGAGATAAAGGGAGGGAAAGTGAAAAAAGAGAGAAACACAGAGGGGGGGGACATGGGAAGAAGGGAGAGAGCAGATTAGTGGATTAAATCATAATTTTAACAATTATTTACTTGACAAAATTTTGTTCAAAATTGAATCCATATTACAGAGATTTAATTAAACTTTGCTCCTTTCCTCTGACCTGAAACCAGGTGGTCCCTTACAGATAACAGGCAATTGACCCAATCTGTTATGTGAAAGGCAGAGTCATTCCCCAGGAGTTAGAGGCCATGTCAAAAATATAATTAGCACTGTAGTAGTGAGCAGAATCCCCTCCCCACCCCAGAAAAAAGCTATTCTGAAGAGAATGGTTGACTTGTGAGTGGAATTCCAGCTATTCATATGAGAAATAAAAATCTTCTCACTCATTTTATAACTCAAGCCTCAGGAGAAAGCATTTTTATTTTGGGGTGCAGGCTAACGTTTCACAGGAGCTATTTCAAAACATTTCCTCTGTCTTCAATAGTGTGTCTTCAAATCACAGGCGGGACCTCAAGAAAACAGTTCAAAGAAGCTCATTAAACAGTCAGTGTCTCTGACAAGACTTCAAAATCTTATTTCTTTTTCTTTTCTCTCCCAAATGTCAGGTGAGGATATTATGCCAAGAGAGGCAATGGAGTTTGGATGCAGCAATGGGATGTAGCAGAAAGAGCTCCAGTCTTGGAAATGGAAGATCTCTCCTGGAATCTAGTCCTTCATTTTGCTAGCTAATTAATCACTTCATCAACCCAAGCCTGATTTTTTTTTTTACTTTGTAAAATGGTCATAATAATATTTGCTCTATCACCCCCCCCAGAGTTGCTTTGAGAAAAATATTCTGTAAAATTTTAAAGTACTTCATAAATATAATCCATGCTTTGAGGATGGAGGAGCTGGATTTAATATTCAAAATTTATCTAACCAAGACTTTCTCCTGGGAATGGTAGTATTTGGCTAGTGTCTAGGCACCATAACAAAACAAAACAAAACAAAACAAAACAAAACAAAACAAAACAAAACAAAACAACAACAACACCCTTTCAGTTCCCATATAATTATCAAAAGAGATTTCATTTGATAGCAAACGCAAAGGTTTCACATCCAAACCTATAAAACGTGCAAAAGCTACTCCCTTTCCATCTCCAGTTTTCTCTGCCTCTCAGAGAATGATGCTATCCTTCCAACTTATAATATTATTCTGCCTGGAGCAATATCTCTAGGAGGAAGCATTCAGAATTTCTAGGGAATCAAACAATCTTAGCATAGACTTGCAGAGTCCCCATGATTCATACTGTTGATGAAGGGAAAGATCCAGGTTTTCTCTCTCATAATGGCTCTGTGCCTCATTGTTCCTCTATTCTAACTCCTAAAGCCTCTGTTTTGTTTGATTTCAGTCCTTGGCCATGGGACTTGGGTCCCCCCAATTTTTCCATATTTCCTGTCTCTATTTAAGTGTCAATTTTTCTTATGTAGGAAACTGTGTGCTTCCTTGAGACTTGTGGGAGGATTGTATGGATAGGCAGGCCTACCTTTCAGGTATGTTGTCTTCTCTTCTTGCTATTCTCTCCAGGTCTCAAACCACTTATAGCTTGTTTCTAAAGGCTGCCTATGGCTGTAGTTTAGATAACTGAATGTCATGAATAAACTAGAAATGAATTAATGAACTAGTAATGAACTTGAATCACCAGAGAAAAAACCTCAACCATAGGTCAATAAGAATTTTAGGTCTCATTTTAGGTTTGTTCTGGAACCAGGAGAAGAAGGGGCTCACCATACCCCTCTTGTGCTGTGCTTGGACTCACCTACTGTATATAATGTATAATCAAAGTGTCTCACATTTTTCTGGGTGTGTGTGTATATTAGTTGCTATTATTACCTGTTCATGGAAGAAGGAAAGCATTTTATAAGTGGTTAAAATCCTGTATTTGCATTTGAGCTATCACTGTTATCAGTAAAAGTTGAACTCACCAGTAACTTTAGCTCAGGGTTAGCAAATTCTTCAAAAAGAAAAAAAAAAACCAACCTTGGCCAGTTAGGGCCTGAGACTTAATTTACTTATTATGTGGAGAACCTCTTTCATTGCAAATAATCATATTGGACATAAGTGGATATAATTGCTTGGGGCAGTACTGAACTTGCTCTTGGAGTTTCTCACTAGACAGATCCAAGGGACAACTGTGAAGAAGGCAGTCTGTCTTCTGGCAGTCTCAGTTAAAATACCACCTTACTCAAGTTGATCCTCCTTAAAATATTCATGCCTTTCTTATGAGATTGCCTCTAGTTTACTCCTCTATACATCTTGTTTGTATGTAATTTTTGTTCCTGTTAGAATGTGTCTTATCAAAGACAGGGACAAATTTCCCCCTTCTTTTTATCTCAGTTCTTAGTGTACATGGAAGGACATTCCAGAATGGTCATAATTGAGAATAACTTGAAGGATCAAGCTAGATCAATTGACTCTTCACAAATGTTATCTCAATCAATCTTCAAAAGAATCCTGTGAGGTCCATGCTGCTATTCTCTCCATTTTAGAGTTGACAAAATTGAGGCAGGCAGAAGAAAAATGATTTGCCCAGTCACTCTGTCTAAAATTGGATTTGAACTCAGAACTTCCTCTATTATAGCCCAGAACTTAGTCTCCTGTGCCATCCATCTGCCTGAGCATTTGTACCTCTGAAATTGGCAAAGGCTACAAACTGGGTCTCAATTTACTGTTTTGCTGGTTGTCTAGACTTAAGAAAGTGAGGGGAAAAGTGTTACTATTGCAAATTAAGCTTAAAGATGTGTGATGGCATTTTTTCCCCTTTTCTGGAGAATCAGTTGTTAGACATTTACCAGCATACCCCTGGGAAGGTCTATATGATTGCCAAGTGATTTGGGCATGCACTCCCAGATTTTGAGAGTTGGAAGGCAATTAGATATTTATTCAGTTCTACCCCTTCATATTAATATGAGGAAATTGGGTCCCATGGGAGTTAAATGACTTACCTGATGTCACAGAGCTAGTTACTGTCAGACTTTAGACTAGAAAATAGCTTATATTTGTTATCCAGATTTAATTTTTGTGAAAAGCTTTACCTCCACATCTAATTTAATATTCATCATGAGAAATAGT
Source organism: Macrotis lagotis (assembly GCF_037893015.1). NCBI lineage: Eukaryota > Metazoa > Chordata > Mammalia > Peramelemorphia > Peramelidae > Macrotis > Macrotis lagotis. The sequence continues at coordinate 85,039,273 of NC_133661.1, read as the reverse complement.
AACTATTATTGTACTTCTAAGGAAGCTGAAGGTGAGAGAGGGTAAATAAATTGCTGAAGGTCACCTAACTTATAAGTGATTGAAGGCTGATTCAAAATCTGACCTCACTGACCATAATACTCCACTGCCTTGCCACTTTTAGTCTAGGTGTCTATTGAACCACCCTATGCCATCTGCCCTATGTTTGTAACTGTAACCTCTTTCTCTCTGCCAAGAAAATTCAGAATCAATTCCTGGAAATCAGTGTCACATCCTGTTAACTTTCCAAATGCAGAGCTGGGATCTATGTTTTCCTTTTAAGAGTGATGAAGGGTATCTAATTATGAGAGCACTTCAACTAAATGTTGCCAATCATCTCCTCTGTTTCTAAGACCCTTTTGAGAGAAATATTAAAAGAAACACTTGGTGTTTTCAGAGCAGGGACATGACTTCTCTTGTGATCCTGAGAGATCTGTAACTAAAGGCCCATGTGTGGCTTTGAAATTTTCTCCTTTAATATCAAATGTACACTCTCTTCTTATTAGCCCAGAGATAGGAGCCGACCTTCTCTTCCTAGAATCCGTGCTTTGAAATTACTTGGGAGAACAAACTAAGTAAACACCATCTGTTCTGAAAAGCAGAAGAATCCATATGAGCTTCCAGGACAAAGTGCATTATTAATTAAGAAAATGGACCCAGATGACATTGAGCTTGGCAGACTGGGGCAACCTGTAAACAGTCACTCTCCAAAGGTCCTCAGGACTCTGAAAGGACTCAGGGCAAATAACATCTTTCTGAGACTTCCCTGATCCCAGCATATGGTTTTGAACGTCAGAGACCATATGTTTACAAATCCAGAGATGGGAGGGGATTTGAAGATCATCTGAACAAGTGACTTAGGATCAAGGATCATAGATTTGGAGTGGGAAAGGAACTCAGTGGCAGTCTATTCTAAACCTTTCGTTTTGCATATGATGAAACTGAGACCCAGAAAGATTAAATTGTTCCCAAGATTGAACATATAGTAAACAGTGACAGTAGGATTTGAACTCAGGGTTACTAATGACAAAGCCAGGGCTCTTTCTACTGTGGTACGACAGAAGGGTATTTGATTGTTCACTTAGGATTAATTCCACAGTGAAAAATTTACTTCAAGATTTCAGTAGAGGAGTAGATCATAATGCATGGGGAATGGGAGGGGTGGTGAATACCCCACTTTAATTATTTTAATTAAATCAGTGGAATGAAGTCTAAAATGTGTAAATACAATGGTTCACTACTGCTCCTTCTACATTTGGAAGCTACTAGTAGGGGAATGACAAATCAATAACCCTATGATGGCCATCACCTTCCAGTATTCTCCTTCTATGTCCACCCCTACAATCTGATTCCAAAACATTTAATTAGTTTTAGAAAGGGCATTTACTAAGCAGGCATAGCAGGGATAGTTATTCTTAAAAATCTCTTCAAATCAGTGTCTTACTCACCTGTGATATTCCCTATAGGATATTTAGGAATTCTCTGAGACTTAGTTTCATCAAATGCAAAAATAAAGGAAATTGACAAGATTTTCGCTAATATGCCTTCCAGCTCAAAATTAATAATAAAATTCATAATAACTAGCATTTACATAGAATCTACTCATTGTTAACTACTTTACAAATATTATCTCATTTAATTCACAAAATAACCCTGTGAAGTAAGGGCTATTACTATTCCCTTTACAATTGAGGAAACTGAGGCAAGATTTCTTGCTACTTAGAACAAAAATAAACAATAAGATTATGAGAGATTAGAATGTGATCTGGAAATATAAAAGCACTAATTTAATATTTATCCATTAATAGTGTTGTGCATTCAAATATGGGGTCCTCTAGTAAATATTTCAGTGAGAATTCTTTTATTTATGTTTTAAATTTCAAAAATAAATGGATCTCAATGAACAGAAATCCTTTTCATGTACCTCTTCAATGTAGTGACTGATTAGATCATAAAATACAATTCTATTATTAAAATTGTCACAAAGAAATGGTCAGGAAGTCAGTTGTTTATTTCTGTCAAACTATATTAAGTGCCTACCCCATTCAATGCTTCCTGCAAGGTGCTGAAGGAGATATATATGATGTGTTATTATTATTGTGTCATCACAAAAAAATGTAGTTCAGCTCTAAAGAGATTTACTTCATTGAGCTTTATTTGGCTATTGTGAGAGAGGGACCAAAATACAGATCACCTTTTTTTTTCCTATTCATTCTCTTCCTTTAATTTCTTCTTTCCTATCTTTTCCTTCTCTCCTACTTTTGCTTTAGAAGATCTGCTTTGAATATTGTTGCTTCCTCTTATTATCTACATGATCATGGGCAAGTCATTTTACCTCAATCTTATCTATAAAAAATGAGAGTTTTATTAGCTGATCTCTAAGCTGCTTCTAGCTTTGTGGAAATGTCAGAGTAGAACTAATTGGTAGATCTTCTTTTTCTTAGCTTTTCCATTACCCCTTGAGTCAGACATGTAACCTGTAGTGCCTCCTTTGCTTGTTTTCTTCCTAACATTCTTGTCATTTTTCTTTGTCTTTCTCTTATGTACAAATACTATCCACATGCAAAGCAATTTAAATGACTAGAATGAAAACATTAAAAATTCTGAACCCTGGGATAAGAACCCTTTTGGGGGCTGGTAACAGCTGTTTTAACAAAGAGGCAGCTGTACAGTAAAGGTTATTTAAAAAAAAAAGTATTTTTAGTCTTTTAGGGTCTGAGTTGTTTTGTTTTTTGGAACTTGAGTGTATCCTTTGTTCCATCTCATATATTTTAAAAGTTTATATTCATTCTGTTGCTGTTCAGTTCAAATCTAGGACAGTTTCTAACAGCAAATAGGGGTCACCTTTGTACAAGATGGTAATGAATAATATCAGTGAGGAATGAATCTGACTGTTACTCCAAAGGGTTTCACAATGAAAATCTGGAAGTTTTAAATGTTACAGCTATTTCAACTTTGGAAAGGAAGTTGCAAAAATCAAAGTGCTGTGTATATAATGAAAAAGGGTCAGGCAGGCTCAAGAACACTATACATCACAACATGATGCCTCATGGAAATGTTATGTCAACAATACAACCAGCCCAATCCTGAACCCTCCTCTAGCACAATCCATTTAAACAAGGATGGATTCAATCACAATCTTAGGATGGGAATGGTCTTCACTCTGAGTAGGTACAGAACTTCTTACCTGCGCCTTCATTCTAATTTGCCCCCATCTTATTGACCTTTTGGATCTCCCCAAAATTAAGAAATAATAGAATGAAGTACAGAGAACTGAGTGTTCAGAATAATATGGAAGAGACAGAAACATTTTTATTGTGCTCAGGACAGGGTTAATTCAGGATATATGCATTAGTTTTGTATTCAATTGAATTTGACAAAACGGTCCCTTCTCCCAAGGAGCTTTCTAGGGCTGTAGGGGGCAGGCATAATATGTTCACAGATAACAGAATACAAAATACAGGTTGTTCTAAAAAATCTTATTGCAATTTTAGGACATCTGTATACACAGAATAAATGCAAAATAACTTTTCGGTGGGGGACTGAAAGCACATTAGTGGGGGACCCCCGGAGAGGTCAAGTGGAAGAAGTGGAGCTTGAGCAGAACCTTGAAGGGAGCAAAGGATTTCAAAAGGTAGAGGTGACAAGGAAGAGTTTTCCACGATTGGGAGATAGCAGATGTGGGAGACAGAATATCATGTAAAGAGAGTAGCAAGTAAGCCAGTGTGGATGAATCATAGGGGACTGTGTGAGTAGTGGGAAATCAGTTTGGAAAGATAGGTTAGAAAAAGATTATGAAGGACCTCAAATAAATACCAAGCAAGTTGTTTGTATTTTATCCTGGAGTGACTAGGAGCAGTGGAGCTTTTTAAACTGAGAAATGGCATGGTTAGATGATATAATTAAATTTTTATTTCTAGTATTCTAATTCTGATATCCTCATAGAACTCCTAGAAGTATGGATCATGCTGCAATACCATAAATTACCCAGGTATAAATGTGAAACATTTCCTTTTGTAGAATCAAGAAAGAAGATACTGGAATGATCTCATTCAGAGCACAGTCCACATGATTATGTCTAGAATATATTCTTGGAGTGTAAGAGGAAAAAATGGAGGCTCATTAACCAAAGGAAGTAAGTAATTAAGTCTTTATTATGATATTTCTAAAATGGAAATTGTTTAACACACCCTGCCTGCTGTACTTAATAGCATTATAGGGTCATTGAAAAGTATCTATGGCCATCATTTTTTGTATCAACTTTCCCATTAAACACATCACATGGATGATCCATAAATAGCTTTGTTGGTATAATTTAGGTTCTAGAAATGGAATTTAATGTTCCATTAAATTAGAAATTGAAACAGTATGAATTGGACTTTGCCTCACTGGACAGAAATAAGTCAAATCCACTGAGATTACACTGGCATTTGACCATTCCTCAAAAGATCAGATCTGTGTATTTGGGCATTCTGGGAATAACTATATGGAATAATTTGGTAATAACTTGAATATGGAAGCATGATGACATTACAGACTGTCTTTCACACTACCTTGAATTCAAATGTTATATGCATTTGAATTTATTCTTTTTAAATTTATTTTATATACTTATATTTCAGGAAAATCACTGCATGTTCAGAGTGTGACAATATCCACAACTGAAACAAATTACTCACTTGGTTCCAGGAGAGTTATGATAATATATAATGAAAGTAGAGAGAGTACAGTACAACCATAGCCTTTCTGTCATTGATTCCAGTCTGTCAACCAAATGACTAAAAGAAGCTTTTTCAACTAGCAACACCGATGGTATCAGGAGCATCTTCAAATAGGCTTTAGCTGGTCTCTGTAGTTCTTGGCTACACTGTTTGTATTTAGAATCCCTCGATGATGACATTCAGCAAGAGGCAATACTGTAAGGGGAGAAAACTTGGATCTTCTCTACTGAGCCCAACATGGAAAAATGAGCCTCAACCCTTTACCTCATCAGTGGTTCTTTTCTATACTTCGAGCAGTACCTCATGTATAATAGATATTTAATAAATGTTTATTGATTGATTGGTTCTGATTTGGGTGAAGGGATTGGAGAAAAGGCATCCTCATTTCTTGTCCTGTTAGCATTCTAGAGTCACTATTTTGTTGGCCTTCATGACATCATAATGTTGGTTTCAGTGTATAGTATGTCTGTCTGACTGTGACTGATCAAATAAATATGAGCTTAGAAAGTTCTACCACAGGTTCATCACAAATAGTCAACAGGTTCATCACAAATAGTCAGCATGAACATTTGGGAAGGCAATACTTCTATATTTGCATATCTCTTGTTTCTTTTGAGTCCCTACAATTCTGCTTTTTTCTTTTTTCTTTTACAAGCAATGAGGCTAAGGGATTTGCCCAAGGTCACACAGCTAGGTAATTGTTAAGTGTCTAAGGCTGGATTTGAACTCATGTCCTCCTGACTCCAAGGCCGGTACTCTCTCCACTGCACCACCTAGCTGCCCCTAATTTTGCTTTATTCATAGAGTACAATACCTTCTTTGAGGCAGGAATACTATGCTGGATAGTCCTGTGCTAATGTCTCCCATGTCTCACAATTCCAAATTTCTTCAGAGAGACCCTGGGAATGTCCTTGTATAACTTATTTTGACCTCCTTGTGCTCATTTTGCCTTGTGTGAGTTTTCTATAAAATGACGAGTCTTTTAGACATTTGACATTTGGACATCATGGTCAGTTCCTCAGCGTTGGGCTCTGCAGTAGATTTTAAATAATTGACACTTCAGCTCAAGAAAGGACCTCAGGGTCTGGTACTTTATCTTACCAGGTGATATTTAGAATCTTCCCAGGACAATTCAAAAGGAAACAGTTCAATTTTGTGGTTTGGTTCTGGAAGACTGTCCAGGTTTCACAATAATACAACAATGATGACAGCGCAGTGGCTCTGTAGACCTTCTGTTTGTTTGGCAATCTAATACTTCTTTTCTCCCACATCTTTTTTCAAATCCTTGTAAATACTCAACCAGTTCTGGCAAATATGTGCTTCAACCACATCATCATTGTATACATCCCTGGAAAGTATAGTATTGGAGTAAGTAAACTAAGCTGCATTATTCAAAATTTCTCCATTTGCTATAATCAATTGTTCCATGTATAGATGATGTGATACTGCCTGGTGGTAAACCTCTGTTGGTATTAATTATGCAGTTAATTATCATAAGTGATAGAGGAAGCAATCTGTATTCTGGTGCATTTCAGCCTCACAGGCTGCACTGAGTACACTATCTTCTATGAACAAAAAGTTGTGTACCAACTTTTGCTCCACTTTAATCTTGGCTTGTAGCCTGATTTCAAGTTAAATAATTTCCTGGGATTATAGTAGCTGACTTTGGTGTAATTTTCATCCTTGTTGAAGGCATCCAAAGTATGGAAGGCCTTGATCAGATCACAAACCTTTTGATTTTTCCATAGTTGTTGGGCAGCAAATCCCATGTCTACTATTTCTCAGTCTTTTCTGAAGCCACACTTGACTCTCAGGTAGGGGAAGGAGTGAAGGAAAGCCAATTAAGGAGGACTCTGGAAAGAATCTTGTCAAGAATGACTAAGACACCAATCCCACTGTGATTGTTACAGAACAACCTATTTCCTTTTCCTTTATAGAGTTGGAGGCAACCTTGATCTTCTGAGGGGTAACTTCTTCCTGCCATATAACCTGGAAGAATTCAATCAGTTTTTGTATAAGCAGTGGAACCCACCCTGCCTTGTAAACTTCCTCTGGAATGAAATCTGCACCAGGCACTTTGTCACACAAGAGGAGCCAAACAATAGCGTTCAAAATCTCTTCTTTGGTTGGAAGTACAGTTAGGGAGGGATTGACTCCAATAAGAGGCACATGGCCAATGTCTTCATCATTGTTCAGTGATGATCTGCTGATCTGTTGTGGAAGTGTTTAGCTTATTTCTCCAGGATCATGTCCTTATCACTAATTAATGAGGCTCCATCAGCACTGAGGAGCTGAGATGCACCACAATGCTTTTGTCGATAAATAGTCTTTAAGGTGTCATCAAAACACTTGGGATTGTATTATCAGCATAAAACTGAATTTTGTTTACCTTCTTACTGAGCCAAGAATCCTGTATCTCCACAAGAATCCTATGCCTTCTTTTACACTTTACTTTTGTTGGAGTTAAATTTTGCCTTCTTAGAGAGGGTTGAAGAATCCTGCTGATAAACCCTGTGGAGTTCTCATTTTTCATTATTGACTTCTGAATTTCCACATCAAACCAATCCCAATGTTTGTGAGTGTTCTGGCCCAGATGAGTAAATGTGACCTTGTAGACCAATTCTAAAAACTGTCTACTCCTTTTCTGCTCCACTGTTGCCAGCCACGTGTTGCCTCAACTTTCCCTCAAGTTAGCATCAAACTGCTTATACATGGAAAAATGCTCAAATTTGTTGATACAGAGTCTTCCAATAATTGTCTTGTCCTGAGGCTGGTACTTTTGATGAATGCAAATGTTTAACTTGGAAGGCATGTATCTGTGAAACCCAGTACTCTGTGTCACATATTGCCTTCAACATTCTCACATCCTGTCTATCTCTTCTCCCCATAATGACATAGCCTATTAAGTGTCAATGTTTGCTGTGAAGGTATAAATGCAAAAGTTTATTGGGTTTAAGTAAATTGAAGACAGTGTTATTAATGAGAAGGTAAAGAGATGCACAAATCTGCATGGGAGAGTTGGGCAGCAGATAGTCACCAAAGGTGGATAATCAGACCTAAAAAGGGCTTGGCAGCTCTCACACTTAGTCATCTGTGAACACCCCACACACTAAGTCATCATATGTGATCTCAAAAAGAATGAGCCTCAATCTTTGGCCTGTGTCTCCTTGTACTGCTTGGTGCAGTATATGTTATATAGTAGATTTATTGATTGATTAATGTTTATTGATTGATTAACTCTATTTTAAGGAATTAGAGACTCAACATCCTAGTTTCTCCCAACATTCTCCCATTCCTCCTAACATTATCCTACCATGTCTTATAATCTGCACCCTCTCTTGTATTAAAGTCACCCAGAATTACAAGGTTATACTCTATTGACATATTGATGATAAGGGTCTACAAGTCTTCATAAATTTTTTCTTTGACCTTATTAGGGGTCATCATGGGGGAAATCTACGCACTGATGATAGTGTGGCACTTTTCTGCAAGTGGCAACTAAATTGCTAAGAGTCTATCACTTATTCCTTTGGAGACACATACAAGCTTGTTGACATATTAGATTTTATTGCAAAATCTATGCCAGCTTCACAGTGCCCCTCATCACAGCAAGCAGTCTGGAAAAAAATGTGTATCCAATTTTGACTTCATCAAGCTGGCCTACATTTGCCAGTTTGTTCCACTCAGGGCTGCCCATTTGGATATGATACCTGCTGAGTTCTTTCACAACAAGAAGTGTTTCTCTTTTAATTTTACTGAATTTTCCATTGTCTGTGTACCATTCCATGTGCCAATGATGGATAGAATCATTTGCACAAAAGGTTTTTGCAATTTTTTTTGTTTCAACTAGAGGTTGGAATCGCCCCTTGTTGCAATAAGCAGAACAGGGTTAGGTGAAGCAGATTATAACTTTTCTAATCCTTTCCTCATGTTAGGAGATGAGTAGTGCAATTCCTTAAAACGTTGCTCAGGCATTTGAGAGGCTGCCCAATTCCATTGCTACTTCAGTTCAGTGAGAAGATGATCCTTTGGTCTGGATTGCCTACGTTCAGGGTTGTGACTAAAGCTGCCAACATATCCGCACCTGCTGCTTTGTCAGTTGCTTGTCATCAGAGAACTTCAAGGTAGGTAAGATAGTGAAATAGTAATAAAATAAAGTAATTGTATAAAAATATTGTATATAGTATTTGTATAAAATTGTACTGTATAATTGTATAATATTGTATAAAGTAATTGTATAAAAAATAAAACAAAATATTGAAATAGCAAAATTAAAATGGTTTTAAGTGAGGCAGAATTTTGAGAAGTCATCAGCCTCATTCACTCTTCCAAAGTCATTGAAAGCCAGTGGCAAGTCAAAAGTTAAGACAATTGAAGATGACCAGGACTTCTGACCAAACTCAAAGCACTCTGCAGCATTTTTTTTCAATCTCTTTCATGGTCATTGGAATAAACTGTTTACATATGCCTGTTCTATTGGGGAAGTCTTCACATATTTGGGGAAGACACTCCAATAACCCATCAATGGGTTTGAGCTCTGTTGGTTACCCTCAGCCTGTCATCTTTTGAGATGATATACCAGGGGCAGACTTTTTTATATACTACAGCTTCTTGGAGTCACAGGAAGAGTTGGGCAGCAGATAATCACCAAATGTGGATAATCAGACCTAAAAAGACCTTGGTAACTCTCACACTTAGTCATCCATGAACACCCCACACACTGAGCCATCATGTGTGATCTCAAAAAAATGAGCCTCAATCCTTGGTCTTTGTCTCCTTGGTTTTAGCTTATGGTGTTAAAGAGGGACATCTTCATTGCCCCTGGTTATCTGAGAACAATTAGAGGCAGATAATCTAGTTTTGGTTCTAAAAATGGTGAGACCAGAGGGCACTTGCTATCTTTATATATTTCCTTTTCATCTCCCTCATTGTATGTGAATTCCTTGCCAATAGGGATTGTTTCATTCATTGCATTTGTGTCCCCAAGTGCCTGGAATAATATATTGTCTGACTGATTAAGCATGGTAATATAATAGTACGAGAGCATTCTACTGCCTTTGGATGTGTTGGTGTTAGTAGAAGAAAACATGATTAAACTTTCAGAAGCTTAGTTAGAATGGAACTGCTGCTTAGTGATTTGTTGTGTCTGCCTGCTTGAAAACAAGGAATAGACCCCAAAATGCTGCACAGGATACCCATTCTTCTCTGCCTGCTGAAATCCTAGGTACTCTTTAGTGATGGCATAGATTTGTCTTAAGACTAGGAGTTCAAGCAATGTACTAGACAAAACTTTTAGCAAATCATAATTTGGGGACATAAGCAACCTGAGATGATGTCATCTGATTCAACCCTTGTAATTTACCCATGAAGACACTGAGACCTAATGAGTTTAAGTGACTTGCCCAAAGTTATAGAGTTAGCAAGGGTTAAGATAGGATTTGAATTCTGAACTTCCTGATTCCAGGACCAACACTATTTTCCAGTGGCATCAAACTCAAATACAAATGGATTCCTCTGGGTCACATATTGACTAGAAAACCACACATTAACATTATCTATATTGTATCATATTTTTATTTATTTTGTTAAACATTATAAAATTACATTTTTATCACTGAATTCAAATTTTTATTTTTTAATTTATTTTTATTAAAGATATTATTTGAGTTTTACAATTTTGCCCCTAATCTTACTCCCCCCCCCACAGAAAGCAATCTGTCAGTTTTTATTTTGTTTCCATGTTGTACCTTGATCCAAATTGGGTGTGATGAGAGAGAAATCATATCCTTAAAGAAGAGACAAGAAGTCTAAGAGGTAACAAGATCAGACAATAAGATATCTGTTTTTTCGTAAATTAAAGGGAATAGTCCTTGAACTTTGTTCAAACTCCACAGCTCCTTATCTAGATACAGATGGCACTCTCCTTTGCAGACAACCCAATATTGTTCCCGATTGTTGCACTGATGGAATGAGCAAGTCCTTCAAGGTTGATCATCACCCCCATGTTGCTGTTAGGGTATAGTGTTTTTCTGGTTCTGCTCATTTCACTCAGAATCAGTTCATGCAAATCCCTCCAGGCTTCCCTGAAATCCCATCCCTCCTGGTTTCTAATAGAACAATAGTGTTCCATGACATATATATATATATATATATATATATATATATATATATATATATGTATATATGTATATATACACCACGGTTTGCTTAGCTATTCCCCAATTGAAGGACATTTATTTGATTTCCAATTCTTTGCCACTACAAACAGGGCTGCTATAAATATTTTTGTACAAGTAATGTTTTTACCCTTTTTCATCAGCTCTTCAGGGTATAGACCCGGTAGTGGTATTGCTGGGTCAAAGGGTATGCACATTTTTGTTGCCCTTTGGGCATAGTTCCAAATAGCTCTCCAGAAGGGTTGGATGGGTTCACAGCTCCAACAACAGTGTAATAGTGTCCCAGATTTCCCACAACCATTCCAACAATGATAATTATCATTTCTGGTCATATTGGCCAATCTGAGAGGTGTGAGGTGGTACCTCAGAGAAGCTTTAATTTGCATTTCTCTAGTAAATGATTTAGAGCATTTTTTCATATGGCTATGGATTGCTTTGATCTCCTCATCTGTAAATTGCCTTTGCATATCCTTTGACCATTTGTCAATTGGGGAATGGCTTTTTGTTTTAAAAATATGACTCAGTTCCCTGTATATTTCAGAAATGAGTCCTTTGTCAGAATCATTAGTTGTAAAGATTGTTTCCAAATTTACTACCTTTCTTTGGATCTTGGTTACAGTGGTTTTTATCTGTGCAAAAGCTTTTTAATTTAATGTAATCAAAATCATCTAATTGGTTTTTGGTGTTCTCCAACTCTTCCTTAGTCATAAACTGCTCCCCTTTCCATAGATCTGACAGGTGAACTAGTCCTTGATCTTCTAATTTACTCATAGTATTGTTTTTTATGTCTTAAGTCCTGTAACCATTTGGATCTTATCTTGGTAAAGGGTGTGAGGTGTTGGTCTAATCTAAGTTTCTTCCATACTAACTTCCAATTATCCCTGCAGTTTTTATCAAAGAGAGAGGTTTTTATCCCAGTGGCTGGACTCTATGGGTTTATCAAACAGCAGCTTACTATAATCATCTCCTGCTTTTACACCTAGTCTATTCCACTGGTCCACCACTTTATTTCTTAGCCAATACCAAACAATTTTGATGACTGATGCTTTATAATATAATTTTAGATCAGGCAGGGCTAAGCCCCCTTCTTTTGCACTTTTTTTTCATTAAGCTCCTGGCAGTTCTTGACTTTTTATTTCTCCATATGAATTTACTTACAATTTTTTCTAGCTCATTAAAGTAATTTTTTGGAATTTTGATTGGTAGGGCACTTAAACAGATAGTTTAATTTTGGTAGAATTGTCATTTTTATTATATTATCTCTACCTATCCATGAACAGTTGATATTTGCCCAGTTATTTAAATCTGATTTAATTTGTGTGAGAAGTGTTTTATAATTGTTTTCAAAAAGATTCTGAGTCTGTCTTGGCAAATAGACTCCCAAGTATTTTATATTGTCTGAGGTTACTTTAAATGGGATTTCTCTTTCTAGCTCTTCCTGCTGTATCTTGCTAGATATATATAGAAAAGTTGGGGATTTATGAGGGTTTATTTTATAACCTGCAACTTTGCTAAAATTGCTAATTGTTTCCAGTAGTTTTTTCGATAATTTCTTGGGATTCTCTAGGTAGACCATCATGTCATCTGCAAAGAGTGAGAGTTTTGTCTCTTCCTTCCCAATTCTAATTCCTTCAATTTCTTTTTCTTCTCTAATTGCCGATGCTAACATTTCTAATACAATATTGAATAGTAGTGGTGATAATGGGCACACTTGTTTCACCCCTGATCTTATTGGGATTGCCTCTAGCCTCTCCTCATTGAATATAATGCTTGTTGATGGTTTCAGATAGATACTGCTAATTATTTTAAGGAACAGTCCATTTATTCCTACACTCTCTAGTGCTTTTTAATAAGAATGGATGCAGTATTTTGTCAAAAGCTTTTTCAGCATCTATTGATATGATCATATGATTTCTGATAGGTTTGTTGTTGATATAATTGAGTATACTAACAGTTTTCCTAATATTGAACCAACCCTGCATTCCTGGGATAAATCCTACTTGATCATAGTGTATTATCCTAGTTATAACTTGTAATTGTTTTGCTAAGATTTTATTTAAGATTTTTACATCTATATTCAACAGGGAAATAGGTCTATAATTTTCTTTCTCTGTTTTAACTCCTCCTGGTTTAGGTAACAGCACCATATTGGTTTCATAGAAAGAGTTAGGCAGAGTTCCATCTTTCCCTATTTTTCCAAAGAGTTTATATAGAATTGGGACCAATTCTTCTTTAAATGTTTGGTAGAATTCACTTGTGAATCCATCAGGCCCTGGACATTTTTTCTTAGGGAGTTCAATGATGGCTTGTTGAATTCCTTTTTTCTGACATAGGGTTGTTTAGGTATTTAATCTCTTCTTCCTTTAACCTGGGCAACTTATATTTTTGTAAATATTCATCCATTTCACTTAGATTATCAAATTTATTAGCATAGAATTGGGCAAAATAATTTCAAATTATTACTTTAATTTCCTCCTCATTGGTGGTGAGTTCACCTTTTTCATTTATGATACTAGCAATTTGGTTTTCTTTCTTTTTTTAATCAAATTGACCAGAGGTCTATCAATTTTATTGTTGTTTTTTTTTTCATAATAACAACTTTGGTTTTATTTATTAATTCAATAGTTTTTTTTGCTTTCGATTTTATTAATTTCTCCTTTAATTTTTAGAATTCCTAACTTGTTATTTAATTGTGGGTTTTTGATTTGTTCTTTCTCTAATGTTTTTAGTTGCATGTTTAGTTCTTTGATTTCCTCTTTCTCCAATCTATTCATGTAAGCATTTAGAGCTATAATATATCCCCTGAGAGTCACTTTGAATGAATCCCATAGGTTTTGGTATGTTGTTTCATTATTATCATTATCTAGGATAAAATGGTTAATTCTTTCTATAATTTGTTTTTTGGTCCACTCATTTTTTAAAATGAGGTTATTCAGTTTCCAATTTGTTCTGGGTCTTTATCTCCTTGGTCCAATATTGCATATGCCTTTTATTGCATTGTGATCTGAGAAAGATGTATTCACTATTTCTGCCTTTCTGCAGTTGATTATTAGGTTTTTATGTCCTAATATATGGTCGATTTTTGTATAAGTTCCATGTACTGCAGAGAAAAAGGTATATTCCTTTCTATCCCTGTTCAGTTTCCTCCGTAAGTCTACCATATCTAATTTTTCTAACAATCTATTTATTTCATTAATTTTCTTCTTGTTTATTTTGTGATTCGATTTATCTAGATCTGATAGTGGGAGGTTGAGGTCTCCCACTAGTAGAGTTTTGCTGTTTATGTCTTCCTGTAGTTCTTTCAGCTTCTCCTCTAAGAATTTGGGTGCTGACCCACTGGGTGCATATATATTCAGTATTGAAATAACTTTATTGTCTATGATACCTTTTAGGAGGATAAACTTTCCTTCCTTATCTCTTTTAATACTATCTATTTTTGCTGCTTCTTTGTCTGAGATAAGGATTGCTACCCCTGCTTTTTTTACTTCAGCTGAAGGAAAATATATTTTGCTCCAATCTTTTACCTTTACTCTATATGTTTCTCTTTTTTTCAAATGAGTTTCTTGTAAGCAGCATATTATAGGATTCTTGTTTTTAATCCACTTCGCTATATTTGCTTACGTTTTAAGGGAGAGTTCATCCCATTCTCATTCAAAGTTATTATTACTAATTCTTTATTGCCCTCTGTGCTATCTTCCTTCTGTTTGTATTTTCCCCCTCCCCCTTTATCCATATTCCCCAGTATTTTGTTTCTGAAAACCACCCCCTTCAGTGTGTTTGCCCTCCTATATCACCCCTCCCCTTTCTTTCCCCTTTCCCTTCTCTTCCTTTTATTTACCCCCTTTCCCCACCCCTCCCCTTCCCTTTCTCCATCCCCTATCCCCTTTTCCTCTTTTAATACTTGAAAGGTTAGATGTTTTATAAGTTAACTGAGTAGGTGTAGGTTGACCTGAAGCCAAGTCTGATGAGAAGAAGATTTAGGTGTTTCTCCTCTGCTCCCTTCTTCCCCTCTATTACCATAGGTTTTTTGTATCTCTTAGTGTAATGAGATTTATGCCATTCAATCCCCTCTCTCCTCCCATCTCTTTCCTGTACCCCTTTTTAAGGAGGTAGTGTTTTTTAGATCATTCTATCTAAGTCATAGAAAATTCTGAGTGTCTGTCACTTCTAGTTCAGTATATTATATGAAATAGAGTTAAAATTCTTGAGAGTTATTAGAGTCTTTCTCCCAAGTGGGATTAAAGCCAGTTACATCCCATTAGATAGCAGTCTCATGGATAGATCAAGAATGTCCATCATTTCTGGCTAGGTATATTCTCTCTGTTAGAGTTACAATTCTCAAGATTTATGAGAATCTTTTTCCCCATGCTGGGATATAACCAGTTTCAACTTACCAGATAGCAGTTTTTTTCCTTTTACCACCCCCCCTTTTTTTTTTACCTTTTCATGTGTCTCTTGAACCTCCTGTTTAATGTCCACATTTTCTATTTAGCTCTGGTCTTTTCATCAGGAATTTTTGTAATTCTTCCATTTCATTAAATGTCCATTTTTTTTCCCTGGAAGAGAAGGCTCAGCTTTGTGGGAAAGTAGATTCTTGGCTGCATTCCAAGCTCCCTTGCTCTTTGAAATATCTCCTTCCAGGCCCTTTGATCCCTTAATGTTGATGCAGCAAGGTCCTGTGTGATCCCTACAGTGGTTCCTTGATATTTAAATTGTTTCTTTCTGGTTGCTTGTAGGATTTTCTCTTTTATCTGATAGTTCTGGAATTTGGCCACAACACTCCTTTGTGTTTTCATTTTAGGATCTTTTTCTGAAGGGGATTGAGGAATTGGAGCTATTGAATACTTTTGCCTTCAATCAATGGTGCTCTTTACCCTGGCCTGAGGTCATTTGATAACTGAGCTGGTTCTTCTGCTCACACACCTGGGCCTGAGGCAGAATTAGTTTGCAATTGTTTGTTCAGGGAAGAGGTCTGAGCTGTAATGGGACTCTGAGTTCCTCAGACCAGAGGAGCCCAGGGATGGTGTCCACAGCTCTTCTGCACCGGAACTCTCCCCACCCCCCAGCCCTGTCCTCAAGCTCCGGGGAGAAAGCACCAACACCAGTGCCTCTACTCCCTAGTTGACTCAAGCCCCTGCCATCTAGCCCCACCACTGATCCAGCAGGTCTGGCTCTGGGGCCCTCAGACTCCTGTTCCAATTCAGCTGTTAATCTGGTTGATGTGGGGCTGATTCTCTCTCTCTGAACCCAGACTCATTGGCCCAATTTCTGAGGTAGATGTTCTTTCTCCTGGCTTTTCTTTCTGGGTTTTGTGGGTTGGATTTCTTTTAAGAGGTTTGTTTCATATGATAGATGGGGAAAGATCAGGAGACTTTAGAACTGTGCCTGTCTTCTCTCTGCCATCTTGGCCCCCAATTACATTTTAATCTGGTTTGGGTGATACCTGGGAGTGTTGGCCTCTTTCAGACCAAGGCTGAGATTCTGTATACCACCACCCCAAACACTGAATCTTAAAACTGGAAAATACATCAGAGAGAATCTTAAAAGAAGTATGGCTTGAATTACAATCCCTTCTTTAACATTACCTCAGAATGGTCATCCAATCCCTATTTGAATAACCAGAGTGATGGAGAAAGTACTAATTTTTTAAGGTTATACATTTGATTTTTTTTGCCAGCTCTGATTATTAAAATAATCTTCTTTAAATTGAGTCAAGATCATTCTCTAAGCAACTTCTACCCTTTGCTCTTAGTTCTTATCTCAAGTAAAAAGAGTAAGCTTTACTATCTTTAGAGTAGATAGAAGAATCTAGACATCTTTAACCTAGGGAAGATGAAATTGGGTGGTGGGCACACAGGATTACTATAAGTGTTTGGAGGACTCTCATGTGGATGAGAGGAAAGATTTATCTATGTTAAATAGAGGTAAATATATATTTGGCATAAGAAAACTTTCTACCAGTTAAGAGATATCCAAAATTGAAATGGACTGCATTGGGGAGAAAGGCTCCCACCCATGATGGGTGTTCAAGAAATCATCACTAGGTATCATGATGATAATGATGATGATGATGATGATGATGATGATGATGATGATGATGATGATGATGATAATGATGATATCTGAAATTTTATATGACTTTACAGGCCTAATGGAACAGTGAATGGACCAGAAGTCAAGAAGATCTGGGGTCAAATCCCAGTTCTTATATTCCATGTCTAAGATCATCTTAGCTGGTTTCTGTGTAATTCAGTAGTAAAGTAGCATGATTTGACTCAAGGCAGCTATCCTGAAAGGATTTTTCTATTCATAATTTTTCAGGAAGTAGAGCTAGGAAAGCTATGGGTATGCAGAAGGAAAAGGTACATCTGGAATGCTAAGCAGAAGCTCCAGGTCTTCAGATTGTGTCAATGAATACCAAGAATGGGATGTTAAAATCTATTGCTTCCCTGGGGAAGTAGTATATGTTTTAAAAATCTGGGTTCCCAAACAATACTTTCTGGACCTTTCCACCCACCATCTCACACAGCTGCACTATGGGAAGCCCCTTTTGTTTTGTGTATCCTTTAATACTGCAGGAATTGTTTGGACAATAGCCATCCTAGTGGGAATAAGCTAAATGTATTTCCTGCTGTTCAGGAGAAATCTAATTTTCCTGGGAGAGTCCAAGCAGAAGGCTTGTGAAATTGTTTAAGTACATTTCTAGTTTGATTTGAAAGGACTAATTAACTCCTGCACACCAGGCTTTGGAATGGACTAATTCTAAGACCTCATGAAAAACATATTGGTCATAATGACCAAATAGCTATCAGCAGTCCAAGATGAACTGTTTAGAGGGAAATATGACTATTTTCTACATTTTGAGAATGCTGTCATTTTGTAGGTTGCTAGGATTTTATTATTGTTGTTATGATTATTCTTTCTACCTCACTTCACTCTACAAAGCACTCTAGATTGATTATTAAGTATTGTTTAGAGTGTTTAATTTTACCTAAATGGATTAACAACCTGCTATTGCTTTTCACTTCCCATGTCTGAAGAGTCTTTGACCTTTTGAGAAGCTAAAAGTCTCATGAACCATGGTCACTAATGATCAAAATGTTTTCACTACCACAGGGCCTCAACAATAAATAATTTGCCTCTCATGTTGCTTTCTAATATATATAACTATGCCTTCTCTCTGACTCTTCCCCTGCTCATTGTTCTGCCTGCCTACCCAGTCTTCAAATAGCTTGTATCTGGATAGTCTTTCTGGCTTCATCATATTTTTCTTCCTTCCTCATACTCTGAGTTACACTGTTCAGTTTTTCTGTCCCTCAAGGGTGCCCACCCTCTCCCAGTTCTGTTTCTTTGTATTAGCTGTCCCCCTCCTCACTTCCACTCCTATTTTCCTTTGCATTCCTTCAAGATTCTTTTCATTTCTTCAAAATTCAACTGAAAGCTCTTGGCTAGAGCTGTTTTTATGTTTCCTAAATGCTAATGTCTCCCTTTTCATATTACTTTCCATCTATTCTGTGTATATCTATATGCACCCCCCCATTCTAAGGCATGCTCTTTGGGGTCAGTGATATTTTCTCCTTTTATGGGTATCCCCAGAGCTTGTCATAGTGCCTCCTAAGTGCTTAATACATCCCAGTTGACTGACCAAGTGATGGGGAGGCTATGTTCTAAGTTATGCTCTCTTGCTAATCTGGTGCCCAAGACTTCTTCACCCCTCTTTGGTAATACCTTCCTGGTACATAGTTAATATTTATGATTTTCAATTTCATTCAATTCAGTCTAAAATTATTACATTTCTACTATGTGCATGATATCTTGCTAGGAATTATGGAACAAGAGTGTGCTGGAGCCAGTTCAAACTAACTTTAAGAGCTGATTGTTAAATTTTCAGTGTGAGCATTTACATCCTAGAATTTGTATACTACAACTCAGGGCTTGATTTTATTACTTTTTTCTATTGTCTAGACTTGGGAAAATGGAGATAAATGTTTATGCAGATTAAACTTAAATCTGTGTCATAGGCATGTTCCCCACCCCTCCCTTTCCCAGAGATAGTTAAACATTTTCCAGCATACCCCTGGATATGTGAAGGACCTTGGGACCCTGGCAGTCTTCAAAGTGTGGACTCCTTTGCCAACCTGCTGTGCTTTTGTAGTTAAATCCTAGGGAGTAATTTGTGATATAGAGGCTAGGGACTTGTCCAGGGATGCACAAAGATGCCTGGGATATTGAGAGAAAATATGAAAATCTCCATTCTCAAGGAGTTTACATTCTATTTATGGTCTTTTCTAACTCTTGCAGAAGTCTCTCAACTATGAGCAGATGGATGCCCAGTCTGGCCACCTCTTTCTGTGGAGTCTCTAGCATTTCAGCACTCTCCTAATTAAAGATGTGTATTCTCTCCTGTCAAGTGGGGAGCAGTTGAACAAGTTGTTGTATATGATTGTAATAGAATGCTAAAGTACTCAGGAAAAACTTGGAAGATTTATCAACTGATATAAAGGGAAAAGAACCAGGAGAACATTGTATACAATAATAGCAATAGTGAAATGTAACTATGGTCAATTGTAAAAGAACTAGCTACTCTGATAAGGATGCGAGACAATTCCTAAGGACACACAAAAAATGTTACCCATCTCCAGAGAGGGAGAACTGATAAACTCAGAGCAGATTGAATCATTTTTACTTCATTTTTTCTTGCTTTTTCTTTGCAACATGTCTAATATGACATGTAACCTCAAATGTATAATGGGTAGCATGTTGTTTGCTTTCTCAATGGATGGAGAAGGGACTGGACGGAAAGACAGAATTTGGAACTCAACATGCCATCAGCTGTGTCCATATCTACAAAGGAATTCTCTAGATAATTCTAAACAAAAGCTCTCCCCACCCTAAACATAGTTATCTGTGCCACAAGAGAGCAACTCTGCCATGAGCAACATATAACCAATAGGTGGTAAGATCTTGTCCATTCAGCTTAGTAGTCACAGGCTGTACAAGCAATGTCTCTGTTAAACTTATTAATATTCTTTTCTGAAGTTTTGGGGGTGAACTAGTTTATTCCGGGCTCAGTTTCTAGTATAACACTGCTTGTTCATTATGGAGGAAGTATATAAGGTGTTTATGAGTTTGCTCATAGGCATGTCTGGGGAAATTCCTCTGATGGCCTTCATGAAGGATCATTGCCAAATGATCATAGGTTTCCTGCAAACTATTGGCTTTTCTGACAACATTGACCAAGCAGTGAAGAATGAGAGGAGTCTTTGGGGTTTCATATCATTCTGTTTCACATCCTAAATGAGAATTAATCTAATTATTGTCATGGTCACTTGATGCTCAGTGTAGTGATAATGAAGCAAGAAACCACAGAAGACTTCAGATCCAAAAAGCTTGTGTGAAGTCATTTTCAAAGATTTCAAGGTTATATAGATTTGAGTGCATATGTGTATGTGAGAGAGAGAGAAGGGGGGGGTAGGGAAGGAGGGAGGAAGGCAGGCAGGCAGGGAGGAAGGGAGGGAGGGAGAGAGGACAGACAGAAGACTGATGACCAGGGTATAAAACTGACATGTATTCTAGCTGTATATTTTAAATTAAATAACTGGGGAGCACAGTGCATAAGTATTACTTTATTATTATTCATTGTATGAGCCTGGCAAGCCACTTAATCTTTCTATGCCTCAGTTGCCTCATCTACAAAGGGGATTGATCCCGATGTTTATTAAGATTCCTTTCAAATCTAAATATATGTATGGTCCCCTAAGTTTCAGAGCTGGAAGTCAAATCTTGATTTTTTTAACTCCAATCTAAGGTGTTTTTTTAAAAAAATTAAGATGGAAGAGCAGCTAGGTGCAATAGATACAGCACTTGCTCTGGAGACAGAAGAATCTGAGTTAAAATCTGGCTTCATGTTACCTATGTGACCTTGGGCAAGTCACTTAACCCCATTGTCTTGCAAAAATAAAAAAAATTAAGATGGAAATAACATATAAAGGGTTATACTTGTAAGATGTGACCTGGCACAGGGGAAAGAACTCAGGACTTTGAGTTAGAATATTTATTTTTATAACTGTGACCTTGGAAAAGTCATACCCTCTCTAGGGAGTAACTTCTCTTATAGGATGAGTGTGCTAGATTAGATGATGCCCAAAGTTTCTTTCAAGTTTAAGAAGATTCTATTCTAAATCAAGTTTGCATCAGAGCATGGGAAGAAGGCAAACAAACATCTGCCTTTGGGTCAATGGTTGTAAAACTGTTTTTAGTCTTACTCATCTAGACCCATTTGCTTGTCTCCAATAATCTGGACTGAACTCTTAGACTCTCTTAACCAGTTTGCTTGGGTCAGGGTCCTTGGGGAGTATTCTTCAAATTTTTATTATTGGTTCCCTAGACTATGGCTCAGTCTGCTCTTCTCTGAATATCCTATTCTCCTTAATCCTTAGACCAGATCTATCCATTAGAAATCACACTGCCTCTTCATTACTATACTGATCACCCCAGAATTAGGACTTGGTTTCTATGTGTATTTAGTTATTCTTCACATTATTATTATCTGTTCACACTCTGGCCAACATCTTGAATTTAACAAATTAGTGGGAATTAATTGGAAAGTGGCAAGAACAATGCGAAACGAGGAAATCTTGCCAAATGTGAACTGTGAATGTTTAGCCTAAACAATAGAAGACAGGAAGATGACAACTACCATTAAATGTCTAAATATCAGTCACATGGAAGAAGAGCAGAATTGTTCCATGCTGTTCTAGAGGGTGAATTTAAGACCAATAGGTAAAAAAGACATGAGATTGAAGATTTGGAGTCGATGTAGGGTATACATTCCAAAAATTAAATCCATGGTACAAGCTGCCTTATGAAGTATGGAACTCCCTGTCAGTGATACTGGTCAATCAGAACTTCCAGGTGTTATTAATTAATTATATCAATATAATATTATATAATTGTATAATATTAACTATATTAATTAATTAATTAATCAGAGCAATTAGAGGCATTATAGAAGCAATAGTATAGTTTAAAAGCCTTCTGACATTCCTTCCATCTCTACAATTACATTACAGAGGCCTTTACTGTGGCATATATCAATCTATCTATATTGATAGAGAAACATAGAGAGCACTAGGGAGAGAGATATAGACACAGATATAGATATATCTACTTATAGCAAAAAGTTGCCCTATTGTCTCTTTTGTTTCCACTGTTTCTAGTATTTTCTACAGGCTTAATAGAGCTTTGGGGCATTTGTATGATCAGATACTGTTTCTTAGAAAGAATGATGAAAGTAGGGCAGCTAGGTGGTGCAATGGATAGAGCTCCAGCCCTGGTCTCAGGAGTACCTGAGCTCAAATCCCGCCTCAGACACTTAATAATTACCCAGCTGTGTGGCCTTGGGCAAGCCACTTAACCCCATTGACTTGCATAAAAAAAAAGAATGATGGAAGTTGAAAGGACAACTAAATAGAGGTAAAAATGTCTTTTATTACTGTGTCAGGAAGATGAAGTAGAAGGCACTGACCATGCTGAGGCTGGAGGGTGGGGGCTTATACTCCCAGGGAAATGGAATCATTCCCCAAATTAATATAGGAATGAAGTCTGAGGACTGATATCAGAAGAGAGATGTCAGGAATAGTGTACCAAAAACACTGGATGGGGTCATGAAGCAAATATTACTAGTGCATTACGCCAAAATAGTGGTATGGCTTCAGGGTTGTGTAGAATATCTACTACATATTGAAGGAGTTTAAAGATCATGGGACTTGAGCGCCATTGGGAATGTGACAAGGGAAAGAAAAATAATTTGTTGCTGATAACACTAGAAAAAGCTCTCCCTTAATTCACCTTCTCTTAGGTCTCACTTTGACAGTTGATCTCAGTGATCCAAATCCATAGTGGGTTACTCTATGGGAGTTATTTGACTTCCTCAGTATCAGAATTCACCTATAGTCAGTCATTTCACCCATTTCTGACAAATTTCAACATGTTTCCACCTCCCAGAACTGCCTTTACCCCACAGACAAATCAAAGCAGGACAGAGACAAAGTATTTTCATTGGATAGAAAATCAGAGGCATTGGATTTGCCATCAATTCTCCAGCATAAGGTTAAAAATATATATTTATTGCTATGATCTGGTAATTCTCTGCCATTCTGACCCCTTACATAGGCAAAGAGTATTAAGGGAAAAAAAAACTGACTTCATAAGAACTGCTAGTATAAACATGAATTTGAAGGATTGCTGTTGCAGAGACAGCTTCATCCATGTGTAAACAATTCTGAAAATTCTGAACCCCCCCCCCCAAAAAAAACACATTTGTTTCAGGCAAGCAGAAGTGCTTATGCACTAGGACTGAAGGTTTATCGAGACCTCACACATTCCTCTGCAAAATGATTAATATGGCTTTTGTACAGGGGCCTCTCAGATACAAAATCCCCCCCCAAACCCCAAGTTCAATCAATTATTCATTCAGCAAGTCTGCATTTACCAAGCACCTAGGAGATATATATGGTAGGCACATGGAGGTCATGGAGAGTATAAATAGAAAAATACAGTAAAGTCCCAGGCCTCAAGGAACTTACTTTAAATCAATAGAAGCAATTTGTCCACAGTTAAACAGGCCTTTGTATACAGTGTCAGGATGAGATAATATCAGGGTGCACATGGAGGAAAGGGGAGGCCCAGCAGCTGGAGGGGATCAAGAAAGACTTCATGTAGGAGGTGCACTTTGAGCTGAGATTTGAAGGAGGCTAAGAATTCGTGATACATAAAGTTTGCAAAAACATACAGTAGTTACATTTCAGGCAAAAACTGAAAATATGCCAATACTGAACTTTGTTGAGAGCTAACTGATGGGAGGTTGGAAAATTTAACTCTTGGGGTTGGGAGGGATGCAGGCTTTTATCAAGAGGGAGAAGGAAACTATAGCATGAGGAAATGCTCATGGTGAGAGTGAGTGTGTGCAAACACACATACACACTTGCAAAGCAACACATGGTGCAGATGTATCATGCTAAGGTGAACAATCACAGCCTGGTGATAGGGTTGGTCCCAAGACTGATTAAGGCTAGGGGAAAACCTGAGGAGATATTGAGTCCCTGCACCTCAGCTATGGGGATTTTGTGAATAATCATTTGGAATAAGTAGTATCAGAAATGGGGCCAAATGCTTTAGGTTTTAAACATGTAGAGTGGAGGGGAAGGGAGATTAGCAAGTATTTTCTTTGTTCCATATTTGGGAGGACATTGGTGAATAATATGGAAAGGGGATGTCACAGCATGGGCAATCATCTCTTTTCCTACAGCCCTCCCCTATTAGAGCTGAAAAACTTCAAATATGACTAGCCCTAGATCAATACCTTCTGATAAAGAAACTGAGGCATAGAGAAGTTAAAACTTTACCAAGTCACTCAGCTAGTAAATGGTGAAACTAGGACATACTGGTCTTGTGTTCTTTCTACATTCTTCTGTTTAAAAAAACCACATTTTTTCTTGCTTTTCTAAAAAGCACCTGGGCATTGGGTCAGAGGTCAAGGGTTAGGGATTGAGTTGACTTCATGATGGGATTTGCCATTCAATATACCTTGCTCTTCTGAAGTACCTGGAAAAGGAACTGGGGTGATGGGGAGGTTTATAGCAGTAGAGTTACCATTCAGGGGCCAGAGGTGAAGGGAGGTGGAGAAAGTTATACGTATATCTAAGAAGATCAGTTATTAGTTGGGGCAATACTGAATCTGAGAAAGACAGGAAATGGTCAGGACATCTTTGCTGAGGGAAAGATCAACAAAAACGAGGTTAGAAGGCAGAACAAAGGCCAGGATTTGAGTTTAAGTAAAGAGTGTACAATTTGCTATGCTCAGGGAGCTGAGGCCAGTTGCATGCTTTTCATCTGGAATGTGAGCAGTCTAGTCCATTACTCTCTTCCTGCCATTTGTTCACCCAAATGAGCCGCAGCTGTGAATGATTCCCCAATGCTTTCCACTACTATCTTCTTAATGAGAGGGAGCAGTTTTTACAATAATTCCTCATTGTTAGAAGTCCTCAATCCTCAGTGGGGCTTTTAAGACATTCACCACAATTGTTCCCATTTTTGAATTTGAGGCTTATCTCTCACTATTATTTTAGAGAACTCTTTGAACTGGTCTTTTCATCATTTTCTTAAAGTACCAGAAACATCCTGTTCTCTCTACCTGTGTCCGAACACATTCTTCTTCCTCTCCAATTGTGTAAGACCTGCTAATATGCCTATGTTCCTAGACCCTTCTCCTTCTGCTCTAGCCATTCTGATTTTCTATCTACTGAGGGCCCAGTGTCTTTATATTACAACACTACCCTATTCTCACTGTTCTTCCACAGTTATCAGAATCACACCATTTCAAAATCCATTTCTTCCTTGAAGCCTTCTTTGGACTTGAGAATTGGGTCCTGGATTCATATCCTGATTCTCCTGGCTATAGTTTACATGACCTTGGACACATCACCTTCACTGAAATTCATTTTTAATTCTGTAAAATGAGGGGTGTTGGATTAAATAACTCATGAGATCCTTTTCATCTCTGAATCCTGTAACCTGTGATATCTTCAGCAGGTTAGATCTCTGATCTATGTCAGTGGTTTAAGCTTATGGCAAGTGTTATCACCCTAGGTTAAGCCTCTGGAGGAAAGGAGCAGTGATTCTTTGTGAGCTGAATATGCAGGACAATACACTAAATAAAACAGCTACTCATGATGAGGATCTTGTAAGAAGGCTCCTCCTACATGGTAAAGTGAAAACTGAGTCCACCATATTTCCAAATGATGAGTTAGTCCTTCACCACACTTTCTGTTATAAGGTCTGCACTACAAGTGTGCTGTGTTTTATTCTGTTCTGAGAACACTTGACACAAGAGTTGGATTATTCCTTCTTGCTAAAGAAAATCTTAAAGCCTCATGCACCACAGCCTTGTGACTCAAGGAGATAAGAGTCTTCTCTCCTGGAAATTAATCATCAATGTGTCTGTATTTATAAATTAATAATTTGAGAGGCAGCATGGCCTTGGTGGATAAGGAACTGGCCTCAGAGCCAGGAACATCTGGGTTCAAGGCCAGTTTTTGACACATATTGACTGAGGCACCCTCAGCAAACTCCTTCACTTGTCAATAGCCTAGGCAACCTTCTAAGGCTGGAAGTTGCAGAGTATGTGCCAACTTACCTTGATTGAGAAGTTTCCTACCTGGGAGCTCTTCATGCCAATGAAACCATATATTTAGGTCCTATCTCTAATAATAATAATATTATAAATAATATAATCTCTTTGAATGCTTTTAGAAAATAAGTGGTTAGGGCAGCTAGGTGGAACAGTGGATAAAGCACCAGCCCTGGAGTTCAAATGTGACCTCAGACACTTAATAATTACTTAACTGTGTGGCCTTGGGCAAGCCACTTAACCCCATTTGCCTTGCAAAAACCTAAAAAAAAAAACCAAGTGGTCACAGGCTATTTAGAAATCCAATACTATAGATATTCTGTGATTTGTTGAAAAACACAACACTTCTGAATGTATTTGAAATTTTGCATATTTTAATCATTAATACTATAGAGCAAAGGTGTGAAATCTCAGCCATTGCCCTAAGCAACACTCCAGAGTGCCCCAAACAGCTTAATGTGGAAATATTTTCTAAAAAACATATTGTTAAATTATTACAAATTTGTTTGTCATTGTTCAGTCATTTTTCCAGGTGTGTCCAATTCTTTGAGACCCCATTTGGGATTTTCTTGGCAAAGATACTGGACTGGTTTGCCATTTATTTTTCCAGTTCATTGCCTCTGAGGCAAACAGGATTAAGTGATTGCCTAAGGTCACATAGCTAATAAATGTTTGAGGTCAGATTTGACCTTAGTCTTCTGGACTTTAGACCCAGCATTCTATCCACTGTGTCACCTATCAAAACATCATAATATTAAATCCTTTTCTAAATCAGTATGTTATTGGCAGGGATCCTTATGTATTATTTAGTGGTTCCATTTCTATCTGATTCTATCACCATTGCTACACAGCATCATTCAATGGCAAAACAGATCTTGTTGACCAAACCTTAGATAAATAAGGCCATTGTGAACTTCTACTCCTATGTGTATAGAGGGGGTTTGGTTGCTTGTTCTTAAACTGTATTTGTATTTGTGTGTGTGTGTGTGTGTGTGTGTGTGTGTGTGTGTGTGTGTTTGTGTATTCTATGTGAATGTAAGTATATAATCTGAATGTGTCATTTCATTGATGTATAGAATTTCTCTTGAGTAAGCCCTTGAGATCATTGCAGATTAATTACTTTTCCTGCAATTTATTATCTTAGAGCAGGTGAAATGACTTGCCCAACATCTCATAATCCCACACCCAAGATGTGTCTGAGGCAAGACTTGAACCCAAATCTTCTTGAGTTAAAGATTGAGTTTCTATTCATTATTACACACCACTTTTTTTGAAATATTTCAACTTAGAAATATTTCAACTTCGTTATTTCTCTTTGTGTCCTATCCTTTCCACTAGAGTGTAAGTGTCATGGTAGTATAAACAATGACAATTTCAATCTTTGTGTACACAGTGCCTTACACATAGTTTAAAAGGCCCATGATTTCATTGGAGTAAGTTTTCTACTCATTTTGCCAAGTCAAGTTAAAAAAAAAATTTG
Source organism: Macrotis lagotis (assembly GCF_037893015.1). Lineage (NCBI taxonomy): Eukaryota > Metazoa > Chordata > Mammalia > Peramelemorphia > Peramelidae > Macrotis > Macrotis lagotis. Next base: position 85,011,688 of record NC_133661.1, on the reverse strand, counting down.
TAAATCACTAGTTCCAAGCTTCATGTTGAGTGTTGATCAAATCTTAATCTCTGCATTTTAAAGCATAAATAATCTCTTCTCTAGGAGACCCTTCTCTTCTAGGATTTGTGAGAGAGAAGAAATCTGAACATAGTCTGATGTACATGTCCTAAGTAGGGGAAAGCATATTTTAAAGTGTACAAAAGAAAGATAGATGCAATCTTGTGGATGAAAATTATATAAGAGAAGTCAAGATAGGAAGATTAAGAGATGCTCAAGAATTAAGTGGTGAAGTTAGACTTGTGTAACATATCCAGATATGAAGAGATCAGTTACCTAAAGAGACAAGCATAGAGGCACAGACAACTCATTGACCAATTTAGATTTTAAAGAGAAATGTACAGAAGATGGAAACAAGGTTAGATAACAGAGGATGAAGGTAAAATATGGCAGAGTGTCAGGAGTACTAAATTGTCATAGCAAGACAAGGCTAATGGGAAAGCTAAAAACAACCAAAAAACTAGCTTTTTTTTTTTAAAAACCTATATTGGGAGAAATAAGTATCAAGGAAGGAAATGTGGGATGGATGAGATGATAACTGGTCAAAAAAGGGAAGGCAGAGTTGCTCTATTCTTACTTAGCATTTGTCTTCTCTAACAAGAAGGATGACTGCATTGGTAATGACAGACCAAAAATGGCAGATGGAGAGTTGCACTTCATGAATTTCAGTCATCTATCCCATATGAACTGCATCCTCAGGTACTGAAAGAATTGGCAGGTGCAATTGCTGAGTAGTATTTGGAAAAGGGAGAGGTAACAAAGATTAGAGAATGTCAATACAGGCAATGCACCACAAAAATTGGAGAAGGGAAGATATTATCACATTCAAATAATGGATCAGTGATCTGTAAATGACCCAAAGCTAGGAAGGATAACTAATGCACTAGATGGCAGATTTTTAAAATCCTAAATAGGCTAGAGCATTGAACTGAATCTAAAAAGATGAAATTCAATAGAGCTAGATATAAAGTTTTGCAACTGAGTTTAAAAAATTGATTTCATAATTCATAGCATAGAAAAAGTGTGCTTAGGGACAGCTAGGTGGCACAGTGGATAGACGGACTCTGGAGTCAGGAGGATTGAGTTCAAATCCAGCCTCAGACAGTTAATAATTGCACAAGTCATTTAACCCCATTACCTTGCAAAGCAAACAAACAAAAAAGAAATGTGATTGGATAGATGTTTCTCTAAAAAAATTCTGAAACGCTAAGGGATTACAAACTCTGTTTGGGTCAGCAATGTGAAATGGGATCCAAAAAATTAATGTGATCTTGAACTGCATTAAGAAGGGCACAGTTTTCAGGAATCATAATATACTAAAAGTATTTTGTTCAATTCATAAACTATGGAAATTCTTAATATGGAAAATATACACATGAGGGCAACTGCAATAGGAGAGTTCATGCTTTGAGTCCATGCCATTTGAGGAGTGAAAGAAATAAAGGGGCATTTACCTTGGAGAAGTGAAGTGAAGTGAAGTGAAATATAATAGTTAGCTTCAAGTAATTAGAGGGTTGTCATGTAGACAAACTGGACCTGTTTTATTTGGATCTAGGAACAATAGGTAGACATTATAAAGAGGGGAGTTTAATCGGTATTAGGAAAAATTTCCGAATTTCTCTAACAATGTCCAGAAATAGAATTGACTACCTCAAAAAGTGGTGGGTTCCTTGTCCTCGAATATCTTCATGCTGAGGTTTGGCTGATTTGTCAACTTTGTGAAAGTGGGGATTCTATTCAGGTCTGGGTGGAACTTAGGCTACTAAGCATTCTCATATTCTCTGTTCATCTTTATTCTAGTTAGTTTGTAATCAAGGAGCTGGTCAATCTGACTACTCTGACAACCTTCTATAGCCCTCCTAAGTTCCCCAGATTCTGAACATCTGTCATTGTTCTGAATTCTCAAGATCTCGTTTGGGAACCCTAGATACTATCCAACCATTTAACAATTCTTTTTAAATCAGCTGTCATAATAGTTAAGTACTGCACAATTAATCTATGACCAAAAGAGGCTCTGAGAGCAGAAGGAAGGGGGGGTGTTATACAGATCTGTGAGCTCTACATTATTGTAAATCATTTTGGAGCCAGAAAGCTATTATATTCATCACAGAGCTTATAAAAACAATGAACTCATTGATCTTAATTCTCTTTTCTCCTTCAAACAAATCATGTCAGAATCAGAATGTCCTTATACTTGTTGGAGAAATTATAACAAAGTGTATTGGATTCTGACACTGACAAATCTTGGAAACACTCTTCCGAAATAAAACTCTTTCAACCCATGAAAAAATTATTGTTTATTCAAGTCAGAACTACTCTATTGAGATTTTGTTCATTTGAAGGGAAAGCAATAAATATTTATATAGCCCCTACTATGTGCCAGGCAATTTTCTAAGAGCTTTTATAAATATTATCTCATTTGATCTTCACTAGAACTCTGCTAGATAGGTACTATTATTATTCCTATTTTGCAGTTGAGGAAACAGACAGACAGAAATTAAGTCACTTGCCCAGAGTTCAGATTAGTAAGTAACTGAAGTCCTATTTGAAATTCATTCTTACTGACTGTAGGTCCACTGCTCTATAAACTATAACAGTAACTACTTCAGATAGAACAACACATATTTTCGTGCCTTGCCAGATGTCTTCAACCTGTCCTTAAGATTATAATGAATAGATTATTTATCTTCCTTGGACAACTTCTGTTTCCAGTCGAGTTTCCCAAAAGCACAGATAATTTATGATGAGAGTGAAACTGTAATAAACCTAGAGTAAGGAAATTTAAGTTCAAATCATGGGGACACAATTACTATTTGTGTAGCCCTTGAAATGTAGGCTTCTTGAGGACAGGAAAACTCTTAACTTTTGTCTTTGTATCCCCCAGCACCCAGCACATTGTCTATAAGTATTGATCGACTGAACCTTGGACAAGTTACTCAATTGGGAAATTGGGAGTCAGGAGATGTAGTATCTTGTTCAAGGAATAGTAAGTAGGACAGTATCACAATGTATTGGAAGGAAATCTCGGATCAAATTAATTTTAGCTCCTGCACTCACTAGCTGGGGAGGCTTGGGCAAGTTATTATTCTCTCTGATTATCTATTTCCTCATCTGGGGATATTAATAGTGTACTGCATACCTCATAGGGTTGTCGGGAAGAGGAATGCATCATAAAAATGTTAGTTGGTTATATTGTTAAAGGAAAAGGACTGCTTTCAGTGGTTGGAGGTCACATATTTATAGTTACACAATTGACTAAAAGGTGCAGAAAATATGGAATCTCATTGAGTTTTTTGCTTTGTTGATTATACTGACATAAGAACTATTTTTCCTCAACAAGCTATCTCCCATGCATAAATCAAAATCTTAAGAATCTTGGAAGAGATAGCAACATGGGAAAATTTATTAGATTAATCTTATCAGACAAGGCATAGCATAAGAGGGACATGTTTACCAAAGGTGTTTGTCACCATCATGGAAGACTCCCAGTGTAGAGTCCACATAAAATACATTTTCCCTAGAGTTGGTAGTAAGCAATTTCCAGATGGTCCTGTTTGCAGATTAAATTATGTTAGTTGTAGCAAGCCCTGAAATATTGCAGACTCTCTTGAATTAGACCCTTAATCACCCAAATGTTCAGTCTAACTAGACACACGAAAAACCAACTGAAAGAAGAATGCCTATTGCCTGGATTATAATAAATCCTGGGCAGATGCTATGTTTGGTTAATGAATTGGTCCTAGAATCGAATAAGAGGAAGAGAGTTGACCAGATTAACTTTGGGAAATTTTGTATCATTTTTAATGTCCTCAAGCGTCTCCTGAAACATAACCTCACCTTGTTAATCTCAGTGTTTTTCTATTGATATTGTATGACTGATAATCTTGAAATTTCATAATCCCTAAAGATTTAATGTTGCAGATCTGGAACTGTGTTAAAATGGACAAAATGTCAATACCCTTTGACACAGAAGCCCAACTTCTGGGCAAATACACCAATGAGGGAAAAGATAGAAATATCATATATATATATATACATACACACACACACACACACACACACTTTGTGTGTGTTTGTGTATGTGTGTGTGCGGCAGCTAGGTGGTGCAGTGAATAGATCAGCAGTCTTGACATCAGGTGGACCTGAGTTCAAATCCGACCTCAAAAATTTGACTTTTCCTGGTTGTGTGACCTTGGATAAATCACTTATCCCTGATTGTCTCAATTCCAGGGCTATCTCAAGTCATCCTGATTTAAATCAGGTTACTGGATCCAGATAGCTCTGGAGGAGAACTGGTGACAGCACAGCTTGTCATGGCAACACCTCCTAATGTCATGGACCTGCATGAGTAAGGAATATAGAATATACTGTAGATCAGGTATAGGGGAGTTATTTATTTCATACATACATACATACACACACACACAAACTGCTTAAAACACAAAACTCTTGTAAACATGCCATTGCCAAAGACAATTATATAGCAATAACTTGCGATTATTAAATAAAATGTCAAACTATGAAGCATTTTATGAGATGCTGAATCAGCATTTCAACTTCAACTCAACTTGAATGATTATTCAGGAAAGTACAGGAAAACTTCCATGTAACAATGTAGAATTAAGAAAACAGAACCAGTGAGATAGTGTATACAGTAAAAATAGCTGTCAGTGGAAAGAATAACAATAGTAAAAATCAAAAAATGAATGTTATTCAATCATAATAACCACAGTGGGTATTATTGTATTTACCTCCATTTTTATAGAGGTGGGGGATGATGACATCTTTTCTTTTTTTAAATCAGTGGTGTAAAGTGACTTACACAAGGTCACACCTCTAAGTAACTATTAAATGTTTGAGACTGGATTTGGTATCAGGTCCTCCTGACTCTAGGGTTGGTACTCTATTCAATGTGCCACCTAGCTGCCCCCCTCTTGTCATCTTTTCTAAGAAATGATGTAGAAACTAGAATGGATTCACCTTCATGGGCAGTCAGCTCTGATTGAGTATCCAAGGTCTTTTTTCTTTTTTCTTTTCTTTTTTTTTTATTAAAATAGTATTTTTTAATTACACATAGTTTTCGGCAATCATTTTCCTTCCTCTCTTCCTTCCATCTCCCCTTCCCAAGACAGCAAGACATGTACAATCATGATAAGTTTGTTCCCATCTTAGTTATGCTATGAAAGAAGAATAAGAAAAGGGAAAAATCATAAGAAAAAATAAAATAAAAAATGAAAATACTATGCTTTAGTCTGCTTTCAGACTCCATAGTTTTTTCTATGAATTTGGATGTCATTTGTTTTGTTTCTGTATTGCTGAGAAGAACTAAGTCTATAATAGTTGATCATCACACAGTGAAACCCAGGTTCTTCTGAATTCAGGAAGTATATCTCCTAAAATGTCCATCTCTCACACTTACTATTTGGTCAGGGAAAGATATACAAAGCAGAGAAAAAAGCTCAAAGGACCAGACTCAGAATAAATGAGGCATCCCACTAGTTCTAAGCCCTATAGCTGCTGGGGTAGAAGTGATGACAGTACTTCATTACTCACAGAGAGTCCCATGGAGAGTTTCAGGGATTGGAGGGTGGAAGAAGAGAGTACCAGAGTGGGGGGAGTCACTCCTTTATTGATTGGGATGTTTTTCTTGCCTTGCTGCCCATTCCTCCTTGTTACATCCTCTCTCTTGTAGTCATCATGAGAACTGAGTTCTGAATACTAAAATATAATTTAAAAATATAACTGGAACACCAAAGAAAAAAGCCAAGGAAAATGTGGCATTGGAAGGGACCCATCACCAATGATACTATGTCTAATATTGGAAAATATCCAACTTTAGGAATGCTTCATTCAGTATATTTTAGCAACAGAAATTAAGGGAAGGGAATTCTGATTATATTCATTGAAACTATACTTTAAGATTTTATATATATATAAATATATATATATATATTGCAACCATAAATAGGAATAATCCAGAAAAGCATAAGAAAATATATATAATAATGTAAAACAAAGAAACAGAACCAGTAACTGTACACAGTAACAATAGCTATAAATGGAAAGAATAACAATAGCCAAACCAAAAACTGAATGCTATGCAATCATGATGACAATGGTGGGTACTATTGTACCCACCTCCATTTTTATAGAAGTGGGAGATGATGGCTGGTAAGTGTCAGACTCACATCATTTTGCTAAATTACTTGTATCTGTCTTTTCTCTTTCCTTCCTTCACAACAAGATCATCAGGGGCTATCCAAGAAGGTAAGGGAGATAACAAAGGAGTAATTCTATCAATAAGGATCTAGTGGGTTTATTTTTTGGTAAATTTTTTTTATTTGAAGCTTAAATGCAAAATAATAAAAGAAAAAAATTGTCATATACACAGTAGACCATAAGAGAAGATTCAGTGTCTTGAATAACAAATTTCCATATTAAAAACCTATCTAATAAAAATTGCATTATTTTCAAAGCTGCTTAGCTTTTCTTTGCTTCCTTGTTGATTATCTTTTGTTTTCTACAATGCACTTTTAAACTTTATTTACCCTCCTTTTCCCCATTCCCCCCAGAGGGCTACAATTAAATGTGGAAATATGTGTGTGTGTGTGTGTGTGTGTGTGTGTGTGTGTGTGTGTGTGTCTCCACATATTTACATAGATATCTATAATCATATAAATGTATACATTCTGTTTATTTCTTCATATCATCTGTTTCTCTAAAGGTGGATAGCATCTTTCTATGTAAATTCAAGTCTTTCTATGTTTTTCTAAATCAATCAACTCATCATTTCCAATACCACACCAATATTCCAACCCAATCACATCTTATTTGAGAAATTGTCTGACAATTTTTTTCTTCCAAAAGTATTTTATACCTATGTTCACATAGTTTTTGTCTGTTTTGGCAGGTAATTTTCATTGTCGGGGACAGTATTTTAAATGGTATAAAACAATACTGAATGATATTGTTAACAGTATAGTTTCTTTATTTTTCACTTTTGATTATATTTATTTTAACTTGAACTTTGTCTGAGACCATGATTATTAACCCTGCTTTTTTTACATACTTAAATCTATTCCTGGTCTTTATTTTATTTTTGTGTGCATCACTCATTTTTATAATGTCTCCTGAAAACAGCATATTGTTGGATTCAAATTTTTAAGCTATTATTTCTTTCTGTTTTATGGATAAATTTATCCCATTCACATTCTAAGCTACAATTACTTGTGTATTTTTCTCTCTTCTATTTTTCCTCACTGTCCTTCATCCTCCTTATTCCATTTTTCCTCACTTCTCTGCTTTACTGATTCTTATGCTCCTATTCCTTAATCTACCCATCCTGTAAAGAATTACTCCCTTATCTTTTTCCTACCTTAGTCCTTTACCTCTTATTGCTTTCTGAATTTAGAAGATTTTTGTACCTTATATATATATATGTGTGTGTGAGTGTGTGTTAGTTATTTAACTCATTCCCCAATGAAAGTAAGTTTCCAGTGCTACTAGCCCTCTCCCTTACCAGTTTCTTCTGTATCAATTTTTCCTTTTATGTCTCATTTTATCTTTCTCTACACAGCTCAGCCCATGCCTTTCTTTTAAATTATCTCAATAATGATGATAATCATGAGCATTATTAATAATTTCACACATATAAAATAAATAATTTGACTTTATTAAGTTACTTGTAATTGGTCTTTAAAGTTTATCGTATATTTCTCCTGGATGTTATATGTCAAAATTTCCCTTGGGTTTTTGTCATAAAAGCCTGGAAGTTTTGAATTCCTTAAATATTCTTTCTTTTCATTGAGGATAATTTTCTGGGTAAGTTATCATTGGTCATAACCCTTGCTCTTTTGCACTATGGAATATAGTATTCTAAGACCAATGGTCCTTCAATCTAATAGCTGCTAGGGCTAATCATTATCATGGCTCCATAGTATTTAAATCGATTTTCTTTTGGTTGTATCCAATATTTTGCCCATAGTTTTTGAGTTTTGAAATGTAACTATGATATTTCTTTAGATCACTTTCAGGTGGTAATTGGTGTATTTTCTTCTATTTGTAATTTTGCCTCCTTGTTCTAAAATTCAGGGCAATTTTTCTTGATGATTTCTTGTATAAAGATTCATTTGCATTAAGATGCATTTTTTATTGTAATTATTGTAAGGAAGTTTGACTGTTCTTATATCATTTCTCCTCAATCTGTTCTCCAGATTGGTTATTATTCTGATGAGATATTTCACTTTCTCTTCTATATTTTCTTTTCATTTTGTTTTATGCTTTCCTGGTATCCTAGAATGTCATTAGCTTTCCTTCAGCCAATTCTAGTTTTCAAGAAATTCTTTCCCTCCTTAAATTTTTGATTCTCTATATCCACTTGGTTAACTTCCTTCTCAAAATTTTCTTGATTTTCTTGGATTGCTCTAATTTTTTCTCTTTCCCCCCTCAATCACTTTCATTTGATTATTAGTTCTTTAATTTCTTCCAAGAATTCTTTTTGTGCATTGAATCATTGACAATTCTCATTGAAAATGGAGTAACTTTATAAACTCATATTCTGTATATGAACCCAGATCTTCTCTATCTCCATAGTAACTATCTATGGTTATATATTTATTTTCATTTACTTATTTTTGGTTTTGTTTTGAGCAGTTATTAGTGTAATCAAGTTTTCAACCCAAGGTATGGGGAATAATGATCCAAGCCTCAGATCCTTTTTTTATATAAATATTTTGTTTGTTTTCAAATTATATACAATATTAGTTCTACCTATCTTTTTTTTGAATTTTACAATTTGAATTACATTTGAATTGAACAATTTTTCCCCCACCCTCCCACAGAAGGCAGTGTAATAATATTTACATTGTTTCCATGCTACACATTGAACAAAATTGAATGTGTTGAGAGAAAAATTATATCCTTGAGGAAAAAATAAAATATTAGAGGTAGCACAATTATGTAGTACATAAGGCAACTATTTTTTTTAAAGTTGAAGGTAATAAACTTTGGTCTTTGTTTAAACTCCACAATTCTTTCTCTTGATACAGATGGTATTGTCCATCGCAGATACCCTAAAATTGTCCCTGATTATTGCACTGATGGAATGAGCAAGTCCATTAAGGTTGATCATCACCCCCATGTTGCTGCTAAGGTATACAATGTTCTTCTGGTTCTGCTCATCTCGTTCAGCATAAATTCATGTAAATCCGTCCAAGTTTCTCTGAATTACCATCCCTCCTGGTTTCTAATAGAACAATAGTGTTCCACAATGTACATATGCCACAATTTATTCAGACACTTTCCAGTTGATGGACATTTCCTTAATTTCCAATTCTTTGCCATCACAAACAGAACTGCCACGAATATTTTTGTACAGGTGATGTTTTTATCCTTTTTTCATGAACTCTTCATGGTATAGATCCAGTAGTGGTATTGCTGGATCAAATGGTATGCAATTTTTGTTGCCCTTTGTTCTTAATTCCAAATTGTTCTCCAGAAAGTTTGGCTCACTTCACAGCTCCACCAACAATGTATTAGTGTCCCAGATTTCCCACATCCCTTATAACATTGATCATTGTCTTTTCTCATCATATTGGCCAGTCTGAGAAGTGTGAGGTGGTATCTCAGAGCTGTTTCAATTTGCATTTCTCTAATCAGTAATGTTTTAGAGCAATTTTTATATGACTATGGATTGCTTTAATCTCCTCATCTGTAAATTGCCTTTGCATATCCTTTGGCCATTTGTCAACTGGGGAATGGCTTTTTTTTTAAATAAATTTGATTCAATTCTCTATATATTTTAGCAAGGAGTCTTTTGTCAAAAATACTAGTTGTAAAAATTGTTTGCCAATTTACTACATTTCTTTTGATTTTGGTTATAGGAGTTTTGTTTGTACAAAATCTTTTTTAATTTAATATAACCAAAAATTATCTAGTTTATCTTTAATGATGTTCTCCATCTCTTCTTTGGTTATAAACTGCTTCCCCCATTTCCATAGATCTGACAGGTAAACTATTCCTTGATCTTCTAGTTTGCTTATAATATTGTCTTTTATGTCTTAATCCTGTACCCATTTTGAACTTATCTTGTAATAGGGTGTGAGATTTGTTCTAATCCAAGTTTCTGCCATACTAACTTCCAATTTTCCCAATAGTTTTTATCAAAGAGAATTTTTATCCAGAAGCTGGACTCTTTTAGTTTATATAACAGCAGATTATCATAAACATTCCCTGCTGTCTCTTTTGTACCTAGTCTATTCCACTGAAACACCACTCTGTTTCTTAGCCAGCACCAAACAGTTTTGATGACTGATGCTTTATAATATAATTTTAGATCTAGTAAGGCTAAATCACCTTGTTTTGCACTTTTTCATTAAATCGCTAGATATTCTGGACTTTTTGTTTCTCCATATGAATTTAGTTATACTTTTTTCTAGCTCATTAAAGTACATTTTTGGAAGTTTGATTGATAAGGCATTAAATAAGTATTTTAATTTAAGTAGAGTTATAATTTTTATTATATTAGCTTGGCCTATCCATGAGCAGTTGATATTTGCCCAGTTATTTGAATTTGATTTTATTTGTGTGAAAGCTGTTTTACAGTTGGTTTCACAGCATTTCTGAGTTTTCCATGGAAGGTAGACTCCCAAGTATTTTATAATGTCTAAAGCTGCTTTAAATGGGATTTCTCTTTCTAGCTCTTGCTACTGTATCTTGCTAGTAATAAATAGAAATGATGAGCATTTATAGGGGTTTATTTTATATCCTGCACCTTTGCCAAAGTTGCTAATTGTTTCTAGGAGTTTTTAGATGATTTTTAGGACTCTAAGTATACCATCATGTCATCTGCAAAGAGTGAGAGTGTTATTTCTTCTGTATCAATTCTAATTCCTTCAATTTCTTTTTCTTCTCTTATCATTGAAGCTAACATTTCTAACACAATATTGAATAGTAGTGGTGATAACAGGCATCCTTGTTTCACCCCTGATCTTATGGGGAATGCCTCTAGCTTATGCCCATTACATATAATGCTTGCTGATGATTTCAGATAGATACTATTTATCATGCTAAGGAACAATCCATTTATTCCTATGCTTTCTAGTGTTTTTCATAGGAATGGGTGCTATATTTAGTCAAAGGCTTTTTCAACATCTATTGAGATAATTATATGATTTGTGTTGTTTGTTATTGATATAGTCAATTATATTAACAGGTTTCCTAATACTGAACCAGCCTTGCATTCCTGGGGTAAATCCTGCTTGGTCATAATGTATTATCCTAGTGATAACTTGCTGTAATCACTTTGATAAGATTATATTTAAGATTTTTGCATCCATATTCATTAGGGAAATTGGTCAGTAATTTTCTTTCTCTGTTTTGATTTTTCCTGGTTTAGGTATCAGCACAATAGTGGTGTCATAGAAAGAGTTAGACAGAGTTCTGTCTTCATCTATTTTTCCAAAGGTTTTCTATAGAATTGGAACCAATTGTTCCTTAAATGTTGATAGAATTCACTTATGAATACATCTAGTCCTGGAGATTTTTTCTTGAGAGTTCAATGATGGCTTGTTGAATTCCTTTTTCTGAGATAGGGTTATATTAGATATTTAATTTCCTCTTCACTTAATCTAGGCAACTCACATTTTTGTAACTATTCATCCATGTCACTTAGATTATCAAATTTATTGGCATAGATTTGGGTAAAATAATTCTGAATTATTACTTTAATTTCCTTCTCATTGATGGTGAGTTCATCTTTTTCATTTGTGATACTAGTACTTTGGTTTCATTCTTTTTTTTTACTCAAATTAACCAAAGGTTTATAGGTTTTATTGATTTTTTAATTTTTTATTAATTAGTTCAATAGTTTTCTTGCTTTCAATTTTATTAATTTCTCCTTTAATTTTTAGAATTTCAAATTTGGTATTTAATTGGAGGTTTTTAATTTGTTCTTTCTCTAATTTTTTAGTTGCATGCTTGGTTCATTGATTTCCTCATTCTTATTTTAATCATGTAAGCATTGAAAGATATAATATATCCCCTAATAAGTACCATGCCTGTATCCCATAAGTTATGGTATGTTGTCTGATTATTGTCATTATCTAGGATGAAATCATTAATTCTATCTTTAATTTGTTGTTTGATGGACTCATTCTTTAAAATGAAATTATTTAGTTTCCAATTAGTTTTAGATCAATATCTCCATGGCCCATTATTTCATCTGATTTTTATTACATTATGATCCGAGAAGGAAGTATTCACGATCTCTGCCTTTCTTTTTTAAGGTTTATGAGTTTATTAATAGGCATATTATTTCTGCCTTTTTGCATTTGATTATAAGGTTTTTATGCCTTAGTACATGATCAGTTTTTGTGTAGGTGCCATGTACTGCAGGGAAAAAAGTATATTATTTTCTATCCTTGTTCATTTTTCTCCAATGGTTCATCATTTCTAGATTTTCTAACATTCTATTTATTTCCTTAACTTCCTTATTGCTTATTTTATGGCTAGATTTATCTGATTCTGAGAGAAGGAGGTTGAGGTCTCCCACTAGCAGAGTTTTGCTATCTATGGCTTCCTGTAACTCATTCAGCTTCTCCCCTAAGAATTAGGATGGTAAACCACTTGGTGCATACAACTTTAGTATTGAAATTGCTTCATTGTCTATGATACCTATTAGGAGGAACTAGTTTCCTTCCTTATCTCTTTTAGTAAGATCTCCTTTTGTAGTGGCTTTCTCTGAGATAAGGATTGCTACCCTTGCTTTTTTCACTTAAGCTGAAGCATAATATGTTCTACTCCAACCTTTTACCTTTACTCTATATGTATCTCTCTGCTTCGAATGAGTTCTTGTAAGCAGCATATTATAGGATTCTGGATGTAATTCACTCTGATATTCACTTATGTTTTATGTGAGAGTTCATCCCATTCACATTTGAAGTTATAATTACTAACTCTTAGATATTACCCTCCATACTATCTTCCCCCGTTTGTATTTTTTCCCTTTTTTTCACCTTTTCCATATTCCCCTGTATTTTGCTTCAGTGGGTTTGCCCTTATATATCCAACCCCTCCCCTTTTTTCCCCCTCTTTCCCTTTGCCCCTTCTTCTGTCAGGTCCTCTTCCCCCCTCCTCTTCTCCTCTTAATACTTGAAAGGTAAGATTAGTTTCTTAACTTAACTGAATATGTGTATTTAATTCTTCTTTGAGCCAAATTGGATGAAAGTAACATTCAGTAGATTCTCACCTGCTCCCTTCTTTCCCTCTATTGCAGTAGGTCCCTTGTACCTCTTCATGTAATGTAATTTACCCCTTCAGTCTTCTCCATCCTCCCCTCTCTTTACTGTCCCCTTTTTAAAAGAAATATTGTTTTAAAATCATTCTTATCAGAGTCACAGTCAAGTCATGAGTGCCCATTACTTTTGGCTAAGTTTATTATCTCAAATGGAGTTACGGTTTTCAAGAATTATGAGAATCTTTTCCCCAGGTGGGGATATAGCCAGTTTCATCTTATTGGATAAGTTCTTTTTTTTCTTTTCCATTTTTTACCTTTTCATATGTTTCTTGAGTCTGCTGTTTGAAATCCAGATGTTCCATTTAGCTCTGTTCTTTTCATCAGGAATAGTTGGAAATCTCTGATTTTGTTAAATTTCCTTTTCCTCTGGATGAAAAGGCTCAGTTTTACCAGATAGTGAATTCTGGGTTGCATTCCAAGTTCCCTTGCTCTTTGGAATATCATATTCCAGGTCCTTTGATCCCTTAATATTGATACAGTCAGGTCCTGTGTAATCCTTTCTGTGGCGCCTTCATATCCAAATTGTTTCTTTCTGGCTGCTTGCAAGATTTTTTTCTCTTTTATATGATAGTTCTGGAATTTGGCCACAGTATTTCTTGGCATTTTCATAGTAGTGATCCCTTTTAGGAAGGGATTGATGTAGTCTTTCAATAACTATTTTTCTCTCTGGATCCCTTATATCAGAGCAATTTTCCTTCACTAAATTCTGAAATATCGAATACTGTTTTTTTTTTTTATCTTCAATGTTTTCAGGAAGCCCAATGCTTCTTAAGTTGTCTCTCCTGGATCTATTCTCTAGAGCAGTCATTTTGCTGATGACATATTTTATGTTTTCTTCTATTTTTTTTAAATTTTTTGGTTTTGTTTAACAGATTCTTGATGTCTCATGAAGTCATTAGTTTCCACAGATTCCATTCTTCTTTTTGTTTTTTTTTTAGGTTTTTGGCAAGGCAAATGGGGTTAAGTGGCTTGCCCAAGGCCACACAGCTAGATAATTATTAAGTGTCTGAGACCAGATTTGAACCCAGGTACTCCTGACTCCAAGGCTGGTGCTTTATCCACTATGCCACCTAGCCACCCCCATTCATTTTTTTAGAGAAGAATTTTCTTCATTTATCTTTTGCAACTCCTTTTCGGATTGGTCAATTCTATTTATGAAGAACTTTTCCATTTGCTCAATTGTGGTTTTGAGAGGATTATTTTCTTTTTGCACTTGTCCAATTGTATTTTCCAAAGATTTGTTTTCTTGTTGCAAGATATTAATTTTCTCTTGCAAAGTGTTAATTTTCTCTTGTATTTCTTTTCCCTATTTTTCCAATTGATTTTTAAATTCCTTCCTGTTCTCTTCTAAGAAAGCTTCCTGGGCTGATGACCAATTCACATTCTCCTCAGAAGCTCTAGATCTCTCTGAGTTAGGATCTTTGTGTTTGAAGTAGTTTTCGATGCACCCTCCCCACTTTCTGCTGACTTTTCTTCATTTTCCTAGGCTCAGATGTTTGGTATTGAAATCCCTAGAGTCTTTGCTCACTGGGTGTTTTTAATCCAAGTGTGCTGGCTAGTAAGGAGTGTTGGTTGCTTTCTCTGTAGTATCTGTGTCCTTGATTTGTGGCCCACTACTTGGGGGGGGTGGAGTGTGGGGTGTGGAGTAGGGCATCAGGAGCTGGATTATCCTTGAACAATGTAGGCTGGGCTCTGGGCTATATAGTTAATCTTATTATTCATTCACTACTGCGAGATCTGCTGCTCACACTTAAGTCTTGAGTGGGGTGGGGGTGGGGGAGTTGTTACTATGCTTGTTCTGGAAGAGTCACTTTCTCCCACAGGGATGGGATGGAAGGGGACTCAATTGGAAACATGGGGATTCCATTGAAAATTTTGGGGCTTGTGGCCCTGGTCTTCCAGACAAGTCAAGCTGACTAGATCAATGTCTAGCCACATTTTGGAACTCTCCACCTACAGCACTGGAGCTCTCCTGCCTGCCACTCACACAGCCAAAGCTTCCAGGGTTGTTTTCAGGTTAGTCCTCAGACTACACCTAGACTCTTCTCTCTGCCCCTGGCTCACCCACACTCCCCTGAGACAGATCATGTTGGTAAACGTTCTCCTAGGTTCTTTTTGAGGGGGGTTTGTGGATCCAAATGTGGTTAAGATTCAGATTAGTTGATTGATTGATTCATATTAGTTCTGACAGAAAGCCAGGAGACCTTAGGACAGTGCCTGGCTTTTTTCCATCATCTTGACTGAAAGTCCTCAGGTCCTTTTTTACTGTTATTTTCTGAGGTCTGTTTCTAAACTTGGCCTCTTCTCTCCACTCCTTTGCCCCAGTTAGAACCCCCAGTCATATTGTCCTCAAATGATCTTGCTCCCACTGAACCCTCAGGTGGCTGCCAACTATAGCTATCCTTTCTGCCCTGGAACTGTAACCAGGGACTCTATTTTTCTCCAAGTGGCCATAGCCAGCAAGGTCCTGTGTCTCATTACTGCACCACCCAGGTATATTCTAGCTCATTCTCCTAGTAGCCAGTACCATGGATGCAGTCTGGTTAGCACAGATGTTTTTGGTGTCCATTGACAGTGGAAGGTCGTTCAATATTTTTCTACTCAGTATCAGGGACAGCTAGAGGGTGTAGTGGCTAGAGCACTGGCCTTGGAATCAGGAGAACAGTTGTTCTTATCCGGCTCAGACACTTAGCAATTTCTAGCTGTGTGACCTTGGGCAAGTCACTTAAACTCTGATTGCCTTACATCCAGGGCCATCTTCAGTCATCCTAATTCATATCTGACCACTGGACCCATATGGCTCTGGAGGAGAAAGTGAGGCTGGTGACTCAGCATAGCTCCCCCTCACTCAAAATGAATTCATTTGCTTGTCATGGCATCAATTCCCTGATGTCATGGTCTTCCTTGAGAATGAAGGACAATCATCATCATCATCATCATCATCAGCATCATCATCATTTTCATCATTCAGACCCCCCACACTTCCTGCTAGATGAAAATTTCTAAGACTGAGACTGCTTTTCAACGTTTTTCTTCCAGTCAGTTGCTCCTAGAACTCATTATCTGGTGATTCTGCAGGGTTGGCCTCAAAGTGTTCGTATTTCACTCAGGCTAAATCTCTGCTTTTGGAGATTAGGTCTTTCCTGGGGTCTTCTCAAATTGTCTTAGGAGGACAACTGTTTTGCTTTGTACTTATTTCTATTGCTCTATGGCAAAAGTCTGTCTTTTTCTATGGAGGAAATTTAGATAGCCAAAATTTTTCTGACCTACTTTGCCATCTTCCCAGAACCTTCTCTAATCTGGGTTGGTATTGGTGAGATAGGGGGACTCTGGTTCCCTGAGTCCTCTTATTTCGGTAGCTCCAAACTCTTTTATTACTTTTTACCCCTCAATTTTCAGGGCTTTGACTAGACCAACTACGTTTAGAATTCCTAGGAGAAAAAGAACTTTTTCTTATACCAAAAAGTTATCCTCATTTGTCTGTCTTTGCATAGTTTTGGGGTTCATTGTGTAGTCCATTAATCTTTTGGGTTCCCTTGGGCTGGACCCCAGGGAAAATGGTCTTAGTGTAACAAATGGGATTCAATTTCTTGATCATCAGAATCCTGACCATTTTGAATTAGCCCCTTTATAAATTTTTTAGGAATCCTGAAGGAATGAAAATCCTGACAGGATGTGTGAGAGAAGTTTGAAACCTAATCCATTATTTTATAGTTTAATAAACTGAGGCTTATAGAGAAGGGAAGTAAATTTTTCAACGTCACAGTTACCTATTGCATTGTAAAATAGGAATTAAAAATTGATCACAAGTAATCAATGTCTCTAATAAATTTCTCCATTATAATCACTAATAGAAGTTTTGTTTTCTTTTTTCCTTCTGAGAACTCTTTTCAGTTCTGAAATGGAACTGAAATGTTGACTCAGAGAACTAACAGCTGAGGTCTTATTAAAAGTGTTTGGCAAAGTAAAATTATATCCCTGTGGGTCTATGCTAAATGCACCATTTAGAATTAGTCAATATATAGAAGATATGCAGAACATATATCTTACCATATTTGCTCAAACTCTTCAAAAATACCTTCTGAAGAGAGGCTCAATGAATTACCCAGAGATTAGAATTCCTCCAAAGAATGCCTCAGGAGACCATTTATTGGAAAACTAGATCACATGTCATTTGCAGTCTACTAATAAGCCACACATACAAACTGTTAAATTTTCCTTAAGTGGAAGGTCTGACAGCTTTAGCTTGAGCTCTCCCAAGGCAATTTTTCACAACTATTGTGGGAGTCTAATGGAAAAAGCTAAGGAAAAAACTCCAAAGAAAAGAGATTATTCAAAACAGTCTTATAAAGTTCAAAACTTTCTTAATGTTGAGCTGTGTAGTAAATTTCTATTGCCTTAGGACTTGAGTTCATAGGGTTTGGAGGAGGAAAAGACCTCAGAGTTCATCTAATTAAATCCCTTCATTTTCTGGAGAAGGAAAATTAGATCCAGTTTTCTTAGAAGTAGCTTACTGAAGGTCACATAGTTATTTATGGTAATGTTAGCATTTGAATCCAAACCCTTTCACTCCAAATTCAATGCTCACCCTACTTCAACACAGAATTTCAGAATCAGAAGGGTCCTTAGTGACATCTAGTCCAACTCATATCCCCTAAAATGTCTCAACTACAAGTTGGATTGGGATCTAGCCTTTGCTTGAATATTTCCAAGCAAAGAGGAATGTATTACCTCCCAAAGAAGTCTATTCTAAATTCAGACAGTTCTAATTATTAGGAAGGGTTTTTCCTCCCTTATTATATTCAACCCAAACTAGACTTTTTGCAATCTCTACTCATTACTTCTAATCTTCTGGGGCTAAAGCAAGGTTAATCCCTTTTTCAACATACAGTCTTTCAATCACTTGAAAATAGCAATTCTGTCTACTCTTCCCTTTCCTTCACAACCTTTTCTTATCAAGAATAAACAACCCTGGTTCCTTAAAAGGTCCTGGTCACTGTCTTTGACACCATAATAACAACTTTTCATAAATCATGTTCATGTCAAAATGAATGCAATCAGAGGACCAGCATCTGAGTTAAAAGACAATTTAGAAGGCACCTAGTATATTCTTGTTTGCAGGAATACTCTAGTATATCTGACAAGTGGACATCCCATCTTTACTTTAATCAACATTTGCTTTAATACAAAGAAATAAGGAATCCATGCCATTGTATAGCAATAATTAGTAGATTATTTTCCTTATATTAAGCTGAAAGCTGCTCCATTGTAACTTCAACCCATTGGTCTTAGTTTTAACCTTTGGAGTACTTATAACTAACTGATCATGTGTTTATATGATGTCTTCTAATATGTAAAGACAAGGACTTCATTGGACTGAATGTATTCAGGCTCTTTTACTGAGTATGGTTGTTTCCAGACTCTTCATCAACCTTGTTACCTGCCTCTGGATTTGCTCCAGTTTTTAATATCCCTTTTAAAATATTGCTTCCAGAATTAATCACAACAAATTTGGGTAGTCTGATCAATGCATAGTATAGTGACCTCTTTTCTGAACACATATATCTATTCCTAGATCCTAAAATTGTATTGCTAGATATACTAATACCAGGTTATCTAGAAAGGAAGCCTAATCCCTAGGTCTTGGGGAGGTAGCACTCTGTAAGAATTGGGTCAGATCTGGGTTCAAACACTAACTTTAATGATTACTAGCAGTGCGATGATGGGCAAATCTCTTTACCTCTCTTATTGTCTTCAGTATCTATATTAAAATATCGATATAATACTTGACCTGACTACTTTACTGTGTGTAAATCTGAAATTTCTTTTTTCTTTTTTTCTTTTTTTCTTTTTTTGCAAGCATTGAGATTAAGTGACTTGCCTAAGATCATACAGCTAGGTAATTATTAAGTGTTTGAGGTTGGATTTGAATTCAGGTCCTCCTGACTCCAGGGCCAGTACAGTATCCACTGCATCACCTAGACACCCTAAGTCTGAAATTTCGATGAGTTAATGAACATAGTCAAATACTGTAATTGCAAGAACTGGACTATGAAAATACTTTCTGAAGATCAATGATATTTCTTTTGGATCAAGTCTCTGAGACTGTGATTTCTCTCAAGAGAGTGAATGTTACATTTTTAACATTATTCTGTTTACTGATATTTGTATGTCCAAGGTAATATTTATTAGGCAATTTGTAATATAATCATAAACTGTCTAGTTATGATTTATATGTGTGCATATATATTTGAAGAAGTGATCCATATTCAGTGTATCCCCAACTTCAATCTTTAAACCCTTTAATTTAACTTGCATCAAGATAATCCACTGTAACTCATATGAAGAAAGACAGTTTCTTTATCTCACTGTCCCCACCTAAAACTCCAAGAAAATTTTTAAATGTATTTGTGGCATAGTTCATATCTAGGTTTCTTCAACTGTAGCAAGCAGTGTCTCTAGCTCTGTCACTCAATGTGCAATATGTATACTAGATACAAAACAGGTTTTATTTAACTCTCCTAGAAAATGCAAGAGAATCAAAAGCATCTCATGATCCCAAAGAGAAAACAAAGTACTCAAATATATATATATATATATATGTATATATATGTATATATATGTATATGTACCTGAGGAGGTAAACACACTTTGGAGACTACTGAACATGCTCCTACCTTGTTATTAAGGGGGTTTTTTTTGTGCCAGATATTTTCTTTTAGAAGATAAGATTTTAGCTAGGACTTGAAGGAGGAGGAGGAGGAGGAAGAGGAGGCAGAAGAGGAGGATAGAAACATTGTATATTTTCTTTTTGTACA
Source organism: Macrotis lagotis (assembly GCF_037893015.1). Classification (NCBI taxonomy): domain Eukaryota; kingdom Metazoa; phylum Chordata; class Mammalia; order Peramelemorphia; family Peramelidae; genus Macrotis; species Macrotis lagotis. The sequence goes on along the minus strand of NC_133661.1, from coordinate 84,991,537 downwards.
TTAAAGGGGGACTCTGATGAGTTCAAAAGTACCTGACTCTTCATCACCAACAGCAGTGAAAGGAGCTCTAGTCTAAAGACCAATCATAAAAGCTCCCTTTATCCTCTAAATTGTTTACCAGTATGCATGGGCACCTTCAGTATACTCTTTCCCCCCTGTATTTTATGTTATTTCATTTTTCCCCAGTTACATGCAAAAATAAGTTTCAACATTCACTTTTAAAACCCCAAACTCAAAATCTGATTCCCTTCCTCCCACCTCAACCCCCCTCACTGAGAAAGCAAGTCATCTAAAACGGTTTAAAAATATGCAGTAAAGAAAAACACCATAATAGTTGTGTTGTAAAAGTACCCCTATTCCCCCCAAAAGAAATGTCAAGAAAAATAAAGTTCAAAAAAGCATGCTTCAATCTGTATTCAGATACTATCAGCTGTCTTTTGGATGGATAACATTCTATACCATAAGTCTTTCAGAGTTTTCCTGGGTCACTGCATTGCTGAGAAAAGGTAAATCATACACAGCTGATCATCAAAGTAACATTGCTGTTACTTTATATATAGTTCATTTCCCATTGCATCTGTTCATGCAAGTTTTTTTGCACTTTCAACTCTTGAGATTCTTCCAGGAAAAAGGCTCATAGCCCCAAATCTCAACCAAATTACTGAATAAGGGAAGGGGTCCTCTGATCAACCTCATCTTTAAACAATTATTTCATTTGAATTCTACAACCACACTGGAAGATAGAGTATCATCTCTGTTCTAAAGATGAAGAAATAGCCTGAGGCTAAATCAATGCCCCTTTTTTATTCTACGACATTGTAGAATATTCCTTGAAAATCTTCACATGGCATCATTTTCAAACAATCCTATTTAATGTGGATCAGGATATCACTCTATGAGGAAAACATCTGTGTGAAAGGATTTCCATGTTACCATAATAGAAACAGAAGCTCTTTACATTTCCACAAACATTTCAGTTAAATATAAAGTCTTGAGAGTTGGGAATGCTTCAGGCTTGTCTCTATATACTGATTGGTTAGCACAGTGCGTGGCACTTATAAGCATTTGATAAATGCTTGCCAAATGGATGAGTCATCATTCTGAAAGTAATTTGACCAGCAGGCTAACTAATTCAACCATATACATTTTTAAAATGAAATTCAGTTCTGTGTTTACTTCTGAGTTCATTGTTATGCAGCATGGTTACCATGGTGACAGAACGAGGTCTACCGGTACATGTGTACATTCTCATATAAGACTGTGGCCCTGCTGTACAAGAGGCTCAAAGGAAACCATTTAGCTATTTATTTTCCTTTCAGTTGTAGAAATAGGATCACTATTAAATTAATAGGAATACCAATCAGTCAAAGTCTGTGGATCAATTGTGTCAGGTTTCCAGCAATTTCAATCATTTTTGACAAGGTCTTTGTGATGTAAAAACAGAACCCAGCAGTAGAATAGACAATTAGGTTCAGTCACATAAGCAAAACAGTAAACATCTGGATAGAAGCAGATTTATTTTCCTGAAAATTAAATGAAATCTGGCTTTGTTTTTAATCCATATTTAAAATTATGAATTTAGTCATAGGTGCCTGCTTTGAAAGTGAAACATCTCTCCTTATCCCCAAACCTAGCTATCCTGCCAACCCACCAAACTTTGGCCATGAAATACATGTTTGGAAATGTATATGGGGTTATTCGTCTTTCCATTTATCTTCATGGTTTTCATGTAGAGCAAGATTTCTCAAATGTGCCAGTTGTTAGAATCTGAAAATCTCCCATCTTCTACAAGAAATTTTTCATAATGTCAGTGTTTCCTTTATGTTGATTATCTTCAATTTATCCTGTCCATAGCTTGTTTCTATAAAGCTGTTTTCATGCTGTGTCCTCCATTAGACTTCTTGAGAGCACAGACTTGTATCTCAAGTACTTAACAAATTGAAAAGTTCTTGATAAAAGCCTGTTGACTGACTGGAGAGATAATGTCACACCTGTAATGGATGGAAATCAGAACACCTGACTTTCCTTTTCAACTCTTTTGTTGTTGTTCAATTGTTTCAGTCATGTCTGATGCTTCATGATCTCCTTTGGGATTTTCTTGGCAGGTATATTGAAGTAGTTTGCCATTTCCTTCTCCAGCTCATTTTACAGATGAGTAAACTGTGTCAAATAGGGTCACTTATCCATGAGTTGCCCAGAGTAACACAACTAGTCTGTGTCTGAGGAGAGATTTGAACTCAGCTCTTCCCGACTCCAGCCCTGGCATTCTATCTACTGTGCCATCTAACTGCCACTTAATAAATGTTTAAATTCTTTTTTTAAAAGATTTTATTTATTTTGAGTTTTACAATTTTCCCCCTAATCTTACTTCCCTCCCCCCCCACCCCACACAAGACAATTTGCCAGTCTTTACATTGTTTCCATTATATACATTGATCCAAATTGAATGTGATGAGAGAGAACTCATATCCTTAAGGACAAAACATAAAGTAAAAGAGACAGCAAGATCAGACAATAGGATTTCAGTATTTTTTCTAAATTAAAGGTAATAGCTCTTGGTCTTTGTTCAAACTCCACAGTTGTTTCTCTGGATACAGATGGTATTCTCCATCACAGATAGCCACATATTGTCCCTGATTGTTCCACTGATGGAATGAGCAGGTCCATCAAGGCTGATGATCACCCCTATGTTGCTGTTAGAGTGTACAATGTTTTTCTGGTTCTGCTCCATTTCACTCAGTATCAGTTGATGCAAATCCCTCCAGGCTTCCCTGAATTCCCATCCCTCCTGGTTTCTTCCATCACATACATATACCACAGTTTGCTAAGTCATTTCCCAATTGAAGGACATTTACTTGATTTCCAATTCTTTGCTACCACAAACAGGGCTGCTATGAATATTTTTGTACAAATGATGTTTTTACCCTTTTTCATCATCTCTTCAGGGTATAGACACAGTAGTGGTATTGCTGGATCAAAGGGTATGCACATTTTTGTTGCCCTTCGGGCATAGTTCTAGACTGCTCTCCAGAAAGGTTGCATGAGTTCACAGCTCCACCAACAATGTATTAGTGTCCCAGATTTCCCACAACCCTTCCAACAATGATCATTGTCCTTTCTGGTCATATTGGCCAGTCTGAGAGGTGTGAGGTGGTACCACAGAGATGCTTTAATTTGCATTTCTCTAATAAGCAATGATTTAGAGCAATTTTCCCTATGACTATGGATTGCTTTAATCTCCTCTGTAAATTGCCTTTGCATATCCTTTGATCATTTGTCAATTGGGGAATGGCTTTTTTAAAAAAAATTTGACTCAATTCTCTGAATATTTTAGAAATGAGTCCTTTGTCAGAAATACTAGTTGTAAAGATTGTATCCCCAGTTTACTACATTTCTTTTGATCTTGGTTACAGTGGTTTTGTCTGTGCAAAAGTTTTTAATGTAATTAACCATAAATGTTTAAATACTAAGGATAGACTAGAACTATCTCTACTTGGCTTGTAAGAGTTGATTGTTAAATTTTAAATATGATTATTTATATCTTGGAAATTGGAAAACTAAAAATCAAGATGACTTATTGTTTTAATTGTCTTGGCTTAAGAAAGTGATGGAGAAAATGTTAATTATGTAAGATAAACTAAAAAACAGACCTAGCATATTCTCTTTCCCTCCCCCCACAGCTGGTTATTAAATATTTACCAGCACACCACTGGATGTTCCCTTCTCTGGACCTTAGTTTCATCTTTTATAAAAGGAAAGGCGTGGACATCTTCCTTCTTTGTAATGAATTCCTTTGACTTTTTTGTTGAATCCCATGGTTTGCTTCTCAGAATAATCTCTTTAAATGCAAAAAAACACATATTACAATGGAAACCAATTGCATTTAAAATATTTGTCAAAATAGATTTTAAAAAATCCTCTTGAACCCCAGGTAAAGAACTTTGGATAAAATGACCTATCTCTGTACATAGTGATTCAAGATTATAAATGAAAGCAAAAAAAAAAAAGTAAAGATATACTTGAATTTCCTTTCCTTTTCTTTATACATCCCTCATTGCCTTAGATCCAGGATGATATTCCTCCCTACTCCCAACTGCTAACAATTTCTAGTACAATTTCCTAACTCTGAACTCCCTATCTCCATCCCTTAATTTGTTGCATCTTTTTATCTAAGGAGATACCTTCAATATCTTTCTATCCCTATAGGATAACACAAAAAACTCTTTAATTCATGTCAGTATATGCTTTTTCAGTACTTATTATGTGGGTCTATAAAGAAGAAAAGTTCGATAATCATTTAAAGGACACATAATCTACTTAAGTAATGCTAACAGAAAAGTATTATAAAAGTGATTTTTCATTGAGTAAAGATCTGGTGCTAAAATGTTACAGAAATAAAGCTTGTAACTGAACCAAATATGCCTAAGAACTTGCTCCTGAGTGCATTTGGTATCAGTAACAATTAATCAGGCAAAACCTATTTATTAAATACCCACCAGGGCAGGTAGAGAGTACAATGAGAGATAGCAGAACTCAAATTAGGAAGGCATGACTTTAAATCTGGCCTCAGAAATTTATTTGCTGTGTAATCCTGGGTAATTCCCATATATGATGACCTTGTATTTTTATGCCAGTATTATTTATTGATCAAAATGTAATTTTCAAGTTAGAAGCTACTTAGAGAGGTCTTCTAGTCCAATATCTTCATTTTATAAATGAGTAAATGGAGACTCAGGTTAGGTAAAGGAGGCAAAAAGTCATATAATGTGGTAAGTAGCAATACAGCTTGAATTCAAAACCAGTTCTGATTCTAAACCTGGTGATATTTTCAGGCGTATCATGTTGCCTGAAAAGCCTGCTTTCAGTGTCTCCAAAGTCTCCAATCAAGAGTGAAAACACAAGGGGGTGCAATTTCCAAACTTACCTGGAGTCTACAGATGCCTTATCTCCTTTTGATCCTTCTTTCTTAGAGATGAACATGGTAGTATTTCTTTCCTCAAGGATTTTTGTAGCATTATATAATTCACTCCAGTGTTAGCTTTCTTACAACCATGGAATCATTTTTAGGGTTAGAAGAGATATCAGTGGCCAGTCTATCAAGTAGCTTTTATTATCTAGGAACCTAGAAGAGAATCACCTAAATAATGGTCATCCAACTTCTACTTGGAGACCCTTGATGAGAGAGACCTCCACTCCTCCCCCCCCCCAAAAAAGCAGACCATTCCTTGACAGAACTGTCAAGATTTGTTTCCTTTGACATCAAGCCTAAATTTTCACCCTGCTCTTATTTTTGCTATTTGGGACTAAACAGAAAAAAAAAATAAACATTTTTTTTCTTTGACTCCTTATAGAGGTTCGCCTGTTTGTAGTAAAACAAAACGAAACCTCAAATATTGACCATATTTAAAAATGATCAATGAACTGCTAGATCATCATGATACTTCCAAGATATTTTAGTCGTACTTCATCATCAGGCTTATGAAGTTATTATTGGTGACTGCATTGATCAGAGTTCTATAATCATTCAAAGTTACCATCTTTTTTTCATTATTGTAGTTATACTGAAAATTGTTCTTCTTGTTTTTCTCATTCCACTCTGAGTCAGTTTATATGTCTTTATCTGAATTGTTTTCTATGTATCTGTCATATCCATCATTTCTCACTGCTCAATAATAGTCAATTGCATTTACATACCAATTTCTTCATCTTTTCCCCAACTGATGGACAACTTCTTTGTTTTCTATTCTTTGATAGAAAAACGTTGTGTCATAGGGATTTTTAAATTTGGTTTATTTGGTCTTTTAAGATTGGTAATACTATTTCTGGATCAAGTAAAATGTAGTTCCTTCCAAATTGCTTTCCAGAATGGTTGGGTCATATTAATATTTTTGAGAATCAGTTTTTTCTCCCATAAATCATGGGATTTGGATTAGGGATTATAACTTCCAAGAACTCTTCCAAGTCTAAAATGACATGATAACTGTAAAATTAGGAAATACCATATTATGACTCTAACATGGTACTTATAACTGCATGTATATAGTTTCCATAACTACCAATATACTAGTTATAATTTCATAACTATAAAGTAGTAAAATACCAGACTCTGGTATTCTGCAAGAAACCTCTAAATGTTCCAGAAAAGTTCCACTTCACAAACTTCCTCTCTGTCCATAAATTCCTTTTGAGTTTTCAAAAAAATTTTCAAGACTCTGAAATAAGGAATTTCTTCTAACTTCTTTTTCCTCCTCTTCTTCCTTCCTTCCTTCCTCCTTCCTTCCTTCCCCTCCTTCCTTCTTCTCCTTCCTTTTTCTCCACCTCCTCCTCCTCCACTTCTTTTCTTCTTCTTCTTCTTCTTCTTTTTCTTCTTCTTTTCATCTTCTTTTCTTTTCATCTTTCTTTCCTTCTTTCTTTCTTTCCTTCCTTCCTTCCTTCCTTCCTTCCTTCCTTCCTTCCTTCCTTCCTTCCTTCCTTCCTTCCTTTCTTTCTTTCTTTCTTTCTTTCTTTCTTTCTTTCTTTCTTTCTTTCTTTCTTTCTTTCTTTCTTTCTACCAAGGACTGAATTTAGGTCCTATGATTCCCAATCCAGTTCTCTCTCTTTGAATCTACATTAATGGAGTATTTCAGTTAATACTGACAATTTTCTCAAGATTTGTACTATTTTCCTCTTGAATATTTTCTCTTGAATAAATTAGTACCATGTTTGTATGCAAATAAAGCTGCCAGCTACCTTTGGCAAGGAGGTAAAGATCCTTTTATCTACAATACATAGATCTGATCAGGTCAAAACTGAATTCAGTTCAAACATTGGTTAAGTGCCTCCTGTGTTAAATGTTAATAATGCTGTGACAAAAAGGAAACGTTCCTTGCCATCAAGGAGCTTACATTCTACTGAAGAGTGTATGTCTAACTTTGATGTTCTTCTATGAGATCTTAAGTATCACTTTAGGGTATTTTTGCCTTAAAAATCCAGAATGAATCACAGTAACTTATGAATGGTATTGTGAAAATACCTATGCCTGAAGAAGTCAAAATATATTCACAGTGCAGTATTGAGAGAAGCTGAGCAATAGATTTTTTTTTAAATAGATGTTTCACTGTGGCTTATGTTCAATTTTGCTGACTTTGAATTACTCTTGCCTTTCATGAAGCCCCTGGAATTAGTTAGTAGGCCACATCTTTTAGCTGTTGTCAACTATGCCCAACGCAGGAACCTTTTAGTCAGCCAAAACAATACCTTCATTGCCAGAGAGCAACTCCCACCTCTTTCCCCATATTCCCCTACCTGTTCAGCCTCCCCCCTCCCCCCGAAGGGCAGGAGGAGAGGAGCTAGGATGAGCCTTTTGGAGGTAGACTCAGATTCCTTAAAAGCACTCCCTTTTATCTGTTCTTGTTTACAAGCTAATTAAAATTGTCTTTTCTCTGCTGAAGGAAAAGTTTTCTTCTCTATTTACTACGCAAATTGTTAAGCCATGTTTTTATCACATCATGTGGAAAACTGTAAATCAAGTTAAATAATTCTTTAAAGCAAAAGTATGAATCATTAGCATCTGTTGAAAGTTTACTCTTTATTGGTATAATGCAGTCAGCATTTGCTGAAATCTATTAGCAGCAGCACTAACGTTCTTTGAGAATGAGATTCATTTGAATTCATGTTATTCTTTCTTCATTCAGTATAATAAATATAGAATCAAATATTCTGAATTGAGAGACTCAAATTCAATTTAATAAATATTTACTAACCATTAATACTATTAATAAATAATATCACTATTGATAAATAGCATTTATTATTAATAAATAATATTGAATGTTTCCTAATATTTTCCTAATATATTTCAGGTATTAAATTCTTAGATTATGAAAAGGATTAAAATATTCCTAGATTCAAGGAACTTTTAATTCGTTGTGAGAAGAAAGAAACTGGGTCTATTTGTGATTTTTTATTATTTTCTACAAGGAATCATTTAACCTAGATTTCTTTACATATTGTTAGTACACAAATCAGAATGCCATAATGGAGAGAATAACTTGGAACTGGAGTCAAAAGACCTGAGGTTAAGCCTTAAATCATCCCATTTTTACTTCTGATGGGACTAGTTTACTTCATTTTATATCCATTATGCTTAGTACATTGACTGGCACATAGTAGGTGGTTAATTACTGCTTATTAAATGACTAAGATGAAAAATTCATGGGACCTGGGGATGGGGGAATGGAATACTTTCACATTATTTTTCCCAAGAATTTGTTCTTTGCCTCTACTTCTACATTACATTTATAATTATTTTATTGGAACATTCTAAAATTGATATCATCATAAAATCCAATATGGTGGCAGAAGGTATGATCAATCTAAGGAAAAGATGTCAAATCACTTATCACACTGTTTATGCCTGGTCAGTCTTTGACCCTACTTGGAATATGATCTTTTGTTCTCTCTACTTATCCAAATACTGCCCAACTTTCAAAATGAAGCTCAGAACCCACCTCCTCTGGTTACCTTTGCAGAAATGATTTCTTCTTATTCCCATGATTATTTATTTATTAGCACTTTCGTATTACCTTTTTTGTTAGTGTCTGTGTGTATACATTTTATCTCTTTTAGTAGTTTAAAAACTATGGAGAATAAGGACTATGCCTTAGAGGAAGGAAGGAAAGCAGGCAGAAAAAAAGGAAATAAATATTTATTAAATGCCCCTCTGCTAAGCACTCTTCTAAAATTATCTCATTTGATACCCACAGCAGCCCTAGGATGTAGGAGATATTATTATTCCCATTTTACAGTTGAAGAAACAGAAATCAAGTGCTTTGTCCAAAGTGATCCAACTAGTAAGTGTCTGAGGCTGGATTTGAATTCAGATCTTCTGGACCCAGGCCCAGTGTTCTTTCTGCTTGCTTAGCTCTTGGTCTCTTCTATTACCAGATCTTTCACTTTGTAGATATTCAATATTTAATCAATATCGGCTGACTAATGAACAGAAGTGATATTCTTAACCCTAAGTCTTTGGGGTTTAATTCTTCCAGGTGAACTTTCTTCCTTTTACTTTTGTAGTCACTCATGTAGTCACTCATTTCTTAAATTCTGTGATTTCCATCTGCAGACTCACTGGCTCTCCACAGTCTTTTCTAGACAACTCTGAGATTGTCCTGTCTATAAGATCTAATAAAGTAGTGGATGGAGTTGTGACTGAGGAGAAAGTTGTTTTAATCTTTTGGAGGTCTTACTTATCTAGATAATCCACTCCAGTGTTCTATAGTCAAACAACTCATATGTGATAAAGTCTATTAAGGACAGTATTAGAATGATAATTTTCATTACCATCTTTAAGTAAAAGATCAATAAGGGAAATTCCCCAATCAATTGTACAACTTTATAGAGTATTTATCTTGACTTGGGATTCTTGGTTTTTGCAAGGCCATGGGGTTGAGTGACTTGTCTAAGTTCACACAGCTAGGTAATTATTAAATGTGAGGTCAAATTGGAACCCAGATCCTCCTGACTCCAGGGCTGGTGCTCTATCCACTGTGCCACCTGCCCCTTGGTTTGGGATTCTTAAATGCATTTTCCTATATAAGGGGTAGATAGGATCACTGGCACTTTATTAGAAGTAGTAAAGACAGCTTCTAAGTCCCTTGATGAGGAATATTCCCTCACTGGATTTTCCTGCTTGAACTTTTGGCAGGATGGGCTTCACAAGGAGTAGCTACCTTTGTTTATAATTGAAAATTGTTCTTGAGAACTAGGATTATTTATCTTTTCCACTTTCTCCCAGAAAGAACCTAAGAGATCATCGGGTAATGAGATCTTTTCTCCAAAAGCCACAGAAACACATGCTTTCAGTTCAAGAAAAAAGTTGTGCTCTTGATCTCTAACTACTCTTTGACTATCTTTTCACTTTTTCTCAGAGATAAAAAATAAATTTTCTTAGTCTAAGAGAAACAAAGAGCTAGAATTATATCAGTTTCTGTTATTAGTGGTAGGTTGATCATATGGTAGGGGATTGATAGGAAACTACTGTGAGTGTGTTTCCATTCTGGGAAAGCTCAAAGTCTCAGAATAGCCATAAACCTAAATATGGGAATTTTTTTGTGTTTTTTTTGGTTTTTGCAAGCTAGAGGGTTTAGGTGACTTGACAGAGGTCACACAGCTAGGCAATTAGTAAGTGTCTGAGGCTGGATTTGAATTCAGATCCTCCTTACTCCAGGGCTGGTACTCTACTGCGCCACCTGGCTGCCCCAATATGGGAATTTCTAAGGAGTTTTCTGGGTTATCAGTTACAAGTTCAGCTACTTCAGAAGATTAAATAGGTATTCTAGAGCAGTGTTAGTGTGGAGAACTTTAGAATCTTGGGGAAAAAAGAAGACTCAAAAGAAAGGGAAAACTGTTTAATTATTTATGCTTATTTTGAGTCCCCCTGGAATTAGGAGGACTTGAGTTCAGATTTGACCTCTTGACTCTTACTAGTTGTGTAACTTTGGGCAAGTCATTTCACCCTGACTGCCTCCCATCCAGTGCCATCTCCAGTCATCCTGATTCATATCTGACCATTGGACCAGATGAGTCTGGAGGAGAAAGTGAGGCTAGTGACATAGCACTGCATCCTTTCCCTCAAATTCAATTCACTTTCTTGTCTTCTCTGATGTCATTGTCTTTGAGAACAAAGGAACAACCAGCAACAACAACGATTTGCATATGCTTTCTCATGAGCCTTCTGCATTTCATTTATCATCTATTAGATGGGAAAAGCAAAGTCTGTCTTATCCCCAGTACTTGAATTGTTACTTTGAGCATTTGATGGAATCTAAAGGATGTGGAAATCTAAGTCCGTATTATATTTGGAGACTTTCCATATAGTGAACTCCAGGAAAAGACCAATAAACCAAATAATTATTTTTAAACTTTTAACCCTACACTTAAACTTAAATCTTATTCCTATAGACCTGGAAATTAAGGATCCATTAGTTTTTATAAAGATATTACTACTACTAATACTAATAAATTTGCATCTATAATGTACTTTAATTCGGACAACTTTCACTATTTCAATATAACCATATTTAAACCAATTTTGGATCTCTGTTTACGAAGAAGATTCATTATTCTCATATTCAAAATCATCAAGTTGAAAGTTAGTTGGCACCATCAAACTTTCTCATAAATGTTTCTGCAGTTGACCAAAAAATGTATTCTCTCCCTCTGAGGTCATAATCATTGGTATGGTCAGTGACTTCACCTATAGGTGCCACAGGTAGATTTAGAGAGTTCAGGCTTCTGTCCACCAAGAGGAAATCAGTAGTTGAAAACCTACGGCTCCAGGGCCTCAGCAGGAATGTTTCTCTTTAGTAACAAGAGAAAACAAAGACTAGCAGTCACTGAGTTCAATGGTACTTCCCTTCTCCCCAAGCTGTCAGCAGCTGCCAGTAACCTCTTTTCCTCTCAAATTTTATGAACTGTTCATCACTGTTCTCTGTCCTTTTTTGTCCTTCATTCTTGAAATTAAGCCATGCCATAAGTGCATCTCAGCTTTTTTCCCCATAAAACTAGTTATTATTTGTCCTTCATTCTCAAGGAGATGATGCCATGGTATGCAGGGAATTGGATTTAAGTGAGGGGGTGCTGGGCAAAGTCACCAACCTCACTTTCTCATTTGGAACCATCTGAGTCTGGTGACCGGATATAGAACAGAAGGATTGAAGATGGCCCTGGATGCAGTGGGAGACTTTGACCTAATGTCTTTAACAGGTCTCAGTTTAGCTAAAGCAGTGCCATTTCAGTGATTAAGGTTAGTTAGAAAATGAGGCAGAGAATGTTCTCTTAACCTAGTTTAAAAAATCTTTGTTTTTTGTCTAATCTTTACATCTATTCATTTATCTGAACTTGATTATTTGATCCATATATACATACAAACATTTTATACACCTATGTATATGTATTTATATATATTATATATATGCACACACATATATATATATATATATATACATATATATGTATAAGAATCAGATTGCTATTAACTCTACCAACACAATCTTGATGCAAATGCCTGACTAGTTGTGGATTTGATGATGCAATTGCATAGTTAGACATGAAACATTGACTTTAATGGTGGTGAATGATATAGGCAGACCTAAAGTCTGAGTGGAATAAAAAGGGGAGACCAAAAGTTTTGATTCAGAAATGTCTTCTATGACCTTTCCTAAGATGAAAGAAATTGCTGAAACTTACCTTAGGAAGACTGTCACAATGGTTTCATTATGTCCCAATATAATTCATTGATTCCCCACACCTGACTATAAAGATACTGTAACCATTGATGGTATCCATGCTCTAAATCATCATTGAGACAATTTTTGTTGTTGCTTTTTGCTTGGACAAAATGTTTGGTGCTAAGAGAAATGTGTTCACCTTTGTCCTTGGAGGTGATTCATTGGATATCTACATTCTTACCTTTGAAGGTGGCATCTTTGAAATCAAGTCTACCCCTGAGAAAGCCCATTTAGGTAGGGAAGACTTTGACAATCATCATCAACCATTTCATTGCTGAATGAATTGCTAAGTGAAAACACAAGAAGGACATCAATAAAAACAGGAGGGATGTCCAACATCTGCACACCACTTGTGAATATGCAAAGTATCCCCTCTCTTGCAATACCCAGGCTAATATTTAGATTAACTCTCTTTTAAGGATTTGACTTCTAAACTTCTATCACCTATGCCTCTTTTGAAGAGCTGAATGCTGATCTCTTCAGGGGTACACTGAACCTTGTGAAAAAGGTCCTAAGAGACAGCAAGCTAAATAAATTGCAAATCCATGACATCATTACAAATGGTTACATTGAATAAGAAAGAATGGAACTGATTGTGTTTGGGAAATTACAAACATTATTTAATGACTCCATGCTTCTCCCTGAAAAAAAAGAATTCTTAAATATCAATTGAATCAGGGATGACTCAAAGAATACTGACAAAACTCATGGTGAAACACATAAGACAAGGAATTACAGGGGAGTCTGGGGAGTATTTTAAAGAGTGGCATAAAGAAATTTATGATTGATTGGTGATTTCACTTGAATTCCCAAAATCCAAAAGCTTTTTTTGCAGGACTTCTTCAATGATGAAGAACTCCACAAGAACATCAGTCCTATTAAACTTTTGCCTGTGATGTAACTGTCCAGGTTGCCAATTTGTCTAGAGACAAATCTGAAAATGTGTAAGACTTTCCGCTGTTAGACATCATTTCTTTTTCCCTTGTAATTGAAACTACTAGTGGAGCTGTCTTTTTGTTGTTTGTTTTTTGCAAGGCAATGGGGTTAAGTGTCTTGTCCAAGGTCATACAGCTAAGTAAGTATTGTCTGAGGTCTTATTTGAACTCAGTTCCTCCTGACTCCAAGACTGGTGTTCTATCCATGCACGACTTGGCTGCCCTAGCTACGTCATTTCTGATCAAAAGCAATACCCCCATCCCTACAAAGCAGACAAAGATCTTAGATGATGATGTTTGTCCTTCATTCTCAAAAAAGACTAGGACATCAGGGAGGTGAGGCCTGAAAAGAAAGTGAATTGTATTTAAGCAAGGCGCTGCTGTGCTAAGTCACCAACCTCACTTTCTCCTCCAGAGCCATCTAGGTCCATGGCCAGGTAGGAATCAGGACAACTAGAGATGGCCCTGCATGGGAAGCAATCAGGGTTAAGTGACTTACCTAAGGTCACACAGTAAGTGTCAAATATTTGAGAACATATTCAAACTCAGGTCCTCTTGACTCTAGGACTGATGCTCTATTCATTGCTCCACTTAGCTGCAGATCTTTTTTACCTACTAAGACAGCCAGCCTGGTGTGTTCATTCAGGTTTATGAAGGTGGCAAAGCAATGACAAAAGATAATATTTGGCATGGCAAGTTTGATCTCACAACAATTCCCCTGAAAACTAAGGGTGTCCTTTGGATTGAAGCAACATTTGTCATTGATACAAAAGACTTTTTTTTAAACTTTTTGATTGGATCTCCTCCTTTTTGCCTGTGACCCAAGACTCTTAGAAGATTTTATTTATTTTGAGTTTTACAATTTTTCCCCGTTATCTTGGCAAAATACATTTTCAATGTTTCTGTCTTGGATAACAGCTCAGGAAAGGAAAATAAGATCACCACCAGTGGCAAATGTCATTTGAACAAAGAAGACATTGAGCATATGGTCCAGGAGGCTGAGAAATATAAGACTGAAGAGACAGGACAGAGACACAAGGTGTCTTCCAAGAATTCTCTTGAATCTAATGCTTTCAACAAGAAGGTTATTATAGAGGATGAGAAATTCCAAGGCAAAACTGGTAATGAAGACAAAAAGAAGAGCTTTGACAAATGTAATAAAATAATCAGCTGGCTGGATAAGAACCAGACTGCTGAGAAGGATGAATTTGAGCATCAGCAGAAAGAATTGGAGAAAGTCTGCAATGCCATCATTCCTAAGCTGCACTAGAGTGCCAGGGACATGCCAGGAGACATGACTGGGAGGTTTCCAGGGGTTGAAAGAGCTCTATCTAGAGGTTCTTCATTATTGAAGAGGTTAACTAAATACACCAGAAAAAAGAACATTCTATATAGTTTTCCAAAAGACTCCAATTTATAACCAAGCCAGTAGCAGTGTAAAAGTGAGATTTGAGGTACTGTGTAAGCTGGGACATTCTGGATGCTTGAATGTGTGGAGAGAGAGAGAGAGAGAGAGAGAGAGAGAGAGAGAGAGAGAGAGAGAAGTGAACAACATTGCACTTTTTCAGTACTGTAAAAATGGAAATAGAATTCTTATTTTGGAGAATAAAATCTATTTAAAATCAGTACCATAAAAAAAAGAACTTATAACAACCTAAAGTTGCAGTGTCATTTGGTATCTACAGTATGGAAAAGATGCCAGAATAAGAAAGTTCACTACTAATATATACTTTTCTTTCTAATTTACTATCAGAGAATGAGCTAGACACTTGGGAAATACTAGCTTCTGAATCAGTAAGAGCAATCACAGGTTCAAGCCATTGTAGACATGAGAATTACTCATTTCTCACCATCCTCAAATGAAATCCAACACATTAAATGGAAATCTTCACTGTCAAGAAAAATATTTTAAATTAATTGGGAAAATGCTAATCCTCTGCTTATACATAGATAACTTGAAAATAGTTTAAATTGTTCTCACATTCTTATTATCAGTAAAACACCAATGGTGTCTGATCCAATTCTCCCTTTCAGTTAGCTAATCTTATAAGAAAAATCAATAGTTCTTAAAATTGTTATTAAAATCAAAAAGAAAAGTTTTTACATTAAATAATTCAGTTGAATTCTCTAATTTATGAGTCAGAAGCCTGGCTGAGGAGATTCACAGAGGGAAGTCCTTAGAAATAGGAGAATTCATCTCCCCCACATACTCCTCCTCTATCCCCTCCCCCATATGCATATACAGATAGGAACAGTGAAGGAAAATGTTATCCCTTCTATAGCTCTGGAAAACAAGTATTTGCACCCTGAAGAGCCAGAAAGGAGATTGTCAGTGGGATATAATGAGCCAGATGATTGTCTCTTCCGATGGCTATATGCAATTATCAGGACAGTACAGATGAAAACATTTTCTTAAATAACTCAGTTTAGCCACTTATATTGTTCCAGGGTCTTAATGCTTCTAAAGAAAGAAGATTTTAATTTCCTTCTTTGTTCTTCTGACAAATTTATTTTCTCTTTTTTTCTCCTCAGTAAACTAGCAAATATTTTTTGAGTATTTACAGTATACAAAGTAATTTCTCAGAGATAGAGACAGACAAGAACAGAGACAAAGATGAGATAGAAAGATAGATAGATAATAGAGACCAAAAAAGGAGATACAGAAATATTCAAAGATAGAGATAGAGAAAAACCTAGTTTTACAACTAATCCCAAATTATGCTGCTTCCAATCTGATCATCATCCTTATCTTTCCTCAAAGGAAACTTGGACACTACCCTGTATTCCTAGACTCTGTTAGGTGAGCTTTCTCTTTATAGTGACCAAAGTCAGATATCTACCTCACTTCTTAGAGCCACCAGTTCCAAGCCATTGCTTCCATGTGAACCCTCTCTCCTTTCTGTGTTTTTATGATCTACTAGAATATAACATTTATATCACCCACACTTACCACTTTGTCTGGTACATTTAGTAAGCACTTAATAAATGTTTCATTTACCTATCTTAGGAATAGAAAGATTGTTTATATAGGGAGAAAATAATCACATTGATGAGACAGATATTTTGGTTAACTATTGAAATCATGACTAATTAGTGATAACAAAACACATTTATATCACTCTAAGACTTTCAAACATTTTTCACCTAAAAAAATTTAGAGCCAAAGAAAATGACTTACCCACACTTAATAAATAAAAGAGATGGTATTTGAACCCATGGGTTTTAACTCCAACTTCCTTTTTTATTCCACAATATAAATGTTCTAAGTGACTTTAATCCATGCCCTTCTCCAGAAGTTTATGCTAGATCTTCACAAAATGCTAATGTACTTCCTTGTATTCTCTTGATATTGAAAAGATACCAGTACATTACTTGTCCATCAGTTGTAATTCTCTCTTTTCATGTGACAGCTCATTTTATATTTTCAATAGCAAGTTTCCCTATGACACTCTTTAAACCACTTTCCCATGTAATTCCTTGTTTCTAATGTGTTGCACCATGAATTTCATCAGAATTCTTTGTGAGTTCCTTGATTCAATTTGGAGAGACTATAAGTTTTCAAGATTCATTAAAGAAGTTATAAAATATAATTCAAAGAATACTGGTGTTTTAAGGGGTTTTCCCCCCCCCAGGAAAGGCATGGGGTCATTAAATAATGTTTGCAATCTCAAATACAATCTATTCCATTCTTTCTATTCAATGAAAAATGTAGTTTACTAGTCATTTGCAATGACTTTCCCATATGTATACATTGATGGACAAGTTCTATAAAGTGTCCATCATACTTTACTGTCAGGACAATAGATATTATTTGTTCATCAAGATTCTCCCTGGAATGATGAATCTCACCTCTTTTAAGTGATTATGGATCTCATTTAGGAGACTCTGAAATGTTCCATGGCTTGATGTAATCAGCACTATGTCATTGGCAAATAGGAGCATCTGGAGGAGCTCCCATCTGTAGAAAATCCATATTCCATTTGGACTCTGTGTTGGTTCTCTTCCAAGACACTGGTGAACACCTTTGATGAGCATATGTCTTTCTGTTATGTACCATGATGGATATTAATAATCAGAGTCACTGAACAAGTTCCTTGTATTACTGTGTCTAAATGTGCTATTTAGAGATTTTTCAATAGAACATTAGCAATGTTTTTGTTCATGATTCTGAACTAAAGTATTTTGAAGATAGTCCTAAATTCACTTCAAGTTATTCATTTTCCTTATATAATAATGATTCATAATAATAAAAATCTTAAAATTTAGTAATTAGACACACATGTAAATAAGATAAGCGTAAGGCAATAGCTGTTGACAAATATGAAATGTTCCATATGGACAATAAATGATTGAAGAGTTAGGAAAAAATCAGAATAGGGGAGAATTCTCAATGAAGGTTTCAGGGAAGAGGTGAAACTTTATCAAAGCCTTGAAGCATGAATAAAACTCAAGTAGATGAGTAGAATAAAGAGGATATAATATATATATATATGCATATATATATATATATATATATATATATATATATATATAGTATTTCAGGGATGGTAGGACCATCCAGAAGGAACAGAAAATTTGTGACTTTGAATAGTGGGAAATAAGGTTTGAAAGGTAGATTATGATAAGATTGTGAAGGACCTTAAATACTAGATTTTCCGGAGTGGCTAGGTGACACAGTGGATAGAGCACCAGCCCTGGAGTCAGGAGTACCTGAGTTCAAATCTGGCCTCAGACACTTAATAATTACCTAGCTTTGTGGCCTTGGGCAAGACACTTAACCACTTGCCTTGCAAAAAAAAAAAAACTGAAAAAAGTTAAGATTTTTCTTTTGTAGGCCTGTAGGAACTATGGAAGGTTTTTGGTTAAGAAACTGTTATAATGAAAGTGACATTTCAGGAAATCTGGCAACAGTATGTAAAATAGAATGTAGGTGAGAGGGATAAGAGGCATAGAGACCTACTGAGAGATATTGCATGAAATGAGACAAACTGATATAATATATGGCAATAGGAATGGAAAAGGATTTATTTGACTGATTGAAGAAACACAATGAAAGAATTTTTGGAACTAGGAAGAGAGCAAAATCAAAAACTTTGAGCCTGAATGTTAGAAGAATGGTGATATAATCAATGGAAATAAGGAAAATAAGGAAGGAAAAATCTATTCATCTATTTTGGTGAAAACAATGAGTTCCTTTTTAGGTATGCATTGTTACAATAGGAAATGTCTGGTACATAGCTGGAAAGAAGAGACTAAAGTATGGAAGGAAAATTAAACCAGAAGAAATTGCTTTGGGAACCATGCAGGAGATATTTAGATTCTCAGAGGTGAAAAAGCTCCTTTTCTCCTTAAAAAGAAGGAAGAGAAAGGAGGGGTGTGTGGTAAGACTTGTCTTTCCCTTTATATCTCTATTGATCAGACCCATATTTATCAAGGGACAAAAAAGATTTTGCCCCCAAGGTGCCTATGTGTGTACAGAAAATTTGGACCAGCAGCTTGTGTCCTTCCTTAAGAGGACAAACTTTCTCACTGTGTGGTGCAAGAAGTCCTCCTTCTCTTAATTGCCACTAGGATTCCAAAACTGTGTTACTCCTCATTAAAAGTCAGATTTTCCCAAATCCTCCAATAACTGAGAGATGAATTTACCCCTCCCAATTATAAGAGGTTAGGAGGGCTTCATTCCACAACCTTCCAATCCTGAAACTGTTTTTGCCACAGGAAAAAATATTACTAATTTGGTTGTTTATGCCATCATTCCTCTTAGTCAATCCCTTATTTTTTTCTATCCTCAAGAATAGCCAAAGCTTGGGGCGGAGCGAAGGGGAGGCCCACCAGAGGGGTGGCCCACCAGAGTGAAGGAACTTCAGCCTCCCGGAGGAAGCCTCAGGGTGCTGTGAGCTGCAGTGGGGGCAGTTTCCTGATTTACACCCCGAGGAGCATCAGACACAACTTGGGGGAACAGCAGTGGGGGGGGAGAACCTCTGCCAGAGAGAGCACATGAAGCCCACCCCTCAGGGCACACAGTGAGCAGCATGGTCACAGCAGACCAGATCCAGGAACCAGTAGCAGGCAGAGCGGATAAGCAGGAGCCCCCAGGGCATGAGCCCAATGAGCCTAGAGAGGGAGCAGAGAGAGAGACTGCAGAGCTCTGTCCTCTGCCTCTGGAACAGGACTCTGGGGTTTGGGTCCTCATTCAGATCCCGATTGCGTCTAGGCCCCCCCATAGAACAGCAGGCCCCCTCCACCTCAGCCTCGTGGCAGAGGGGGGCTCTTATGGACAGTCACAGACCAGGAGGGAGGACAGAGCCTCACACACTGAGAACCTTGTGGGGGTGTCCCAAAAGCTCAGGAAGCACCCCAAAACCAGGCCCAGGCTGGGAAAATGAGCAAGCAGAGAAAAAAAGAGGAACACCATTGAGAAATGCTTTGCCTGTGATCCCAAGAAGGATCAAAACACTCAATCTGAAAATGAGGAGGTACAAGCTCCTCCATCTAAAGACTCCAAGAAAAACAGAAACTGGGCCCAGGTTATGACAGCTCAAGAAGGACTTTGAAAATTAAGTTAGGGAGATAGAGGAAAAATTGGGAAAAGAAATGAGAGAGGTGCAGGAAAAACATGAAAACAAAACCAGTAACTTAGTCAAAGAGATCCAAAAAATGCTGAAGAAAATAACATGTTAAAAACCAGCATAGGTCAAATGGATAAAACAGTTCAAAAAGTTATTGAGGAGAAGAATGCTTTAAAAAGCAGAATTGGCCAGATGGAAAAGGAGATAAGAAAGCTCTCTGAGGAAAACAAATCCTTAAGACAAAGAACAGAACTCAGGGAGATTGCTAATTTTATGAGAAATCAGGACTCAATACTTCAAAACCAAAAGAATGAAAAATTAGAAGAAAATGTGAAACATCTCATTGAAAAAAACCACTGATATGGAAAACAGATTTAGGAAAGATAATTTAAAAATTATTGGAATACCTGAAATTCATGACCAGAAAAAGAGCCTTGACATCATTTTCAAAGAATTATTACAGGAAATTTGCCCTGATATCCTAGAAGCAGAGGGCAAAATAGAAGTAGAGAGAATCCACTGAACTCCCTGAGAAAGAGATCCAAAAAAACCACAACCCCTTAGAAATATTATAGCCAAGTTCTAGAACTCCCAAGTCAAAGAGAAAATACTACAAGTAGCCAGAAGGACACAACTCAAATATAGTGGAGCTGCAGTCAGGATCACACAGGACTTAGCAGCAACTACATTAAAAGCTCATAGGGCTTGGAATATAATATTCTGGAAGGCAAAAGAGCTTAGAATGCAATCGAGAATCAACTACTCAGCAAAACTGAACGTCCTCTTCCAGGGAAAAAGATGGACTTTCAATGAACCAGGGGAATTTCAAATGTTCCTGTTGGAATGGCCAGAGCTGAACAGAAGGTTTGATCTTGAAATACAGGACTCAGGCAAAGCATGGAGAGTGGAGGAGAAGAGGAAAATATGAGGGACTTAATGATGATGAACTACATGTATTCCTGTATAAAAAATGATACTGATAATACTCATATGAACCTTCTCATTTAATAGAGAAGGTAGAAGGAGCTTTTATAGATGAAGCACAGCAGAAATCTGAATTTGAAGATATATATTGTGGTGTAAAAATGGAGTCAATAGATAAAAGGGAAATGTAATGGGAGAAAGAAAAAGGAGAAGAGGAATAGGCTAAGATATTTCATATGATAAGATTTTTCTTTATTACAATGAGCTATTGCAATGATACGGAAGGGGGGAAGGCAAAGGGGAATGAGGGAATCTTTGTCCGCATCAGAGGTGGCTAGGAGAGGAAACAGCATATATACTCAATGGGGTATAGATATCTGGGGTAAGAAGGGGGGACAGGGGGAAGAACATGGGCAGAGAGTGGTCAGATATAACAAATTTTCTTTTTTACTTCTTGCAAGGGGCTGGGATTGGATGGCCTTTCCAGGACCATAGGGCCAGGTGGATGCTGGGTAAGGGGTGGTATGTGGGTGCAGGGCCTCTTGGTCCCAGGGCTGGGGATCTTTCTGCTGCACCACTCAACTACCCTACAGCAGAGACAGAGTAAAAGGAGAGAGAAAATATAGTTCATGATAGTAGAGAAGTATGAATGGAGGGAGTTGTGATCAGCAATGGCAATGGTGGAAAAATATGGATATAACTTTTGTGATGGACTTATCCTAAAGAATGTGATCCACCTGCCACAGAGCTGGTGGTGTTGGAACACAGACTGAAGCACAATTTTTATTATTATTATTTACTGGGGGGGTGTTGCAGGGCAAATGGGACTGGGTGGCCTGCTTGGGGCCCCACAGCTGGGTGATTTTTGGGTGTCTGAGGATGAATTTGGACCTGGGTGCTCTTGGCTCAAGGGCCAGTGATCTGTCTGCCACCCAGGTGCCCCTACTATTATTATTATTACTATTTTATTTTATTTTGGGTCTGGTTTTTTTTTTGTTTGTTTTTGTAGGGTAATGGGGTCACACGGCTGGGTGATTATTGGGTGTCTGGGGCCAGATTTGGGCTTGGGTGCTTCTGGCTCCAGGGCTGGTTCTCTGTCTACTACACCACCTGGCCATACCTGCAATTGTTATTATTAATTTTTAATTTTAATTTTAATTTTTTTCTCTCCTTATTACTTTATCGCTTATGTGGGTCTATATTTTCTTGGGGGGAGTGGGTATTATGTTTACTCTTAAACAAGAATATTTTAGTAATGTATAAAAAACATTATTTGTACAAAATAAGAATAAACAAATAAATAAATTGGAAAAAAAAGAATAGCCAAAGCTCCTAGTCTCCCTTACCTCTGATTTCTCCCCTCTCTAATTCAGAAAATCATAACAAAATTTAGTAGAAGTCTTTGGGTATTAACAATTGTCACCATTAAATTTCTTCAAACACAAGCCTAATCAGGTCATTTTGAGCTTCTCAAATACCATTTAATGAGTCCCTATTTCTAATTGAATAAAGTCCAATTGAATACATTCTAATTCCCTTAGCCTGGCATTCTATGTTTTGCAATCTATTCCCAACTTATATAGCACACTATTTCTCTACAAGGCATCATCTAATGTTCCTTCCAGATCAAAATTTGGTGATTCTATATATTCAATACTATAACTTCATTAGATTATTGCCACTAACATGTTTTTCCTTTTCCATCTTTACTTTCAGTTTCCTCTGCTTACAATATTTTTTCTCCTGAAATTCTATACATTCTATACAAATTCAGATTTCTGCTGTGCTTCATCTATAAAAGCTCCTTGTATATAGGAAAAAAAAATTTAAATGAACTTTACATTCATGAATTAGCTTTCCATCTACAGAAGAAGATTGTCCATGAAATTATGAATGTTTTGTATAGATCATTTTAGATTCTATTATATATACCCATCTGAACTTGTTTGGCTTTTCTTTTGCCAATAAACATTTTTAATGGCCAATAAAGATTTCTTAAGTACAAACTATATGCCAAGTCTTGTACTGTGCTGTGAGAAAAACATGAAAGGAAAAAAAAAGACTTCTGTCTTCAAGGAGCTTGCAATCTAATGAAGAAAGACAATACACAAAAATTTGTAAAGAATGTGATAAAGGGCACTACCCATGGGCAAAGTGCGAAAGTCAAAGATGCTCAAAGTAATGCAGCCACGAAG
Source organism: Macrotis lagotis (assembly GCF_037893015.1). Classification (NCBI taxonomy): domain Eukaryota; kingdom Metazoa; phylum Chordata; class Mammalia; order Peramelemorphia; family Peramelidae; genus Macrotis; species Macrotis lagotis. The sequence continues at coordinate 84,968,645 of NC_133661.1, read as the reverse complement.
GAAAAGAGGAGGTGTCTGAGCTGAAATGCCCCCTTAAATAGAGGTTTTTGGAGTTCATGGCATAACCCTCCAACCAGAGGGGCACAGAGTGATGATAAGGCTGAGTACCAGGGCTGATGGGATCTTGATGTAGTTTTCTCAATAATGAGCATCCTGACAATGCTTCTATTAGATAAATCATCTCTCACTTCCTCTGATAGCACTAAAAGGATCTTAGAGATAGGAAGACCCTTAAAGACCATCTAGTGAATGCCCTTAGAGAACATCTAGTCTAATCCATATCTGGACAGGAATTCCTTCTTGACATCCCTGTCAAATGATCATACAGCATCTACTTGAAGAGCTCTATTAGAAGGGAACCTACTGCCTCTCCTTTTACATCATTGCAAAGAACTAATTTGTCAGAAAATTTTTCCTTACCTTAAAAATTAAATTGAATTTCGGAAATTTCTATTCATTACTTCTATTTCTGACCCCTGGGATCAAGCAAAAAAATTCAAACATTCTTTTACATAACAGTCCTTCAAATACTTGAAAGATAGTTATCACACTTCTCTTATGTCTTTTCTTCTCTGTCTTCTGTTCCTCAAGCAAATTTTGCCCTACATGTATATAGATCAAATTAGTCCTTCAAAGCTTCCATCAATTCCTATATTCATTTCCTCTCTGACTCCTTTCTTTTCTTCCAATTTCATCTTCTTGGCACTCTTTCTCTGCCTGTATTTCTATTTCCTGGGAATCTTCTTGGAAACCATTTATAATATATTCTTTTTATTGTCATTCAACATGTTTCTTTAAAAATCATGGTTAACACAGCACAACAATAACTGATTCTTTAAGAAGAAATGCAATCCATGAGATTTAAATATATTTATATGTTTAAATTCAGAATAAAGCTCTATGTAATGAACACTAATATGTTATCAGGGATCCAGGGTTCAAATCTCAACTCTGTCATTTAGCAACTGGCCTTGGCCAAGTCATTTAACTTGTCTTGGACTCAGTTTCCTCATCTGTAAAATGAGCAGAATGGACTATAATACTGGTGAAGATAACTTCCTATCATAATTCTCAACTCTATGGTCCTCTGTTCTTTATTTAAAGAAATAATTAGCCTCAAGGAATTTTATCTCCAGCTGAGACTTTTTTCAGGGATCCAGTGTCATATTTTTAATTGCCAGCAACATATTTCTTTTTTGTAATATGTACTTTTAAAGTTTTTTTCTTTACTTTTCCTTTCATAATTTTATAAGATGTCATTTTCCCCACCCCCACTCCTAAACCACAATAGGAAAGGAAAGTGGTAAACATGTATAAAACATACTTTAAAAATTAAATAAAAGCTTCCAATGAAATATATGTGAAGTGACTTTGGAAATGTGTGGTGCATGTAAAAAAAGCAGGATTGAATGGTTATTGTGTTCAGTTCTAGTAGTTACAGACCTAATTTTTATTCCCACTTCTAGTACTGACCAGTGTGCAAACTTTGCTAGGTCACTAAATTCTCTGAGTCTCATTTGTAAAATGAGAATGCTTGGTTTAAGAAGAAAGCCAATTATATTGATACATAGTTGTTTTTATCTAATATGAGATATATATATATACATATATATATATATATATGATTGTTCTTTGTACACATACATATTCATATATATATATATATATATATTTGTATAAATATAAAGTTAACAAAATGCTTTGAAAACCTTAATTATTACATAGATGCTCGTTATTGTTATCTTAACTAAAGGGTAAACTTGCAAGATAGAAACTTGTTTTATTCTTCTTCTTTTTCATTTCTTCTTTCTCCCAGTCTTACTCCTATTTATTTCCCATCCACCAACTACTCTGTCCTTCCCCTTGTTATCTCTCCCTTTGTTTTAGTCAAAGAATTTCCAGTGCCTCATTTTCTATTTTTCATTGCCCAATCTAAAATATGGTCACTTTAATGAACCTTTTAAAAAATGGAAAAGGGAAAAATATAAAACCATGGAATAATTTAGGAGCAATAAATACTTTAGGACAGGAAATGAAAATCAAAAAAATGGTAAACTATCAGCATCACAGGAATGATTATATCCACTGGCATGATGAAAGTGAGCATCCAGTACAATGACACTTATTAGGAAATATCATAGAAATATTCTGAGTCTAAATTACCACCACTCTCCAAACTCTAAACTTTCAAGCCACCAAGGTTCCAATCTCAATTGTGTTGCCATGAAGGATCCTGCTAATGCCCTAACCTTCAGCAAGTCATCCAACCTATACAATATTCCTGTTAATTGTACTTCTCTTTATGAATGGGTGACCTGGGAATCTGGATGGCCTCTGCATGCAGTTAGAAACAATAGTGTTTTCCTTTGAATTGTTAGAAACTGGAAAGGTTTTAGAAGTGAACTTGAAGGGAAAAACCAATGAATCATAGTATCTATACTATTTGAAACTCTGCCTCAAGCCCTGTACTATAAGACAGGAAGACCTGAGTGTAAATTCTGCCTTGAACGCTTGATTGAAGGGTCACTTAGCCATTTTTAAACTCAGAATCCTCATCATAAAATGGGGATAATTTTAGTACTTGCCTTGCAGGGATCGAATGAGATAATTTATGAAAAATACTTTTCCAACCTTAAAGTATCATGTAAATGTTAACTGTTAGTACAGTTAGGATTCTTGGAACAGGAAGGGACCTGAGAGATAATCTAATTCATTTTTCTCATTTTACATTAAAGAAACTGAGGCTCAGAGTTGAGGTGACTTCACAAAGTCATACCAGCACAAGATGATGGAAGAGCAAGGCCTAAAATTGAGGTCTCCTCACTCACATTCCAGACTCTGATTTGTCAAATCTTTCCCAAGGGCCCAATATCATGTGAAATATAGGTATATAGAAGACCGAGCAATGAGTAGAAGAGTTTACATTTAAAAGAACATTAAAAATAAAAATAAAATTAAATTCTTATTTACTTTGAATTATGCCCTTTTACACTTTAATTAAGCCTTTCTTTCCTCCACACAGTTTTATATATCTAAGTATCCTTGGCACCCAAATAATAGAAGAATTTGGCCAAATATCAATGCACTTAGAGGGGACGGAGGGGAGGGTGAAATAGCCTTTGCAGAGAAATGGAAAGGGAATGTGGAATTTATTTCCTTCATAATTTGATTTATAGGAAGGACCCATGAATACTTATTCTACTTCTAATTGAAGAAGTAGTCACTCTTATCTCTAAGAACTGCTCTTCCCAAATATGACCACACACAAAGAGCAAAGACCTTAGGGAAGCTAGACTTGTTTATATAACTTTGTATCTGGCTATTTCATCACAGGAGAAAGTATTAGGTTTGGGGTTTTTCATCTTTTTTTTTTGTTTGTTTGTTTTCTGGCTAGCATCCTGTGACTTCTTTTTTTTTTTTTTTTTTTTTTTTTGCAAGGCAGATGGGGTTAAGTGGCTTGCCTAAGGCCACATAGCTAGGTAATTATTAAGTGTCTGAGACCAGATTTGAACTCAGGTATTCCTGACTCCAGGGCTAGTGCTTTTTCCACTGTGCCACCTAGCTGCCCCCATCCTGTGACTTCTTGAGCTCTACCTTTTAAAAAAACTACCAAATAAAACCAAAACATGGTGAAATGTGATAGCAACCCTCAGGCCACCACAGTGATGGCTCCTTATTAAACTTTAAAATAAAATACAATACCAGAAAAGTATTCACACAGGCTGAGGAGGGAGGAAAAGCAAATTAGTTTTCCTCATCATCTGTCAGCTTGTTGAATCTTTGAATGTCATAGTGCTCCCAGCTGAATATTAAGATTTGAAGGAGCAAGACCTTCAGAAAAACTAAGGAGGGGTGGATTGGGACTACTACTGATTCAGGAACAGTACCATGCTTTTGGCAGCACAGTGGCTGTAGAGGCTATGAAGGGAGCATAAGTGAAATGTATGGTTATTTTGGAGGGAGCAATAATAAAAATGCTCAAAAGACTGTACAAAATGCAACTGTTCAAAGGTCAATTTGTCCTTAAGCAGTGGGTGGTGACAAAAAAGGGTCAGCAGCAAAGTCAACCTGTCATCAGTTAAGACTGAAGATTATGTTCTTGCTTTCTACAGTCACAGAATTACAGAACTATGAAATAGGTAATGATTAGGAAAAGGCAACATCCAATAATACTATCCTTCCTCTTTTGTCTAGTTGAGTCATTCCTTCATGTAGAATCCACACAAGTAAGTCATTATCAAAAGAGGAATTCAGTTCATTCCAATCCATTCTAACTTGTAACCTTACAGACTCAGTGTGACATAGCAGAAAGAGAACTAGATTTGGAGTCAGGCCTTTGATTTGTATCTTGACTCTATAAAACTAGCTGGATATCTAAGGGCAATTTGTTTTCACTTTTTGACCTTACATCTAATCTGTAGAATAAAGAGATGGGACTAAGTGGCTACTAAAACCATTCTCATCTACAACTGTCCTAATGATCCTTATTCTATCCAACCAAAAACTTAATAAATGTCTGCTCAATTCTATGCACTATTCTGAGCAGTGGGTGGTGACAAAAAAAGGGCATATAGAACTCCTGTATTTCCTTACTTAACTCAAGGAGTTAAAGTTCTAATAGATGGAACAAGATATTACAACAAATAAATATGATAGAAGGAAGAATGTGTTAAAGGCAAAGGAGATGTTTAAGTTGCTATAAGAAAGAAGAGATTTCATTTTACTTTGAAAGTGTGTGTAGGTGTGGGTTGGGGGGGGGTGTCAGAATTAAGTAAGGTTTAATGGAAGATGTGGTACCTGGGCTGAGCCTTAATGAAAGAGCATTTCAAAAGGTAGATGTTAAAATAACTTTCTCAGGCATGAGGTCCAGCCTTTGGGGATGTGGAAGGTACAAGAGAGACAAGAACTAGAGATCAAGAAAGGCAGTAAGATAGTGTAAGGGTAGAAAGTAGATTGAAATTAGGTTATAGGAGGAATTTTTTAATGCCACACTAAAGTCTTTTCTTCCCCCAGAAAGGGATATTGACTATTTAAAATTTGGGACATTTACTTGAGTGGGAATAGTCAATTCAAATTCCCATATATGACAGTATTCTAGTTATTTAAAAGTTTTTATTCATATATTTTGGTTTTATAGCAAAGGAAAAGAATTAAGTATAATTGCAAATATTTCATGTCTATAAAATCCACCTCTCTATTTTTTAAATTGAGAGAAATATTTCCCACTTCCCATTCTATTGGGGAGAAAAAGAGAAAAAAACCCCCAAATTCCTCATAGCAAACATATGTTGTAAATCAAAACAAGTCTTTCATTGGCTATAAGATATAGAAATTATTATACCTATATATGTACATAAAATTATATATAAATAAAATAGTTTAAAATATATCATAATATTATATTGTATGGCACAATATGTAATTTATATATGCTATGATAATATGATAGGGTATGGAAAGATATAAAATTATCTCATATATAATATGATATGACATGCTCTATTATATATGATATAATATAATATATCACAATCTCATATAACACATACATAATATAATATATAATTATATGCCACATTATAACATCATACAAATTACATATCTAATATTATATTGTATATAATAGTATATAATAGCTGTATATAATCTATCATTATATTATATCATGTTATATAAAATTTGTGCCTCATTCTGTACCCTAAATATCAGGACAGGATTTCTTTCAGGAAGAAGATAAACTGTTTCATTTCATTATTAGTTCTCTGGAATTGTATTACTCACAACCCTTATAGTTTGCATCTTTACAATTGTATTGGTATTTTACAAATTGTTCTCCTTCTGCTGATTTCATTCTTTATCATTGTATTAAATCTTCAAATTGTATTCTTTTACAAATATTGGTGTTATTGTATAGATGTTCCTAATTCTGCTTATGTCACATAATTTCATATACTCTCTGTATCTCTTTGAGCTCATCTGTCTTCATTTCTTAAAGTACAATCATCTTCAACCACATTCAAATACCACAACTTATTTAGACAATCATCAATAATGAGCATTCCTTTATTTTCCAATTTTTGGTTACCATAAAAAAGATTTGCTACAATTAATTTTATAGACATATTTTTGCATCGATCTCTTTAGAGTAGATGGCTAACTATGATATGATTGTCAAAGGGCAAACGTAATTCAGGAACTTTTTGTATATTTTCCAAATTGATTTCCCCATTTGTATATCCACCATCAGTGTATCATTGTGCCTATTTCCCACAACCCATTCAACATTTGCCATTTTCTATATTTTATTTCAGCTTTGTCAATCTGATGGTTGTGAGATAGAATCTCAGAATTGGTTTATTTTTCATTTCTTGAATTAGTAGTGGTTTGGAGTACTTTTTTCATGAAACCAAAAATAACCTAAATTTCTTCCCTTGAGAATTGTCTATTCAATATCCTTAGACCATTTATCAATCAGGAAATGACTTCAATGAGTCATCATCTCCATTACCCAATTCATTGCGTTCTATGCCAGGGTACGAGCTATCTTTTTTCCTTTATATTGTGCAGTTAATTTGTTCCTCTACTCAACTCCTCTATTTAAAAAAAAACAATTCTAAAGAATATTTTTGTGGAATATTACTGTGAAGGGGAACCAACCAAGGTGTCCTTTCATCCTCTCTATCTGTCTCTTTTCAGCTGAACTAAAAGAGCTCATTAAAGTTCCTTGCTAAGGAAAGGAAAGACTATGTTTGTTACTAAGAGAATGTACCAAAAAGGCCAGCATGAGCAAGTAGAAGTAAAGGGCTATCCTAATTAAAGGAAACCATGGCTTGTTTATTTCCTCTCTTCTTCATCATTACAAGACAGCTATACTTCCTATCTTTTTATCTCTCTTTTTTTAAATGGTAGGAACAGTATTGTCTTCTAAGAATAACTCATTAATAGCAGCTAGGGAAAGCTAGAAAGAAATCATAAAAATAATCTTTCAGCTGCAATAACCACTTCCTCATTAACCTAAACTATAAGCAACCTCAGAGTCAGTGGAATGAACCTAGGTATCAGAGAAGGAAGACCTAGCTTTAAGTTCTTTACTAATTACTAGCTATATGGTCTTAAATAAGTCATATAATCTCATTGAGATTCAGATTCCTGATTCACAAAATTGAGACAATAATACTTTCATGATCTACCTTTCAGGGATGTTAGCAAGAGAACTTTTGAAACCTCTGAAGTACTATATACTTGTTATTTTTTGATAATTAGGACTTGGAACCACATATTGATTTAAAATTTTTTTTCATTTTGTTTTAAGGCTAAAAGTGAATAATGTGATGAAGGAAGTTTTATTAGAAGACATGCCACTGGAAATATTTTCCTATCTCAGTGTCCTATATATTCTCATATAAAGAAATTTACCATAATTTATCCGTTGTTTATTAGCAAAGAATATCCCAAGGCCCTCCCTGGATAAGGTCTTGGAATATCACGGCTAGAAAGGACATCTAGCCCAAAGCTTTCATTTTTATAGTGAAGACACCTTAGGGCAGAAGAAGTTAAATGACCTACCCAAAGTCATACAGAGTATATATGGGAAAGTTAGAATTCAAAAATAGATTCCATGACTTCATGTATTGGCTCTGCTCTTTATCATGTGAAATTTAGTAAACCATTTACCTCTGTGCCTCAGTTTATTTCTCTGTAAGATGAGATGGTTGAATTAGATTGTCTGCAATGTCCCTTCTAGCTCTATTAGTATCTTATAATCTGGTAATCAAATGCATGTAATATCAGCATTGGATCTGCCACTGAGAAATCACTGAATGTGAGCAATACTGTTTCTCTTTGCTTCCTTTCCTTCATTTTTATTTAAAAAAAATGAAAGATAAGATCTCTAATATTTCAGATCTGCTATTCAAAAGATCTATTATAACTCTAATACTAGATTCGATGTCATGCTATTCTTTGCCACAATGGTTGCAAGAAACAGGCAAAATTATTTTTATGTAAGGATAATATAGAATTTGGGAGAAGGAAAGGTATTTCCAGCACCCTCCTTGACTTTGTTAGAGTAGAGATCGGGCAATGGGATTGAAAAGTGACTATTATCTCAGGTCTTCTCCACTCCAAATTAAATGAAATATTCATTTTGTTATTCTTCTCAAAATCACTCAGAGATAAAGCTCCATTCTCAAGGCTAACTGATTCCTGGTGATCTTTTCATTTTGCTATATTATTTTAAAGGGGACTAGGGGATGATAATTATTATAACTGGGATGTGCTAGAATCAGATCAAACCTGCTTGCAAAAATAGATTGTCAAATTTCAGAGTGAGGTCTATATCTGGAAACATGTCTGGTTAAGTCCATTTTCAGCTTAGGGTATCTCATGTGATTTCAGGTACCCACCAAGTCTGAGAGCCCATTACCACACTTAGATGGGAGCTTTTACGTCACTAGGCCAGGAAGCATCAGTGAAACTAGGGTCAAGTAGATTTCACAGAAGAGAAGTTTTATCAGGATCTGCAAAGCTATGCCAGGACAATTGTTGTTCTATCATATACCACCCTTTGGTGGCAAGGTCCTAATGATCTTCTAGCAGACCTACCGTCTAAATGACTAGACAGTCCTCCTGTCCTGGGTGGTACCAAGAAATAGAAAAGGTGTTAAATGGAAAAAATTAAAACAAGCAAAACAAAACAAAAATAAAAATATAGAGTTTGGGGTTTTGTTCTCCCTCCTTTGGAAAGACTGAGTCTCAAATTTTTTATAGCACAAACCTCCTAAAATTAGAGTAGTATCAAGGAAAAAGAAAGAGAAGCAGCAAAAACAAAACAAAAATGCAGAGGGATACAGAAGTCCTAAATCTTTTCTCTCTCCTTCAGAAAGACTAAGCTCAAAGTCTCAATCTGCTCCATATAATAGGTAATGCCATATATTTGAGGTTCATGGTGGGTATTCTAATGTTATGTGGTACTGATGAACCAGAACACTCTAGAGAACTTCAGTTCACCAGCACAAATGATGTGATCTCCAGTATAGTTGGAGATTTCTTCTGATGTGAGAGATAGTGATGATGAATAAAAAGTATCTCTAGGAATATCAGGGACCCTGTATGGACAATCCTGGTACAGTTCATTGCTCTTCATCAGGATCATCTGTAGAAAAGTGGCTAAGAGTTGATTGGTCTCTGTCATGCAACTTATCCTAGGATCAAAGTTGATATGGAAATAAATTCTCCCTATATTATCACCCACTTAGTATTCTCTGGCCCACCTGAGTATTACATCAGGAGAGTATTACAAAATTGTGCACCTTCAGAGGCTTCTGCTATTCCCTTTTTTGAAACAGAAACTAAGTAAACACTCTTGTTCACTCTAATCCAGTGACTCATGATTATTATCAAGTCAACTAAGGGCAGCTATGTTGCACAGTGGATAGAGTGCCAGACCTGGAGTAAGAAAGACTCATCTTCCTAAATTCAAATCTGACTTCATAGTCTTACTAGTTTGTGATCCTGGGGAAGTCACTTAACACTGGTTGCCTCTGTTTTCTCATCTGTTAAACGAACTGTAGAAGGAAATGGAAAACTATTCCACTTTCTTTGCCAAGAATACTCCAAATGGGGTCACAAAGAGTCAGGCTTAATTGAAATGACTCAAGAACAAAATAATGACAGCTAAAGGATCCCATGATATATAAATTATTAGAAGGTTTTGGTCTTCTGACCTTGGTAAGCTATGTTTTACTGTTATTTATCTATAGTGCCTTTTGAAATAGCAATCTTTGCCTACCAAGTTGTTCTTAGCAAAGATCAGTATTCACACTGTGACAATGGTTATTAGAAATCTTAGACCCCCTAGACCTTTGTAAAATTATGTATCCCTAGCATTCATGTCTACCTCTACCCTGTTTCCATAAACCTCCCCCCGCCATCCCGCCCCATTAGGGATTCACAGGAAGAACTACAGCTAAGATTGAAATGCACATTTGTACACTATTACTTTCCATTCCCATGATTTGTGAGCTGAACTGTGTTTCAGAGCTAAGCAGTTGACTAATAGAGAGCACAGGAGAAACATTTTTTTAAAATTCAACTATATAAGTAGTATATTTTTATTTCATATATTTAAGTGCTGGAAAAATTAATCAACTTTGGCTTTTAATTTAAATCAAATAGATTTATTGAGTAGCTACATGAAAGGCATGATTGTTGACATTACAGACTTTAAAATTACATTGAATACACATGAAAAAATTTGGTTGCAATACACAATGAAGTATGGGGACATATTAAAGGGAGGCAATACAATGACCTCACCAGAAAATATCAGTGGTCCTGAAGCATGAATTCTCCCTCCATGTGCAAGTTCTAGCTGTACATACTCTAGCTACTCAATGTATGTTTCCTATAGGTATATAACTTAAAATATTGTCCTCAGAAGGGGTTCTATTCTTTCTACTAATGGTATATGTATTTATATGAGTGTCTGGATTTTTGAGGAAAATATTTTATTGCCACTTTTCTTAGTATGTTATCTAATGAAATGCCTTTATTTTCAACTAATTTTGTTGAGCTCTGGCTTTGAATGGATAATATATATATTATATATATATATATATATATATATATAATACATAATATAATATTATATACCCATAGTATATCTTAAACCTACAATAGACTTGTCTTGGGAACCGATGATGTAAAAACCTATGATGTACTAGGAACTATCCTAGGTCCTGAGAGTGAGCATTGCTTCTGAATGTCATCAAGATGTTCATTCCTACCATCTCCTCTAGATCAGAGGATTCCTTTCTAGCATTTTGAAGTTGAAGCAGTAAATTGGACTGCAAAATGGAAAACACTGACTAATAAGATGAAGAACAGGCATTTGAGATAATGGAGAGCTCAGGAGGCTTTGGAACAGGTGAGTAGCACACTGAATATGTTTTTTTTTTAAGATGATTAATCTGGAAGTGATATTCAGGCTGGATTGTAGTGGGGGGAAATTGTGAGCAGAAGACTAAGAGAGTTATTCAAATATGAGCTGATGATAACTGCACATGATAACTAGTTGTAAGAATCTAGAAAATGAAATGAAAGTGGTCAACATTAAATGAAATGGAAGTGGTCAACATTAAAAAATGTCAGGATTGGTGATGGACTAAATATAGGGCATGAATGAAGGCTGAGTCAAAAATGACTTTGCTGTTCTGGGGCAGCACTTCCTTTTTCAAATATAGTTGTCTGGTTGAGTAGTATAACAAGATGTTCTGGAATGTGTCCTTAAAAGTACATCTTATTTTTTTAAAATCATTTCAAAGGAAAGTTTCTGGATTAACTCTTCAGTTCCTTTTCTATTATTAAAAAAGTAAGATATCAGAACACTTAATAAAAAGGGATACATATTCCATGAGTCATTTAATCATTCTTCATTGTTTATTTTGTCAACAATTAACATTTTCCTTTCCTTATTGATTAGTGTCTAGTTTTTTCTGATGTGATTTCTGAGCTTACATCTAAGGAAATCTCAAATTCTAGTGTCTAATGAGTCTTACAGTTACTATCAAAATCCTACCTCTCTTCTTAGATTGGATGTTTTTCTTTGATGTTTGGAGAAAATGTTAATTAACAAATTAGGAATGTCTTTCATGCATTTTGCTTGTGAATCCAACAATATAAACTCCTGTTCATTAGGAGCACTTTGCTTGAATCACTGTAGTAGTAATAGATTGCTTTGAGAGATGTTACCCAAAATAATGCTGCTGTCCTCAAAAGTACTGCTTTTGTTTCCCCTGAAAGAAACTGTGCGATCTGTGAATCACTGCAGCTGAGCTGCAGCCATTTTGTTGTCATAGTAACCATGGAGGTAGCACTTGAAACCATGGTGGAGGCAATCACTGTGCACAGCAAGAGATCCAGGCCAACCTTTATCAGGCTGTATTTGTTTCCTATATTCTATGGGAGCAAAGAGTCTTTATACTTTTATTTTCTATTACTTGAAAAACAGAAAAGAAAAAAATAGCTCATATTCATATAACAATTTATAGTTTACAAAGTCCTGTGAAGTGAGGAGTGGCAGTAGTATTATCCCCATTTTATTGATGTTGAAACTCGAGGCTTCAAAAAAATTAAGAGGTTTGTCCAGAGTTACACAACTAAAACATAAACCCAATCTTGTAACTCCAAGTCTAGCAATCTTCCCTCTATGATACTGTCAAGTTACTGTACCATGAATTGAAACGCTAATCCAGATCAATACATCAAAAAACACTTTGAGTACATACTGTATACTCAGTATTTCAAAAGGCATTATAGAAAATAAAAAAGAAAAAAATGCATGATACCTGCCTTCAAGTGACTTATAAATATATTGTACCTTCCCTCTTTCCCAGTTTTCTTTGTTGAAGAATAGCAAGCAAGGAGCTAAAAATCATTTAGCTATGATAGATTTTCTTTTTTAGGTGAACTGTCCTCCCTCACAGGGCTGGCTCATTTCTGTCCTGAGTCAGGAGTACACATGATTGGAAGAGGTTATCACTCACTGGTCAATAGCCAAGGCTTGACTCAGCAACACTTCCTTATCTAATAGTATGAGGGAAAGATAAAACATTTCCATCTTGGTGTCCTCTTTCCATCCTGACAGTCAGAAATGGGAAATCATAAGTATAAGTAGAGTTAGAGTCTATGTAGTGACATTTCAGGTATAAGAAGAAGATATGACCTGCATTTCCATTCCATACCTCTCCTTGCTCTGAAACAGAGGTTGGGGTGGTTTAGTGGATAGAGCACTTCAGTCTTCTAGTAGCAGTCCTAAATTCAAATGCAGGTTCAGATACTTATTAACTGGATGAACCTAGGGAATTCACTTAACTTCAGTTTCCTCAGTTACAAAATGGCAGCCACAATAGCCCTTACCTCTCAGAAATATAGTATAGATTAAATGAGACAGTATTTATAAAGTCCTTAGCACATTGTCTGGAACACAGTAGATGTTTCATAAATGCTTGTTTCCTTTCTTCCTTTAACAAAGAAAGTAAGACATGAAATTGCTATCAAAATTATTGAATATGACAAATGAAGAGAAGCATGGAAAGACATGAACTGATAACAAAATGAAATATGCAGAACCAAGAAAATTGTACATAGGACCACAACAACACAAATTGAATCAATATCAATCATATCAATTATAAAAAATACTGTGAAATTCAAGTGACCAATTAATGTCCCTGAAAAGCCAAGTTTAGTCTTGAATTTCAAGAAATATCAATTTTAAGACATTGCACCACCTATGAGAACCTGAAGTTCTTTGGCAGGGAATCCTATAGAAATAATTTTGGAGAAGGTAACTTCCCTACTTTCTTGCACAGTGAGGGACTGATTGGGTAACACTCCATATTATATCAGACTTTTTCAACCCAATGGTTAGTTTTGCTAAACTGCTTTTTTTTTAACCCTTCTTGTTTATTCTTTGGAATAAGGGAGAATTCTCCCAAGAGAGTGATGCATTTATATCATCTATATTCTTAGGTAACCTTAAAACAGAAAATTAAAAATTTTTTTCAAATGAAACGAAAGATAAATTTTTCATTATTAAAATAATACTTAACTATCAGTTCCTTGAAGTCAGGAAATTTACTAATTTTTATCTTTTTCCCCCAGAACCTAGTAGAGGGACCACTTAGATCTGAACTTTTTTCTTTGTACTCTCAGAGCTTAACACTTTAATAAGCTATAGTGTATAGTAAGCACTAAATAAAATATTTATTGACTGACTGATAATACATAGATGAAATAAATTATTTAAAATACTTCTAGGAAATGGCTTCAATTAGGAAAAACTTTAGGAAATGGTCCTTCAATTCACACCAGAAGTGAATAACTCCCATATGATTATTTCTATGGAGGAGACTTCCAGAAAGAAGGGAGAGAAGGGATCATCAAAGGCATTAGATGATAAAGTGTAAGGAGAAGAAAGAGCTGAGAGAAAGGTTGAGAAGTGGGTTGCTTGGCTATCCCATGACACATTTTGGCCATTTCGAAACTTTCCCTCTGATGGGTCAGTCAGTACCGATTTGTCTAGCACCTACTATATGCTGGTCATTGTGCTAAGTGATTCAAGCATCTAATTGTCTTTCTGAGAGAAGCACTGCTCTTGCACTTTTGACAGCTCTGGTTAAGTTATGGTTAAGTTAAATGATAGTGTTATACAAAAAGTGGGGCGTGACTGCACTGCACTCATGTTCCATATGTGTTGGGGGTGGATTTAAGCATTCTGTGCCCTCAAGACATCTGCTCTAGCCTGCCAACTAAGGAAATGGAAGACTGCTTATGCACAAGTTAAAGAAAAACGTAACAAATTGAAAACGTTTCCAGGAAATCATCACTCTTTAGGATTGAAAGGGATCTTAGAGTTTGTCTAGTCCAACTCCTTCAATTTAGAAGTAGAGAAACTGAAGCTGGGAGAGGTAAAATTATATTCCCAATGTTACCCAGATAGTTAATGATGTAACTGTTTAGAATCCAATACTCCAGATTCTCTTTCCAGTGTTCTTTTTACTAAATAAGACCAAAATGCCAGTTTTAGCCACACCCCTTCACAACAGGAAAAGCCTTTGGTTGCATTCCAATTTAGTAACTTTCAAATGTCTTGAATAATATACTATTTGTTCATTGAATTGCCTGTCTAATGGAGTCAGAAGAATATCCAAGGAGATCATGTGTTCCTTAAAGGCAGGGACTATGTATTTTTTGTTTTTGTTTTTTCAAGGCAATGCGATTAAGTGACTTACCCAAGGTCACATAATAAGGTTATTATAGTACCTTTACAAAAAAAGTATAAAAATGTTTACCTGGAAAAGGACATAAGCATAAGGCAAGAGAAATGAATTTAAAATTAGATGACTTCAGTTCAGATCCTGGTTGTACTATTTATTTACTTCCTGTATTGTTTTGGGCAAGTAACTTATTTTCCTTTAGTTTCAGTTTCCTCATTTATAAAATGAGATGATTGAACTAGATAACCCCTAATATCTATGCTGTGTTTTGCTAGCTCTACATTCTATAAGCTAATCATTTAATACATTCTCCTTCAATAAGACAGAATATTGAGAACAAGAGAGGAGGAATGACTTGCCAAAGGGTTATATGGGCAGCTGAGTTGGATTCTAGCCCAGATCTACTCACTCTTAGTTTCTGTTGTGCAAATTTTCCCCCCAAAAATTCATAGGAGGTGGTCAGTAACTACATACTGATTAGTCACTTATGACTGTGAATAGAGAAAGCCAAGGAATAGAATATAATGTCACCACCACCATCACTATTTTCCCTCTGTAGGTTGCAGTCTATACTATTTTAACTTCCACGGCCCCCCCCATTGGCTTTTGGCAGGGCATCCCCATGTCTGTCTGTCTGTCTGTCTGTCTGTCTGTCTGTCTGTCTGTCTGTCTGTCTGTCTGTCTCTCTCTCTCTCTCTCTCTCTCTCTCTGTGTGTGTTAAATATTGATATTTTTTTTTACACTGCAAGTTTCCAGCTTCCCAAATGTGTTTGGAGATTGGTGTGTAGCTTTTAATTTGGCAGACCATTTGGGCAAAAAGCCAATCCATTACAGCCAGTGCCATATGAGCTTCACTTCCTTGAACAGTCATATTGAAGGGTCATTGTGGGCCAGCAATTATTGCTAAGTATTTTCTATCTCTATTATTAAGTGCCAAATTTTCCCAAACCTTTTTGCTGTGAAATATGTAAAGGGTCTCTTAGAATAATATGACAAATGCAGCCAAACAGTTTGATATAGTAGAATTTCATTCAGCATTTGTCCTGGTTTTGCCACTAAACCCTTGTGTCATTATAATGGCTCTGTGGTCTTTCTCCCCACTCCTCCCTCTAGTTGATGGAACTAGAAGCAGTTGGCGTTTTAAGACCAGTGTTCAAATCCTATCTCTAATATATTCTTCTTATGTGACTCTGGATAATATTCGACCTCTTGAAGACTCAGGCTGCAAGATAGCAATATTTGAGAATCGAAGATAAAATATTTGTAAAGTCCTTTGAGAACTTTATATTTCTACATGAGGGTTTATTTAAATTATGATGAATAATATTATTGTGAAACCTTTTATAGACTTCAGATATCCATTGTTTCCCCTATATTATCCCCTTGTAGACCTCAGGTACACATGGTTTCTCTTAGGCATCAAAGAGACAGACTGGAGGGCAGGGGTGAATGGTGGAAAGGCTTTCTTTACATAAGGGACAAGGTCAGAGAGTAATGAGAGACTAAGAATACAAGTGAGAATATTAAGGTGGGGAATGATTTTCTATGGTGCTTGTCTGTATGTTTTTAAAATTGGCTATGGATACACCTTCTTTTTCCCCACCTTCCATCCCTGCTGCCTTGGCAAGCAACCTCCAGGTAAAGTAACACCTGAAGAGTAAATACAGAAGGTCACTTAATAGCAGTTTTACTATTTCTATTCTATTGAATTCAATTCAATAAACATTTATTAAGTATGTGGCAGATTCTGTGCTAAGTGCTGGGGATATAAATAGGAAAAAAATGATATCCCTGCCCTCAAAGAGTTTACCATCTCTTGAGAGAAGACAACATAGAAAAGGAAATTGAAGGGAGGGTCACTAGGAGTACCTATGGTAAGAGCATGATGTTCTATGAAATGGAATCCATGCAGAGCTGCTGATGAAAAACAAAGCTCCCTGGGAGAGGCTGGAAGGAACAGTCAGAGAGGTGCTGAAGAAAGAGCTCCTCCTTCTATTCACTTTGCAATGGGAGTTCTTCAGAACTAAGCTCTTTTGATGTGAACATTTCAGCTTCTAACTCAAACTATTATATATTGCACCTGTTATTCTCAGTTTTAGCATTGTGCCTTTTTATTTCTGACTTCATTTCAGTAAATGTACTTTAATGTACATATGAGAGAGTAACTTTTCATTTCACTTTTCTATTTGCTAGCAAAACTACAGGCAGACAAAACAGGGTAAGCTGTGTGTGTGTGTGTGTGTGTGTGTGTGTGTACATGTGTGTGCATGCATGTATTTCCCTTTATCAAAAAACTTAACTTTTATCATCCTAATTATAATTATCTCCAAATCAAAGAATCTCAGAGTTGGAATGGGCAAGTATGGCTACTTACTCTTTAATGTTGGTATTAAAAAATCACAGGTGCCCAACAGTGAAAAACCCTTTAGGCAGAATATTCTAGAACCTACCATTAGACTATTTTAACATCTAAATTAATCCACTTTTCTCCCAAGTGCTTTAACTAACAATCTAATGTTTGTTCTTACCTTTGTTCAAAATTTTTAGGTTTAATCAGCTAAGAGAATGCCTTCCCACCCACCTGGATGTGACCTTCAAGCCTTATGCTAACCCATGCAGTACTAGATATGGAGATCAGGGTAAGCTCAAAAGGGAGTGTGGGGCAACATTGTGAAGTCAGTGAATGAATGCCTTTGACTTTCTCCCACTTTCCCCTTTAGAGTTTAACCCATCTCACAGTATGTTCCCTCCCTCCCTCCCTTCCTCCCTCCCTCCCTCCCTCCCTCCCTTCCTTCCTTCCTCCCTCCCTCCCTCCCTCCCTCCCTCCCTCCCTTCCTTCCTTCCTTCCTTCCTTCCTTCCTTCCTTCCTTCCCAAGAACAAATTACAAATATAGCACTGTACTAGATGCTTTAGAGTAACTAGGTGATAGTAGATAGAGTATCAAACCTGAAGTCTGGAAGACTCATCTTCATGAGCTCAAATCTGATTTCAGATACTTCCTATCTGTGTCCCTCTGGGGCAAGTCTCTTCACCCTGTTTGCCTTAGTTTCCTCATCTGTAAAATGAGCTGGAGAAGGAAATGGCAAACACTTTTAGGATCTTTGCCAACACTTTAGAATCTATCCCAAATGGGCAAATGAACAATTCCATTGGACTGAAAGAAATCAACAACAATGAAAAGGTCTTTAAGGAGATAGAGAGGTAGTAGATTACTTATTGGGACTCTCAAAAGTATTTTCATTCCTAGAAAAGGGACAATAAATATTTATTAAACAACTAGATAATATGGCATAGTATATAGAAAAACAACTCCTGTGCATATATTTAAAATGCTCCAGATTTTACAAAAGGCCCTCAGGGTAATGGTGAAACATATTCTATGGTAGTTGTGATTTGAATAGAAATGATATTGACAAGCTGTGGGTGAAAATTCAAATTTGAAATTTTTATTTTCATTTCAGACAAAACCACCAAAAGATGACAGCCTACACACTTATTATGAGTGGAGGATTAAATTAAGTCAGATCAGCCTGAGTGACTGCTGTACTCTACATAAATTTACAAACTCCTTTTAGTGGAGCTTAATTACTCACAAGGTACTCCACACTATGTAGAAAGGTGAGAACTATTTTTGGATTCTATTTCCTTTATAAGAATTTAATCTTATTGAATTCTTCTGACACTACTTGAAGTGCCATCTGAAGACTATGACCCAAAGAAAGAATTTCCAGTTGTCTATAGCCTTCTACTAGACTCGAAGTCATCTAATTACCATTATTATCATCATACAATAATAACAGCTGGTGTTTATGAACCATTTCATGATGACAAAATAGTTTATGTCCACCATTTCATTTCTCTAAAAGCCCCTATCAGGTAAGTAGTGTAAGCTGTGGACTGCTAGCCTCATATTATAGATGAGGAAACTGAGGCACAGAGAAGTTAAGTGACTTTGCTCAAGATCACACAGCTAGTAACCAGAAAAAAATAGATTCAAACTCAACTCAACTCTTCTGATTACAAATCTTGAATACACTAGAGAGCGACAGATAATTGATAAATCAAGTTTGAGTAACTGATGAATGGAGCATTTATAAAGCACTTGCTATTGACCAAATAATATGTCAAAGTGGGGATACAAATTAAGCTTATATTCAAGTGGGAGGGGAAGAGAATACAAAACAGCTAATTAGAAAAGGAGGGTGTTACACAGTCAAATGACATCAGGATAGTTAATAAGGAAGTTAATGGAAATCTGATTCTGGGTGAAAAGAGATGGGGTTCAAAATCACATTGTGAAATGATGTGAGAAGTGATGAGAACTCTGCTCCAGATTTAATAAGTGCATTAAATCAATTCAACAAATATTTAAATATCTATGACTAGCAAAATACTATATCAGATATTGCTAGAATAGATAAAAAATAAATAAGATTTAGTCCTTGTCTTCAAGATAGAGGGAAAGGGGGAGGAAGATAGCATATAGCCTAATAAAAATTATTCAAATTACAAAATGCAAGTATATGAGCATCAAAGACTGTGAGATCCTATTAAGGAGTTACCATTTCCAACACTAGAAGAACTGAGGAAGTCATTATGGAGTTCTTAGTATTTGAACTAAACTGGGAATACCCTGTAAGCCATCATTAGGTAGAAATGGGAATAAAGCCTTCCAGCTACAGAGGGGCAGAATGAGCCAAATGTAGAGTTGGAAAAGCAGTGGGCATGTTTTGGAGACCTGAGAGGTCTCATTAGGTTATATAGCCTAGAGTACATGAGATAAGGCTGCTAAAATAGTTTAGAATTTGCCTGTGGAGGATCTTGGATTTTGGCTGTTATTGCTTCAGGCAATGGTGAACCTTTGTAGCTACTACTAAAACTTTTCTGGGCTTTAGTTCTACTCCAAGCTGAATCACCTCTAATACCAAGTATTCTTATAAATGCTAAACACATTTTGAACATAAGAACACTTCATTTAAGCAAAATTGTGATGATTTTCTCACTATATCAAATGCCCAAATATATGATATATATTTTTAAGTCTTTGATGATTGCTATCATCTTCAATAAATAGAGAAATATCTAATGGTAGGCTTTTCTCAGTCAACAAGATTTTATTAAGAGAGTCCTATATGTCAATCATTGTACTAAGCACTGAAGATACAAAAAAGTGAGTGTTATCCTTACTATAAGAGAACTCAAATTCTAACAGATATTTTCTTTGAATTTCTCTATACTGACAGTTTTTGCTAAATTGACCATTCTGTGGACTAGTTGACATACCTCTACTTGAAGCAATTTTTACATAATGTGAATTTTCTCCTAACTCCCCATTTCACTTAGCCTATATAACAAAGGCATGCATAAAATATAGCTTTATTCAGGTCATAAAATGTACTAAAATGAAGACATATTGAATGCTGTATCATGATATTTAAAAAGAAATAGCTAAAGATAAAGTATACATAGTGCTCAATAGAAAAGTTAACACAACTGTACAATATATTATGTTTTTCTCACCCAATGCATCTAGCCTTTATTAATGGTGATTGTCTGTGTAACTTTTTATGAAACTTCTGAAAAATTTTTGGACAGTAGATCTCTTTTTTTAACTCCTATATCTGATGATAGGAAGCACTCAACTAGTCTCTCAACTTTTAAAATCTCAGAGTATTTGGATGTATCTTTTTAATACAAGAAAAAAATCACTCAGATGATGAAATACTTCTGCCAAATGGAAACCTTTTTGCTTTGACCTGGGATTCCAAAGCCTCCCTTTCTTCTTCTGCAACTTTTGCAGCTAGCAGTTCAATCAGATTCTCATTTGACAGTTTTTTCTCTATGAGACTCAATTAACTCCTCCACATCATTCTCATCCACTTCTAGTTTCAATTCTTATCCTACAATCTTATTTCTTACTTCTTCTAATATTTCATCTTTGTCAAGTTCACAAAAATTGGGAACAAACTGTGGTCACATTTTTTTTTCCAATTTCTCTTCATATGTATTTCTGTTACAGCTTCCCAAGTCTTTCAAAATTCTTTATGTTGGGGGCGGCTAGTTGGCATAGTGGATAAAGCACTGGCCTTGGGAGTCAGGAGTACCTGGGTTCAAATCCGGTCTCAGACACTTAATAATTACCTAGCTGTGTGGCCTTGGGCAAGCCACTTAACCCCATTTGCCTTGAAAAAACCTAAAAAAAAATTCTTTATGTTAAGTTGAATTTGTGAAATGTGATATTACTTAAATCAAGAACTGTTTCTATATTTTTCAACTCATTAACTTGCTGCAATGAGTTTATTCAAGTCTAATTCATCTCCAAGAGTAATTGACATAGAGTTGGGGCAGTATCACATATTTGAAAGCATCTTGGACCAGGTACAAGTGTCAATTTGAAGACCTGGGTTCTGAACCTGACTCTGCTAATGACTATCTGATTTTGGGCAAGTCTCTCTGGACCCTTTTTTTCCTCTGTCAAATGAACAGGAGAAATTGAACAGTGTCTAGGTTCTTTCCAACTCGAGTTGTATGATTTAAGAGTAAGCATATTTATGAAGGTAATCCATGACTCAGAACTCCATGTAACCCATCTTTTTAAACAGTTAAAAATGTTTAAAAATAGTGAAAATTACTTATTTTTATTAAATGAAGATATATCAGATACTATTCACTTCCTTTCTAAATGGATGGTGTTCAGCATGCTTTGCTGTCCAAATTGTACTGGAGGATATCAATTGATCAATCCATCAATAAACATTTTTATTTGTCTACTATGTGCTAGGCATTGTGTGTGCTAAGTTCTAGAACTACAAAAGAAAGTCTTTGCCTGCAAGGAACTTACACTGGATGAGGGAAAGAATATCTAAGAACACTTTCAACTTCAACAGTCCATAAACTGATGGACAATCTCTCTTTGCCTGAACCCTTTAGCTTCCCCAAAATAACGTCTTCACTGAGCTCTCACACCAATGGTTATTTCTATGACTGTTAAGAAAATACTGGTATAATGGCCAGCAGCAAGGTTGGGAAATGTAAAATCATTTCCAAAATACTTCTATTTGTTGAATCTTTATGTGGATGTAAATTGTTTCTTCCTTTATAGATCCTTTGTAGCTCATTTGGCTATTTATAATAACCAAAATGACTTATTTGATCAAAGTCTATCTTAAAATAATATAACTGTATTGTTACTATATATAATGTTCTCTTGGTTCTACTCATTTCAGTCTTTATTATTTTGTGCAAATCTTTCCATGTTTTTCTAAGATCATCAAGCTCATCATTTCTTATAGCACAGTAGTATTCCATTAGAATCGTATACCACAGTTTATTCAATCATTCCCCAATTGATAGGCATTCCTATAATTTCCAGTTTTTTTCCACCATGAAGAGTCTTGCTATAAATATTTTAGAAATTATAGGTTCTTTTCCTTTTTCCTCTAATTATCTTTGGAAATAATGGTATCACTGGACCAAAAGGCATAGGCAGTTTAATATCTCTTTAAACCTAACTTCAGATTGTTCTCCAAAATGGTTGAATCAGTTCACAATTCCGACAACAAGAAACGTGTCTCAATTTTTCCAAATCCTTTCTTATGGGAGGAAAACATCTATCTTCTTCATCCTTGCCCAAAAATGACACAAATCAAAAGGTAGCTTGAAGGAGGTTAGATACATTTTCAGTTCTTATCTAAGTGACTGACAGAGTTGTATGGGGTGATTCCAAGAAGTTGTAGCATGCATAGTGGACACACCCAGTAAACCATCCTAGGCTAAACTAGTTTGAGGACCCTTGAGATGTCTCAATTCTATTGGTGAGTAAAGTGATGGTCTTTCGTACACTTGTGAACACTTTTCCCCCAGTGGGAATAGGTTGATAAGAGCAATTGGCTCCAATGGTCATAAAGACTACTAAAGGAAGAGCTGTGGAAAGCTTATAGTTTGGTTAGCCATTGAAGACATCAAGGTCATCCATTGCATTTCAGGCCATTATCAGTCATTTTGACTCTTGTCTTACAAATGGACTTTGATGAGTCTGGAAAAGAGAGTGAGGTTGATGACTTTGTGCAACTCGGTCTCACTTAAGATCAATTCATATACTGTCAAGACATTACTCTGAATATCATTGGTCACCTTCAAAAACAAAGTATTAAGAGCAACAAGTGACTAACAAGCTCTGCTTAATTTACTTGAGGAATCATGTTTTAAAATCTATGACCAATATTCAAATATAATGTTAGAGCTGGAAGACATTTTAGAAACCACTTAACTCATTCTAATAATTTTATGTCTCAGGGAACTGAGGCTACAAAAAAAGTTATTTACCCAAGGACATGAAAATGATTAATCTTAGAGCTGAGTCTTCAATTCTGATCTCCTGATTTCAGTATTCATGATCATTCTACCATACCAAATTGCCTCCTAAAAGTCTAGTAAGCACTTAATTTTAGTTAATTTTAGAATTAAAAATAGTTCAATTTAATCTTTCCTATCTGGGAAAAATACTCCATTTATACCATTGTGATTAATATTCCTCCCCAAGATAGATTCTCATGTGTTTATTTTTTCCTAAAATCCTCCAAAACATTCTTCCAAATCTCCATAAATCCATAGAAGATCTAAGTATCCAACCAAAGACAGAAGCACATCAATTATTGATCACATTCATCTCCTAGCAAGGATCTATCACCTTCCCACAGAGCTCAATCTTTCACAGAGGAGAGGTTGCCATTTGATTAAACTTGCATGACTTGAAGATAAAAACTTAATACATACCAGGAAATTCATTGTCCCTATTTCTTCCAAGTGATGTTGGGGTACAAATAGAAACTCAAAGATTGTGATGGCAGCAGCTTCGTACCTCTCTTTTTTAGGATACACACAGAGGATGTTTCCAGGTCAGGGAAACCTGTGTATTCCATTATGTGGTTTGGCTAATGTTCAACTATCATTGGTCCACATGTTTGAGTGGTTTCTGATCATGTTTAATTGATTTTTTTGAAGGATCTTGTTCTATCAGGCAGTCAACTATTATCTTCCTTTCAAAAGATAGATTGTAGCAGGTGAGAATGACATGTCCCTATCCAAATGTGCATTGGGAGCCTCTTTTATAGCACATGATTTTAGAACTAATCACAAGGTCCCTCCAGTTGGATACTTCAATAATAATAATAATAATAATAATAGCATACATTAAATGGGAGGTTTACAATTCACTTTCCCCACAACAATTATTTGAGGGAGTTATTGTTGCAGATTTTATGATCTCCATTGTGCAGATGAGATAAAGGAGTCTCAAAAGGTTAAGTGATTTTCCCAGTCATACAAGTGTAAAGATAAAGCTAGAATTTACACATAGATTAGATTTATCGAGGGAAGTGGGGTGGGCAGCCAAGTGGCACAGTGGATTCAGTGCTGGATCTGAAATCAGGAAGATTGATCTCCCTGAATTCAAACTTTGTTCAGACACTTACTATCTGTGTGATCCAGAGCAAGTCACTTAACCCTGGTTGTCCCAGTTTCCTCATCTGTAAAATGAGTTGGAGAAGGAAATGCCCAACCATTCTAGTACCTTTGCCAAGAAAACCTGAAATAGAATCATGAAGAGTATGACACAAATGAAACAACTTAAAAACAATAACTATGTGTTCAGAATTATGCTAAATACAAGGAATGGAAAGAAAGGCAAAAATTAATCTCTTCTCTCAGGTCAGTGGGAAGGAGATACAACACGAAAAACTATATGCAGAGAAGATTGGAGATCATCGATAATGGGAAGGCACCAGCATTAATGAGGAATTGAAAGTGGGATATTAGCTGGGACTCTGAGGAAGTCAGGGAAGCTAGGAGGCAGGAAATGGAATTCTAGGCCTGGGGAACTGACAATGAAAAGACCCAGAGTTTAGAATCTGGAGATATAGGATGCAGCCAACTTGTGAAGGACTTTGAATGCCAAACTAAGCAATTGTCCACAGATGGCTTGTCCCAGTTATGATAATCTCATGGATTTTGGGGTGCCAAGAATTGCCCTGACCTAGTTTGTTGCACAAAGGGAGTACTCTACATCAGTAAAGACTCAGTAATAATCTTGCATTGACTAATGTGGCTGAGCAAAGGTCTAAGCCCAGGATATTCAAAGTACTTGTAGGTAAGATCACTGAGTCACTATCAGTGAGCTTTGAAAAGTAGTATTAAACAGTATATCCCACTGTGAAATTTTTAAGGGAGTAGAGTCCTGAAAACTGCAAACCACTGAGCTTGATTTTTAACTACTAGCAAAATTCTAATGCCTATAATAAAAAATTAGTAGATGATCTAGAAACAAAAGCACTGATCACAAAAAAAGCCAAAATGAAATAAAAAATAGCTTGTATTTTTCAGACAAGAAAGTCAAGTCATGCCAGAAAACATTTGTCTTCTTTTTTTGATAGAGTAAATTAGATTTGTAAATTATATTATTGTTATAATATACTGAGATCTTAATAGTTGGCAAAATCTCTCATTCCAGTCCCAAGGACAAAAGAGAAAGATGGAAAGTAGATAATAATACATTTATGGGATTCACCAGCATTCAAATGACTAGAACCAAAGAGTTGCCATTGATAAATCAATGCCAACTTTGAACAAAGTCTATAGTGGAATGACCTAGGACTCCATGTTTGGCTCCATGCTATAGAAAAGGAGGTATCACCATAATCAACTAAAAGGGGAGATGATAGTATCTATCATCACCTTGTGATGAGGATCAAATGACATAGTATGCATAAATTATTACTTAAACCATAAAGTACTATATAAATGGTAGCTATTTTTTGATATGTTTAGTCTGGTATTATCTACATAGAGATGGTGATTAAATCTATGAGAGTTGATGAAATCAAATGTGGTTCTAAGACAGAGGCCTAGAGTAGAGGCCTTGGATGATGGTCAATGAAGAAAACTGAGGATGAGTAGTAAGATGAGGAAATGACAAAGTATCAGGAGGAAAGAGTGTTTGGTCATGTCAAATGCTGCAGAGAAGTCAAGAATGACTAAGAAAAGACCATTGGATTTAGCAATTAAGAGGTAACTAATGACCTCTTGTAGGTCAATGTAGAGACCAATTTTGCTTGAGTGGCCATCTCACAAACCAAATTTGAGGAAGAAAAGGCAATGAGTAGAGATAGTTTTTGTAAGATTTTCATCTGTGGAAGGGAAGTAGATATAGGACAAATTCTTGAGGGGATGGCAAGGTCAAGTAAGAGGCAATTTTAAAATTCAAGCATGGGGCATGTTTTTGGGTAATACGAAATATATCAAAAGATAAGATTATTCATCTAAGTACTGTCAAGGTGTTTGGAACTCATTCAAGCAGAAAAAAGTCTAAAATAACATTAATATGACCAAAAAGGATTATAAAACACAAAACTGCAAATATGTACACCTTACTATTTCTTTTAAATATATGATAAAATTATCATGTAATTTTTTCCCTTTTTTTTCCTTCCCCTCCCCTTTCTTCCATCCCTACCTCTTTCTTCCTGCCTTAGAGAAGGTTATCATTAGACACAAATAAGTGTGGGTATATGTGGGGAGATATATATACACATATATATATATATATATATGTATATATATATATACACATATATATGTGTGTATATGCATTTATATGTACATTGCAAAATTATTCTAGACATACTTCTATTTATCATTTTTTTCTATGGATGAAGATAATTTTTCCCATATGTTCTTCATAGTAAAAGCAAAATTGTTTTAAGTCACTGGCCTCACTTTTTCCTGTGGAGCCATATGGGTCCAGGAGCCAAATATAGATCAGCATGTCTAGAGATGATCCTGGATGCTGGGTAGCGCAGTGGATAGAGTTCTAGTCCTGGAGTCAGGAGGAACTGAATTCAAATCTCCCTGGGTATTTGACACTTATTACCTATTTGACCTTGGGCAAGTCATTTAATCCTGAAAATAATATAAAGCACTAATTCAATAAACCAAGCATAGAGACTATGGCCATTAAATCTTTATTTCTTTCTATTATGTTTCCTAAGATCTATTGTACAGATATCCTATTTGAGGCAGATGAGATAATAATATAAAAAACTAAGATAAACTTCAAATTGTTGGAATCCTTTGTACCTGGGACATACTGAGATAAAAATCTTATTTGATAGAATGCCTGAGTAGAAGCCCTAATTCCAACTTTAGCTACTGGAAGCACAGTAATCAATAACAAGCTCCCTATGCATATTAAAACTGTTATTTTATCAAATAAGATAATATTTTTAAATCACTTAGCCTGGTGTTAGTAACTTCTTAAATATATATTGTCTTCCCCTTTATCACTGTACAACTGAATTTTTGGATGCTTTAGAGACTTACAAAGTGGTGAAGAAAAGGCTTTTGATTGTGAGGATGAAATGAGATAATACTTACAGAGAACTTCACAAATTTGAAAGTGCTATATAAATACTGGCTATTGTATTAACTGGCGATGGCTAGTGCCACTGGGGAGAACATACCAGAATGAGAACTTGAACAAAATGGCATTAGAAAGACACCCTCAACCTCTCTGAGGTACTCTGACAAGATGTAGTCAGTCATACCTTGGGGACCTGAACTGTTAAAAGGGTTGGAAGAATAAATTCAAAGTCATATTACATATAAATACCTATAGAATTTGCTGGCTTTTCATTAGTGATATCTCACACTGATTAGATGACTAGTTCATCCCCTTTCCTATTTATGTAACTCTGAAGATGTCCTTTTTTGTTGCTCCTGTACAATGCTTTTATTACAATAGGCTGGTTGCAGTCTTTTGTGACCAATATGTTGACTTCTGGAAGACCCACAATTTTAATTCTTTGGAGAGAGTTAGCTTTGATTTTAAGTCATTTCATGACTATCAGCTATACAACATATCAAAAGAATACTGATGATAAAAAGACTGCTCTTTGTTTTAGAAAGGCTTAAGGGAATTATAAGGACTAATTAATTGCCCAAAGACAAACCAACACCCTCTCCTCCTTGACTCTGTGTCATAATATAAAGGAAGGAAAGTCAGACCTTTGGAAATCCCCTCTATCCTTGCTGTAAACTACATATTTGAAATCCTAATCACCTGTTGTAGCAGCCTCTATGCTTTCTTTGGAAATTATTGTGAAATTCTTCATAGAGGGTTTGGACTCCCTGGGAAGAATACCCAGCAGGAACAGGTGGATGCTACAGGAAGAGGAATACTAATTTCCTAATGGTAAAGCTAAAGTTGGAACCAATCCCATTTCATTTTTGAGTTTTCCTATGACTCAAAGGGTGTTTAACAAAATGTGGTTTTCTAAAGAATTCATTCAAACAACCTGTTTAAAATAAGCTTCTTTCTTTTTTTTTAGGTTTTTTTTTTGCAAGACAAATGGAGTTAAGTGGCTTGTCCAAGGCCATGCAGCTAAGTAATTATTAAGTGTCTGAGACTGGATTTGAACTCAGGTACTCCTGACTCCAGAGCCAGTGCTCTATCCACTGTGCCACCTAGCTGCCCCTTGCTTCTTTCTCATATGTAACACTTTATTTACCAAAAGGAAAATGAGATGGACCATCTTGAGGAAAGTGGTTAAGGTCTAATGAAAGTGATTGAATCATATCAAATCCCCTTACTAAGCTTGCTTATACAATATGCAGAAATAGCTATTCATGACAAGAACTAGACAGCTCAGTAGATGGTGTGACATCTTTAAACCTACCCTTTTAAACATACATATATATAGATAGATAGATAGATAGATAGATAGATAGATAGATAGATAGATATTGGAATTATGAAAAACATTTAGCAAACATATATGTTGGAGCCAGAGTCTATTATGTATGAAATCTATTTCCAATCGCCATTCCTTTGCTCAAATGATCCCCCATATCTGCAATGCATTCCTTCACCATTAGAATCTCTAAGCTTCCTCACAAGCAAAGTTCATATTTTTAGACCTTCCAGAGGTCTATCTCAGTCATTCCAATGATAATTTCTCTTAAACCTGTAATTTCTTTTCCTTATTTTGTGTCTATATTATATCCAATCAATAAAAGATAAACTTGTTGAGGACAGGGACTATTTACTTCTGTTTATATAACCTCAAAGTTTAACCCAGTTCCTTGTACATAGTAGCTGTTTTAATAAAACTGTTAAATTGAGTTAGATTAAACATGAGACCTTTTTTTTCACATGAGACTTTTAATGGAGTCACATAGAATGACAAATCAGAATTCAGTTTGGATCCCAAGACTTTAAGATACCCAGGTGAGAAAATTCAAAATACAATTAAATATATAGTGTAAGTCTATTTGTTTTCCACCCTTCCTTGTTTCTATTAATGGTCTCATCTTCCTCTTAGTCATTCAGGTCCAAACCTTGAGCCACTCCCTTAGTAGTTCTCCAATCTACCTTTCATCCACCATCTTATTTTTTTCCACTGCTGTTATTTTAGTTCGGAACATTGATACTTTTCTCTATATTGGTGGCCATTATTTCGTAATTGGTTTCACTGCCTCTATCATCTCCACCTAAGTACAACTCTAATCTGTTTTACACATTGGAACCAAATTATCTTCCCAAAATATAGCTCTATATAACTATACACTCAACCAATAAAATGCCTTTACCAAGTCCCAATTGCCTGTTAAATAAAATCCAAATTCCTTCCCCTTATATTCAAAAACCCTAGAGAATCTGCTTCGAACCTTTCTATTCAACCATAACTCATATAACTCTTCTTCACATAGAGCATATTCCAACCAAACTAAACTATGTACCATCCATTCCCTGGATCCATTCCATATATCCTTATTTCTATGGTTCATCAAATTATTTCCTATATTTATAATATCTCACTTGCATACCAATCCTAAACTAAATCCTTCCCAGTTTCTTCCTATCAAAAAATCTAGTCAACAAAGCATTTATTCAGTCTACTATGTTCTGGGAACTGTGAAATATGCTGGGAATAAAAGAAAGGGAAGAAATAGGCTCAGGTCTTAAGAAGTTCACAACCTAATGGTAGGAACAATCCTTAAGCACTTGGGTATAAACAAGGTATATACAGGATCAACTATGATAGACTTAGTTCCTTTCAGCTGTTCAATGATCAAAGACATTTCTAAAAGATTTGCAATGTATAATACCATCCACCTCCAGAGAAAAAACTATGGAGTCTGAATGTAGACCGAAGTGGATTACTTTCACTTTGTAAAATTTGTTTTCTCTTTCTCATGGTTTTTTATCTGATTCCTGACTAATAAGAGAATATGTCAAACATGATTGTTATATAACCTATATAAGATTATTAACTATTGTGGGGAGGAAGAGGGAGGTAGAAAAAAATCTGGAGCCCAAACTTACAAGAAGATCAATATTGCAAACTATCTTTACATGTAATTGGAAAAAATTAAAATTTATATATATATATATACATACATGCATACATATATTTGGATAAATTCATGATAATCTTAGAGGGATGGAACTAGCATTAAGGGGAATCAGGAAAGGCTTCTTGGAGAAGAATTTTAGCTATGATTTTAAGGCAGCCAGAGGAGTCATGATACAGGGAGAGGAGAAGTGAGAAAATTTAAGGTATGGGGGACAGTCTAGTGGAGATGAACAAAGGAAACCAGAGTGACTGGATTGTGGATTGTGTGGAAGGGAGTGAGGTACAAGAAGACAGGAAAGTTAGGAAGGACCCAGGTTATGGAAGATTTTAAAAGCTAGAGGATTTTACATAAGATCCTGAAGATAATAGGGAATTACTGGAGTGTATTAAATAGGGACTTAACAGGGTCAGATCTGTGCTTTAGGAAGATCACTGTGATACTTGAAAGGAGGATGGACTGTAAAACAGAGCCTTGAGGCAAAGAGAAAGTTATTGCTATGATCTTGGTTTTAAGTAATGAGTTCTTGCCTTAGTATGTCAGAGAAGAGAAAAGGACATTTATAAAAGATATTGTTCCTGAAATCAGAATTAACAGGACCTGGTAGCAGATAAGATAAGAGATATTACAGTGGATAGGGTACTGACCTGGAGTCAGGAAGACTCATCTTCCTGAGTTTAAATCTGTTCTACAGGCTGTCTCCTAATTCAATTGGCTTCATCTCCTTTCTTTATATATTTGTATAAATGGTCCCATTCTTGGAATAGGCACCCTCTTCATTTTTTTTCAATTTTTTTGCCTTACTTCAAGGATCATCAACGCCACATTCTCTATGAAACTTTAACTGTCCCTTCTGACATATTCCTAAAGCATATTGTCTGATTTTTAGCTTGACCCCTTCATTTCCCATCCTGTATTATAATTACCTGTGTACATTATATCTGCCCAATAGAACATAAGCTCCTAATAATAGCATTTAAAAAATATCTGTTGACTTGAGGAAGAATATAGGATCCTTGAAAGAACTTCATATTGTTGGTGGAGCTGTGAATTCATTCACCTTTCTGGAGAGAAATTTGGAACTATGCCCAAAGGGCAACAAAATTTGCATACTCTTTGATCCAGCAATACCACTAGTGGGTCTATACCCTGAAGAGATGATGAAAAAGGGTAAAAACATCACTTGTACAAAAATATTCATAGCAGCCCTGTTTGTGGTGGCAAAGAATTGGAAATTAAGTAAATGTCCTTCAATTGGGGAATGGCTTAACAAACTGTGGTATATGTATGTCAAGAAACACTATTGTTCTATTAGAAACCAGGAGGGATGGGAATTCAGGGAAGCCTGGAGGGATTTGAATGAACTGATGCTGAGCAAGATGAGCAGAACCAGAAAGACACTGTACACCCTAACAGCAACATGGGGGCAATGATCAACCTTGATGGACTTGCTCATTCCATCAGTGCAACAATCAGGGACAATCATATCCTTAAGGAAGAAACCATATGTATCCAGAGAAAGAACTGTGGAGTTTGAACAAAGACCAAGGACTATTAACTTTAATTTAGGGAAAAACACCCTGATATCTTATTGTTTGATCTGGCTATCTCTTCTATTTTAAGTTTCTTCCTTAAGGATATGATTACTCTCTCATCACATTCAATTTGGATCAATGTATACCATGGATACAATGTAAAGACTGGCAAATTGCCTTCTGTGGGGGGCGGTGGCGGGGAGAGAGTAAGATTAGGGGAAAAATTGTAAAACCCAAAATAAATAAATAAAATCATTAAAAAAACAAAAAGTACTCCACAGTTTCATTTATTGTCTGCTTCTTACATATCATAGTATCCCAGTTTATTTCATTTGTAAAATGGGGACAATAAGTACCATGCCTATCTCAGTATTATTGTGAAAATTGAACAAAATAACTTGAAAAGAACTTTGAAAACATTAAAATATCATGTAAATGTCAGTTGTGTTTTTTTATTATTTTCATTACAAAGAATTGTATATTGATAGACTAAGACAAGATACCACCCAGGCACACATCTGAGCAATTCTTCATCTACTTGCCGTTTCCTGTTTAGATTTTTAGGCCAATTTTTTATTCAATGACTGTGAATCGAGGAAGCCTGTATCTGATGCAATCAACACAATGTGGTTCACAAACTGGAGTACCTGAAAAACATCTGTAGAAAATCCTGCTCTATTTTGGCTCCACTTAGGATCCTCTATGATACTGACAAACACTTCTGGAGATTAGATGTCTCATTTTATATCTCACTTGAACTTGATGATTAAGACTGTTGAACAAAGTTATCTCTGTGGTGACATCCATCAAGGAATCTTATATAATTTTATATACACAGGAGACATCTTGTTGGAGAAGAGCCCAAGAGTTGGAGAAAGAGTCTGTTTTGTTTTAACAAGTTTGGTGGGTTTTTTGGTAATTAAAAGAAAGCAAATGAATATATTGGAATCTTTCTTCTTCTTCATTTTCTCTATATCCTGTAATTCTCTATGTGCCTTTGTAGTTTTTTCCCTATAGGACAGAATTAGCTCTTTCATTAAATATGAATACCCTTGAGGGCAACTAGGTTACACAGTGGGTAGAGCACCAGCCCTAGAGTCAGGAGGACTTGAGTTCAAATCTGAATTCAGACACTTAATAATTACCTAGCTGTGTGACCTTGGGCAAGTCATTTAACTCTATTGCGTTGCAAAAAACCCCCCTAAAATATGAATACCCTTGATCCATTTACTATAGACCTTTCTTATAAAGAACAGAGGTAAAAGAGATTAGAAATTGTAAATGATAGATACAAGAAAATAAGCATATGAGTTAGTAGTCAATGTCTTCTAGGTCAATTCATTGTTAGTACCGATTATCTCATCTGTTATTTTTCCTATTGGCTTGTTATCATTGCTACTCATTTTGGCTGCCATTTTCTTGGGTGCCAGTTTTACTTCCTTGTAGAACGCATTAAGCAGAGAGGTCTTGGTTCCAAATATGATCTAAAAATCAACTCTAATAGACTAATTTAATTAAGGGGAAAGTGGGACTAAACATGAGAGAAAGATGAAGATCCTAGTAGGGGGGAAGATAGAGAATCTGAAAAAGTGTAATGCCACTATAGTCTTGATGGGGAGGCCCCCACCTGGGGAACAGAGGCAGCAGGGTTAGGCCAGGTGAGGTTGGGGAGTAGAACCCCATGGAGGGGATGAAGCAGGCCATATGGCAGCTTCCTCTTATAGCTAGTTATTCTTGCACACTAGGTGTAAAATATAGTTCTTTCTATGCCACTTAAAAGAAGGCAAATGTAGTTAAAATTTAAAGGCAAAACATTTTAAAATGATAGTCTTTTAAACTCATGATTTTATAGTTTTTTACCATCCAAATTTCAGTGTCCTGAACAAATCTTGTTTTTTCCTTCACTATCTCCCCTCACATCCTATTTAGAGGTTTGTATTCCTATTTGTTAATTGAGAAAATACATAAATACAAAAAAACCTTGCTCTTGGATTCCTTTGCAGTTCCCCCCTTCCTTCCTCCACCCCCCTTTTCCCCCTTTATACTGGGAGGTTGGGTCCCTAGAGCATAACTAACTGCTTCTGCTCTCAGGGTTCTAAGGATAACCCTGAGAGATTGGAGGCTTCTCTAATACTATCATACACAACCTCTGCCCACTTTGTTTTCCCCATATTGTTCAACTAGCTAGAAGATATTGCTCCCATATCTTTTAGGCAATTTACATCAATCAGTTTTTTGCAAAGGGATATTTACTGAGAAGGTATATCAAAAATTGAAGTGTAAAAAAAATAGAACTATCTTCTCTACCACTTCAATCCCTGAGGAAAGTGGATTCCAATTAGTTTTTCATATAAAACATTCCCACCAAGTTCTCTACTGGGCTTGTCATAACCCATGGGCAAGTCATTCCCTTTCTTGCAGGACTCTGTGTCTCTTATTAGTAGGTCAGTTTACTCCTGGGTTGGGTCAAGCAGGTCATTCCTTAGGGCTGGCTTCTCATCAGACTTGGCTGCTGTGATTGCTGGCAGACTTTGTTACTGCCTCAAATTATTGGACTTCTCATGGCTCTTCTGACCTTTTGAAGTTCATAGAGTTGTAACTGGTCCAGTCCATCTCTGATCCTGATTCACATTACGAAAGGAAAAAATGAATACAAGAGCAATAGAAGAAATAGATGTATCTTTCATTATCTAATACTTGGAAACTAGATGGGAAAATAAAGTGGTCTTGTGACAGATCATGGACTATTACTATTTTTTTCCTGTTACCTTTTCTTCACCTAAAATTTTATAGCATTCTTTCCTACATGAAAGTCAACAAGGAAGAGAGAGGAAGGGTGTCTGTCTGAACCTTTTGTAGGCAATTTCAGTTCTAGCTCAGCATCTAATTAAAAGATTAATTGAAAACAAGGTAAGATGACAGGAAATAGTCCGAGAATATCTGTGCATGTTCCCAGTCAGAAAGAGAAAGACCCTTTCATCATACTTTTCTGGAAGCAGACTCTCCAAGCAACTATATGTGTTGATACCAGGCATAGAATATTGATGATGATAATGGTGATGATATTTGTACTTAATTCTTAAAGAAGCCCACAACATCAGGGAGGTTATACTATGACAAGCAAATGAATTGTATTTAACTTAGGGAGTGCTGTGCTAAATCACTAGACTCATTTTCTCCTCCAAAACCATTTGGGTGCAGTGGCCAGATATGAAACAGGATGACTGGAGATGGTCCTGGATTCAAGGCAACCAGGGTTAAGTGACCTGCCCAAAGTTACACAGTGAGTGTCAACCGTCTGAGGTCAGATTTGGACTTGTGCCTTCCTGAGACAGAGGAATGGCCAGTTCCTCTTTTATACAATTATGAGCATATGGGGAAAGCCTGAGAAAAGGTTGGAATGAGATGTAGCCTAGGAGGCAGCTTTCTCTCTCTTCCTCTCTCTACAACATTTGATCAACAGTTAAAATACCCCAATATGGAGCAAAACAGGAGAAATACAAGAAGAGAAAAAATGACAGAACCCACTTCATGATAATTCTTATTGAAAAGAAAAATAATGAGGCCTGGGATCTCTAGCTCCTAGCAGCAGAAGCAGGTCCCTGATCTGCACCCCAGTAAGCACCAAGTACAACTTGGAATATCAGCAGGGAGACCTCTGCCAGAGCTAGCATGAAGCCCAGGCCAGCCTGGCTCCCCTCAGCATGGCCATAGCACTCAATGCAGCCCAGATCCCAGGAAACAGAAGCAGGCCTGAGGAGCTGCCCAGCAGGAGTCTCCAGGTAGCTGCACACTGAGTGCTCAGCCCATGGAAGGTAAGGGAGTGGAGGGAGACTGCCAAGGTCTGTCCTCTGTCCCTGGAGCAGGACTCTGAAGATTTAACCATATTCAGACCCTAGTCAAAGTCAGGGCCCCCCAAGAGCAGGGACTCCCCATTGCAGCCCCTGGGCTGAGGGGTGTGCTTGTGATCATCCACAGACCAGGAGAGCAGTTAGAACCTCACACACTGAGGTCCTTGTGGGGGTATCTCAATAAAACTCAAAAGCTCAGGAAGCACCACAAAAACCAGGCACAAACTGAGGAAATGAGACAGAAAAAAAGGAGTCTGACCATAGACAATTACTTTGGTCCCATGGAGGATCAAAATATACAATCTGAAGATGAAGAAACACAGGCTTCTTCATATAAAGACTCTAAGAAATATAGAAGTTGGGCTCAGGCTATGACAGAGCTCAAAAAAGATTTTGAAAATCAAGTAAGGGAAGGGGCGGCTAGGTGGCACAGTGGATAGAGCACCAGCCCTTGGAGTCAGGAGTACCTCGGTACAAATCCAGTCTCAGACACTTAATATTTACCTAGCTGTGTGGCCTTGGGCAAGCCACTTAACCCCATTTGCCTTGCAAAAAAAAAAACAAAAAAAGAAAATCAAGTAAGGGAGTTAGAAGAAAAATTGGGAAAAGAAATGAGAGAGATGCAGGAAAAACATGAAAACAAAATCAGCAGCTTAGTCAAAGAGATCCAAAAAAAAAATGCTGAAGAAAATAACATGTTAAAAACCAGCTTAGGTTAAATGGATAAAACAGTTAAAAAGTTATAGAAGAGAAGAATGCTTTAAAAAGCAGAATTGGCCAGATGGAAAAGGAGATAAGAAAGCTCTCTGAGGAAAACAAATTCTTCAGATATAGAATGGAGCTAAAGGAAGCTGATGACTTTGTGAGAACTCAAGCCACTATAATTCAACACAAAAAGAATGAAAAACTAGGAAAAATGTGAAATATCTTGCTGAAAAAACAACTGATCTTGAAAGATCTAGAAAAAATAACTTAATAATTATTGGGCTCCCTGCAAGTCATGATCAGGAAAAGAGCCTTGAACTCATTTTTAAAGAATTTCTACAGGAAAATTGCCCTTATATCCTAGAAGCAGAGGGTAAAAATAGAAATTGAGAGAATCCACCAAGAGATCAAAAAAATAAACCAACCTCCAGGAATATTGTAGCCAAGTTCCAGAACTCCCAAGTCAAAGAGAAAATATTACAAGCAGTCAAAAGGTCACAATTCAAATATCATGGAGCTGCAGTCAGGTTCACATAGGACTTAGCAGCATCTACATTAAGCTTGTAGGGCATAGGATACAATATTCTAGAAGGTAAAAGAGCTTGGAATGCAACCAAGAGTCTACCCAGCAAAACTGAACATCCTCTCCCAGGGGAAAAAAATGAGCTTTCAATGAAACAGGGGAATTTGTTGAAATGACCAGAGCTAAACAGAAAGGTACAGGACTCAGTTAAAGCATAGAGAGGGAGGATGAGAAGGGTAAATTTTGAGGAACTTGCTGATGAATTATGTGTATTCATGTATGGAAAAATGATACTGATAATATTCATATTAACCTTCTCATTTAATAGAACAGGTAGAAGGAG
This sequence comes from Macrotis lagotis, assembly GCF_037893015.1. Lineage (NCBI taxonomy): Eukaryota > Metazoa > Chordata > Mammalia > Peramelemorphia > Peramelidae > Macrotis > Macrotis lagotis. The sequence continues at coordinate 84,931,499 of NC_133661.1, read as the reverse complement.
TTTTTGTAGATGAGGCTCCAGAGAGAGTTGAATTTGAAGATATAATATATGGTAAAAATGGAGTCAGTGGGTGAAAGAAAAATGCACTAGGAGTAAGAGAAAGGAGAGGTATAATAGGTTAAGATATTTCATATAAAAGATATTTCATGTACCTTTTAAGATGGTATGGAAGGGGGGGAAGTGAAGGGGAAACAGAGCCTTCATTCTCATCAGAAATGGCTCAGAGAGGAAACAGCATATACAATCAATAGGGTATAGACTTCTAGAAGAAAAGAGGAGAGAAGGGGGATAGGGGTAGAGGAGGGGGGATGTGGATGATAGATTAGATCATAGGAGAGGATAGTCAGATATAACACATTTTATTTTTTACTTTTTTGCAAGGTGGTGGGATTGGGTAACCTCACTGGGACCACAGGGCCAGGTAGTTGTTGGGTCTCTGGAGTGGGATGTGGGCTTGGGGCCTCTTGGCCCCAAGGTCGGTGCTCTGTCCACTGTGACATTTGACTTCCCCACAACATATTTTTGAAGAGGGACAGAGTGAAAGTAGAGAGAAAATATAATAGATGCTAATGTGGAGGAACTGATGGAGGGAATTACAATCAGCAATAGTAACTGTGGAAAAATATGGAAGTAACTACTTTGATAGACTTATGATAAAGAAAGTGATCCACCCAAGCAGAGCTGATGGTATCAGAACACAAACTGAAACACATTTTTTTCTCTTTCTTTTACTTTATTTCTCATTAATTTTTACATTTTTGTGGGGCGGGGGGTATTACATTTACTCTTAAACAAGATTATTTTAGTAATGTATAAATAAATTAAAGAAAATTTAAAAACAGAAAAGAAAGAATGAAAACTCTCCTAAACAGCCTGACCAATGTCTCCCAGCTTAAACCTTCTTTCTCCCTTTCTATCCACATTCTGTCCTCTCCTTTCTCTCCCCCAATCCACATTCTGGTCAAGGCATTATTGCTAGGAGCTTCATAAATTTTAAAATTTTAGGTATATGATTTTCAGAATTTTATTCCTTTCAATTTTCTGGATTCCTTTGTCTTAGAAGAGATGTGGACCTCTTTACTCTTGGTACCCAATGCTCCAGCGATCAATGTTCACCCAGCTCCAATTTCTTTCATGTTGCTCCAGGTAGTCTTGTAAGCATCATTTTTGGAGTAAATTCCTGGCAGGGAATCAGGGTGAATTATATACCATAAATCATATCAGCCCAAAATTCTGGATGAAGGAAAGGGTTCTCCTATGGAGAAGTATGGATCCCCAAGAATAAGAAAGTGGAGAAGGGAGGTGGACTAAAAGTTCAGTATTACAAAATGACAGATAGACAGACAGAGACAGAAGAAGAAACAAAGAGAGAATACAATCAAAGGTACAAGCATTGGAAAAGAAAAGGCAAAACTCTTCCTTTTACAGATGATAATGTTCTTAGAAAACCTAGACTCAGTGAAGAAACTGAGATGACTAGTCAACTTCACCAAATTAGTAGAATGTAAAATAATCCAAAAAATAAAATCAGTATTCCTATATAGCCCCAACTAAAACAAGAAAATATTACAAAAAAGGAAATTCCATTAAAATAACTGCAAAATGCATAAAACACATTGAACAGAAATAAAGGGAAATAAATTAACCTTAAGATATTTGTAACTCATGGTTGAGCTATACCAATATAATGAAAATGAAAATGTGAACTAAATTAATAAATAGATTTAGAAATATATCAATAACATCATTTAAGGATACTCTTTAGAGCTAGACAAGGCAATAACAAAATTCATTTGAAAGAACAAAAGGTCTAGAATCTCAATAGAATTAATGAAAAGTACAAATGATCAAACATTAAACTATTTTATAAAGGAATAGTCTTTAAAACTATTTGGAACAAGAGTGGGGAAAAGAACAAAAACCTTGAGAGGTAGATTGATGGACTGAACTAAAAGAGCAAGAAATAGAAGCATTAAAAAACAAGCTAGTGTTCAATAAATCATAGAACATAAATTAAAGAGAAAAGGGCTCTCTTTTTGTAAGAATTTCTGGGAAAACTAGAAAACACTTTAGCTGAAATTATATCTGGACTTATATTTAAACTCATATACCATGATAAGCTCAAAATAACTATACATCCTGAACATTAAATGTAGCACAAGAAGAAAAAGGAAAGAATGAAAGCAGATCCACTCAAATTATGGATAGGAAGACAATTAACTTTTTTTGGTTTATTTATTTTATATTATTACAAAAATCTTATTGTGAGAGAAAACTAAACCCTCCTACCCCCAAAAGAGATGAGAAACCTCAAGAATAGTGAGAGAGAAAAAAATGTACTTCAGTCTGTTTTCAGATTCCAATGGCTCTGTCTCTGGATGAATTGTCTTCTTTATCAGAAGTCCACCAAATAAGTTGCTCCAATATTTTTCCCACAGTTGGTTTTACTAGCTGTATTTTCCTCCACCCTATTCTTTCCCACTCTTGTTTTTCTATTCTCTTCTTTCATCCTGTCCCTGTTCAAGAGTGTGTGTTATCTGAGTACCCTTCCCCCCAATCTTCCCTCTCTTCTATCACACACTCCCCCTGCCTTCCCTCCCCTCATTTCCCCTTATCCCATCCCTTTCTTCTCATTTCTCTCTAGGGTAAGATATATTTTTATATCCTATTAAGTGTGTATGTTATTTCCTCTCTGAGCCATTTCTGATGAGAATGAAGGTTCACTCATTCCCCTTCGCCTTCTCCTGTTCCATTCCACTGTGAAAGCTTTTTCTTGACTCATGTGAAATATCTTAACCACTTCTACTGCTCTTATAAATGAGAAAGAAAGTTCATGAGTTATCAGTATCTTCTTTCCATGCAGGAATACAAACAGTTCAACATCATTAAGTTCCGCATAGTTAGTCCCTCTCATCCATTCCCTTTATGGTTCACCAGTCTTGTACTTGGAGATCAAATTTTCTGTTCCGCTCTGGTTGTTTCAGTAGGAAAGTCTGAAAGTTCCCAGTTTCATTGAAAGTGCATCTTTTCCCCTGGAAAAGGATGTTTTGCTGGGTAGTTGATTCTCAGTTGTAAAGCAAGATCTTTTGCCTTCCAGAATATTATATTCCAAGCCCCATGAGCTCTTAATGTAGATGCTGCCAGATCCTGTATAATCCTGACTATAAACCCATGGTAGTTGTTCATTTCTGGCAGCTTTTAGTATTTTCTCTTTGACTTGGGAGTTTTGGAATTTGGCTATAATATTCCTGGAAGTTTTTCTTTTGGGATCTCTTTCAGGAGGTGATCAGTGGATTACTTCAATTTCTATTTTGCCCTCTGCTTCTAGGATGCCAGGGCAATTTTGCTGTATTATCTCTTGGAAAATAAAGCCTAGGTTCTTTTCCTGGTCATGACTTTCAGGTAGTCCAGTAATTTCAGAAATATTTTTTTTAGGTTTTTACAAGGGTTAAGTGGCTTGTCAAGGCCACACAGCTAGGTAATTATTAAGGTCTGAGGCCAGATTTAATCTCAGGTACTCCTGACTCCAGGGCCGGTGCTCTACCCACTGTGCAACCTAGTTGCTCCCTAGTCCAGTAAATTATCTCTTTTGGATCTGTTTTCAAGGTCTGTTGTTTTTCCAATGAGATATTTCACATTTTCCTCTAATTTTTGTTTTTTGGGAAATTTTATTTCTTCCTTATTTCTCACAAATTCATTGAGTTCCTTTAGTTCCATTCTGCATTTGAAGGAGTTATTTTCTCCAGAGAGCTTTTTATCTCCTTTTCCAACTGTCCAGTTCTGCTTTTTAAGGCATTCTTCTCCTCATTTGCCTTTTGTGTTGCTTTTTTTTCTATTAGGCCTAAACTGTTTTTTAACATACTATTTTCTTCAGTATTTTTTTTGTATTTCTTTCACCAAGCTGCTGATTTGGTTTCCATGATTTATTTGCATCACTATCATTTCTCCTCCAAACTTTTCCTCTACCTCCCTTAACTGCTTTTCAAAGTCTTTTTTGTGCTCATCCATAGCCTTAGCACATTTTCTATTTCTCTTGTAGGTTTTTGGTACAGAACCTTCGATTTTTTCATCTTCTGAATTTTCCATGGGACCAAAATAATTTTCTATGCTCAGATTCTTCTCTTTCTTTTGTTTTCTCATTTCCTCAGTCTATGACTGATTTACTACACTTCCAAGGCTTTGGGGGGATTTTGGGACATCCCACAAGGACAGTAATTCCTCCAAAGTCTTATGAGAGACTTTGACTGCTCTCTGGCCTGTCCTTTGATATATATGGATGACCATAGGCCCTCCCCTCTGCCCTGGAGTTGTCAGGAGAGTGCCTGATGAGCTATGGTAGTATGGAAGCCCAAACTACAACCTGGATCTGAGTGTGGGCAAATAGTTGAGTCCTGCCCCAGGGAAAGCAGAAGGACCTCTGCAGTCTCCCCTGACCCCCTTACCCTTTGTGGGCTGAGAGCTCAGGAGGTGCAGGCTGTCTTTCCCAATTCTTACTGCAGGTTCTCACCACAGGGCTGTTCTGAGGCCAGCGCTTGCTCAGCACTCACTGCGGTGTATCAGAGTTCTGTCACCGCCCCTTCAAGCTGTTCCCAGTGATCCCTGGGCCAGGAGGTCCAAAAACTGCCCCCTCTGCCACAGACCTAGGCACCCCCAGACACACTTTGTGGTTGTGCTCTGCAGGGCTGCATCTACCAGCTGCTTTTTCCAACCCTAATCCAGTGAAATAGACCCTTCCCACACCTGTTCTAAATTGTCTTGGACTGGGAAATTGTATCACTCAGTCTTTCTGTGGGTTCTGCCCCTCTAAATTTTGGCTAGAGTCATAGAGTTTTTGGAGGAACTACTTTCTGGGAATTCCTGCCTTCATGCTGCCATCTTGGCTGTGCCATTCCACAATTAATTTTTTAAAAATATTACCATTTATTTATTAGCATTCTGTTTGAGTTCCAAATTGTTTCTCTCTCTCTCTTTTACCCTTCCTTTTATTCACTGATAATACAAGCAGTATGAAATACATTATACATGCAAAATCATGCAAAACATTTACATATTATCCAAATTGAAAAAAAAGAGAGCAAGAAAATTATACTGCAATTTGTACTCAGTTTATAAGTTCTCTCTGAAGGTGGATAGCATTCTTTCATCATGAGTCCTTTAGAATTGTCTTAGAAGATTGTAATAAGCAGTATAGCCAAATATTTCACAGCTGACCATTATTACAATATTGTTACTGTGAACAAAAATCTCCCATTTTCACACTTCACTTTGCATCATTTCATACACTTTTTTCAGAAATCATTTTCTACTTAAATCATTCCTTACCAATTTTTGATTGCACATCATAATCATGTATGTTAGTTTGTTCAATAATTTCTCAATTGATGAGCCTACCCTCAAATTCTAATTCTTTGTCACTATAAAAAAGAAATACTACAAACATTTTTGTATTCATTGATCCGTTTTTTGATTTCTTTGGGATATAGATTTAATAGTAGCATTTCTGGATTAAGAGTATACACTTTTATAGCTCTTTGGCCATTATTTAAAATTGTTACTCAGATTAGTTGGATAGCTCACAATTCTACCAGCCATGTGGTTTGTTGTTTGTCCTTCATTCTTGAATAAGACCATGACATCATTGTAGTTATGACATGACATGTATGCCAATTGGATTTAAGAGGCAGAGAGTTGAGCTAAGTCATCAGTCTCACTTTATCTTCTGGAGCCAGCTGGGTCAAGTGGCCACACACACACACACACACACACACACACACACACACACACACGTTGCCTTCCACTACTAAACCAGTTTCCCCTACATTGCAAAGGTTCTTTCTTATGATCCTCTTTTATATGAGAAAAATTTCCCCATTGTACCTCCTTCCCCTCTTTCCAGAGCATCCCTCTTTCTCTCTCCTTATGTTTTTATATAAATCCCAACATAATAATTCACACTGGTGCCCTATGTTTATTTAGATGCCCACCTGCTTTAATAAGGATAAATGTTCTTGGGAATTACATTGTATTATCTTTTTGTATAGGAATGTAAATATTTTAACTTTTTGAGTCCCTTCTGATTATTCTTTCATGTTTACCTTTTTTGTTCCTTTTGAATCATGTTTGAATGCCATATTTTTTTAGCTCTGGTCTTTTCATTAAGAATGTTTGAAAATGGGGCAGCTAGGTGGTGCAGTGGATAGGTGGCCCTGGAGTCAGGAGGACCTGAGTTCAAATCTCAACCTCAGACACTTCATACTTAGCTGTGTGACCTTGAGCAAGTAGTCACTTAACCCCATTGCCTTGCAAAAGACAAAAAAAAAAAGATTGCTTGAAATAATGAAATATCCTTTTTTTTTTTTTCCCCAGAAGGATTAAACTAAGCTTTGCTTGGCAGGCTATTCTTCATTTTAATTCTAAATCCTTTGCCTTCTAGAGTATGATAACTCAAATCCTCTGTTCCTTTAATATAGAAGGTGCTGAATCTTGTGTACTGCTAAATGTGTCTCCACAGAATTATTGCAATATTTCCTCCTTGACCCGGGAGCTCTAGAGTTAAATTATAATATTCCTAGGAATTTTAAATTTCTGATCGCTTTTGGGAGACTGTGAATTATTTCTATTCAATCTTCTGAATCTAAGATATCAGGGTAACTTTCCTTGATAATTTCTTTATTTCATGGATCAGGTAGTTCAATAGTTCTTAAATTACTTCCCCTTTATCTGTTTTCCAGTTCAGTTGTTTTTCCAGTAAGTTATAGAAGAAAATGCTATTTTTCATTCTTTTAACTTCATTGAATTGCTTCTTGTTGTTTCATGTAGTCATTAGCTTCTACTTGACCAATTCTAATTTATAAGAAATTATTTTATTCATTGAACTTTTGTACGTTTTTCTACTTGGTCAATTCTGCTTTTTAAGGATTTCTTTTTATAATGAATTTGTGTGCCTTTTAATAAACAGGTTAATTCTGCTTTTTTAAGGTGTTATTTTCTTCAATATTTTTGTACCTCTTTTGCCAATCTGTCAATTCTGGTTTGTTTTTTTTTTTAGCTTTTTGCAAGGCAACTGGTGTTAAGTGACTTGCCCAAGGCCACACAGCTAGGTCATTATTAAGTGTCTGAGGCTGGATTTGAACTCAGGTACTCCTGACTCCAGGGCTGGTGCTCTATCCACTGTGCCACCTAGCTGCCCCCAATTCTGTTTTTATAAGTTTTTTCATATGGTCTCATTTCTTTTTTCACCTTTTCCTTTGCCACTCATCTCTTTCTTTGACTCTTCCAGTAATTCTTGTTGGAATTGGGTCCAATTGGAATTTTTCTTTTCGACTTTGCTCATTACTGGTTTCATGATAATAATCTTCTCAATTTATGTTTTGTTCTTCCCTCTCACAATAATAGCCATTCATGGTCAAGTAGGGTTTTTTCCCCTCATTTTTCAGACTTCTATTTTACTTTGAACTTTATGTTAAAGTTGGGCTCTGCTCAGCTCAGGGTAGAAAGGCACTGTCTCAAACTTCAGGCTGAAATCCGTTTATTTCAGAGATATTTCTGGCAGTCTACAACTTTTTGGTACTTCCAAAGTGATGTGATCTGAGGAGAGTTGTGTGGTTACTCATCTCCTGGTCTATATTCTGATCTTTTACCAGGTCTTTACGGATGAGCCTTTAAAATCAGAAATGCTAGTACTCCTCTTGCCCCTGAAACTATTATCAGAGCTCATGCTGTCCTGTAACCACAAGCATTAGTGCTCTTCTTTGCTTTGGAATTGGTTCCATGATCCCTGCTCCCTTGTGACCAACCACATGTGATCCTTTCTTCCCTGAAACTGCCCCTGCCATCTGGGCTACAGTGGCTACCTCCAAGGCCTGCTTCTCATGCTGCTGCCATGCTATGGGTTAGCCCCCACCCAACTTTCATAGACCTCTCCAATCATCCTCTTAAGTTGTTGTAGGTTGGAAAAAATCTCTCATTCTGACTTGTTTTGTTGGCTCTGCTGTTCCTAAAATTTGACTTGAGGCATACTTTTAATAATATTTTATTTATTTATTTTTTCAATTACATGCAAAGGTAGTTTTTTACCAGTCATTTTTGGCAAGGTTTTGAGTTTTACATTTTTCTCCCTCCCTTCCTTCCCTCTCTCTGCCCCCTGATTGAAAATAAACTGATATAGGCTCTAGATTTATAACCATACTAAACACATTGATCATATTGCAAGAGAAGAATCAAGTTCAAATCAAAGGAAGAAAACATTAGCGAGAAGAAAATGATATTATACATAAGACAATTTTTTAAAAATTGAAGATAATAAGCTTTGGTCTTCAATTAAACTCCACAGTTCCTTCTCTGGATATGGATAATATTTCCATCACAAGTCTTTTAAAATTGTCTTTGATTATTATACTGCCGAAATAAACAAATTCATCATAGTTTATCATCACCTCATGTTAATGTGCACTATATTCTTCTAGCTTCAACTCATTTACCTCAGCATCAGTTCATGCAAGTCTTTCCAAGCTTTTCTGAAATCCTGTCCCTCATGATTTTTTATAGAACAATAGTGTTCTATCATATACATATACCACAAAATTTTCAGTCATTCTCCAATTGATGGGCATCTCTTCAATTTCCAAATCTTTGTCACATCAAACAGAGCTGCTCTGAATATTTTTGTACATGTGAGATTTTTACCCTTTTCCATTATCTCTTTAGGGTACAGATCCAGTAGTGGTATTGCTGGATCAAAGGATATGCATAGTTTTATTGACCTTTGGGCACAATTCCAAATTACTCTCCAGAAAGTTTGGATCAGTTCACAGTTCCACCAACAATGCTTCAGTGTCCCACATCCCTTCAAGTGCTGATCACTTTCCATTTTTCCATAGTGACCAATCTGATAGGTGTGAGGTAGTACCTCAATCATATTTTAAATTGCATTTTGAGACATATTTTTAAAACTGTTTAAAGGGGAATGTTGGGAGAATTCAACTCAGTTGCTGCCATCAGTTTGGCTCCATCCCTTTTAAAACACAATTCTTTTCAGTAATTTTATTTTGTTTTTAGATTAGGCATATTTCCTTGTATATCTTTCTTTCTCCTTCAAAAAACTAAAACATCACAAATATTAAAAAGTAGAAGAAAAAATAATTTCAGAAAAACCAAAGGACACATTAAAAAAGTCTGATTTTATATGCCATATTCTTATATTTTCCTGCCTCAACAAAAAATAAGAATATGGTGTGAAAACTTTTATTCTCACTTTTCTTTAGGGGTCAAGTTTGGTCATTAAAAGTTTCACAGAATTCAGTATGAACTGTTTATATTGTTACACTTTTTCTCATTTTCATTGACATAGCAATAGCATATATTATTTTCTGGATTCTCCTTATTTCACTTTTCATCATTTCAGCTAAATCTTCTGATACTTTACTTTTTCATCATGTTTATTATTTCTTATAGAGCAGTAATATTTCATTAAATTCAAGTCCCACAATTTCTCACTTCCCAAATAATTGTTATGTATTTCATTTCTAGGTCTTTGTTTTAGTGTTTATCAGATCTATCTTCCCCACCCCCCAACTCCCCCTCCCACCACACACTTAAAAAAATCATTCACTACTTTGAAAAAGGTGTCCAAATTGCCTTCCATTATCCTTGGGTCAATTCACAGTTCCATCAACTGTATAGTAGTGTATGTGACTTTCTACAACTCTTCCAGGATCTACTATTCCCATCTTTGGTCATCTTTGCCAAAATTAGAATTGTTTTGTTTTACATTTCTCTTATTGTTGGTGATTTTTAAATAATCTTCCATGTGAGTGTTAATAATCTGAAGTTCTTTTGAGAATTATTTCTGTGTTTTTTTAATCACTTCATCACTTCTGAAGGAGTGGGTTTAGGTTTTATATATTTATGTCATTACTAAATCTTTATTAGGAGCTAATATAAATGTTATTCCTAGTAAGCTTCTCCTTTTCTTATCCTGAACATGTTAATTATGTTTGTGAAAAAACTTTTCAATTTTATATAATCAAAATTACCTATTTTTTTATTTTGCCTTAGCTACTATCTCTTGAATAGATAAGGAATAGCATAAAAAGATAATTCTTAACCAAACAAGAAATAGAAGAAATGATTAAAGATAAAATAGACAACTTTGCTAACATAATATTTAAAAATTTTTTGTACCAATAAAATAATAAAAGACATGGTAGAATGGGAAAATATTTACATCAAATGATACTAATAAAAATATGATAGCCAAAGTATTTAAGGATTTGACACAAATATGTAAAACAAAGAATCATTACATGATAGGTAGTCTAAGAATATGAACAAATGATTTTTGAAAGAAGAATTCAGGGGGAGGCTAGGTAGATAGAGGCACAGTGGATCGAGCACCAGCCCTGGAGTCAGGAGTGCTTGAGTTCAAATCCGGCCTCAGACACATAATAATTACCTAGCTGTGTGGCCTTGGGCAAGCCACTGAACCCCACTGCCTTGCAAAAACCTAAAAAAAGAAAAAGGATTCAAAACTTGACTGACCATATGAAAAATGTTTCAATTCTCTAACAGTAAGAAAAATGCAATTAAAAAATAACTTGAAGCTCCTTTTCACCCACTGTAAATTGTTAGAGATGACAAAATAGTCAACGTTTATTAATGTTTATTATTAATGTTTATTAAAATAGGATTCTGGAATGAGTTGATGGAACTGCAAAGAGATTAGTCATTTTTTGTTTCAATCTGGAATCATGCAAAGGACAAATCTATTTCTTATCTTTTGATCCAGAAATCCTAGTATTGGACATGTTCCAAAAGTAAATCAAAGATAGAAATGGAAGTCCAATGTATATATCAAGACAATTGGAGATCTTTTTTGCTATAAAAGGTCTAGAAACAAAGTTTATATCCATTAACTAGAGAATGATTGTATATATATATATATATATATATATATATATATATATATATATGTTGAATGTATTGAATTGAAAATATTGAATATATATTATTTTACTTTATTTTTCAATTATTTTTAAAGATAGTTTTCAGCATTCATGTTTGTAAAGTTTTCTCCCTTCCACCCTTCCCACCCCCTACCTAGAATAGCAAGTAATCTGTTACAGCTTATGCATGTGTTATAAAATTTTGTTATACAAATTTCGATGTTAGTCATGCTGTGAAAGAAAAGTCAGAGTAAAAGATGAAAAATTATGAGAAGGAAAAAGCAAAAAACAAATTTAAAAAGGTGAAAATAACATGCTTTGATCTTCATTCAGATTCCACAGATTTTTTTTTCTGGATATACCTGGCATTTTGCATTACAAGTCTTTTAGAATTGCTGAAAGGAGCTAAGTCCATCATAAGTTGATTGTCACATATTTTACTGCTGATATGTGCAATGTTCTCCTGAAAAAAATAATATAATGGAATTTTACTGTGCACCAACGAACAACGAATATGAAAAATTCAGAGAAACATGAACGACATGCATGAACTGATGTTGCCAGAAAGACATGAACAGAACTAAGAGACAATCACAATGTACATGAAAATATCTCTAAAAGCAACTTGAACTCTGAATTCAAAATGCAACGAAGGCCCTGTAAGACAAATATTGAAATGAACTCTTCATCCCTTCATAGCACATATAAAATTATAATTGTTTTATTAGATATTTTTGCTTAATTGCTTTTCTTTGTCATATGGGAGGATTCTTGGACAGGGGAAATACTATAAAGATGGAAGGAATCAATCAATATATGTTTTTTTTAAAGTCAATGACACTTTAAACTGAAATAGCATTCACTAAACCTATATGGAAACTAGCCACAGCCATATGAATTATTCAAAAATAAAAATAATAATGAGTTACAATTATATATTGCTTAAGGTTTGTTAAACACTTTATATATAGTATTTTATTTGATCTTCACAATAATACTAAGGGGGAAAGGAATAAGTATTTATTAAGAGTCAACTGTGTAAGCATTTTACAAATATTATCTCATTTGGCCACCTAGGTAATAAATAATAGATCTATGATTTGAACCCTGAGCTTCCAAACTCCAAATCCATAACTCTTTCCCTCTATAAATTATGTATATATGTGTATATATTTATATGCATATCTATCTCTTTATTCCTTTATCTTAGGGCCATCAATTTATCTATCTATCTAGAATCCTGGGCATTTTCACCAGTTTTTCACCATGCTTAGAATTCTCTCATCTCAAATCCTACTTCTGACTTCCTTTAAGTCTCAATTCAAATCTCATCTTCTTTAAGAAATATTTTCTATTTCCTCTTAATCTTAGTTCCTTTCTTTTAGTGGTTATGCCCAATTTATTCTGTATATTTTCTTGTTTGTATAAAGTTGTTTCCATATTATTTTCCCACATTAAATTATGACTCATTGAGGATAGGGACTAATTTTTGCTTTTCTTTATATCCTAGCACTTAACATAATTCCTGAAAGTTAGTAGGTGTTTAATAACTGGCTGACTGACTAACATATATATCAATATTTATGTACAAGACAGAGCATTTATTTGGCCCACAGGAGGTAGCTCTGCTTATTTATGAAACTGAGTTATCCTGCATATTTTTCAGAGTTAAATAAAGATGAAAATGAGAATGATTGATGCACATATGGATTCACATTTGCAGCAAATCTGAGCCTTGCTGGGGGGTATACACCCACAGATAAGAAAATATTTTAATAGAAGATTTCTCAGGTCCTTTCTCACTCTAACATTTCATGAAACATTAATGATCCCTTCATTTCACAAAGTAGCTGTATACTGTTAATATTTCTCATAAAGTATATAATCAATATGGGAAGGATACTTTGCTTAGAAAAAAAATATGCCAATTTTTTCCCCTCATGATATACACAATGAAAATGAACTTAATATAAAATAATACAAAGAATAAATCATTTTCTCAAAGTAAAGCATACAAGAAGCTGGAAAGTTTTATGAGAAAACTTCATAAAACAGTCCTCTGAATTAAACCATAACTATACAACCCAGCTCATCCTTGCTTTTGTCAAATGGTCAATACATTGATTTAACTATATGAACATTTTAGTATCATCCAACCATTAAATCTTAATACTATAAGAGAAAAGACCATGGGCGGCCAGGTAGCACAGCGGATGATATGCTGGACATGGAGTCAGGAAGTCTCATTTTTCTGAGTTCAAATTTGACCTCAGACACTTACTAGCTATGTGACCCTGGGGAAGACATTTAACCCTATTTGTCTCATTTTCCTCATTTGTAAAATTCATTGGAAATGACAAACCACTCCAGTATCTTTGCCTAGAAAATTCCAAATAAAGTCACAGAGTGTTGGATATGACTGAAAGGACTGAATAATAATAATAAGAAACACCATAGAGATAGTTTTTTGGATTGGACAGATGAGGAAAATTGTTCTAAACAGAAGTAGCAACTTGTACCAAGTCACCTGACTAGTAATGGGCTAATTAGTTTGATGGGTGGTTTTTTTAAAATCTGGATGTGGAATTTCCTAGTGGGGAGATATCCTGTTAAGGAAACATCCTCTACCAATGTAGATCTGCAATATATCATCTCAGAGAGTTTCCTGGGACACTGAGAGGTTGAATAAATGACTCAGGATCATGCCAGACATTTTTGTCAAAGGATGGACAAAATCCATGTCTTCCTGATTCCAATATGATATTTCCAGTTCATTCTTTATTTCAATCAACCAATGGAGAACTAACAATAACAACAGTAAACATTTGTAGAGTGCATTGTGGTTTTGCAGTATTATTTCATGCATAAAATATATGGGCTGATAGTGTTGGAGTTAAAAGGTCTAGGTTCAAGTATTGGGCATACCAGTTTCTGGTTCTGTAACCCTAAAAAGTCACTTAAATTCCCTGAAACTCAGTTTCCTTATCTGTAAAATATATACATTATTTACTTCCCAATATTGTCATGAGAAAAAAATGTCTTATCAACTTCAAAACACTATGTGCCATATTGAGCTGAATAAAGGCTACCTCTATGCATAGAGAACAAATTATTTAGGTAAACTTAAGAAATTAATTATATGCAATTCTGAAATTATCACCAAATTATCCTGGATGTAGTTTGTTTATCCATAATTCTTTATATGTTGTCTCTTCTATTAGTCTGTGAGCTCTCTTGAAAGCCAGGATTGGCTTTTCCCTTTCTTTTTAATCCTCTGTTCTTAGCAAACTAGAGCAGTTAGGTGGTGCAGTGGATAGAACACTGGTTTTGGAGTAAGGAGGACAGGAGGTGAATCCAGCCTCAGATTCTTGACACTAGCTGTGTGGCCTTGGGCAAGTCACTTAACCCTGATTGCCTCACATCCAGGGCCATCTCTAATCATCCTGATCCATATCTGTCCTCTGGACCCAGATGGCTCTGGAGAGGAAAGCAAGATTGGTGATAGCACAACCCTGCCCCTCCTCCAAATCCAGTTCACGTGTTGGTCATGGCATCATTTGCCAGATGCCTTGGTCTTTTTTAATAACAAAGGACAAACATCATCATCTTAGCAAAATACCTGGTGCATAATGAATATTTAAAATCCACCAGATCCTTCACTATTGTAGGATGTAATTTGTCTGAGCCCAGTGACTTTAACTCATTAAAGTTCTCTTTAATTCTCTTAACATAGATATTCTCTTAAGATACCCTCAGTTATCATTGATTTCAGTTCCCTATCAACTATCTTTCTAAAAAAGAAATTATATTGTAGATTTTACCACTAAGGTTATCATTCTTTAATAATTTTAATTATATCTTCCCTGGTTCAAAAATCATTCTTTTTAGAAGACAATACAGAAGAAATAAACACAGGTGAGGAGTTGGGGAGATCAGGCTTCTTACTATTATTCATTATTATTTAATCTCTTTTTACAAGTCTATTCCATTGATTCTCTTTATTGCCCCATACTGGAGTAATAAAGTAAAGCAAAAAACAAAACAAAACAAAACAAGAAAGCCAAAACCAAACCAAACCCAAATCCCTTTTGTCATCCTTAATGTTCAACATCAGCTCTGGCTCTTTCTGAACCTCAATATTCTTGGTCCTTTCCTTAAAAGATTGTAATAAGTCTTTGTCATTCAGCCATAGTTGCTTTATCTTGCTTTTATTTTTTATAAATGCCTTGAAAATATGAGTAACCACAGTGGTTTCTTTAGCCAATTACTCCCTTTCCTTCCTCATCAGATGTCTGCTTCTTTGTTTATTTCAGAATTATATTCTTGAGAATTATCCATTATCCTTCTTGTCCTCCAGCACATGAAATCATGAAATGCTTCCTACTCTTTCCCTGAAACCTTATAAATCTCTTCTTCCAAAGTCTAAGTTATTTGCCATGTATGTATAGAATTTTTGATCTCCTTTGCCATGAACTGCTGGAACTTTCCATAGTCCTCATAGATCCCATGATTTTTCATTTTTTTAAGTAACATGTACAATCTCATTGCTAGTCAGTATTGGGTCTATGATAATTTTATCTTTTGAAGGTTTCTCAACTTTTTGAAGGAGAAAATTGACATAAAGGAAGTCAAACATATCTACTCTGTGTTTGAGAGAAAAAGGTACTCTGGCGCATATCTAGATTGTTGAAATCCGCCATCATTGCAATACCTTGCCTTGATTCCAAATTTGTGATCTGTTTTCCAAACCCTTTATCTAAGTCATTCTTCTGTTGATGAATACCAATGAGAATAATAATAAATCTCCTTTCTTCCTTCAGTCCTTACCACATACTTTCCAATATATTTTTCCCACCTTAGTTTCCTAGATTTCTTCATCAGCACATAACTTCTTAACATACAATACAACTCCTCATTCTTTCAATTTATTCATTTTTCTTTTTGGACTAGAGTATTCCCTCTAGAACTTTATTCTAGTCATAAATTTTATTATATCAAATGTCAGAGATATCAAATGTATCTAATTCCATTGTAATCACTAATTCATTCTCTTGATTGCCTTTTCTTGGTTCATTAATATAATGACTTCTGAGGTCAGAGCTTTTATTGCTGTTTCTCTTTGTGGGGTCTCCCATCAGTTACTGATCTTTTCTCTGTATCGCATTCATTCTTCTATCCTTCAGTCTCTTGACAAATACTAATGCCTCAGGGGCAGCTAGGTGGTGCAGTGAATAGAGCACAGGCCCTGGAGTCAGGAGTACCTGAGTTCAGATCCGGCCTCAGACACTTAATAATGGCCTAGCTGTGTGGCCTTGGGCAAGCCACTTAACCCCACTGCCTTGCAAAAAAAAAAAAACAAATAATAATGTCTCTACTTCACCTTTTCTCATTTGTTTCTCCCAGGAAACACCTATTTATTCATGGAACATTGCTGTGCTGCTCCAGTCCTTTTACTATTTC
Source organism: Macrotis lagotis (assembly GCF_037893015.1). NCBI lineage: Eukaryota > Metazoa > Chordata > Mammalia > Peramelemorphia > Peramelidae > Macrotis > Macrotis lagotis. The sequence goes on along the minus strand of NC_133661.1, from coordinate 84,915,096 downwards.
CTCTACAAAAGAGAGCAATTTGCACTTTGAATATGCTTAAGTATTACAGGGTACTAGCAAGACCACAATCATAGCACACTTTCCTCAGGTCATGGCCAAATTCTCCTTACTCTTCACACTTGCTGAATTCTTAGTTCTTTCTTTTTTTGTAACTATCTGCTGAGGTAAACTGTCTTATTGCTAGATAGAAGGAAAGATAATAGAATCTAAAAGAGAAAAATCCAATTACATAATTAGAACTCTTTATCTTTGAGTAATTTCACTTTTGTTCTCTTTCCTCAAAAGAACATTTATAGGCTTGCAATTTTGATTTAGTGTAGGAATAATGCAGCCCATATTCAAGCTGAAATAGTTAATATCAACATCATCATCATCAATATTATTTCATTTGACTGAAATATCACTAGAATCATTTCTGTTATTTCTCCAATTCATTAAGTACCATCTTAAGTACTTTTCTTCAGAGAAAGCTTTTTGAAGATCAAGGAAGAAATTTTGATGAGCAATTGAGGTGGACATTGATATGGACTCAGAAAACTCATATAAGTACAAGACAAGTGTTATTCATACTGCATCATGCACAGGGGGACAGTTTCAGGGAAGTCAGACTTTCCTTCATCTATTCACTTACCACTAGCCTGGGATTCAGGACACCTAGTTTCTAAATTAAGAAGTGTCTCAATGTGACCATTAGCAAGTCATGTCACTTCTCTAATCCTCTCTAATCCTCTATTTCCTCATCTGTAAAATGAAGTGATTTTCTACTTGAATGTTTTCTCATTCTATACTCATTCAAACTCAATAGGCCCCAGGAAACATGCATCTTTAATATGATGGATCTGACACCCTATGGTATATAATTGTTCATTTGATAATAACCGAGTCTTTTTCATTCTTGGATTTCCAGAGCATAGATCTAAAGCTAGTGGAGACATGGAAACATGGAAGTTCCACCTGGTATAACTCCTTCATTTTGCAAATGAGGAAACTGAAGTAGATCAAGTAACTTATCCAAGGTGACACTAGTAGTGTTAATGACTAGATTTGAAACCAGGTCGTCTGACACAGAATCTGTGCTCTCTCCATCACACCAAAAGTCCTCATCACACCAAAAGTCCTCATGGAAACTATCTTATCAGGGGCCTTAGGGTTATGATTGGGCTATCCAAACATATACATGGGGCACCATTCATTAGATTATGTTAATTCTCACTTTACTAGCAACATACACATGTGACACTCAAAATCACATTTAAATTTTGACTGAAAATCCCCTTTTGAGGCATGAATATAAGAGAACAAAAAGTTTACTTGGCTTTAGTATTCTCATGCCTAAACTGCCCTAATTTCCTCAATTTATAGACTAATTTGTTGAGTGTAGATTGTGCAGGAAGGACTAGTGCTTTTGATGAGGGGGCTCACTGAGACCCTTTTTAGGGCAGCTTATCTGTGTTTGGTGTCCATCCGACACCTATTTCTCACAGGTGACTACAAGAAGCTATAGTATGTGCTGTGGTCATTCTCCAGTAAACTATATCAGCAGAAAGGCTAAACCAGATGAATGGTAGTAAATAGATTTTTTCTTTTTTTTCTTTTTTAGTTTTTGCAAGGCAATGGGGTTAAGTGACTTGCCCATGGTCACACAACTAGGTAATTATTAAGTGTCTGAGGCCGGATTTGAACTCAGGTCCTCCTGACCCCAGGGCCAGTGCTCTATTCCCTGCACCACCTAGCTGCCCAATAAATAAACCTTCTATTCACTGATGAATTAGAGATCTATGAACTAGAGATCTACCCTATACCTGTGAAGGCTTCTCCCAACAGAATGGGCAAATGAGAACAATTTGTTCCAATGGCCATGAAGTTGACTGAAGTAGGTACTGGAGAACATTTAGAGCTTGGTAAGACACTGAAGACACCAAAGTCATCCATTGCATCCCACACTATTGCCAGTAATCCTAATTTATGTCTTACCACTAGACTTAAATGATTCTAGAAGAGAGAATGAACCTGAGAATTTGAACAACTCCATCTCATTTAAATCCAATTCCCTCACAAGTCAAGACATCACTTATTTTTATTGTCACTGGTATCTTTGAAGATAAAGAATGAACAACATCCTAAATGAACTATATAGTTATCTTTGAACCTGAAAGGAAATTTTAGCCTTGCTAATTTTCAGATTAGGAAAACACTTATTTACAAGTCAAAAGCCCTCTAGAAGGACAATTTGCAGTTCCAAGACTGAGACTCTTGACAAAAGGAAATGGACCTGATTTGCTAGAGAATGGAGAGCCAGGGCAGGTGACTGAGCAAAGCAGGTGACATGCTCAGAAGTCTGCTTGGGGATGTTTCATTTTGCAATATGAGGAAGCTTTAAAAGAAATCAAATCAGCACCCTTGGCCACTGTCTAGTGTTCACTTGTCAATAAGTACCTATCTGCAAGGCTGCTCTGAAAGGAGATTAAAGGGGGGCACATTGACGGCACTGGGAATGACAGAAACCTCTTGGCTCAGACATAGAGAAGAAAAAATGTAGTAAATGAATTGCAAGGGTGTCCAGAGCAGCAGACCTTATTTCTAAAGAGGTGGAATGCCAGTGAAAGTAAGCTCTCCAGGCTGTTGGAGAAAGCAAAGAAAATGTCAAGTGTTTGCCAGCTGATAACATTCCTGATATGGCTGAAAGAGAACCAAGAACTTTAGGATACAATTAGAAAGCAATAATCTTGCAACACAAGCTTCTCCAAAACACTTTAAATGAATTTTGATTTGAAAACACTTGAGACCATTTTTTCCTTTTCCTGTTTCCTTTTTTACACTGTAAGCAAGGAGAGGGTAGATCAATGTACTGAGACACCAGAGGAGTGTAATCTTTTGGGAATAGATGACTTGTAGTTTAACATCATGGAGGGATAATTACAGCTTAAATCATTTTGCACGTATTCGTGGAGTTTTTCTACCAGATGAGATCCTGTAGACCTTTCCTAGATTCTGGAAGTAACTCAGACTGAAAATTTGAGTTGTCTATGTCTTTTGCTTCACAACAGTCCTATGTGGCAAACACTACCCACTCCCCAACAGACATACGGGAAAATTGAGGCTTGTAGAGAGAAAATGATTTATGTAAGGTTCCCTAGCTATTGAATGAAAGAGTTGGGACTTAAAGATGGATCACCTGATTTGGACCTTTTCACTTCATTGAACTGTCACTTGATTTCACATGTGGAAATTCCTGGTATAACCAGGAAAAGGTGACCTCAGATTCCAAACTGTAATTAAATTGTCAGGATACCTGGAAATGCCCCTGGATTATTGTAATATTCTGAAATATACCATATGGACAGCAATCTGTTTACATACAGTAACTTACCTTGCATATTCAAACTCACCATCTTTATTGGCTTCTTTCCTTCTGCCAACAAAAATGCTCTACTGTATTTCTTTCCAAAAAAACCCCAAGAAATAAAACCAAATCTTCCTTTAACCCTGCTATCACTTTGAGATACCTCCAATCAGTCCCTCTTTCCCCAGTGGATCTGGATCTCATCTGACCAACTCTTTCAAATAATTCAAGCTAAACTTTACTTTACTCTCCATCCAAATTCTGTACAGTCATCTTTGGCTAGAACACATAATCTCTTAACTTCCCCTCTCTCATGTTCGATTCTAGAATCACAATCAAATTAATGCCATCATTACTACTTAAATGCATTTGTCAATCAGGTCTTTGATGCCACTCACAATCCTGTAGCTTTCCAAAGCAAAATATATTTCCTTGGTCACTATTCTTTTCTAAGTGTTGCATTTCCTTAATTTGATTGTGAACTCTTTGAAGGCAAAGACTTGCCTTGGTTTTGTATTATATTCCCAGTGTCTAGTAAATGGTACATGGTAAGGATTTAATACTTGTCTTTGCATTCATTGATTCATTCTTATCAGGAAAAGATCAGTTCAAAAGGCTACATAATAAGTCTAAAATAAGATAATATCATTACTACCTCTCTTACTATATTATTTGATGAATTGAATATTCTTTGAAATAATTGCATCCTCTGGCACATTAGTAAAAATAAATTCATTCAGTGGATTTCATAACCATTTTCAATTAATATAAATAATCTCTTTGAAGATATCGCAAACCTGTGTAATGAGAGACTGGAAAAAGATGAACCAGTGCTAGCTAGAAGAATCCATGTGGATGTTTAGTGAGATTGCTTTTGGAAGTATATAATGTCATGGAATCGAGAATCCTGGCTTTTCACTTTTGGATATGAACAGAAGTGTTATGACTATTCCTTTTCTGCCTCCTACGTAGTAAAGAAATTACTATCACTTAGTTGTAGAGTCAGATTTTTATGTGCATACTTACCAGTCAAATAGCTACTCTCACATCCTTACAATTCAAGTAGAGAGGAAGAAATGTTCTAAGAGGGTAGACCCTTAACTCCTTGAGTGCTATGTGGCTTCAAAGATTTATAGTATGCATGGTGCTCATGTCTCTTGTTTCTATTTCTTTCTGCTCTTAAATGAAAAAAATGTAGAAAATGGAACAGATTAGGTTACAAACTTATGACTTGGAAAGTGAAGAGGAGGGCAGCTAGGAGTCAGGAGGACTTGAGTTCAAATTTGGCCTCAGACACTTATTACCTAGAGGTGTGTCCTTGGGCAAGTCACTTAATCCCATTGCCCTACAAAAACCTAAAAATAGTGAAGAAGATTCACTACAAGACTAGTAACTGAAATATATATCAGAATTTAATGGTGGCAGATGAGTAAGGCACCAAACCAGTCTCAATGAATTGAGTGAGGGATTCAACCCAACAGTGAATCTCACAAGGGAGCAACTGCATCTGGGACATTGTATTTGGAAGGGAACTTAATGAGGTGAAGCTTTATAACATCAAATTGTTTGAACCCTACCTTTCCTCCAAGAGCCAAGGTTGTAGAGGGTGGAGTCTACCCCAATGCTGGTGGTGAGGGGGAAAGGAGGCTGTTGTATTTCTGTTCTTATTAAAGCTTTTAATAATAATGAGAGGTATTTACCTCAATAAAAGAAAATTAATTTTAAATGCCTATTAATATTAAAAGTTAACTGGCTACATTGATAGGGAGGTACAAATTATTTGTATCAATAATATTTGGGAGATATTATCTAGGTAATTAAAATGAGGAAAGAACACACCAGAATGGGGTACAAAGTATGTGCAGCATAAAGAAACCCTAAATTCTTTGGAGTACATCTAGAGCCTTAAAGAGGAGTAATAACCTTATTCTAGGAAGCTTATCTGCTCATGAATATGGGAATTGGAAGACTAATCCCAGTCCTGATAAATTCCTGTTATCTTTCTTTGAGTGGAACTATATTGGGGAACATGTCCAAGGGTCTAATAAGGTCTAACCCTTATTAGCTACTAGTTGTTTAAGGAAAGGGATTGGTATAATAATGATTTTAGACTGGTTATGGTGCAATGTGGTAGAATTAACCAATCAACTATCTGTTCTTAATTGGGTTGGCTTTCTTAGTTCAGTATTGATCTGATCCTTCCCATGGGGCAGCATTCCCATTGACTCTCAAGTTTGGCTTAGAATTTTAAATTCAGAAGGTATAATCTTGCCTCCAAACTACAAAGGTGAATCTATGAAAAAGGACATTAATTACATATGATCTTCCCAAAGTTGTGGAAAAGCATACAGTTTTTGGTGGTTAATTTTTGTTTGTTGATTTGCCAACTCTAAATCAGAAATAGAGAGAAAGACAAAGGGGAATCACACATAAGCCATCTACTTTCTTGCTCAGAGCAGAAGACTTGAAAACCTCTCTCCAATTTGATTCATCCCTACTTCTTTCTGCCTGGTCTGAACCTGGTAAGCCACATGTTCCCCAACCCCAGAAAGCCCTAGCAGAGATGCTGATTGGTAATCTAATTCCTACCTCTCTGCAGTAATGTTTTTGTGTTTGCTATTATTCATAATTATATTCTTATTTAATAACCATTTTAATAGATATACATGTTTGTACTCATCTAAAATCCCCCATCACCACAAAAAAAGTCTAGGTGCCTACAAGTCCTCTTCAGCAAAATGAATGTATCAGGCTAGATGGCCTCTAAACTCTCTCTCAAACATAAAAATTATGATCCAAATGACTGGAAATTCAGTATTTTCCATTATTCTAGGCTATTATAAATTATTATTTGTTTACTTTTATCTTTCCTTTAAAAGATAAAAGTCTACAATCCAAATTGGACTGTGTAAAAAAAATGATGGGACCCCACCCCAGTCTCTATGTCTCCTTTAGAACTCCCTTGAAAGTCTCAAACTTCTTCTAGAGAAATATTGCTATGAAGACATTCATAAAATAGTGAATATTTTAATGGAGTTGCAAGATCTTGGCACCACTGAATGGAGACAATAGAAAACTGAACTAATTAAGGATTCAGGATGAGACTATTCAGGTCTTCCAGCTTCTTGGGTGGTGGATGCAAAAAAAAAAAAAAGACTGAAGAGATGACTTGAAGCCTCAATTAAGCCTAAGTGGCTGATTGATGGCTAACTAGATCTCCAAGAGTTCTCAGACCTCTCATTCTAGACAATGGTAGTACAAAGTGAAATGTGTTGCTGATTAAGATAGAAGCATAAGTATTTGCTCATTAGAAGGAATAGAGTCCATTTTTTCTCTTGCCCTATATGTTGCTCCTGTGATTTGAACTATGGATTTTCTATAGATGAATTTATATATATATATATATATATATATATATATATATATATATATATATATATATATATATATATCCAGCCTTTGTCTCTTCCCTGAGTTTCAGCCTTGCATCATCATTTTCTTATTAGACATGTCTTATTGAGTGTTCCATGGTTAATTCAGATTCAACCTGTCTAAAACTGAACTCATTCTCTTCTCTCTTCCAAACTTCCGTTTCTTCAAAGGCACCATGAATTCTTCTAGTGTCCCAGGTTTATGATCTAAGTATCTTTGATTCCTTACTCTCTATGCCACATATCCAGGCAGTTGCCAAATCTGTGTGTTCTCTATTTTTGTAACACTTTTCTTGCACATCCTGTGAGAAAATCCTTTCTCTCTAGCACAGCTAGCAAGTGTTCACCTCTTATGTAAAACAGCTTCCTAAGTAACCTCCTTGTTTTAAATCTCTCATCATTGTGGTCCCTATTGCACACTAATGCAAAATTAATTTTCCTAGATCCAGATATTCAATTTTACTGTCTTCCTTTAGAATAAAATATAAATAGCCCTATTTAGCTTTTAAAACTCCGTATAATCAGACCCCAAACTATCTTTCTAGCTTTGTTTAGATCTTATTGCTTCAATTGTTCTCTGCAATTAAGCCAAACAGGTCTTTCTTTTCCCCCAAAATAAAATTTCATTTTGTAGATCCATGTCTTTTCAATGGTTGTCCTCCATGGATAAAATGTAATTTCTCTTTACCTCAACATCACAGAGTGTCTTCTCTCTTCCTTAAGATAAAACTTAAACACCATCTTAACTATAAAACTTTTCTTGAACCCCTTCATGATCCTACCTTCCCCTCAAAACTACCTTGAAGTGAATTGCTTTGTACATATTTGCATTTATTTCCTTTATAGATCAGCTGTATATATTTGTACTTGTCTCCTCATTAGAATGTGAGCTCATTATAAGAAGGGAATGTTTCATTCTTTTTACTTGTGTCCCTAGATCCTGGAATGTAATAAATACTGGTTGATTCTTTATATAATCTCCATTCCCCTAATTCTTATTAGCTATTAAGTGGCAAAGGCAGAATTTTAACCTAGGTCTACTTATTCTAAATCCAGAAGGCTTTCCTATGAGCCTCCACTGCCTTAGATTCTATAATCTTAGTCCAATCAAAGCTGGGGTGCCAGCAACATATGCCACAGGACATGTTCCTGGGAGACAAATATGAATCATTTGGAATCTTGAAATCAGAAAATCTAAGGGAAATCTCTGCTCTGATTCTCACTAGTTAAATGACATTATAAAAAATTTTAACTTCAAAGAGCCTCAGTCTCCTTATCCAAAAAGGAAAGACAATAATATAATTAATAAAACAAGGAACTATTGTGATGATAAAATCAATTGACGTATGCAGATGTATCTGTAAATATAGAGGGTTATATAAGGAAAATGTAAGCTTTATCATCATTTTCAAAGTGACTTAATAATATTTCCCATCTCCCCACACTTTGGTGGACAGAATCTCTCCTTTTTGCCACCCCAACATGCTTTTCCAGCTTTATTTTATGTTATTACCTTTCAGAAATTCTATATTCCAGACAAACTAAAATACTAACCCTTCCTTGAATGTGACCTTCCAACCATTGCCTCTGTGAAAACCCTTTTGGAAAGAAACCATTCGCTAGAACTTCTGAAGATACCTTCAGATCCAGGTTATCTTTCTTATTCAGTCAGAAATAAGTCCAAGTGCTAATGAAATCTCAGGAAAGGAACAACACTAAGTATTAGTCTACTTAGAAAAAAATGGGGGTGGCTAGGTGGCGTAGTGGATAAAGCACCGGCCCTGGAGTCAGGAGTACCTGGATTCAAATCTGGTCTCAGACACTTAATAATTACCTAGCTGTGTGTCCTTGGGCAAGCCACTTAACCAAATTTGCCTTGCAAAAACCTAAAAAAAAAGGAAAAAATATAAAGTCCATGGGGTAAGTTTACTTACAGATCTGTGACCCATAATTTAAAAATCTGGGTTCTCAACAAAAATTGGGGAAGAGGTTAGAGACAGAATATTGTCTCTCCTGTGCAAGTCTAATGGACATATTCCTTTATGCCACAGGAAAAGAGAGAGAGGGTAAGAGACAAAAAGAGGTTCAGGAAGACAGAAAAAGAGGCAGAGACAGATAGAGAAACAGAGAAAACAGAACAGAAAGAGTGGCAGAGATAGTTGGAACATTGGATAAGACATACATAGAGGAAGGGAGAGAGAAAGAGAGAGAGAGAGCGAGAGTGAGAGAGAGAGACAGAGACAGAGACAGAGACAGAGACAGAGAGACAGAGACAGAGACAGAGATAGTGAGAGACAGAGAAAGAGAGACAGAGAGAACTTGAAAGAGTTTCCATGAGGAAAGTGTCCACTTAGAAAATACTGGAATTCTAGAATATTAGAATCAGAAAGGACTCCAGAAATACTGCAGTCTAGATACATAAAGCTGTGTCAAATGTTCATCTTTTCTGTGCTTTAACACCTCCTGTGAGGACTAAACCCTTCCCATTTGGAAATTACAAGGATTATTAGGAAATTTTTCCTTATTATAAGTGAAAATTTACCTCCCTGTCATATTTACCCATTGATCTTAATTGAGGCCTCAAGAATTCTGGAAGAACAAATTTAATCCCTCTCCTGTGGGGACAGATTGAGAGTAATAAATGTTTCCCCTAATTTTTCTTCAGACCCATGATGCAGATTTTTTTAGTTTGGCTACAAGTCTGGAAGAAAACTTGCAAAAACCATTTCATCCTTTAGTTTTTTTAGGCAAGTACAAAGCTTACTGAGTAAATATTACATTTATTTGAAATATTAGCCCTGTTGGCAATTCTTTAATCCAACCCCTTAATATTAACAAAGGAAAAAAAAAAACTGAGGCCAAGGGAGATAACAGCATTTGTTTAAGGAGGTGCTACTAGCAAGATGTGGAACCCGTATTCTATAATTACCCTGTAAAATGTTTTGTATAAGCTTTCTATGCATGTTTGTCCCCCACCTCAGTAAAATGGAAATTTTCTTTTTTTAGAATTTGTTGATGTCAGACTTTTTTAATTAAAGAAAAAAAGGATGTTAAGATTTTTGAGGGCAGGGACTATTTCATTTTTATACTTGTACCCCAGGAATCTTGCACTACTTTTTGAACATCACAGGTGCTCAGTAGACACTTAGATTAAATTGTCTTTCTGAATTCCAAGACCCCCAGCAGCTCTCATCCTACTGTGAATCTGCTATATTTATTTCTCCAGGTCTTCCTCTATTGTCAGGCCAAGTCACACAAAAGAATGTTGCAGAACTATCTATAAATCCTGACCAATAACAGTGATATTGCAAAGACACTCTCCAAACAGGACTAGAACTGGCTTTATTTTCCTAGTTGAAAAAACAGACCATGATGAATGGGGATTTCACAAAGGACATGGTAACTGGACTAGAAATGATAAATACAGCCTAGCAGATTCCCAAGTAGCTCATTCATAAAACCAACATTGTGTCTAATTACAGATTACCTAATTAATCAAGCCATAACAGCTGGGAATGAACCAAGTGATATTTTCTTATTGTCTTTGAAATCTGGGCCAAAAACCAATTTGCTCTCATCTCATGTTACAATCAACAAACATTTATTAAATAGTTACACCATGTACGGAACTATGACAGATCCTTTTTTCAAAGATAACTGAGAAACTGAGGCAATGATCTATCAAATTGTGGGACTTGGACAATATAATCTCTCTAGTCCCTTGATGTACTTATGAATAAGGCATGCCAGTTTCTAAATCCCTGAATTTCAGTTTCCTTACCCACAAAATGGGCAAACACTATTTCAACTTCCCTTAAGCTTGTTGGCATAAATGGGAGATAGAGCATATGAGTTTTGAATACAGCCTATGTGGACAAATCATATATGATGAAAATATAAGATCATGCAAGGAAGACCTGAAAAAAATCTTGGTGATCATGTTGTTCAATCCTCTTATTTTATAGATGAAGAACAGAAGCCAGAGTTAAGTGACCTACCCAAGGTCATGTAGGTAATAAGCGACTTGACCCCAAAATATCAGACCCCCCTCCCAGCCCCAACTATATTAACTGTAAAATGGAGATAAAATATCACTGACACTTAACTCACAGAGTTATTTTAAGTCCCAAAGTAAGGTACAGTGAGGTCGATTGGCTTGTTTCAGTTTACATAGATAATATCAGAGCTAGAATATGAATTCAGATTTTTTTTTTTATTCAATCCATAGTTTTTTCAACTATATCAAGCCACCTCCATCTATTTTTAGAGGTAATCATATATTTTATGTTGTTATAATCACTGTACTGAGTCATTGCTTGACTATTAAGTGATCAACAGGCTGATTAACACACACAACTGGCTGACATAGAACAGACTTATCCTACTTTCAAGTGACCCGTTGCTCAAGGGTCAAACAATACAAAGTCTATCTATGCCTTTGTTAGCAACCTGGTTGTAATGGTCACATAAACTGAAAAATTTTAGTTGTTGTTAGGAATGAAAGTAATTTCTAAGAAAGAAACTAATAAAAATAATAAATTTTTGTAAGCAGAAAAAGTTCTAATTTCATACTTTTTCCTGGAAATCCTCTTTATCCCATTTTAATTCTATTCCCTCTATCAATATTTTCTTTTTTTATTCTGTTTTTAAATTTCTTTGTATATATCTATTTGCATGTTGTCTTCACTATACTATAAGCTCCTTGAGGGCAGGATGTCTTTTGGCTCTTTTGGCTGTATCCCCAGCACTTAAGCACAAAGCAAGTGATTAATAAATGCTTATTGATTGACTGGTTGTGGGGCTTTGATCTATTCACTTCCCCTCTCTGGGCCTCAGTCTCCTCATCTGTAAAATGAGGGCAAAGTCAGCATACCTGCTAAATTTCATTCTTGTTACTATGTTCTCTGACTCTGTCAACATACTCAGAAAGTGTATCAGACTTAGCTTCAACCCAGAATGCCTCAATCAAAAGCCATATGCATCTTTTACTATTTTTCCCCTAAACTCCATTCCATTCCATGCAGGATTAAATTTGACATTTTTTTTCCTATTTTGAAAGTAAAATAACAACCTGTTCTTTCTCTCAGACTGTGGCAACCTTATTTGGAAGGTTGAAATAATCTTGGGAGTTATAAATAATTTCCATTGTTTCCAGTGGATGAATTTTAAAGGACCAAAGCCTACAATTCTTTATTGCTCAATCAATCCATTAGGTGTTGATGATTCAGCTTTCCTTGTAGAGTCTGTGATTTGGGGTCAAGTCTTCATGGTCAACTTTAGCAACAGGAATGCTAATCCTCATGGACTTCACAAGTATCTTTCTCTCTCCTTTTGGGACCAAGATGAAATTGTATTGCTTCATTATGATGAACAACAGCTTTTTTTCTTGTTTTAGAGTTGAAGACAGGAAGACCTGGTGGATAGTAAGACAGTGAACCTGAACAAATTAAATCCTACCTTTGATACTTGCTGGGTAGTTATGAATAATTTTGCTTCTTTAAGTCTCAATTTCTTCAAAGGTTATAATGTATAGAAAGTGTACCTTACAAATTTTCTAATATTTGCAGCATTTATATTCTGACCTTCCCTCCCAGAGGCAGGCTTCTTAAATCTCTCTCTCTTTATGATCCTCAGGCATCCTGAGGAATTTGTAGGTATTTCTCCTCTGCTGTCATTGGCTGAATTCCTCAATGGCTAAATTCTCTCCATAGGAGGGCAGTGACGAGTAGCCCAGTTCCATTTAAAAACAACATTAATTAGCCTTTAGACAAGGATATTTACTTAAGAGTTAGACAGAACATTTTCCCCAATGCCTCCACAATATATTCTCCTCTTTCTTTCTTTCTTTCTCTAGGGAAAAGTAGGCTCAACTTGGCTCAGTTCCCATATAGCATTGATTCCCCCATGTTCACATTCAAAAGTGGCATCTTTTCCTAATAAGAACTCACTTCAGCTTCTGCTGAAGTCTTCTTAAAGATAATTCCTAGATCCTTGAGGTATTGATAATGTGTTGACTATAATAATTGACCTGAGTACCTAACTCAGATTCCTAGGACTTATTCTTCAGACTTCAAAACTTCTGACTACTCCTTTCACAAGATATGATGAGTAAAGGTGTCACACATATCTCCCAGAAACAAATGAGACAAGAGACCAGAGGAGAGGTTGACAAGTTTTGTCCAATGATTGAGAAATCAAAGGACTTCAACTTTAACACCAGGTGAGCTGATCAGAAACAGAATGTCCACACATGTTCCATCATCTCCCCAGGACATTGCCCTTTCACATCCTAACAATTCTTTCAGAAGTCAGAGTCTCTCTAAACTCTAAGTGTCCTTTAGGGTTCTGACCTAATCTCCTCTTCTTTTCTCTCTCTAAGGTACTTTACTTGGTGATCTCATCATCTCCCCGTGAATTTAATGGTCTCAAATCTACCTATCCTGCCCTGTCATCTCTGCTACCCTCTAATCTCATATTTCCAACTACTTTTCAGGCATCTCAAACTGGATGTCCCAGAGATATTTTAAATTCACCAAGTACAAAACAGAACTCATTATTTTTCTCTAAAAGTCTACCTTCCTCCCATCTTTCCTATTGTTGTAGAGGACAGTCTCACAGGTTCCTCACTATCTCTCATTACCCACATGCAAGCTAGTAGCTGAGATTTGTTGACTTTGTCTCTGCAATATCTCTCAGATACTTCCTCTTCCCTCCTCTGACAGCAACCCCACCCCAGTGTAGGCCCTTATCGCCTCATGTTGGACTTTTACAATAACCTGCTGGTAGATCTACCTACCTTTAGTCTCTGACCACTCTGCACTTAGCTACCAAAGTCATTTTGCATAAAGTGCAAGTTCAGCTATCGTTAATAATTGAATTTATTCCAAGAAAAGTGGATCCTAAATGCATAGTAAAATGGAGAGTTAAAAAAGGCATCTTCCTTCATGAAATAAAACCCAAGAAGGAAGGGGGAAGATGAACCCAAAGACTTTTCCTGTCATACTATCCTGCCTGGAAGAATTTGTAATCCCTAGGTGAGGAAAGATAGAGGAGTGGGGCCCAGTTCTACTAACTAAAGACATATTTAGTTGAATAAGCATCTCTTTTAAAATGCAAATACTCCATGAGAAAGTTCAACCTTTTCAAATGCTATTGTGATAGACTTGGATTCAATTTAATAGAAGTTTACTAGGAAGACCTGCTATGAGAGAAACATTTTGTCAGATAGTTTGAGATTTAAGATATAGTAAATGGTGAAACAGCATTCTACTTTAAGGCAATAGAATTGAGCAATTCTAGCATTTTCTCTTCTGATTAGTGAAGTGGTTATGCCATTTTCATTTCCTTTGTAAAATGGGGACAAGGGATATAGGGGGCTGATGGGTAGAGACAATGTTCAGATCCCTTCCAGTTTTAAATCTATGATCCTGTTATACAGTTCCCAAATCTGCTATTAATTAGCTTAGTGACTTTCATCATAACTCCACTCCTTTATAAAGTGAGAGTGTTTGACAAGATCTGGTCTTCTTAACATTTTTTTTTGTCAGGGTCCCCTTTGGAAGTCAAGTAAAATCCATAGGCCTCTCTTCAAATATATTTTGAAATGTTTAAAACAAAATATATAGGATTGCAAGTGAAAGAAATTATACTGAAATACAGTTAGAATATTTTTCAAACTCATTCATGAACTCCAGTTTGGGAACTCTTGGACTGGATGGTCTCTACGATCCCCTGGCATTTTCTGGGTCTGTAGTTCACCAGAGAACATTAAGCAGATATCCAAGTAGTTCCAACAAACTCGAACAAATATTATGTATAATTTTTTTTCCCAGAACTGTCTTTCACTTTTTACTCTAAAAATTCTGTGACTCGGTTATGGTAAACCCAGCTTCCCTGACAATCCCTCAGATTTTAGCATTCATATTGAACTAGAAATTCCTCTTACTTCGTATTTTCCAATTCAAATTATTCTGAGGGACAGGTAGATTTCTAAGCCAGTCTAAGCAATAATAGACATGTTCTGCTTGGATGCTCACAAAGACAATGCATTACTCATGTTGATATGAAGAATAGCTTATAAGGTAAGGATAGAAAAACTATAATTCTTAGGTTCTTGCCCAAGTATGTTTATGTACACTATTCCTGAAATCAATTGACATGCCATAGCCCCATGCAATCTATAGAAATGAGATTTTCTAAAGATCATAATATTATTGATTAAGAGCTGCAAGAGATCTTAGGGATCACTGAGCCTTACCTCTTATTTTATAGGTGAGAAAACAAGTTTATATAGCTATTAAGTGTCTGATTTGAATTCAGGTCTTCTTGATTGTTATATACCATACCAACTACCTCCCTCTTTTAGGAGATTTGAATAATAATGATTGAATATATTTCCAGAGTTCCATGGCAATGAAAATGAGGCAGGAGAAACAGTCAATGAGTGAGGGTGCAACGAAGTTAAAAGATTGCTTTGGGAATCAGGAAGCTGAAGTTTATATCCTTGTTCTGCTTTATAACCTATGTGACTTGAACAAAACCTGAACTGTAGGCCTTGCTTTTCCCCACTTTTAAAATGGAAGGGTTAGATTAGATTATGCCTAAGGTTCCTTCCAGATCTAAGCCATATTATTCTAAATAGGTCAGTCAATCAATAAGAAATTATTATGTTTATAAAATATATTATGATTATTTTGCTTAATATATTTATTATATATATAAAATTATAATATATGTATTGTGTTTATAGGCTTATGTTCATATTATGTTTAGATAATATAATTTTATCTATGACTATGTAATGTTTATTATATTTACATTAGGTTTATTTTATATATATATATATATATATATATATATATATATGTTCATGTAATATTTTAAGCTTACTATTACCAAATACTAATGAGCATTGGGGATGCAAAGAAAGACAAAACAGAGTCCCTACAATTCTAATCAGGAGTGGAATAAGATGTAAATTACTAGATGCTTACAAGTTATGTTGAGTAAACAGAATCAGACAGGGAAAGGCATTTGTATCTGGTAGGATGGAAGGAATGCCTCCTGAAAAAGGTGAGCTTGAAGTTAAGTCTTAAAGGAAGCCAGAGAAACATAAAGCAGCAGGTGAAGGGATAAAATCCTTTGGACATGGAGGAAAAGATCATGATAGATAAGAATAAATATGAATGGAAAATAAAAGATGGGAAAAACTTATTAATAACAATGACAAGATGATGTTTCAAGGGTCTGTGTTTTCATGGGTGTGGGCTCTCCAGTTACAGATGATCTCAGTAACTAATCTTTGAGATTAGTTGAGGCAGACGATCTGAAGCCAAATATACTCATTTACTGAAACCAATCTTGATGATGAACCATTATGAGCTTAGATGGGTTGGTACTAGGACCACAGACCAACACTGAGTCTAAACTCAAAGCCTTTCTAATTGATTAAGGCCCTTCCACAGCTTGGCCTTAGTTGACCCTATCTCTCAGGTGACTCTGGAGTCACTACATGCCATGATGAGGAATTGGAGTAAAGTCTTTAGAGGACATATCATCATCATAATATTGACAACATTATCAACAAACTATAGGACTTACCACCTCAAGACAATATATGAAAAGCTGAACACTCAGAAAGGAGAGACTAATTAATAGTGCCTTGCCCATAATGGTGATTAATACATTCATATTGACTAACTTGTCAATTGATAGGGTCTCCCAGACTGTATATTTAAAAAATTACAATGCATAAGAATATTTCTTGAATGTGCATTACTGACTATAGATATCTGCTACTGGACCTACTGAATGTGGGTTCACTACAGGATGGAGATTCAAGAACAAATCCAAAGATCTTCTTGTATGGAATCAACAATATGGAGATGAATAAATGGATGAGTCAAGAGAATTTATTTATAGAAATGAAAACTTGGGTTGGGAGTTCATGACAATGATACAGAAATCAGAGATAGGTCTTTGGTACTAGAATCCACAAAATATTTATTTTTAAGGAGATAAGACCAAGTGATCTTTACAAAGAAAGAATAAAGACTAGGTTAATATGTTGTTGAAAGCTGAAAAAGTTCACCATTTACCAAACATCTAAATAGATAAAATAAGGTAAGCAAGATTATAATAAAATTAATAGTTAATCCTCTCAGCAGTTCAGTGATCAAGAGCAATAAATTCTGAGAGACCTATAATGGAAAATGCCATCCACATCCGGAGAAAGAACTGTGGAATCTCAATGAAGAGCAATAAATATTATGCTCACTTTTTAAAACTTCTTTTATATTTTTTCTTTCTTACTCATGGCTTCCCCCCACCTTGAGTTCTAATTTCTCTTTCACAGCAGGACTAATATGGAAATATGTTAGACACTATTGTACATGTACAACTTTGACCATTATTCACCACCCTAGGGAGGGGGAAAGGAAGGGAGGGTGGTAGAAAAATGTGAAACTCATAAGTTTTCAAATGGATGAATGCTGGAAACTACCTTTGTGTGTGATTAGAATGCAGATGGTGTCTGAATGTTAAAAAATAAATAATAGCTAAGATTTATATAGCACTTAATAGTGCAAAGCACTTTATATATATATATATATATATATATCCACACATATATATGTATGCATGTTTAATAAAATATGATATAGTAATGCAATAAAAACCTTTGAATTCTCATAGCAGCCCATTGAGGTAGATGCCATTATTATCCCCTTTGATGAAATGGGCATAGTGCTAAATGTGGGGATCAGGAAGACCTGTGTTCAAATGCTGATTTAGACATTAGTAATGTGACATTTGGGCAGGTTATTATCTCTCAATCCCAGTTTCCTTGGCTGTAAAATGTAGATAATAATAATAATAATAATAATAATAATAATAATGCCTACCTCTCAGCGATGTGAGCACCAATCATATGACATAAATGAAACATTTTATAGACCTTAAGGCATTATATGAATGCTCTTATTGTCATTAGTGGCATCATTAGGGAAACTGAGTTTAGGTGAACTGTAGTGATTTGTCTGAATTTATAAAGCTAATAAATATAGAAGGCAGGATTTGAATTCACGTCTCCTTGATATTTCTATTATTTAAAAGTTCATTAACCCTTCAAAATTACCTTATGTCAAATCTCCCAATCGTCCAAGATCCTTGAGAATCCCACAAATTAACTGTACAGAAATCAGGGGATCATAACATATAAAACCATCACAATTATCTGGGCATTATATAGACCCCAAATAATAAGAACTATGTTTTTAATTGCTGTTGAAATACTGAAGACTCATAATTTCCAAGCATATAGAATAAAACGTTTTCCAGGTGACTCAGTGAATAGAACACTGGTCCTGGAGTCAGGAGGACCTGAGTTGAAATCTGGCCTCAGATGCTTAATAATTGCCTAGCTGTGTAGCCTTGGGCAGGTCACTCAACCCCATTAGCTTAAATAAATATAATTTTTAAAAATTATTGCAAATAAAGATATCTAGTAGACAAAATCACAACCATGGGGAACCAGGAAGGAGTATGTATCATGGCCCTCTTGTCTGATGCTGGAGTTGTCCCAAAGATTATTTTATCAGAGTTCCAAAAGATGAGCTTGGATCCTAGTACCTTCATTCAATTCAAAAAAAAAAAAGGAAAAAAGAAATATAGAAAGAAAAACATCAGTCACTATATCTATCTGGACAATAGTTCACTGAACATCAAGCATAAAATAATAATGTTGTCTCTTAGTTGTATCTTGGCCTAGAGCTGTTTCTCTCTGAGCTCCATCAAACAAAAATAAGAGCAAAATGATAATAAACATCAGAAGCTCTGTGTGAGTAGAGATTCCTTCAGTGTCTATGCAGTGCAAATAATGAATCCTGTGGAAGTCACATAATTCAAATTTCCACTGCTTCTTTCTGTTGAACTGGAACTAGTTACCTTACCTAAAAAATTATATTTCAAATGGTGTGAATCTGAATGCATGCAACCAATTCTTGAAATTCTTATTTACACTAGTTGCAACCTAAATGTCCTTATATTCCCCATGCTTTACACTATTTGTCACATAATAAAATACTTTTCTATTGATTAATTAATAAAACACTTTGAATTTGATGAGATACTTTCCTCAACAAGCATTGTGTTAGGAGGACGACAAAAACCAGTTCTTCCTTTTTTCCAAATTGGACAGATTCAAGCCTAGATGGAGAGAAGGAAGGGAAGGTAACTGAGGAAAAGTAAATCAACAAGTCTACATGTCTGTGGATTGAGGATAACAAGAACTGAAATGTTGTGAAGAGAAAACTCCTTTTAAAATCATGTCCTCTTTGATTTACCCTATTTCACATATATATTATCTCACATGATAATCCTATGAGATTAGTAGTACAAATGTTATTAATCCCATTTTGCAAATGAAGACACCAGAGTCCAAAGTGTTGTAACTTCCTGGTCTTGAGGTCACACAGAAGTGTAATAGAATGGTCAAGGAAGGACAGTGGACTGCCAGGACTCAAACAAGGGTATTCTCACTCCAGTTCGGCTGTATCTATGGAAAAGAATTAGATTTCTCTTGAGCCTTCTTCTTGAGCAAAATTAGTCTTAATTAAAAACAAAAATTGAAAAAAATCATCCTAGTTCCTCATTTGTATTTTCCCTTAATTTTCAGGGTTCTATAAACCTATACATATCATCATCTTTTCCAGTGCCACCTTCCCCAAACTTCTTTGCCCTAGTTCTTCATCCTCAACAAAAGACAATCTTATCTCTGTGATTTTGAACAAATATTCAACTTCTATGAGTCTCAGCTTTGCTGTTATTGTTAATTGTCTCTGTCCTGTCTACCTCTTCCTTACCCCATTTGAGTTTTCTTGGCAGAGATATTAAAGCGATTTACCATTATTCTCCAGCTTATTTTATAGATAGGAAAACTGAGGCAAACACGATTAAATGACTTGTCCAGGGTCATGCATCTAGTAAGTGTCTGAGACTGGATTCTAATTCACAAAGAGTCTTCCTGCCTCCAGGTCTCCACACTCTATCCACCAACTAGCTGCCCAAGACTGATTTTACTCATCTTTTAAAAAAGGAATTGTATTTAATGACCAAAATACCTTTCCTCTAAAATACCATATTATTTTACAGTATGATCTTTCTCCTTTTTTCTGGAATAGCATTCTTTCTCAACTTCATTCTTCATTTCTCTCTCCTATTTCTATCTTCAAAACATTGCAGAGAGGTAGGGGAGGGAGAGCCAATATAGTCTTGCACCTGTCTCATCAGACTGGTAGCCAGCTGGTCCTCCAGAGGTAATTGGAAAAAGGGCACCCACATGCCTATGCCGGCTTTCATCATTTCTGATGAGATTCTTACCCAGGAAGGCATAATGAGAAATCATCCCTGAGGGAGTCCTTATTTTCTCTTGGAAAGTACTGGTATATATTGGAGTCCTTTGTGTATAAAGATCAGCTACTGAATGAGTATTGTCTAAATATTCAAGAGTGGGTGTCCTTTCCAAACCCAAAACACATAAGGATCACATCTGCAACTGCAATTTTCAGTGTGGAGGTATTTGAAACTCTGCTTCATTGCCTCCCAGGCAATATCACACCTTCAAAATACAAGAGGAATCTTGAGTTTGCATTTTTAGCTTTTTAATAATTGCCCCAAGGTTTAGTCTGTTTAATGGGGGCAATTTTCCAGTACCTTGTTAGCTGTGCTATAATATTAAAATTGGGTAGGGAGCTCTGTTTGGCCCCAAGAAGAGGTGAGAAAAATACACCTTTCTCTCTTAAAAGGGAAGGACTATTAAGTGTGGATCACTGTATACATTATTACATTTCATTGATACAATGGCTAGTTTTGCTAAGCTACTGTCTCTCTCTTCTCTCTCTCTCTCTCTCTCTCACACACACACACACACACACACACACAGACAGACACACATATACACATAGAATGTCTCACTGTGTAGTAGACAGGAAAGTTATATTCAGAAATTACTACAATAAAGCCAAAATAAAAGGATAGATGGGACCTATAATTTCCTTGGTCTGTGGAACTCCTGGGTGAGGAAGCTCCTACTACCAGTACAGGTCAATAACCCACAATCCTTAGAGAATTGCCTAGAAATCTGAGAGCTTTAGTGTTTTGTCCAGTCACATAACCAGAGTATTATCTGAAGTTATTCTTGAATCCAAGTCAGGCATTTTTTTTAAAAGCTCTCTAATTTAAAAAAAAATAGAAGTTGGAATTAACTTAATACAGAAATTTCCTTTCTGCCTATCTAACTTCTGGTTTAACTTCTGCTCTCCCACACAAAGCTTGCTTGAATATTAATGAATGCAGTGTTAAGGAAAGAATACAGCAGTAGAGTCAGACAGGCTGAGCTTAAATTTAACTCTGCTACTAATTCCCATTGTGACCTTGAGTAAGTCCTCAGTCTCAATTTTCTTATCTGTAAAATGAAGGCAATCCTTGCTACCTCATAAGTTTATTTCAAAAATCAAATCATATATTCCAGCATTTTGTCATATTGTCCTTTATAAATATGAATTATTATTATTTTGTTATTAATTTCTAAAGAATCTATTTTAGACTATAAAGCAAATTATGAATATAATATTAATATAATGAAATTGTTAATATCTAATATAATATGAACTGCCACCTCCCTTAAATTTTCCTTGTAAGGTCAGAA
Organism: Macrotis lagotis; assembly: GCF_037893015.1. Classification (NCBI taxonomy): domain Eukaryota; kingdom Metazoa; phylum Chordata; class Mammalia; order Peramelemorphia; family Peramelidae; genus Macrotis; species Macrotis lagotis. The sequence goes on along the minus strand of NC_133661.1, from coordinate 84,893,618 downwards.
TTTTCAGTAATGTCCTTGCATTTCTATTCATAAGCTGTTTATCTTCAGCCACACCCTAAATCCCCCACCTTGTAATTTTATCTTGTAAAAGAACCTAGCTTGGGTTGAATCTCAGCTCCTGATTTTCTTGTCCCCTTCTATTGGGATTCATAGCATGAAGGGCAAAAGAGCTAGAATGAACCGGTTTTCCTTGCCCAGATTGCCAATTGCCAATTGCTATTTCCTTATCTCTTCCACCTCTCTTCCTAAAACTATAATAACTTTTTCATGAATCTTTTCCACTGGGAAATCCATTGTCTATCCCCACAGTGGCAGTTTTGCTGCTCTGTTATCTCAATTAAAGATGTTTTATTCCTCAGATCATTGCTTTGATTTATTTTAGGATTTGGCAATTGACTACTAGAGAAAGAAAAAGAGATCACAAATTACATCAAAAGATTAATTAAAGGAGAGAAATGTTTAGAAAAAAATGGAAGTGATTATCAAGGTATAATGAAAAGACCACTCAGTTTAGAATCAGGAGGTCAAATCGCATTTGAACAAGTAAATTAACCTGAATTAGAATATCAGTTCTTTGAGGACAGACATTATTTTCCCTTTTTTGCATTTTATACTGCCTTTTTCATTCATCTGGATAAACATGTAGGACTCAGTTTCTCCATCTCTCCTTGCTCTTCATGAACAACTCAACACCTTTCCTAGTCATGAAGGATTAATAGCAAAATAATAATAATGATAATAATATTTCATGTTCATAAAGTACTTTAGTATTATAAAATGCTAGACATATATTATCTAATTTGATTTTTAAAGTAACTTTATCATACTTCATTTATGATATCTAGGGTATGTGATTTATCATGGATAATATTGTACAGTATATTGAAGTCTCTCCTATGTTTTTTGATTTCCCTTTGGTTGATTTATAATATTGATACCTTGGATATTCCATGATTCTGAGCCAGATGGCATCACTGGAGGAATATTAAAATTAAAATATGAGTTTTTGTTTTGGAGAGACAGTGTTTTTGAAAGCATAATGCAACTTCCCAAATTAAATTCAACCTGGTCTCTTTTACTAAATGAATTTGGGGCCCAGTTCCTCATCCACTGGCAGATATGTAAACTAACAGACCACTCCATGAACTTTCACTCCAATTACATAGTATAATTAAGCAACTCTACATCCACTTGATTTTTTGGTCCCTAGATAGAAAATTCAAAATTTTGAGTTTTTTGGATCTTATTTAGTAGGGCAACATGTTGAGGCTTGATATCATCAATACAAAGTCATTCCTAAAGAAAAACATATGATGTCCCTTTCTATATGAAACCCAAGTTCCATTTGGATTCTACACTGCAAATTTTCAGTAGTGGTAAACATGTGTTTCCCTATTCTGTGTTTAAGTTGATAATAACAATAGGATGGTCAAACTAGCTCTGTCTGTTGCATCTAAGGAGTGATTTTTATCATAAACATGGGAGGCATATTGTTATAGAAGGGTCCTTTAAGGTGCCATTCTTGTTCAATGCAATCAAATGCCTTTTTAAAGTCAAAAAATAATTAGCACTATGACATATTTTTGTATATCTTTCAATCATATACAAAATATGGCCTGCTATGAATATCACTTGTCAAAGTCTACCAATTCTTTTCTTATATTTCATAATTTTTTCCATATGCAGGCAAATTATTCTCATAAACATGATTTAGAGAAGGTAAATATATGACTTACAAGTAACTGAGGAATTGTTATGACATTTGGGGCATTGATATTAATTTATATAAGCATCATAATCATAAACAATTTTAATTGGTTGCACTGATATTTAACACTAAGTATATAATAAATCATTTGAATGACTTTAGACAGATAGTTATTGAAAATAGTGTAGTGTATTGTAAGTAGGTTCATGTTATTGATATCATCTGTAGTACTATTTTCAGATATAATAGAATCCATTATTTTCTCCAATTTTGTATATAACCTCAGTTTTCAAATATCTTGAGAAATGATCATAAGCAAGACTTGTCTGTATACATTTGACCCTCCCTCCCCCTTCTCTTCTCATTTTTTTTTATCCCTTATCAGGAACTTTGAGGTTAAAGTCCAAAATTATCCATTACCCTGATATTTATGGAATAAAATAGATATTGTAAAAGTTTTGTCAGATTTTTTTGTCTCTTGTCATCTGCAGTTTCATCTTAATGTTACTGTAATGATCTGAATTAATTGTGTCTCATGCTAAGTTTTCTGCAAACTCATTTTCCCTCCATTAGTTTTCATTGTTTACAAGGCAATACATAATTATCCACCACTGTCTTCCATAAAATTTTATAATCAACAAATCAATATTCATATATTTAGCACCTACTATGTGCTAAACACTGAGCTAGGCAGAGCCAATCAATAAACATTTATTAAGTAAGCTATTATACAGTATAAATATGAAATGATTAAAAGAAGGAAGGCACTAGAATTAAGAAGAATTGGAAAAAGGTTTCCAGTAGATAATGAAATTTTAGTTGGATTTAAAGGAAGCCAGGGAAGTCAATAGATATGTCAGAGAAAATGCCAAGATCCAAGTCTTATTCATAGAACAGCATAGTAATAGCAAGTATACATAGAACTTGGGAATATTTAACCCATACATGCTATTTTGGTCTCATTATAATGATTGAATTTCTTTAAATAGGACATGCTAGCGTCACCATCTTCTCATCCTTTTTTAAAAAATTTAAATCTTTTCTCAAATAAGTTACTTATACAAATCCATATACAAAGTTGATTTGAAAATGATGTCAACATTGGTAACCAGTCTTTTCATTAATGTTAAAATAGTCAACTCATTTTATGGTATCATAGATACAAATCTAGAGGAGACCTCAGAGACCATCTAGTCCCATCCTCTCTTTTGAAAATTAGAAAACTGAGGCCCAGGGAGTTTAAATGACTTTGGCAGAGGTCACATGGGTAATATTTTCAAATTTTTATTTGCTTTTGATAATAAAACAGTATTCACCATGTGCAATCTCTCCCAGCTCATTCAAGCACCCTACTGCAGAAAGCACAACTTTGATGGGCTGGGCACATTGTTTGAATGTCTAATGTAGGCTTGTCAAAAAGATAATTTTATGAAGAACTCATATAAGGCAAATGCTTACATTGTGGTCAGAAAAAAAAGCAATACAAGACACTTTCAAGGTCTCTCTTAAGAACTTGGGAATTGATTGTGTGACATAGGAGACACTGGCATAATATTGCCCAGTGTGGCATGCCCGCATTAAAGAAGGGGCTATGCCCTATGAGCAAAGCAGAATTGAAGGGCTCAAAGAAAATGAGAGATGCACAAATTTAGAGAATCCATTCCAAATGTTCACATGACCTATTTGTGCCCAACTTTTGATAGAGCATTCGCAATTCATATTTGATCTGATTGGCCACAGTCAAATACATTGTAACTTTAACATAGTGTGTCATTTTGGTCCTTGAAAATGAAGGGCAACAACCAACCAATTTTCCACATCTCTCCCTTTTTTAAATTGATATTTTATTTTTCTAATTACATGTTATGAAAGTTTTCCAACATTCATCCATTTGCATATTTGCAATTTGCAAATTTTTCCACCATCCTTTCTTCCCAAACCTCCCCTCAGGGGTGAACAGTCTGGTAAAAGTTATACATCTAAATTTGTGTTTAACAAGTTTACATATTAGTTATTTTGTGAACGAGGAATTAGGACTAAGGGAAAAGAAAGAAAACCATGGGATAGGAAGGAAAAACATAAGAGAAGTTTTTTTTAAAAAAATGAACATAGTATCCATTTAGATTCTTTGGGGTTTTTTCTTTTGTTTTTTTTTCCTCTGGATGTGGATGGCATTGTCCATAGAGGTCTCCCAGGGCTGTCCTAGACATCATCTTTCTTCTTAAGGAAAAGTACTCATGGTCAATAGAAGTGAGGTTTTTCAGTGTAGTCTGAAAACCTTTGATCTCTCTTATTTCTTGATTCTGAGCTATATACACAAATACATATGTACATACATATTATATATACATACTATATATACTACATATTATATATATATATATATATATATAAATATAAATATGTATGTATTCCCTGTACAAACTTTTGTACTGAAGTCACTGAATATTAAAATATATGTTGATTCAATTTCAGGGGAGGTGTCTTATCAACTTCTTTATAGAAATTTTTTGCCACCTCACTCCATATCCATATGATGGTACATCAGCTTCAACGATATCCTTGTTGGCCTTTCCAGTGATGTTCATAGTGATCACTGAGATGCACAATGATGACATTACATGAAATATTGTTTTCTTTTGCCTTTAGATACACAGATAAACCATCTATACTAATTTCCAGATTTGACTCTCCAAAGCGAACTTGTGAGCAATCTTTCTATCAACTACATTATCATCTGTGAAAGGCAGGTAAGAATACTTATCCTACAGTGTTGTTATAAAGACGTGTCTTCAGAAACCTTAAAGTATTTAATAAATGAGATGCAGAAGAAGGAGAAGGGGAAGAAATCATAGAGACCTGTGGGAAGGAGTATACTGGAGTCAGTAATTAACTCAGAAGAATCTCTATTATCAAATTTTAGCACGAGCACGTACACCCAGGTAATCTAAAAGTGCTACATATTAGGGCGTGATTTATTGATTCTTTAAAAGTGTGTCTTGCTACATCCCACCTTCAAGCTACCAAGCCAACAGTCAAACATCTACCAACATACCCCTGTCTGCAGGCAAAGCAACAAACCATCCTATACAATAACCAGAGAAGCTATAGGGAGAATGCCAATAAAGGAATGATTAGAGTATTGGTAATAGCACACACTGAGTCTTCATGTCCATGCTTGAATAGATATCGAATTTAGTTACATATACCCATGTTTTATTTCCCCCTGATATTATTAGAATATAAACTATATATTTATTTAAAGTATAAAACTCCTCGAGCAGAGATTGTTTTGGTTTTGCTTTTATATCTTTAGGATAGAGCATAATTTATTGCACATAATTTATGCTTAATAAATTTCTGTTAAATTGAAATGCTTTAAATCATACTGGAAGTTATATCTGATATGATTCTCCTACAGTGGCTAACTATACAGGCCAATGGTGAGGCTTGTTCTGAGACAATAATTATTCTCCATGAAGTTATGAGTCCTATTTGTTTTCTTTGATTTGTATATAAATTCATTCATTCTCTGAGTTTTGTGAATACTACATACTTCAAGGGGAACTGGGTGCTGTCAAAGAGCACTTTGGTGCTATCAAAGAGCAATGTTCCTAGACTTCCTGGGGTGACAATGAATCAGAGAACAGAGAAGTTCCCAGACTTATTGTTTCATTAGAGAAACTGATACTGAATGTATACCTTTCCCATCATATCAGGTCATCAGATTCATAAACTTAGAGAAAATGCCAATATTTTGGTCTTATTTCCAACCAGTATTTGGGCTTGAGATAATGAGGGGAAAAAAAGAATAGTGTTCATAGTTTCAAATACTGTTCAAATATTTTTAATACTCCACTGGATATCCCAAGGAAGATGTTCTATTTTAGACACAAGTCTAGATTTGTTGTGCAATCCTGGGTGAGTCATTTAATAACATCTGGTTTCCCTTCTGTGAAATGAGTCCTGTTCTTTAACTCAAGGGTAGTAGAGAAGGCTTCGGTAGAAAATGAGAGGAAAAACATATCATCAGAGCTAAAATGTTGCTCAGAATTTACAAAATATTTATCTTGAAAATGAGTACTTTGGAAAAGAAGACAATGAGTACATCTAGAATGAAAGTCTAGGTAGCTTACTCAGTACCTGTGCTAGAGGGCAGTAGATTCACATAGGGATGGGGACTGCACCTGTGATTTCATCAAGTGTAGAGATGTCCCTGGTAAGGAAAATCCCTTTTCCAATGCATGTTAGCACCTTCTATTCTACTTATAGATAAAGAACACCAAGAGGTCAAGTGATTTGCCAAAGGTAAAACAACCACTAACTATCAGGACTCAAACTCAGGTATCTATTTGTTTCAAAATTGACTGTCTGATCATTTTGCCATGTTGAATCTTAGCAGCAACTCAGTATAGAGTAGCAGAGGAAAGGCTTAGAACAAGAGAACTTGCCCATGAGTCTTGCTTCTGCTTCTAATTCCACGTGTGAGCTTGAGCAGCTCATCAATTTTCTGAACCTGTTTCTTAGTTTATAAAATGATGTTAGGAAACTTGAACTATTTCCTTCATAGAACTGACTAAAAGGAAGTGCTTTGGAAACTGTAATTTGCTATGTAAATGTGAATTATTCTCATCATCAATTGGGAGAGATTGATGTGTTCAACAACTAGATGGTACAACAGAAAGAACCCTGGACCTGGAGTTAAGACCTAAATTCAAATCTGACATCAGATACTTGTTAGTTGGATGATAAAGCTCTCAACAATTTAATAATAAATGATTAAAGTTGTTAGAAACATCATCCAGAACCTACCTATGGGAACCTATTTTACCACTCCACAGGTAGCCTATGGGAAAATGAAACTGCCCCTCCATATATCTAATAAAGAATAAAATTCTATGATCGTAACCTGGAATCAGGAAGACCTGAATTCAAATCTAGCTAAAGACACTTGCTTTGTTGTGTGACCCTGGGCAAGTCATTTAATCTCTGTTTGTTTCATAATAACAGCACCTACTGCCCAGTGTTTTTGTGAGGATCAAATGAGGTAATAATTGTGAAGTAATTAATAGAGTGCCTTACACATAGTAAGCAGTATGTAAATGCTAGCTGATAATTATAATAATAAAAATATTGTTATTGATAACAGCATTTATACAGTATTTTAAGGTTTGTAGAAAAGTCTTATAAAAGTCATCTCATTTATATATTTGTAACTGGAAAATATCTCAAGTTACCCATCTAGTCCAGGCTCTCATTTTATTGGTAAGAAAAACTGAGTCCCAGTGAAGTTAAGAGCTTGTCCAAGGTCAAAGCAGATAGTAAATATCAAAAGCAAGATTTGAATCTACATCCTCTGACTTGTCCAGTGCTTTTTCTGCTTTTCTACTTCAATCCTTTTGTGGACTTAAGATCTTAACAATATGACCATTGTCTTCAATATCACAGGTCACAGCCCTCACACATTTTTTTCAAGTTGTGGGGCTCTTATTCCTATCCTCCCATGGATCTTCACAGAGGTCTTAACCATATATGCTACCAGCCTTTTCCAGATTCTTTAATATTATGTGAGAACCTAACCAGCCCAAGCCATCCACTTTTCTGATCATACAAGTTTGGAATATTTTTAAACCACTTCTGTGCAGAACATCAGTACAACTCATAACTGCCCACCATGTTTCTTTCCATTGACTTTTAGGTCACTCACATTTTTTTTTCCTTTGGAAAATGTGGTGTACCATAATTTATAGCCATAGCACAATAATGGAAGAAAATTCAAACTGATTCTTTGTTTCAGGGAACAGCTTGTGATTATTGAAAGATGCTGCATAATTTCTCTAAGGCAATTCTTCTTACTCTCCCCTCTTGTGAATATAGTTCATTGTCCATCTGTAGCCCCTGACTAAAATTTACATGTGCTGCTGGACTAACTCAATGGGCTGCCCATCCAACTGAATCTCATAGTTGGGGAAGCAACTAAATTATCTAGAAGCTGAGCCTCTAAGCTTTCTCGAATGAATCATCTAGATTATTGCCTTAATTTTCCACATCATGAGTTTCATGGATACACAGTGGAAGTCAAGTAGGGAGAGAAGTAGAAACCAAAAGAATAACAATAATAAACATTTACATAGAACTTTATAGCTCTAGAGCATGATACAAACACAATTTTACTTAAATGCTGCTAAAGAAAGAGTTATTAGTGTATCTCTTAGAGGAAAGAACATCATTCTGGATTTGATAACATCTCTGCCACTAAGTGACTATGAGTATGGGCAAATGACTTCCCATCTTTGGGCTTTGATTTTCTCATGCATAAAAATGGGAAGAATGGATTAGATCAGAGATGTTAAACTTGCAAAGATCCAGCAAAACTCCTATATTGAACATATCAAAATTTAATTGAGAAATGTTTGACAAAATAAATTAAAAATACAGTTTAATACATAGATAATATTAATTTTTAGTTTTCCAAGTAAATATTGCTGCCTGCAGTATCCATTTCTATTTAAGTTTGACACCACTGGATTGAATGGTCTCCCATTTTTTCCTTCTTTCCCCCTTCCTCTTTTCCACACTACTTCCCTCCCTCCTTCCTTCCTTCCTTCCTTCCTTCCTTCCTTCCTTCCTTCCTTCCTTCCTTCCTTCCTTCCTTCCTTCCCTCCTTCCCTCCCTCCTTCCTTCCTCCCTTTCCTCCTTCCCTCCCTCCTCCCTTCCTCCTTCCTTCCTTCCTTCCTTCCTTCCTTCCTTCCTTCCTTCCTTCCTTCCTTCCTTCCTTCCTTCCCTCTTGTCCTTCCTTTCCTCTCTTCTTTCCTCTCAAGTGCAGGTCACAACTTATTTCACATTAAATCTCTCTCAAAACGAGTCAACATTTACCATCTTTACCTCAGCACACACATTGCTTTAGCAATGATTTCTAAGACAAGGAAATCAATTGTCAAGGACTAGAAACTCATAAAACCCAGATATCCTACACAGTATTGATTTAGTTTAATCCTTTGTACATTCACACAAAATGAACTACAAAGAATTAATAAAAGACAGAAAGAACAAACTCTCTCAATCAAGACTTTGAAGAAAACTCTTTTTCATCTCAAACTCAATTCAAATGAGCAAAATGACTAGTATCTAGAGACTAGGGTCCTGAATTTGCCAGGAAGTCCATCCTAGTGATGAGTGAAATGAAGCTTCAACAATCATACAAAGAGTTCTTTCAGTGAAGACAGACAAACAGTATAGTCCAAAGCAATCATAAAGTCATCTTCCTTGCTGCTAGGTTTTTCACTGGTAAGAGATGTGGTCACTTCAAATTAGCTGAGTTTGGTAGCTGAAGCTGTTACTAGGAGCAACCTGACCAAAGACTACTTGAAGTATAATCATAGAAAAGGTGTGTAAGAAAAATTCAAACAGGCCTATGAAAAAAAGAGGGGGGGGAGTTATATTATCTACCAGATTATAACTCCAAAAGAGCAAAGTCTATGTTTTATCTCTCTCAGAGAGTCCAAAGAATACATTACATAGAAGAAGCATTAATAGATATTTCTTTTTAATTGAATTGCATATTCATTATTACCCTTACGAGATTATAGATTCATTGAAAAAAGCAATGATATCCTGCAAAGCTCAGTCCTTAGCAAACATTTAATAAATGCTGAATGATTGAATTAATAACTGAATGAATGAATAGCAATGAATGAATGAGTGAGGGAGTGAATGCAGAAAAAAAGAGGTTATGATTGATTTGAAAGTGTTGAGAGTCCTTTGGCAGTGGCTCTTTGCCTGATCATCATGTTCACAAGAGTTCTTGCTAGGACAAAAGTTAAAGCTCAGTTGTCCTACATCCCAAATGCATGCCTACCTTGGCTTTAAAAGTCTAATTTATTCTGTTAAACAAACAATTTAAGCATTGGTTTCTTAAATAGATTTTCCTCCAACTAGGAATGGAGTTAGATGGAGAAGATAGTACTAAGTGTAGGAATATAAGATGGTCCTAGGCAAAATTGTGGAGATGAAATTGGTTTTTAGTAAAATCCACTTGAATATTTTGTCTTTTTGATGGTCCCACATACAAACATACCTAGTATCCTCAGGTAGACCCTCATTCTGCAGGTACGGGAATATACCCTTGACATGCTCCATCTAATCAAATCTTTTCAAACTTAGGTCCCATTATTTTTATTTATAGTTTTCCTGAAGTCTTTTGTTTTCATATCACCCTCATTTTCAAATATCTACATCTCTTACCCACATCAGCTTGGTTCATCTTTTGTAATAATAGAACAGTTAAGCAAAACCAAGTCACAATCATTATGTCTTACACTATATGCAACAATCTGCTCCCAAGGTCCAAGGAGAAGAGAGAGATCTGTTTTCCTCTCTCTTTTCTAGAGCCAACATTAGTCATTATAATTGTATAATGTTTGACTTTAGTGTCCCTCTTATTTTCATTTCTGTAGTCTCTTTGTATATTGTTATCCTGATTTTACTTAATTTACTCTGCATTATTTCCTATGTCTTCCCATGTGTCCATGAATCCCTTGTAGACATCATCTCTTAAAGCAAACTAACATTCCATTTTATCATATATCACAATTTGTTCTACAATTCCCCAAAAGTCACTCACCATGTCTCCAGGTTAATGGGTTGTGTTTTGTTTTGTTTTGTATCGATGAAAATCTCTGCTACAAATATTTTCTTCCAGCAGAATCTTTCCTTCTATCTTTGACTTCTTTGGGACCTGTGCTCCAGCAGTCAGATCTCTTGGTCAGAGGGTATAAAGAGTTTAATTCACATGCAGCTTAGTCCCGAATTAATGTGGATAACAAAATCCTTCGAAGGGGGTCACATTCCAGTTTGTACTTCATCTTTCCATGACTATATTTTATATAATTATAGCCGTGAATAGTATGAATTTGAATTCATATAACTATATTAGGAATTAATTATCTATACTAATCAGGACCTAGCAATCTGGTAATTTCAAAGAATCATAAGCATAATAATAGTACTATATATACAATATATTATAAATATATTACATATGTGTGTATGTGTATAATTACTTTAAGTTTTGCAAAATGTTTGGCATGTGTAATTTGATTCTCACAGCTCCAGGTGGGAATTGGTATTATTATACCCATTTCACAGATGAACTAAGGAAGGTAGAGGGAATAAAAGTCACTTTCCCCAGGGTAGATGGCTAGCAAGCATGTTTGGCAGAACTGAACTCAGACTTTTCTGGCTACAAGTCCAGTCCTCTAACCCTAATACCAATTAACATTACCCCTTATCTCTGCAATTGACATTAACCCTATTTCCATATCTTCATTATGATTCTGAAAAAATGGAGAAGGGGTCTCTAGATCATAGAGGAAGGTTTTTTAAAATTTATTTTATTTCAACTCTATGCACATGTATGTATTTAAATTACAAAATTTCCTTCTACTTCTCTCCCCTCAGCAGTGAACAGTCAGGTTAGCATTGTATACACATATTTTTGACAAACATATTTGCAGATTAGTCATTTCCATTATGAGGAATTAGGATTAAGGGAAAGAAATACATAAGAGATAATTTTTATAAAGTGTTCATCAGATTCTGAAGGGTTGTTTTTGTTTTGTTTTCCTTCCTCTGGATGGGGATGGCATTGTCTATAGCTGGTCTATTATGGTTGTCCTAACTCTCTGAAGAGCTGAGAGAAGTTGCTTCCATCAAGGTTGTTCATCTCAAAATATTGTTGCTAATGTGTACATAGTCCTCTTGGTTCTACTCCCTTTGCTCAGCATCAGATCCTGTAATTCATCCCATGCTTCTCTAAAGTCTGATCATTTATGGTTTCTTGAAGAACAATAATATTCCATAGTGATCACAGAGGAAGTTAATGAAAGAGCCACAAATAGAACCCATCTCTTTAGCTTTTCAGTTCTCTTGTCATGACCCTTAGACTGCCTACTTTAGTCTCAGGAGCATGTGACACAATGAATGTCCTTCATCCCAAGTGACATATTTTGTTTACTAGGGACCTTCAGCACCTAGTTTGTTTGGAGTTTTTTTTGGTGGAGGTTGAGCTTTTGTGCCTCATAGCATACCATGTACAAATCATTCACCATGCACTGTGCCAGTTAGGACTTTGTTCAACTCATGTTTTCATTTGTAACTTGGGAGCATATAGTGAATAACCATCCATACCATGAAGAGGTAGATGACTAAGACCCAACATCCCCCCCCCCCCAGAGCTTCTTATTTTTCCTCTAGAAAATGAGGGAATTGGTTTAGGTCATCTCTAAGATGCTTTCCCTTCTTAATATTTCTATAATACTATATCTTTAAAATTGAAAAACTCTATTTCTACAACTGAAAAACTCTATTCCTCCTCCCTATCACTCCCCCCCCCCCAGGAAATTTGCTACTAGCATACTGTATTTCAAGGAAGTTTTCAAGTAACTGATCCATCAAAGCACTTTTGGTGTTAAAAGGGCAAAAATGCACCAACGAAACCAAACCATGCTGACTGATGCAGCTCTCAAGCAGATATTTGTGTCTCTGGAAAGTTAACATCCAAAAGCTAATTTTGCCTGAACATGTGATGGGAAAGGGGTTGAAATCCCACCTTTTCGTCTCCTAACATGAGCAAGGTGATTTAAAATATGCAAAGAGAAAAATGCCTGTGTACTTTATCTTGTCACTCACATAGTCTTTAAGCTCTAGCTAAAAGCTTTTAGCTAAGAAACCCTCACACTAGAGGCCCATCAGTACCAAAAGGCTTTCCACTCCCTTCCAGGCTTAGCTGTTGGCAAGAATTGCCTTTTCTAATTGATTTCCCAAATGCATATAATTCATCAAGTTTGCATTCAGAAGTCTTCCCAAAAGGGTGTTAGCAAATCTTTTTTTAAAGAATGTGATTTGAAAAAGGATTTAAAGTCATAGAGACCATTTCCCAAAGAAAATCATCAGAATTGATGCCCTTTTAAAAATTCATAGCCCTTGGAGACAGAAGACAAATTGAATTGGGGTAGATGACGTCAAACCATCCACTCAAAGCATCACTAGATTTAAACTTCTCTTAGCAAAAAATGTTCATTATAGTTATTCAAGACTCCCAGCTTCCCTAGTGATGCATCATTGCCTCCAGAACCAAAGTTCTCTACCACTTGGAACCTCCTTATCTTTTTCATTCAATATACTCTGCATTCCTGTCAAATGACAGATAGCATTCTGTACATGCCCTCCAGTTTCTACTTCTGAGTCTATGCTCATGTTGTTTCCTCAGTGTGGGCTATATTCTTTCAATCACCCCCTCCCCCCACCTATTTCAATCTTGCCCTGCCATTAGCCCCAACTCATAAATGAAGTTAGTCTTCTCAAGACTTATAGTGCATTCCATGGAAGACAATCATACTTTATCTTTATGGTAGTTGCTCAACAAGCAACCCTCTTTTCATCAAACCTAAACTACTTTGAGATGCATTGGAATCAAGGGGCCTAGGTTCAAAATTCAATACTGCCACTTCACTACTTACATGGCCTTGGACAAGAAAGACAAACACTGTGGCCTTTTGTTTCCTCATTCTTAAAATGAAGGATTTGGATTACACACCTTTTTGTTCTTCAGTATTAGCTCTAGCAGCCTCTGATTTTTAAGTCATTTACGACTTTTCTCCATGTAGGAAAAATGTGTAGGACCTGTGTAGAGAAGATCATCTTCTTTCTTTAATCATCAAACTACAACAGGAAATCCCCAGAAACATTGAGGCTCATTAACATTGTTGTGTGCTTGCTCTATAAATTACCATTATTGTTGAAGAAAACCTCTTCCCTTTCCTTACTGCACTCTATGAAGAGAAAAGGGGAAGATGTCAAGTTGAGCCTCACAATTTTTATAGACCATAGACATGGATAACTGACCATCAACCAGTCAATTAATGTCCAATTAATTGGGGGGGTTGTGATGATATTGCATGATAAGGTGCCTTCAGTTGCCGCCACATCTTAGAATCTCATCAGCTTGACTGGGAAGTTGAACTGTAACCACCTTAATCACTTCTTCATCTCAACTTGCATTAGCAGACAAAAAAAGCTCAGTGAAATTCTGTGACTTATTTAAGGGCACACCAGAAGGCAGAAGACCAATGAGTGGACAAGAACCTGGGTCTTGTGACTTCCAGGTCACTGATTTTTCCACTATAGACTGATTTAGTAGGTTTATGCATCTGTGCCATTAATACTTCAATAGGAGATCAGATCTCTTTCAAACCATGAGGTATACTCATCAGTATAGATCTGCACACACAGCAACAAGACCAGGAAAGATTTAGGAGTTAGTGCTTCCAACTTTTTAACTGAGATTCAGCAGAAATGTATTCAGTGACCTTCTTGATTGTGCCAATTCCATCATATATAGACCCAACTTCTCTAAATTGGCCTGACAGTGAGAAAGGGAAAGCCATATTTCAACCCCCCCCCCCAACCAGTGCTCTCACTGTTAGAATATGGAAAGCAGTCACAGATAAATAATGCAACACCATCTTTCTTCCAGAAAGCAAAGATTTTCTATTGCTAAAACTTCCTGTGATCCATCAGTATGTGAGGTGTGGTCATATGGTTTCTTTGTAATCTATGTAATTGCCTCAACTAGGTAGCCCCTCTTAAGATAGCAACCCTTTATCTTAGTATACAATTTTCTATTCAAGAGAGTACTAGGAGTGGTTAGCTTTCCCTACCTACCCTCCCCATTGGCCTATAGACAAGCAGAAGACTCATATTGGGAGAGGGGTGTGCCTCATAAATTCTACCAAATCTTTCTCCCTTTGTATCGTTCTGGACCTTTGTATCTCTATAGCAATGAAAAAAGGTGATGCTGCAACACTAGCTACAAGAAAAAAGATAATTGTGAAAAGAACTCTAGCTCAAGTAGGTATCTAAGTGGTACAATGGGTAGAGTACTAGACCTAGCTCCAGAAAGACCTAAGTTAAAATATGGCTTCAGACACTTGCCAGCTGTGTGACTTTGGGAAAGTTACATCTATTTGCCTCTGTTTCTTCAATTACAAAGTATGGGTATGAGCAGCACCTATCTGGGAAGCTTGTTGTATGAGGAACAAGTGACAAAAAATTTGTAATGTATTTAGCAATGTGCCTGAACCACAGGAAGTAGTATTTAAATGTATATTCCCTGCCCTTCCCATCATGTGAAGATGAGGAAGGGGAACTGAAATTGTTTAAAGTTATCAATAAGATCCCCCAAAGAAAATCATCATTGATATGTAGAGATTTCAATAACAAGATACAAATATAGGAAGATGGTGGAAAAATGTGTTGGAAACCATGGGGAAAGTTCAAAGGAGTGTAGACTATACAGAAGATTTTCTATCTATATCTATATCTATATCTATATCTATATCTATATCTATATCTATATCTATATCTATATCTATATCTATATCTATATCTATATCTATATCTATATCTATATCTATATCTATATCTATATCTATATCTATATCTATATCATCTACATCTATATCTAATCTATATCTATATCTATATCTGTATCTATATATAATCTAATCTAATCTATATCTATATCTATATCTATATCTATATCTATATCTATATCTATATCTATATCTATATCTATATCTATATCTATATCTATATCTATATCTAATCTATATCTATATCTATATCTATATCTAATCTAATCTAATCTAATCTATATCTATATCTATATCTATATCTATATCTATATCTATATCTATATCTATATCTATATCTATATCTATATCTATATCTATATCTATATATACACACATATGTAGCACCTGAACTTCCCAGGGTTTTGTGAAGATCAAATGAGATATAGCAGCATTGGCATGTAATAGGTACTATATGAATGTGATGATGATGATGAATTATTATTGGCACGCAATGAATCTTAACCTTTATCAGACCATATATATATATATATATTGCTAAAATTATTTTGTTCAATTTCTATCGATTATTAATATCAATATTAATATCAGTATCAAAGGATAAAATATAATCCCATATATGCTTAAGGTGAAGGTAGAAATGGGAGAAGCACTAAAGTTGGAAACAAATGCCTTAGCCATATATGAAACATATATATTTTTTGAGAAGGGAGGCAGAGGGGAGCATGAGCCAAATCAAATGATTTTAAATGAAACATTGTATTTTAATAGGCATGAATATCTGACTAGTGATTGGGAGTACTAGCAGTCTACAATCTTGTCACTAGTTTGCTAGGGCAAAGATCCAGATTAATATTAACTAGAAGAAATTATAAAAATGACATAGAAATAATTAAATTGTGGAAACTCCAACCTAACCTGTTTAAATAAATTGTAGATGATGAAAAATGGAAAATGAACTAAAATAGAGACAATATTTGCTTACAAACTTTTGCTAATTTCAATCAATCACTAGAGCAAGGAGACTAAAATACATTGAAAACTGCTACCAGTGAGCAAACACTTGATTGCTTTGGGAAATAGAGAAATAACGTCAGCCAAGGGCAACACTAGTTTCAAATGCAAAGTTATTTGTAAAATCTTAAAGAGCATTAATACATTAAAAAAGTAAGAAGCACGAGAGAGAAAAAATGTTTAAAGATAATTTGTCAAGAGACCCAAGGAAATAAATTTATCTCCCTCAGAATTTAATGATAAAATTGGATGAAGACCAACAATTATGTGAAAAAATGGAAAAGATCTGTAAAGATTTTATAACATTTTCCTTTCAACATCAATTCTGGGGGAGCTGCTGTATTGAGAGTGCAACATTCTAATCCTTGATGTGTTTCATAATGAAGTGGAATGGATGATAAAAGAAATAAATAAATAAAATGGGAACTGGGCCAAACCAAGCATATACAGCGAAAGAGTGTGGTTAAAGGGAAAGAAATTTTGAAAGCACTGAGGAACCAAGGACCAAAATAACTTTAAAAGGATACTATTGGGGTGACTGGTTGGTGCAGTGTATAGAGCACCTGCCCTGGAGTCAGGAGTACCTGAGTTCAAATCCAGCCTCAGACACTTAATCATTACTTAGCTATGTGGCCTTGGGCAAGCCACTTAACCTCATTGCCTTGCAAAAACCTAAAAATAAATAAAGGATACTATTAGTTTGTAAAAAATGAAAACTTACTGGCACAATTTTTAAAAGGTCACTAAGAAAACATTAATAATTTCTGATCTATTGCCTTCTTTGCCATTTAAAGCATTTATGAGCATATATATAAGCATATAATGAGAATATATTATTGAAATACTTGATGTTTCATAAATCATATTCCATAAAGATCAGAAATTTGTAGTCATGCAGTTAACTGAAAGATATACAAAATTCATGATCCCATTTGTTATGGCTTGTTGATGATATCAAGACATTTGATTATGTGGAGCAAAACAACATCTTAAAAGCTCCTCTAAATAAATGTCTACCCTGAAGATGTTAAAATTATACAAAATTCCTTGAAAGATGGAACAACTGAGATCATTTTGTTCAGTGATTTACTGATCATAAATACCTATATCAAGGAAATAAAGCATCATAATTCCATGTATTCTTAAGGAAGAGATAGAAATAGTGCTGGAGAGGAACAGAAATGGAAGAAGCAGTCAAATTAGACTTAAGTACCTGTTTCCAACATTAATGTTTCTCCCATTTCTACCTTCACCCTAAGCATAGCTGGGATTATACTTTATCCTTTGATACTGATATTAATATTGATATTAATAATCAAAAATTGAACAAAATAATCTTTATCATTCTTAGAAATTTCATTCCTCATACTGAAAATAAATAATCTGTAAACATGTTTATCAAAAATATGTATGTACAATGCTAACCTGACTGTTGGGGGATGGGAAGGGAGGATGGAAAGAAATTTTGTATCTTAAAAATATACTTGTGCATATGGATGAAAAATGTTAAAAATTAATTAAAAGCAAAACAAAAAGAAATTTTGTATGATTTTGACCATATGCAGGGTAGATAATGGAGTAGAGTCTTTAGGTTGGTGTTTTGTTCCACATAATCAAATGCCTTTTTTTAGGGTTTGGGGGAGCTTCTTTGCAAGGCAGTGGGGTTAAGTGGCATGCCAAGGCCACACAGCTAGGTAATTAAATATCTGAGGCTGGATTTGAACTCAGGTACTCCTGACTCCAGGGTGAGTGCTCTATCCACTGTGTCACCTAGCCTCCCCAATCAAATGCCTTTTTATCACCAACACACCATGATCAGATGGGATCTTGCTTGATCTATACTAAATATGCAAAGTATTTGAAGGAAAGGAAAAAGTAGGAAAAATAAATCTTAGACTTTATTAATTCAAAGGAAAAAGTAACTAAGAGAACATCATTAAGTACCAATTTAGATACCCACTTTACCTCCATATGGTATTTTTCTAGGGTTATCATAAACATACAGACTGAGAGACTCTTTATTTAGAATATTAGTAGGGAACAAGCCACTTTTCATAAGTGATAAAAAATGAACCACAATTTTGCCATTTTCCAATTAACTACAGATAGAGAAAATTCGATCTCATTGTGCTTTTTGATTTTAAAAAAGAAAAAAATTGTTATGTTAGAACAAAATACTGTCTCTTTTCAAGAGGGTGTCTCACACTCATACACCAAGATTGACTAAGATTCCTTTGAAGGTGTGACAACAGAAATAACTCTATTCATTGATAGTGTGATAACAAATCTTGGATCGTGTCTCTGTGTCACTGGGATTTTTTTTTTATCTTCTTATAACCAGGTCCCCACCATTACAAAAACATATTGTTATTAGGATATTGTGCCTTTTTCCATCTCTGTTTTGTGTGTTGCCTTCTCCATTAACATGGGTTTCATAGTTCAGGGACTACATGATTTATTTATATGTATATTCCTAAGACTTGGTATAGTACCAAAGAAATATGTGCTCCCCAAAGACATTTCCGACTATGATAGAAGAGATATAACACAGAGTTCAGGTTACAGGGGAGATTTCTTCCAGGTATTCCTATTTGCAATTGACATTGTGTTGATGATGTCAATCTCCATTGATAGTTCTTTTTGTCTTCATTCTTAAAGAAGACCATGACATCAGGGAGGGGATGTCATGATAAGCACATGAATTGGATTTGAGCAAGGGGCGCTGAGCTAAGTCACCAGTGTTACTTGTCCTCCAGAACCACCTGAGTCCAATGGCCAAATATTAATCAGAATAACTGAAGAAGACGCTGGATGTGAGGCAATCAGATTTAAGTGACCTGTGCAAGGCCACCAGATAAGTATCAAGTGTCTGAGACTGGATTCAAACTCCTGTCTCCTGACTAGCTTCCCTAATCTCCATTACAGCTCAAGGAAAAGCTTCGTAACCATTCAAAGGAATTTTACCTCTACACAGGAAGCATGAATTGGATGCTACCCAGATTTCAATATTGATTCTGATGGACCCTGTATAGAGCTTGTCTAATACTGTAAATGGACAGCAAGCTAGGTCCAATGTTGAACCATAAGAAAATAGCAGTTTAGCTTGTTTTGACACCGAGTTTCACTTAAAATCCAAGACCTACATTATAATATTCACTCTTAACCAGCATTACCATATGGCAGTGAGTTATGGAATACTACCACTGAAGAACTAAAAAGAGATTCATAGTAGTTGCATCAAAATTCAGAGCACTGAAGAATGTACTGCAATGGTGGGTAGAGACAAATTTGCATTATATAAAAATTACATTATGTAGAGGTCTGTAGAACAATCTATTATATGAAGTAAAAACCTTCTGTATTTGGTTTCAAGTCATGAAATGCCTCATTTTTCAGAGAATTAAGTTTTTGTGCAATTTAAAAGTGTATAGAAGGCATGTATAAGTACAGTACATTATCAGACAAGTAAGAATTATGTAAGAGTTGCATACAGCAGTGATGTCAAACAAATAGAAATGAGGTTCACTAATCTGTACAAAATAATACTTATGGGTCACTAATTCACCATCCCCATGAGCTATATACTGACAGAGATTTAATATGTAAAGTTATCTATATTTTATTGTATTTTATTTATTTTGTAAGCTATTTCTCAATAATATTTTAATCTGAATCAGGTTGTACTTTTAATTTGGTTTGGGTGACATTTGGAAGTATTAGGGATATATGGGCTAGTATTTGCCTTAGGAGTAAAGGATGACATTTTTAGAGATATTTGTGACTAGAATTTTGGAATTCTCAATATGGAAGATCTATTAAAGAAGTAAAAGGAAGTAGATGAGTTGTGTTTTGCAATATAATTAAGAAAGTACTGACACTGATGAGATAGTGGATACATCAAAGTATTAATGAAAGGAGTATGTAATGGGATGCTTTGGTGTTGTGTCCTTTGCCCCTATACTCTTAAATATTTAATTTTTAAAAATTCTTTTCATGAAGATATAAAAGATATGCTTATAAAATGTGCAAGCAACACTTGGGGAGCAATTATTATCCAGTAAGGATAGCTAATATATTACATAATGGAATGAAGATTTAAAATGATCCTGACAGGCTAGAACCATGGGCTGAAACAAAATAAATGGAATTTAATAATAATGAATAGAAAATTTTGCATTTGTATTTTAAAAATCAATTTATCTTGTACAGGATGGGGAAAGGCATGACTTGGCAACTTCTAATATGAAAATGACTTGAGTGATTTACTTGACTACAAGCTCAGTATGAGCCAACATTATGATGTGGCTACTAAAAAAGGTTATTTGAGCTTATATTAAATTAATAGAAATTCAGTTTTCAGCATAAGGGAAATGAGAGTCCCATTATAATTCTGTCCTACAGCATTGTAAAATGACCATTAAAAAACCAAAACACATTCAGAGGAGAGCAGCCAGTATGAAAATGACCTTATATCTATGTCATAGGAAAAATAATTCAGACAACTAAGAGTATTTAGTTTGAAGAAGAGATGACTTGGGCAAAATATTGAGGAAAGAGAGGAGCACATGTTTGACATCTTCCAGGGTTGTCTTAAGGATGAATTAATACACTTACTTTTACAGAATCAAAAGACAGATTCAGGAACTATAGGAAGATGCTTTGGGCAGGCCTTGGATCAGAATAAGCAAGAACTCTCTAACATTTTGATCTATCCATGAAAAAAATGGGATCCTTTGTAATGTACCAAGCTTTTCATTGGTAGGAATCATTGAAAGTCAGATAATATAGGTTCTCATCTCTTCTCTGCTGCTAACTAGCAGTGAGAGCCTGGAAAAACTGCCTGAACTTTCCAGACCTCAGTTTCTTCAGTAGTAGGATTAGATTACCTCTAAAGTTCCTTTCAATTTTGACATTCTATTATAAAAATAAAAATCATAATAACTGATAATAATATCACATTTTCTGGGTTTAAAAATGTTTTCACATGTTACGGTAATCTTTTGATTTATTATTCCCATTATAGAAATGAGCAAACTGTAGCTCAGGGAAATGAAGCAACTTGTTCATGGTCCAACAAAAGTAAAGACATTCAAACATAGATTTTTTAACTCTGGGTCAATATTCTTTATTCTTTAAATCTCGGTGGAGGTTGTTAAAACCATGAGTTTTATTATCTTCAGAGGACCTGCCTTTTTTTGGTATAAAGTGAACTGAACATCATCTTAGAAAAATTACAAAGAAGAAAGATCATATAGAAGTTGCTTTAGTCATTTTCAATCATATCTGACTCTTTATGACTCTATTTGGGGTTTTCTTGACAAAGATTTCAGAGTGGTGGTTTACTGTTTCCTTCTCTAGTTTATCTTACATAAGAAGAAACTGAAGAAACAGGGCTAAATGACTTGCCCAGGGTCACAGAGCTAAGTGTCTAAGGCTGAATTTGAATTCATGAAAATGAGTCTTCCTGATTCTAGACAGCATTCTATCTTCTACACCACTTGATTATGCTGAATTTCCAACCATACTTCTTACTAATTTATAAAACTAGGTATGACTTGGATTGAAATCCCAGCTTTGCCACTTACTAGCTATTGTGACTTTGATCAAATCACTTCCCCTTTGTAGGACTCAATTTCATCAGCCTTAAAATAGATATCAGACATTATGTTTTCTTTAATTCCTTCCAGCAATAACCTACTAGATTTCTACTTTTCTCTTTTTAAAGAAGAAATTTCAATACCAGGAAAATCCTACATCTAGTCCTACAAGGAAACTCAAAGACACTAACCCAACAACCTCCTTTTGTAGTTGAAGAAACTAAAGGTCACAAGCATTAAAGTAATAGTCTGAAGTCACATATGTAGTAATCATCAGAGGTAGAATTTGAACCCAATCCCATTGATTTCAGTGCTATGGTTCTATGCTATCTCCTGTATTCAACACAGTAATATGGAAATTATTTGGAAAATAATGGGTTAAAATCTGCTCCTTTCATCAAGGAAGAAATAGCCAGTATCTATTTTTCCGGAAGGTAGGATGAGAGGAAAAACTAATTTGAAAATAATTTCCTTCCAATAAGAAAGATTGCAAACCCATTTATCTAGACTTCTCAAACACTTTCTACAAATTACTCATCAGGTCCTAATGTCAAGTTTCCATTCTTATTTGAAATACACCAAAGTTCAACTAGATTTGGGCTTTTTTCCTATTCTCCTGCAGTCTTTGATCCTTTTTTTTTACTTTTATGATTTCATCAGAGTTGGAAACTTTTGGTGTGGAAATTCCTTCTGCTAATGTAGATCTTCAGAAATTCATGGATTTACATAGTCACCTAGGATACTGAATGATTCAGTGACTAGAATGGCATCCCAGACATATCTCAACCAGAAAATTTGAATTTAGGACTTCCTAACTCTAAGATTGGTCCTGAATACATCATGCCCTATTCTCTTCCCTCTTCATAATTCTCCCGACATTAATCTCACATATTTATTTTAGAGTCACTCAACTAGTAAATATGAGATATTGTTGGAAAGAATGAAGTGTGCTAATGAGAATTCCATCTAACAAAATGATAGAAATTTTCAATGACATTAACTTGAGATTATAAATCAGAATTTTATGGGAAGTTGCAATGCTCAAGCATCACATAATGAGATTCATTAGGAGTTTATTTAAATTTGTTAATAAATGTTTGATGGAATTTGGAATAATTTAACTTTGGGAAAATTTCTTAAGGATACTTTTAATACTCAAAGGACCGTGGCTTCCATGGTATGGCCATTATATCTCCAGATGTGCAAATAAATCCAGGCTTCAGAAAATAGTTTTCATGCATTGCTGTAGCAAAACAGAGACAGACAGACAGATAGAAAGATAGATAGATGGATGATAGATAGTTGGACAGAATGATGATAGAAGGATAGATAGATAGATAGATGATAGATAGATAGATAGATAATGACCTGCTAATCAGATCCCTTGCTACTGACTAGTTTCTCCAAACTTTGCTAGACTGATATATAGAAGATAGAATATGTCATTACTGGACATGTATTTGAAGTCTTTGAATTGTATATAATCTGCATAGAGCCTTTAAGAAATTCTTTCTTTATAACCAGACATCAAACTTTAGTGAAGGCTTAAGGAAATTGTATCTATTAGACCCCTACTTTGTAGAAGTGCTGAAACAGAGGTGGACCTCTGCATCAGAGTTGTTAGGTATAGGATTCCTGCTTAAGGAAGGAGATTTGATTAAATACCTTCTACAGTTTCCAATTTGGAGAATCCATGTTTCTGTGATTCCTGTTTTGGTATAGAAGGTACTGAAGGATGTCCATAAGTACATAAATAACACGGATAGTCTCAGTCCTCAGAGGCAATGATAGAATCAGATAGAATCAAAATCATCTTCTTTTTAAAAAAAATTATCTATTTAATGCAATGGGGTTAAGTGACTTGTGCAAGATCACACAGCTAAACAATTATTAAGTGAGACTGAATTTGAACTCAGATCCTCCTGACTCTAGGGCTGGTGCTCTTTCCACTGCGGCACCTGATTACCCCCTCAAAAATCATCTTCTGAAGCCATTTGAGATTGAAGAGACCACCTAACACAATTTTATCATTTTAAAGATGAAAAAATCCAAGACCTGGAAAGGTAAAGGAACCCAAAATCAACAAGCTACTTATTAAAAGATCAAGAAGCAATGACATTATTTCAGAGGAACATAGTTTCAAAGCCAGAAGGAGCCTTATGGCTCAGCTAACCTGATTCCCTCATTTTGAAGTAAAGGAAAATGAGACCTTAAGAAGTTTAAGCCAATGTCACATAGATAGTGATTAGCAGAGTCAGTATTCCAACACAGATCTCCTTACTGTCTCAATCTAATGATCTCCTCATTGCATCACACTGATACTCACAGAACTACAGAATGACCTGGGAGAATTATAAAGTAGCATATAAACAAAAGATCTGACTTGAATCAATATATATATATATATATATATATATATATATATATATATATATATGTGTGTGTGTGTGTGTGTGTGTGTGTGTGTGTTTGTGTGCATATATATATATATATATATATATATATATATATATATGATATTATATTTGTTGAGAAGATGTCAGAATGGGGAGTGATTATTATCCAGGGTAGTCTTCACATTGGAAAAGGGTTTACAAAAAGAAAGCCATAAATAGCAAGTCTAAGGAGGGGAAAGATAAAGGTAAACCCATACCAAGTAGATACTGATGTTCAGAGGAAGAGACTAGTAATGCACTTGAGGTGGGATGGGTAAGGCATTGGATTGGAGATAGGACCTGGAAAACATATTAATTTGACTGGCAAAAAGGTGCTATCTTGGGGTATGGTGATGCAGATGTCATATGTGAGGGATCAACTTGATTAATTGTCCCTTGAAATATGGGAACAAGGCAATGGTAGGTAAAAGGGAGTTGGAGGAGTTTTCTAAGTTGGGATGTACAGAAGAAAGTATTTGAGACAGCAGATTTAAATATTCAGACTAAAGCAAGGGGTTTTAGAAGCAGAGAAGCCAGTAGCAGTCATTGCATTTCAGATGTGGGGAGGTTCTTGATTAGAGCATAAGCTCCTTGAGAATGGAGATTCTTTTTACTTTTGCTTTTGTGTCCCTAGATACTAGCACAGTGCCTTGTCCATTGTAAAAACATTGTAAATCCTTGTTTAATTGAATTATCGAATTGGATAATGAGGATTTAGGAACAAATTAATAAAATTTGAGAGATGTTTTGGAGAAGAGATTCTTAGAGCTTGATTACTGAATTGATGGGAGTTAGGATAAAAACATGAGATGGACCAAAGATGAAACAGTGATAGTAGAAACTTGATGTGGAAGAAGGAAATCTAGATTATGTGTCAAGAAACTTGGATTCAAATCAAACTTTTGATACTTGCAAGCTGAATCATTTTAAAATAAGATACTTCTAACCCTCAATCCCATGATCTGAAAAATGGGGGTAATAAATTCTCCCTCACAAGGTTGTTGAGAAGAAAATTCTTTGAAACCTTAAAAATCCAGCAAAAATGTGAGTTGTTAGCTAGTAGACTTGAATATAGTTCATCAGGAAGTTTCTATTCAATCTATCTGCACCTACCTCACCAACAAGATCATGTAGCAATTGGAGTTTGCCTCTAAGACAAACTAAAGTCAGACAAATGCAATTTTCAGACTGATAAAGTTCTCCAGTTACAGTTTTGTTTTTGTTTTTGATTTTTGGTTAGGGACACAAAATATCCTAGTGAACAATAGTAACCCTTCTCCAAAGTGATTATCTTGACACTTTTCTGACATGGGAGAAATGAAGGACAGAAGAGATTGTGAAATAAAAAAATATTAATTATGCTGTTCCCTCACATAATTAATTCAAAAAGGTTCTGGTGACATGCTAATTCAGCATCTCTGAAAGACTTTATTAGTGAGAGTAATTTTTATATTTGTTAAATTCAAAGCTAAAGGAGCAATAAGCAATGATCTCTCAGGATATAATTCAATTCAGGTAACTCTATTTTATTAAGTGGTGAGCATCTAATATAGTCTCTACTCTCAAAGACCCAAATTTTATTTGGTAAAGTAATTTTTAATTTTTCTTGATAGGAGAGTAGAATACAGTGCTAGGGATAGTCCCGTGGAGAAAATGGTACCTGAGTAGGACCTAAAAGAAGGGAAAGATTTCAATATGGCAAAAGAAAAATCCATTGTGGACAAGGGGGGAAAGGGATGAATATGGGTAATGAGAAGGAGAAAGGATAGAACAGGAATGGGGAACAGAGTAGTCCAATTTGACTAGAATGTAGAGTATGCCAAGGTAAGTGATAGGAGTTGAAGCTGGCAGATAAGTTTAAGTCATTTTGTAAAGAGTCTTAACTCTATATCTCCTCTAATATTTATCATTTTCCTTTCAATTATTTTAGACAATCTGATTAGTGTGAAATAATATCTCGAGATGGTTTTGATTTTCATTTATCTAATCAATAATAACTTAGATCATTCTTCATATGACTATAAATTGTTTTGATTTTTGTTTCTAAAAAAACTGGTCTTCTCATATCCTTTGACCATTTATCAATTGGGGAATGACTCATACTGTTATAGATATTACAGTTATTTGAACCACTTTGTGGTTCAAATTAAATATAACGATTGAGCATTTAGACAATTCATTAGGCAATAAGGAGTCAGTAAAGGAAAGATATAGTCAGAGCGGTGCTTTAGGAAAAGGATATGGGCGTGCATGTGGAGGACTGATTAGAGAGGGAATGGACTAGAAGTAGTGTATGTTGTTGTTGTACTACAAGTGAAAATTTATTTTAACTAAGTCACAGCAGAGGAAATGATAAGGAGCGGATAGATGGGACAAACAGATAGCAATTAGTAATCACTTAGAAATGGAGTGTGAAAATGAAAAGTTAAAGATGAATAAGATTATAAGCTTTGATATCTGAGAAAAATGCATTTATTCAATAAATATTTATCAAGTACCAACACTGTAAACACTGGTATGATTCCCATATCATCAAGGTGATCTACTGCTGCTTTTCCATTTTCCTATATTACACTATTTTTAGGAGGAAAATATCAATTTACCACTGAGGAGTCAATCAACTTAATATTCTTTAAAAGTCCTTAACTCACATGCACCCTATCACCTTCATGACTCAAAAGCTTTCATAGAACTCCCATAGATCATACAGTAAAACCTCTCAACTTTGGAATACAAATCTATCTGTTGTCTTGATCTAAATGTTCTTTCTAACTTTAGCTCCCACTAGTCCCCTGAATACTTCATTTAGACCAGCCTACTTACTATTCTTAGTATATAGCATTCCATCTCCAGTATAAATGATTTCATCCAGGATGCCCCCTCCTCATATGTGAGATGGCATTTTTCTATCCATCTCCCTCTTGGGGTCTTAAGCATCCTTCAGATCTTAGCTCAAATAACATTTTTAGCATAAGGCCTTTATTGATTCCTCCAGTTATCAGTTCTTCCCTCTCCCTCACTACTTTGTATTTATTGTATATATTCTACATTTGCTTATCTGCTCACATTTCTTCCCATTATAAGATCCTTGAAGGCAAGGATACTTTTATTTTTGACTTTGTATCCCCAGAACCTAGAGCATAGAACACAATAGAAGTTTAATACATATTTGTTGAACTGACTTCAATATAGGATTTAAGTGTAGCTTATCCTGAATTCAAGTCTTGAATTATTTCCAAGAAACTACTGTGCCTCCAGAACCAATTCAATTATTTTTCAATTTTATCCAGGTCTTAGTTACCCCATTTGGAGCTTTCTTGGCAAAGAGACTAATTTGCCATTTTAATTTCCAGTTAATTTTACAAGTGAGGAAACTGGGTCAAACAAGATTAAGTGGCTTGCCCAGGTCCCAGTGCTAGTAAGAGCCTGAGGCTGGATTTGAATTCATGAAGATAGGTTTTCCTGATTCCAAGTCTAAGACTCCATCCACTGCACCACCTCCTTGCTCCTACCTGGAACCAGTAGTTAAAACTATTTGTATAGGAGAATTGATGGAAGCTTTCTTTTAAGTTCAAGGATCAAGTGAGAATTATCCTTCTTTCCACTATTATTTGAAATAGAACACGAAATTATAAACATAGGAATAAGGGAAGAGAAATAAATTAGAGAACTGAAGAGTTCATAGAGAAAAGAAATAAAAATTGCAGGGTGAGAAAATAAACTACATTGGAAAACTCCTAATACAATCAAGACCTCCTATGGGTTTTAGTGAATTCCAAGATAAATGTTACATAAAGAGACTGCTTCTAGTTTAATTACAAGTAACATCCCAGAAGAAAATGGATTGGACATAATGACTCTTAGAATGGTGGGAAGACCTAGTAATAGAAATGAATGGAGAAATATGGAATAATATTAGAATTCTTGATAATAGACTTAAAAGAAAGAGAAGTTGAAATAAATTAAAGAAATATAAGCATTTAAAAAGGAAGAAAGGAAGAAACATAAGCAAAAACTATTAGAGCAAAGTCAGATGATTGCAAAATTAGAAAAAATGTTTAATATCTCTTATTAAAAATAATTGATCTGAAAATGAGGGCAAAGTTAGGACTTCCTAGAAAAAATAATGAAATACCAACAACACAACTTGGGTATCATATCTGAAAAATCATTAAGGAAAATTTTTGAAGCATTTGGGTATCAAAAAGAAAAGTAAAAGTAGAATCTGCCAATCATTTCATCAAAAACTCCAGCAAATTTCATATACCTGAGGGCATCTATGTAGCACAGTGAATAGAGCACTGACCCTGGAGTCAGGAGGACCTGAGTTCAAATCCAGCCTCAGACACTTAATTATTGCCTAGTTCTGTGACCTTGGACAAGTCACTCTTATCCCCATTGCCTTAAATAATTTTTTTTAATTTCATAAACTTACAAATTCCTCATTCAAAGAAAAAATACGTCAGGTAGCTTAAAAGAGATAATATGCCAATATTCTGATAGTGCTACCAATAAGAATGACATAGGAGTATGATCTAACAAGAGAAATACTGGAATATGATACGCTAAGAAGAAAGGAAAAAAATATATACATATATAAACAGATATGTATGTGTATGTATATATGGATAACAATCACCAATGTGGGGTGTTTCTATTTGTTTAAACTACAGTGTTTTAGGGAAATAATATCAATTTGATGTTGAACGTCAATCAACTTAATCTTTAAAAACCTTAGTTTGCTCTAGTGAGCATAATCAAGTATGAGGAGGGGGAGTTTTTGGAGTATGCCTGTCTAGAAAATCTCAGTTGGGCTCCACATAGTTGAGCTTTCTCTAAAGGGCTTATACAATGAATAATAGATACCTAGAAAGGTGAAGAAGTTTGAACAACTGGAAAAAGATGCCATGATCCAGTGATTAATTCCATTGTGTACACTAAAAATCTCATCATTTCTGGGTGTCAGAACTGGAACAAGGAGAAAAGTTCGGAGTTAAGAAAGATTCAAGGGGAAACATGGGGAGGAGAGAAAACCCTTCTTGTTGACTATAGGTACTACAGATTATTCAGCATTGAGATGGAAGTAGGAAAAATATGTATCTCTTGAATTTCACCATTATCTGAACCCGAGGAAGGAAGTTTGTTGTAGTTGGTGTTTTTAATGAATATTGTGATAGAAATACAATAAAGGGAGGTGGGTTAGGGTAGGGAGGAATGGGATTTAAAAGGGATGGTTCCTTCCTCAAAATTAGGGAAAAAGTCTTGACCCAGCAATTTGCCTCTGAGGTGAGAAAAAAAGAGAGAGACAAGACCGTGGATTGCTTCATGCATTATAAATTATAGATTCCATTCCATTCCATTATTTGTGCCTTTAGTTTTTTCCCCTAAAAGAGAGTTATGGGAAAAAGGAAAAAATATGGCAAATTTTGATGGATGGAAATATAAACGACAAATCTGAGAACATGAATATGATGAATTCACAAATTACTAAACCTCAATTAAGCACAAAAAATAGAAATACTGAAAATCATAGAAGAGATGAAGAAAATATAAAACAAAAAGATGATATATAAAACTGAGAGCTATTTCTTAAGATTGATAAAAATAGACATTTTAGGTAATTTGACAGATAGAAGAAGACTGAAAAGTTATCAAAATAAAAGAAAATGAGAAAGAATTCAAAATAAATGTAGAGTAACTAGAGAAAATATAAAAAATTGTATTTAAAACTTTTATACCAAATTAAATATTGACAAAATTGAAATTTTAAATGAATGTTTACAAAAATAAAAAATGGATAAATTAGATTAGAAAAGAAGTATAAAACCCTTATATCCTTGAAATAAATTGAGAAAACCATAATTACACACACACACTCTCTCTCTCTCACACACACACACACACAAAACACATAAATATACACATACACAATAGATGAATGCACATATAAATTCAATAAATCTTAAAAAACAATTCAAACCAATGCTAAATGAACTATTGACAAAAATAGACACTCTCTCAAATTATTTTTGAGAAGCAAATATGATTCTATTACCCAGTTCATGGAAAATAAAGCAGACAAAGAAATGATAGACAAATACCTCTAAGGAATATTGATGCAAATATATTGAATAAATACTAGTAAATAAATTATAACAATATATGCAAAAATCAATATTACATGTTTGATTTACATAGAAAATGAAGAGATTTTTCAACTTTAGAAAAAATACACATAGGAAATCATATTAATAAAAATTTGATAACATGAACATATAAAATTGCTGGAAAAATGCCTTTGACAAAATATAACATTAATTTATATTTAAAATGATAAATATAGCAATAAAAGAACCTTATCTTAATACATACATGTGCATATGTACATATATTTCCCATAGTTATCATTATTTGTAACTGAGAAATAGTTGTTAATTTGCTATTGTTTCAGAAATTTTAGCTAAACCAATAAGGAAAGACAAAGAAATTGATGGCCCAAGGATAGAAAAAAAGATCAGGCAAAATTATTTTTACTTCGAAGTAAGTTAATACTTTACTTATAGAACCTTAGAGATTAAAAGAAAATATCAATTTAAATAATTCACAACTCCAGTACAATACTAGGATAGAAAGTAATCCCGCCAAAACCATTCGGCTTCCAAATAAATTTATTTGCAAACCTCAATAGGACAAAAAATTCAAAAGAGAAATTTATTCAAAACAGCTGCAAAGTTCATTAAATATCTGGAAGTTAATCCATTAGATTTATATAAAAACCATTGCAAAATAGCATTTATAGAAATAAAGGAAGAATTCATCATTGTTTGTGATTAAGGTATTCTAACATATAATGAAAATGACACTATCAAAATAAATTTACGCATAATGTATTTAGTTACCCTATAAAAACCTGGACAAATATCACAATTTCATTTGGAGAAGCAAAAGGATAAGACTCTCAATTGTAAATATTTTTTAAAAGTTGAAATTAGGGGGTCCCAGGATTTCTAGAGAGCATATTATATTAAAAATAGCAATCCTCAAAAGTTATTATTGCAGGCATTTTGGAAAATAATTTAAAATTAGGCCCCAAAAGTCATTACATTTTATATATTATTTTACCAAGTAATACTACTACTTGGTTTATCTCTCAGAGAGAGCAAAGAAAGAATAAAAAGACACTTAATTACAAAAATATTTAGAGAAACTATTTTTAATAGCAAGGAATTCAAAAGTAAGGTGATGCGCATCAGCTGGGAAATGGTGATCAAGTTTTGGTATGAGTGCGATAAAGTCTGAGATTTTTTCAGTAGACTATTATAGATTAGAAATAGTTGAACTGTGTGTAATGTTTCTTCTGCCCCTCCTCCCCAACAAGCAATTTCTGGGATGTAGGTGAAATGTTACCATGACCAAATGTAAACTGACCCTGCTTTATCTATCTGAAGTCCAGAGATCCATACATCTCTCAAGGCTGGAGGAGTGGAAATTGTCTCTGTTTGTATTATGTATTTTTTCTTTAGATTAGTTTATGCGCTTAGATTGTAAAGACCACATTCCTAACTAATGAGGATGGGTCTTTAGTGGTGGTGGGGGATTATGTTAGGATATATAGGTCTTTGTCTCTTTGCCTCATTTACTTACTGTAAGGCTGAGCCGGGTCCACTTCTCAAGAACCAAGTAAACCTTTTTCTTCTTCATACCTTGAGAAATCTCCAAAATTTATTTAACGATCATCTCACACAGGTATATGAAAGAATTCAAATACTTTAATGCCATAAGATATGAAGAAAGGAATGCTCTCGATGAAATTTGGAAAGACATATGAATTGATGCAGAGACATGAACAGAGCAAGAACAATTTAAACAACAATATTGTAAAGACAAGCAATTTGAAAAGACTTAAAAACTTTTAACTTAGTGACCAGATATGTATGATTTTAGAGGAACAAAGATAGTTAGATTCAGCAATTCAGCTCTCTCTCTCTCTCTCTCTCTCTCTCTCTCTCTCTCCATATACATATATAGACATGTATGTGTGTGTTCATATATGTATATTTACTTATACATACATATATTATTTATACATATATATATATATATATATATATATACATGAGAATTTGTTTTGCTTCACTGAATATTTGCTACAATAGTTTTGTTTTTCTTTTCCTTTCTTTTCTTTTCTTCTTACTTCTTCCAGAAAGTAGGAAGCCTGAAGTGTTCACATAGGGAAATTCCAAGAGGTAGATGAAACCTGCAATATTCTAAATGGGATACTTCATAGGGGCCAAAAGTATATAGTACTTAGATATGAGATATTGTGGAGGAGAATGAAGAAGCCAGAACTCTAACCAATGACAGACAATCTCATGGTGGAGGTGGGGGTGGGTGGAGTGATAAACCTGCTAGAACTCTGAGCTTTGATCCACCAAAAGAAATAGAAGTCAGAAGCAGAACCCCCCCCAAAAATCAAGATTGGGATTGAAGAGAACCTGACCTCCACATCTAATAGTGGGAGAACAGAATTTGACAGTGTTATAAATCAAGAATTGAGGCTACAGATAGGACCAAATAGAATACCCCAAATACCATGAAGAAATATAGGCAAGAGATGTCCAAGAGGTAAATTCTGAAGAAAAACCTAACATCATAACAATTATAAGCAAAACTCTATAAATTAAACAAAATGGCTTGGCAAATGAATTAAATGAGTGCTTGGAAAAACTGAAGTAATAAAAATGAAATTATAAAGGAAAGACTAATTCTGGAATAAAGATCTAGAAAAAGAATAGGTAGTTTGCAAGAGAGGGTGAAAAACACAATCAAAAGACACTCCTTGAAACTTAGAATAGAATAAATAGAACTCAAAGACTCCTTGAGACAAGAAATGTTGGATCCAAATGTTGGAAAAATAGGGAAAAAATAAAGTTTTTACTATCAGAAAGAAATATTATAGTAAACAGAAAAAAGATAGATTACTAAAAAATCATCAGTTGAGGGGTGACTAGGTGGTGTAGTGGATAGAGCACCTCCCCTGGAATCAGGAGTACCTGAGTTCAAATTGGGCCTCAAATATTTAATAATTGCCTATCTGTGTGACCTTGGGCAAAGTCACTTAAACCCATTGTTTAGCAAAAAAAACCCATCATTTGAAAATTAAACTGTGACATTAGCAACAACAAAACAAGGAAACCGTATATCAAGAAATCACAAAAAAACTGACCAAAATATGTCAGAACCAGAAGGCAAAATGAAAATAAAAAGAATCATCAATCACCTTCTTGTAGAACACCAAAATTTAGAGATTTCCAAGTTAAAAAAAATGAAAGAACACAGGAAAGGAATAAAGTCATCATATAATGACTATCACCTAACTTAAGACTATCATCTTAACTTGACAATTGTCAAGTTAAGAAGCAGTAACTGTTAGTACTGGCAATGAGCACTATAAGGAAAAGTAAATTTCAGATTATGATAAATCAGGAAGGCAAAATATAAAGGTTTACCAGAATAATTTACCCCCACAAAAACTGATTATAATTCTGCAGAAGAAAAGTGCATTTTATTGGAATAGGAAACTTTCAACTATTTCTGATGAACAGATCAGAGCTGAGTAGAATGTCTTAAATGCAAATACAGGGATCAAGAGAACCTAAAAAGGAAAATTCCTTTGAGCAGTTGTAAGAGACTAATCAATGATAGGTTACTTACATACTAATAGTGAGGGAAACAAAACTGTCCTTTCTGTAATCCTAATATCTTGAAAGGTGATAGAAGGAAACAAGAAGCCTTGGATGGGTGAGAGAACTGTTTCAGTCTTTTATTTATTTTTTTGATGGCCTCCAGAAAGAAAAGAGATTATGGGGAAAGAGAGGGGGATATACTAGAGAAAAAAAATGAAAAATAGAAGGGATTTACTATTTCTCAATTATATGAGAAATAGTACATTAGAAAATTAGTTTATAAATAAGGATAAAGGGGTGTAAGGCAGTCATTACATAAGGCTTACTCTTAGAACTAGTCAAAGGTTTGTGTGTGGGGAGTTGAACACGGGAGAGTTTGGTATAAAACTGCATTCATTTTAATAGGAAATAGGGCAAAAAATAGGTTAGGGGTTAATACTGAAGGTTGCATCAGGAAGATAAGATGTTGAAAAGGAATAATCATAGTTAAATCAAACTCCAAGTTTAGAAAGTAGGTTATAAAGAGGAAATCAAAAGGAAAGAAAAACAAAAGTAAAAAAAACCAATACAGTGGTCATCATCTGATCAATAGGAAGAGAGGAGGGGTTTTGAAAGGGAGAAATGTTATTTCAATTTTGGATCACTAGAACTTATCACATCCCATTTCTTTCACCACCTTCTTTTCTGTGAAAAAGAGGAGCAAGGGAAAGAGATAAAAAGGTAAGTGAGGAATGATGGAGGGAATTAAGGAATCAACAACAAATAACTGTGAACATCAATAATATGAATGAATCCATTAAAAAAAGAACAGTATTAAACAATATGTTAATTACAAGAAATACATTTGAAACAAAAATTCATAGTTGATGGGTAGAGTAGAACTTCTGCATCAGTAGAACTAAAATAGCCATGCATACAATCATGATCTCATGGCAAAAGTGTAAGAAGACATGGTTAAAGCCATAGACAAGAAAACTACATTATACTTGATAAATAATATCAGTACTGTATATATAGATACAGATATACATATTGATGAGAGAGACAGAGACAGAGACACAGAGACAGAGACATACATTTAATATATGTGCCACTGAAGGGACCAGCAGAACCTACATACCTAGGATACCTATATACCTAGGATAAGCCATGTCTGTATATACTACAAAGTAAAGTTGCAGGTTTGTAATTATACAATAAATATAGGTAATGCAAATAATTAGACTGAACAATTCAGGAGTCTCTCCAGGCAATTTACAAAAATTGAAATTTAGACCAGTATAATCAAGTTTATATATCCATACAGTCCACTTTTACAGTCTTCTGCTTCACTCTGGGCTATGTAACCCTAACCCTGATTTAATTTTTTTTCTTATGCTAAGCATTATTTCAAGTTACACTCTCTAACATCAACAGAGACAACATCAAAGACCATTTACCACAACCTCTTATGTTCCATTTTTTCTTTCTTTGCTATTTTTATGAGTGTGTATGTGTATGTGTATCCTGGAATCTCTCCAAAGAAAGCAGCTGTTCACACTATCTCCCTTGGAATTGAGGTCCACAGTTGGTGACTGCAAATGCTGAAGGAAAAATCCAAAGTGTACTTAAGTCTACTGTCAGGACTTCACCACCATATGTTGTACCAAATTAAATCCATCAGTATTGAATATTGGCTCTCAAGAGATAGTTGAAAAATAGGGGAAAGCTGTATATGTTACCTTATTTACTTAAGTAATATGCAAAATGCCTGGCTGGACAAATCAGAAATTGGAATTAAAGTTGCCAGGAAAAACATTCAGTCTCAGATACATAGACAATGCCATTCCAGTGGCAGAAAGTGAAGAACTAAGAATCCTCATGATGAAGATAAAAAAGGAGTGTATGAAAGCTGATTTGAAAATTAACATTTAAAAAAATACTCTAAGATTGTGTCAAATAGTCCCATCACTTTCAGTCAAATAGAGGGAAAAGAAATGGAAGCAATATCAGATACTCAAAGGTCATGTAGACAGCAATTGCAGCCAAGAAATTGGCATCCTTGTAAGAAAGTTTGGTAAATCTGGACATCAAACTAAAAATCAGAGACCTTACCAACAAAGGGCCCTATAGTCAAAGCTATGGTTTTTCCACATCGTTGTGAGAGTTGGACTATATAAGGCAAGCAGAATACCAGAATCAGAATTTTTTGTGTTAAAGGAGACTTTTGAGAGTCCCTTGGAAAGCAAGGAGAACGAATCAATCCAGTTTTAATGAAATTAATTCATGTTATTCACTGGAAGGTTAAATACTGAAGATAAAGCTTAAATACTTTGACAATATAATTAGAAGATAGAAGTCACTGGAAAAGACCCAGATGTTGAGAAAGATTAAAGGCAAAAGCAAAAGGGGGTGGCAGAGGACAAAATGAAAAGAGAGTGTCATGAAAGCAATGAATATGAACTTGGATGGAAGGACTTGGAGTGCTGTGGTCCATAGGTCACAAAAAATCAGGCACAACTAACCACAACACATTCACATAAGAAAGAATATGTTCTTCCCCAATGATTTCTATGATGATAATGATGATAATAATGACCAATTATATGTTAATTCTGAATATTATGATATAACAATATAATTATATCAATATTGATAATCAAATAATAATAATAATAATAATAAAGTAAGTCACATTTATGTAGCATCTGTCATGATCCCAAAGCTGTGCTTCAATGTAAATACTATTTCTTTTTTTTATTAAAATATTAGTCTTCTGGGGTGGCTAGGTGGCATCGTGGATAAAGCACTGGCCTTGGAGTCAGGAGTACCTGGGTTCAAATCCGATCTCAGACAATTAATAATTACCTAGCTGTGTGGCCTTGGGCAAGCCACTTAACCCCATTTGCCTTGCCAAAAAAAGAACCTAAAATATTAGTCTTCCAATGAGGCAATATAATTGTGATTTTTGTTATTGGACACAAGTTTCTGAAAATTCAAAAATATAGATGCTTTAAATACTAGTAGAGAGAAGCATCATGAATACAAGTAAGAAGCAACTTATTTCCAACAGTGATCTGCATAGGATAAATAGTACAAAGAATATATCCTTCAAGGGACAGCTTGATAGTGCAGTGAATAGAGATGAACTTGTGGTCAGGAAGATCTGGGGTCAAATTGGAACTTATTGTGTGACTCTGGGAAAGTCATTTAATTGCCATTTGCCTCAGTTTCCTATTGGTGCAATAGTAAGATAAGCATCTACCTTGCAAAGCTATTGTAAGGATCAAATGAGGTAACAATTGTAAAGTGCTTATCATGTGTCTGGCACATAAGTAAGTACTATTTAAATGGTAAATGTTACTATAAATATCATCATCATCATCATCATCATCATAAAGTATGGTCAAAGGCTGAAATCTAGTGCTCATTCTGTGAAGGATGTATGGGAGAATATGGATAAATCTGCCATAGGAAGAAAAATGTTGATGGGTTATTAGTTTGTACTGTTAGAGTAAACACCTACATTGACAAGGTTCCATATTATTGAAGTATTTAAATAATACTTCAAATTTCACAAAATCTTCCCAACATTTCTATGCAGTAGGCAGCTAAGTGGCACAGTGGATAAAGCATAGAATTTTAAAGCAGGAAGATCAAAGTTCTAATTCTGCTTCAGATAAGCAACTTAATCTATATCTCAGTTTCCTCATCGGTAAAATGGAGGTAATAGTAACACCAACTACACAAGGTTATTGTGAGGATCAAATGAGATAACATTTATAAGGTATTTTGCAAACTTTAAAGAATTCTCAATAAAGAATATGTTGTCATACAAAGAAATGCCAGAAAACTACTGTGGGGCAGTGGGAAAGAAAAGCTCCCTCATTTTTGGGGAGGGAATAACTTTTTTTAAAAATACTTAAGTGGCTGAGTTTACTTGGTGCAGTTAAGGATTAAACCTGTCAATTTTAACATGACATTGCTGTTACATCTGAAATAAACAAGTGATGTTTTGTTCTGGTAAAAAAAAGAATTCTCTAAATATTAGCTATTATATTATTACACTTACAAAAAAAGAAACCAGAGTTTAAAGGACTTGCTTGTGGAACTCAAAATATTACTAAAAGATAAATATTGAAAACTATTCTTTGCATGTAGTTGGAATAAAAAATAATTTTGAATTTAAAGCAAAAAACAAAAGAAAAGTAATAAAGGACTTGCTTAAGGTAACTCAATAAATTGTTATCTGTCAAAAGCAGGATCATGGTTTGAAACCTGAATGATACTTAGAAACCATATGTTACAGATGAGAAAACAGATCCAGAAGCATTGTCTCATGACCAAATTCATACAACTTGCAACAGGATCTGAACTGAAAACTTCTTATCCTGAATCCAATTTGCTTTTTACTATGCTTTACTGTCTCTTTCATCACAGTGGAAAGAGGCAGGACACATAAAGGACAACACCACAGCCATGGCTGGAATATATGCATTGTAGAACAAGGCAAAGCAAAAGATAGATGTGGCACAAAGATAGCGAATCACTCAAAAGGAAGGTGGAGCTGCCTCCTGCTGTATTTGTTTATATATGATAGAATGTAAGAATTGTGCTCTTTGTGTGTGGAAGAGAGGGAGAAAAGTAAAGAGGGAGAGGAGAGAAACTATAAGTTTTATAGAAGGAAAATACTTGTAGAAGGAACCCCTGGGCAAAATTTTGTCTTTGCCATACCCCACCTCCCCTAGCTAACATCTAGAGATGGAAAATTTGGATAGATGAAAATGTCCAAACCCAGAAGAGATGTAGTTTTATGGAGTTTAATAACATCAGAGTCATAACTTACACAATAGGGAGCATGAAACAATTACTACAGTCTTTTATGCTTTTAGAGAGAGTGATAATGGCCTTCCTCTTATGCCCATTTGACCAAAATACTCTGCCTATTACAGTAAAGCTGTAGTATCTTAACAACAAAAATCTGTTTAGAAAGGGGTAATCCAGTAGAAAGAGGGACAGGCAGAAGCTACAATAGTTGTTGATTCATTTGGTCATGAGGATGTTTTAGACAAAATATATACTTTGCTTTTAGAATGTTCTTTCAGAGTAGAGCTTTTAATTCACATTTTTACTTTTTTCAGTGGATATGTGATTTTTATCAATGTAGGTATTTTCTCCTGCAATAGAAATCATTTACCTTTATACAATTCTTCTCTGTGTCCAGTTATAAATCTCCCTAAGTCAAGAAGTATTTATTTAAACACTACTTATGTGGTAAGCACTGAAATAAACTGAAAATGCTAAAATAAGAAAGACAGTCCTTATCCTCAAGGAGTTTAAATCCTACGTGGGGAAAACAAAATTACTCAAAAGGTTGCACAGAGCCTTCTTTTCATGTTTAATATTCTGTAGATGCCATTGAAGAACTCAGTTTGTGTACATTATTCCCTACCTCTCGATAGATGATCAGAACACTCCTTTTACTGGTCAAAAGGATCTTTTGACTTTCTTTTATTGTTTCTTTGTTTCATATAGCCTTTGTTTTCATGTAGCTTCCATTTGGCCAATTCTAATTTTTAAAAAATTATTCCCTTCAATGAACTTTTGTATCTCCTTTCTCATTTGACCAATTCTAATTTGAAGGAGCTATTTTCTTCAGTATTTTTGTACTTCTTATACCAAACTATTTTCTTTTCATATTTTTTTTGCAGTGCTCTCATTTCTCTCCCAGTTTTTCTTCTACAACTCTTTTTTATTTTTAAAATAATTGTGTGGGTTTTTTATTTGCTTTTTAAATTAAATTTTAGCTCTTCTAGAAATTCCTGTTCAGATTCTGTTGAATCTACTTTTTTTTAAATTTTTCTGAGTTAATTTAATTATTTAGTTATTTATTAGGTTTTTGCAAGGCAAATGGGGTTAAGTGGCTTGCCCAAGGCCACACAGCTAGGTAATTATTAAGTGTCTGAGACCGGATTTGAACCCAGATACTCCTGACTCCAGGGCCGGTGCTTTATCCACTGCGCCACCTAGCCACCCCTTGAGTTTATTTCTTGAGGTTTCCCTGACTCCATTTAGATCAGGGATTTTGTTTTTATTTTGCTTTTTGCTCATTTTCCTAAGCTATTCTTAGGTTTGGACTCTGTTCTGCTTTCCTTTTGGTTTTGACTGGAGGTAAGGATCACACCACTAAGCTTTAGGCTTTTTCTTCCTGCTGTTTTCATCACTAGATCAAGAGATGTTAAGAGATTTCAATGGGCTTGTTTGTGTATTGTGGGACAGAGATGTGCTTACTATTCTCCTGGTCTGCATTCTGACCTAAGTATGCCTGCTGCTCTCTCTTTACCATAACCTTTCTCCTCCCAAAAACTATGATCAAAACCCAGATTTCCCTTGTGACCACAAGTGTTCCCTCCACCCTAGTATTCAACCCAGAAATGTTTAATGGGCAAAGAGGTTACTAAACAATACCAAGTTCAGTGCTAGCACAGGGGTCTCCTGGATTCTCTTTCTGACCAAGTGTTCAATTCCCTTCTAGTTCTGGGCAATAAGAATTACTGGCATGACTGTGGCTGCCTTTACTTCTACTGCTGCTAATGCATATACTCACCTCCTGGTGAGTATCACCCCTGGTATTGCAACAGTATTATGTTCCCAACTGCCCAACTGCCTCAGACTATTCCTTTTGTCTTCCCAAATTGTCCGGGGCAGGAAAAATATCTCACTACAAAATTTTTATGTTGCTTTAGAATTCAATTTGATATGCTATTTTAAAGTTGTTTAGAGGGGAATGTTGGGAAAGTTTGATCAGAATTCTCCATTTATTCTGCCATCTTGGCTCTCCTCTTCCTCCCCCCATCATATGGATTTTTTGTTTTGTTTTGTTTTTTTTGCAAGGCAATGGGGTTAAGTGGCTTGCCCAAGGCCACACAGCTAGGTAATTATTGTCTGAGGCCAAATTTGAACTCAGGTACTCCTGACTCCAGGGCCGGTGCTTTTATCCACTGCGCCACCTAGCTGCCCCTGGATTTTTAATGATATCTTTTTTCCTACTTCTTCTATATAAGACAGTCTTACTAATGAACTGTAGATAACTCATTCTAATATGACTCCCTATAATCTCCTTTAGGGCACTTTCAGTTGTGATTCTTCAGGAAGCATGGCATTTCATGATTTAAAGCCAGAGAGCCTCACTTGGAGAATTAGCATTGAATAGATGAGGTTTTATTTAAGGATGCAGTTTGGGATCATGCTATTTCCCAACCATAACCTACATCACTTAAGAATCTGTTCATGTAGCTGTGTGGCCTTGGGCAAGCCACTTAACTCCGTTTGCCTTGCAAAAAAAAAAGAATCTGTTCATGATACTTAAGGACTAACTCAATGGTATGTGCAACCAAATCTATATCAAAGCTGGATAACATACTTTCTTCATCTACTTGATTTTTCCTTATATAGGTTATAAGACCAATCTCCTTTTAGTGATGGTGGATTTTAAAGAAAGTCTTGAAGTATTTTGTGGTTTTGCTTAATCAAAACAATCAAAAACAAAACTCAAATGAGAGTATTTGGAAATTTTTCCCTAGAAATTCCCTAAAGGAAAATTCTGTTTCCACTTAAACTCAGTGCAAGATATTCTCATTAACCCTGGCAAAAAAAAACCTAAACAAGTATACAACTCCTTATTTTATGTCTCATTTTTCACTGATGAGCAAAGATTTCTAAGCAAATTTAACTCCATGGTTTTATAGATAAAGTAGTCTTGTATAATCTTTACATAATGTATAGGGATCACATTGTTAAAGAAAAACATTTAAGATTATTTTGTTCAATCAAATCTAATTATTTTCCTCCTAATCTGTAAACAATAACCACAGGGGATCTTGGAATCTCTGTACTTCTCAGTCTATTGTATAACTGTAAAGGCTTCATCTTTTGTAGAAAATTACCCAGGAAATGTTTTCCTGTTCTCTTCTATTTTTTTAAATTTTCAATAAGTTATCATTTATTTATTTTCCAATTCTTTGTCACAACAATAAGTTACTGAAAATATTCTTGTATATTTTTTATGATCTCTTTGGGATAGAGACCTATTGCTGCATATGCAAAGTTTTATTGTCCTTTGGGCACAGTTCCAAATTGTTATCCAGAATGATTGGATTAGTTCACAACTCCATCAATAGTGCATTAGTGTCCACATTTTCCCAAATCCTCTTCAATATTGATCATTTTCCTTTTTTTTTGTAATTTTAATCAATCTGGTATGTGTACATGATACTTCAGAGTTGTTTTAATTTGCATTTCTCTAATCAATAATGATTTAGAGCATTTGTTCTTATGGCTATAGATGGTTTTAATTTCTTCATCTAAAAACTGTTCATATCCTTTGACCATTTATTAATTGGAGAATGACTTGTGTTCTTATAAATTTGACTCAGTGCTCTATATATTTTAGAAATGAATCCTTCATCAGAAACACTAGCGTGAAAATTATTTCTCCATCTTTCTGCATACCTTCTAATCTTGATTGCCTTGGTTTTGTTTGTGCAAAAAAAATAATTTTAATGTAGCTAAAATTATCCATTTTTTTAATTTATTGTGTTTTTATCTCTTCTTTGGTCTCTTCTATGTTTGTGAAGAATAGCATCAATATGTACTTAGCTAATTCTCATGGAGATTTCATTGCGATGAGAAATATGATTTGTAGTTGCCACAGTCTTAATAGTTGCTATTTTTTGGTTCCTGATATCATCTGAGATTTTTCAAATCCCTTAAGGATTTTTTCTTTTTTAAGTATCTTTTCTTTTTTTAAAGATATCATTAAAATCAGTCCCTAATTTCTGGGACAGTCTACCACAGAGCATCATTCTAGGCCTAAATTTGGAGAGGAGAGGACACTAGAGTTGGTTCATCATTGCAGAACAAGAAGAGAAGGCACAGTTCCCTGGAAGTACAGAGCTGCTAATAGG
This sequence comes from Macrotis lagotis, assembly GCF_037893015.1. NCBI lineage: Eukaryota > Metazoa > Chordata > Mammalia > Peramelemorphia > Peramelidae > Macrotis > Macrotis lagotis. The sequence goes on along the minus strand of NC_133661.1, from coordinate 84,850,800 downwards.
TCAGCAAAGTTGACTGGCTGGGCTGGGGACCATGCCCTGTGTCATATATTACCATAATTCTATTGACAAACTTCAAATGGGGATGGAAATTAAGGTCAGCATACTTCTCATTAGTCCTTCTTCCCTTAGTGTAAATCTTGTTTATACATTATGGAAAATGGGAATATTGTGCAGAAACACAAAAATATTTGGTTAAAAACACTCAGTGTTTTTAAAATTGGATTTCCTTCTATTGGGATTACTTCTGTGTATTCTTGGTCCATTAAAAGTTATCTTTTAGTCTCATTTACTTTAATGATATCTCATCTTCTTTATATATCACATCAAATATTGTGTCAGAATCCAAAAGTAGAAACTTTTGTCAATTTTGAGAAAAGATTGATATAGAAAGACAAACAACTCTCTTCCATCATAATGTCATTTCATTTTTATCTTTAAATTTTCTTCAGATTATATGATTTATTTAGTTCATTGACCAAGATGTTTTTTAGGCTTTTGCAAAGCAATGGGGTTAAGTGACTTGCCCAAGGCCACACAGCTAGATAATTATTAAGTGTCTGAAGCTGTATTTGAACCCAGGTACACCTGACTCCAGGGCTGTTTATCCACTGCACCACCTAGATGCCCCCATTGGGCATTATTTTTGCAAAATAATTTTACCTGCACTGCTATGTTTTACTTTGGTAAGATGCTGTTCATACTTTTTTCATCATTTTCCTTCATGACATTCTGCGAATGAGGTTGTACTTTAAAAGGGAGCTACCCTTACCATGGTAATGTTTCTATGTTGAACAGAAGATAAAGTGACTAAGATGGGTTTGGGGTTATCCTGGTGTCTTTTATATCAATTAAATTTCCCTAATAAATGATGATAATCTGGAACAATAGCTTTATTTCCATTTTTTTAAAATAAAATCTACCCTTCACAAATCTCCTCTTCCATATCTGTATAATGTATATGCTTCATCTACTTTATGTTTCCTATATGGATGGTTATGTACTTGAGTCTGACTTAGCCTATCCCCCTGAAAGTTTCAGTTTCATATTAGAATTAAAAGTAACACTCAGCAAAAGGATGTTTACTATCTATAAAATTAAAAGAAACTCAATATAGATGTAGGACTTATATTAATTTAAAATAATTCCTCTTGCTACTTGTATATAATATATATGTATATATAAATATACATGCAGCATGAATATGAACCTTTACATTTTAAAGGAACTATCAATTTTTCATGTTTCATTCATTTATTAATTTCTCCCCACTGATGATGTCCTGAATTTTGCCATTCTACTCACATTCCAAACTCAATTTCAGTATGAATGTGGTTAAAGTGCCTACAGCAGCTAGAGTATTATCTAACTTTTCTGATCTATAACTTCCCAGGTCACCTAGAAAACTTTTATAAGAGTTGAAAATTAGTTTTCAGGGTAGAGGAGGAAGGTGCTTTTCCTGTAATTATATAGTTCATGTTTTAACATTTATGTTGTGCTTGGCTGCAGAATTTGTTAGTTCTATTGTACCTCAGGGCTCAGCTTTTTCTAATGCCTATAGCAATTCTATTTATGTCAGGGCAAGCTATGGGGAAAACCAGCTTATGTAACTAACTCATATTAGATTAACTTTTAGACCAGGAAACCAATTTCTTCACACTAAGAAACATGTCCTAATCTCTGTCCATTTTCCAAATAAGGATATTATTTTAGAAATCCAAAGAAATATCAGAAGATCAATTGGTAAATATGGAATTAGAGCAGGGATGTTGTGAGGAAGAAGGCAAAAAAAATGAATGTAAAGAATTTAGCAAATATTATGGCACTACTTGAATGTCAGGTAGTAGAAGTAGTAGTAGTAGTAGTAGTAGTAGTAGTAATAGTAGTAGTAGTAATACTAGGAAGCTTTAGTGGTAGTAAAGCAGTAGTAGTAGTAATGCTAGGAAGCTTTAGTGGTAGTAGTAGTAGTAGTAGTAGTAGTAGTAGTAGTAGTAGTACTAGGAAGCTTTAGTGGTAGTAATAGTAGTAGTAATACTAGGAAGCTTTAGTGGTAGTAGTAGTAGTAGTAGTAGTAGTAGTAGTAATACTAGGAAGCTTTAGTGGTAGTAATAGTAGTAGTAGTAATACTAGGAAGCTTTAGTGGTAGTAGTAATAGTAGTAGTAATATATGTCATTGTTGTTGGTAGTAGTAGCAGTGCTGGTGGTGGTACTGAATATGGTAGTGGTAGTAGTAGTTGTTGTTTGCAGTAGTAATAGTAGTGGTAGTAGTAGTAGTAATTGTAGCTGTAATAGCAGTGGTGGTAGTAAAAATAATAGTAATTGATGTGATTGTTGTTAATAGAAGTAATAGTGGTAGTAGTAGCTGGTAGTAGTAATAGTTTATGTTGATGTTAGTAGTATTATTGGTAGTAACAGTGGTAGTAGTGGTTGTTGTTAGTAGTAGTAGTAATAGGAGGAGGAGGAGTAATAGTGGTGGTGGTGCTGGTGGTGGTCATAGTAATAATTCTCTGAGCCTTCTATTGAATTCTGGCTGAACTCAAAACAATAATATAGAGCAATATGAAGTATGATGGTAAATGTTAAAGAATTGTCCCAAGGGAAAAATATTTGCACACACATTTTTAATTAAAACTTCAATTTATAATGCTTTTTTAAAATCTAGATATAACCAATAAAGCAATAAATGGAGGCCTACTTTGTTGTAGTGCTGATTTCTGAGGTGAAAACACTCATATGGAAAATTTAACTCTCTCATCAAACTGGTTAGAGCTATCTCCAACACTCCTCTAAATTAGTCTTAATCATTGAACAGGTGATGACTCAGAGAGATTGAGATCTGGGAAAGACCTTAATTTAGAAAGACCAGGGTCACCCACTACATCCAGGGTCATTGCCAGTCATTTTGAATTTTGTCTTGCTACTGGAGACACTTGAGAGGATACCAAAGTGATGACTTTGTGCAGCTCTGCTTCAACTTAAAACCAATTCATACATATCAAGGTCCTAAATGTCAATGGTCCTCTAAAGAAAAGAAGGCAAAGAAAAATTTAGAGAAAAGGTTTCAAATGATCTTAATGAGACTTTCAACAGACTCTAGAAACCTAGTCATCACCTATAGCTTAAGAATATATAAACTTGGAGCAGCTAGGTGGTGCAGGGGCGGCTAGGTGGCACAGTGGATAAAGCACTGGCCCTGGAAGCAGGAGTACCTAAGTTCAGATCTGACCTCAGACACTTAATAATTACCTAGCTGTGTGGGCTTGGGCAAGCCACTTAACCCCATTGACTTGCAAAAAAAAACCCCTAATACACACACACACACACACACACACACACACACACACACACACACATATATATGTGTATATATATATATATATATATACATATATATGTATATATATATATATATATATATATATATATATATATATATATATATATATATATATATACTTATGGGGTGGCTAGGTAGGTAGTGCAGTCAATGGAGCACTGACCTTAGAGTCAGGAGGATGAGAGTTCAAATCTGGCCTCAGACACTTGCCACTTCCTCGCTGTGTGACCTTGGGCAAGTCACTTAATCTTGATTGCTCATCATCCACAGCCATCTCCAGTCATCCTAATTCATTCATTCATTCATTCATTCATTCATTCACCCATTCATCACTTTATTTGTTTGTTTGTTGGTTGGTTGGTTTGTTTGTTTATTCTTTATTTTAGGTTTTTGCAAGGCAGATAGGCTTAAGTGGCTTGCCCAAGGCCACCCAGCTAGGTAATGATTAAGTGTCTGAGACCAGATTTGAACCCAGGTACTCCTGACTACAGGGCTGGTGCTTCATCCACTGCACCACCTAGCCTCCCCCAGTCATCCTAATTTATATCTGGCCACAGGACCCAGATGACTTTGGAGGAAAAAGTGAGGCTGGTGACTGAGCACAGTATTCCCCTCACTCAAATCCAATTCACGTGCTTGTCATGGTATCACCTCACTGATGTTATGGTCTACTTTGAACATGAAGGACAAACATTATAAACTTATGAAAATGTGCTTTTATGAGTGTCTAGTGGACTTAGCAAATCTTATGGCACTACTTGAATGTCAGGTAGTAGAAGTAGTAGTATCATCTACTCCTTTAGACAATTCTAGAGTGTTAGGGTCTTATCAGCACAACTCATCCAATTCTATGATCACTGATGCAGGTAAGACAGAGATGAAGGACTGAGAAGTCACTATAAGGATCCAGTTGTTGCCAACCTTGTAATACCGACTGACTGCAGGTAAACTAAGGACTCAGACGATTTACAACACAGCTCAGTGTAGAGTACTTTTCTCTGAAAAATACAGACATACATGCACACACACACACACACACACACACACACATTACAGAAGAATAGACATAGAGGAAAAAGACATTTGGGTCACCAGACTTCCCTGGATAGCATGATCTTGGTCCTGTAACACTCAGCTATACAGCCACAAGGGTTAATATTGGACATTAGTCCAATATTAAATAGTTTCTTCCCAATGATAAGCTTTCTTTTTAATGATAATGATAAGGAGAGAAAAGTTGATGTCCTTGGAAGGCTATTGATCGCAGTTTCCCTCATTGCTCAACAGTCGTACTCAGATTGTCATAATATTTTGACATATTGAATGTATTTGTTTGTTGTTTCTAAAATAACATGTTAATCATTCAAATCCTCAACTTACAATACCTGTTCTTAAGTATGTTTTCAGCTTTTAATAACAAAGGGAAGTCACACACTGCTCATCTGAAGGCTTCTAGGTGTTCGCTAATGTACTGTGAATGTCGGCTTTCCCAAGTTAGTGTGGATCCCTTTCTTCACCTCTGATGGTTATCTTTTCTGCAAATTCACTTCCTATTTCTGGTCCCTGAAGCAGGTACCTATGCAGACAAAGGACTCAGAGAAATAAAGAAAGGTAAACCAAATTTATTTTTTAGATTTTTGCAAGGGTTAAGTGACTTGCCTAAGGTCACACAGCTAGGTAAGTATTAAGTGTCTGAGGTCAGATTTGAACGCAGGTACTCCTGACTCCAGGGCTGGTGCTCTATCCACTGTGTCACCTAGCCACCCCTGAAAGGTAACCATATTAATCAGACTTAGAGAAGTTTTCATTTTCCTTTTGCTTACTCTACTTACTAATGAAACCCTGAAACCTGTTGGCACATGATGTTGCCTACATTTTCTTGCTGTTGCTGCCAGACTTTACTTCGCTAGGTTTGGATGACAGCTCTTTTACTTTTAGACCATGAAGGGAGAGAGAGGTTGGATTTTTCAAGAGAATTCATTATGCTTCCATATAAAATTTTTTTTAAAAAAAAGCAAATTTAGAGATTAGAAATGTCCAGTTATAGAATATAGGAATTTTAGCCTTGGATACCCCATCTGTATAAACTTTCTAGGCTAACTAGACCACTCCTGTTTACTTAGTTTGGGGGTATAGCCCTACAAGTGACCAGTCACCATTTGCACTGGGAGTGTACCAACTCATTTAGCTATGTTCTTGAGGCTTTGTGATTTTCGCAGAAAAAGCAAAATGGTCCATGATGTCAAAAGCAGGTGAGCACATTTTAATTAATACAAGGAAATATCTTAATTGGAGATACCCTTGAAAAGGGGGACAAGGATGCAAAGATACCTCCAGATTAAAGTCACCAGAGAGACAAAATTTCAACTAGAACTCTAGCCAATGTAGATAGGAGAGAGGAAGAAGGGGAGAGAGCTGGGTCTGGGAGAGTAGAATTTCAGATCCTAGTTCAGGGAGAAATGAGTTCAATGACAAAAGAAGAAAATGGTTGCCTTGCCCTGGAATTCAGATTGTCAGGCTCTTACCATTGTTCTTATATAGGTATGAACAGATCTGAGGTTCAGTGGTGCTGAAGAGGGCCAGGTTTAGTTTAGTTTTGTTTTGTTAAATAGGGACAGGTACTGTTTCATTCAAGCATGCACCTGATGTCACAGGAAGGTACTATGACTAAGACTAACTAAGGAATAATTAAGGAATTTGAAGTTCTTAGAAATGAGACATTGGTTAAGAGTTTCTCTAGAAGGAGGAAGGCAGAATTCCCTCAAAAGAATGATGACCACTGAATTTTTTTTCAATTATCACAGATTAAAAAAAAACAACAAACCTTTCTTTATTTCATATCAACTCTGAAATTCTTCTTCCTCTTTAATACTGATACCACTTCTAGTGAGGCATAACAACTTCCTGGATCAGAGCTTCTGATTGCACTCCTCATTTGAAAGATCTACCCACAGTTCCCTCCTCAAGAAGACATTCACTTGAATCCTTTAAAAGGTCACAATGCCACAGACATCATCATATTCACATGTAATTCCCACCTGCAGTCATATTGCTTTCCCAAGTACTTTTCTACACACCCTCAGAGCACCCTCAGAGACGTCCAAGAATGGATCAGATAAAATTACTTTTCACTTCGGGGCTTTAGGAGATCTTCAGGTGAAGGAAGAATTATCACTATTTGTGGAATATCATTGGAGTTCTGTTCCAGAACAAAATGGACTGGTTGGTGTCTGAAATCTTTTCCATTACTGACATTATGATTCTATGTTGAAGGACTATGGCAGGATAATAAGAATCATACCTCTGAGAAGATTTTCTCTACGAAGGATTTATTTCACAACACATTGTCTTCCCTTGATTTATTTTGTCTTGGTTTCAAAATGAATTTTAAAAAAATTAAACCAAACTTTAAAAATATTTCTTTGAGAAAGTCTTATAAGTTCCTAAAAGCAAAGGGGTGCAAAGAAATATGTTGCTTTATGGGATCAGTTTGCGTGTTTCCATGAAAAAGGAACAAGCAAAGTCATGCCAGTGCCCCCCTCCTTTTGCTTTTCTCTGTAAGGAAGGAAGATAGACCCATCCTTAATAGTAATAAAATATACCACATACAAACACACACACATATTCCCAGAGTCATCCATGGGTGAATTCATTTGAAATATGAGAGCAAAAATCTTCCCTAATGATCTTGCCTGAATTTGTCTTGAAGTCAAATGTTCTTTGTGAGGAAACTTTCAAGAGTAAGCCAATAGAATATGAAGTAAGAATGAGGGCAACAAGAAAATGAATCCTTTAGCATCTGCAGATAATTGTGAAGAAAACCCTTTTGTGGAGCTTCCTGATGAAATCTTTCTGAGTGTCTACACTGAAAAGATGGCAGACCTGAGTAAAAGAAAAAAGGTTTTAGTGGAAAAGGTTAAAAATAAATTAATGTATAACATCAATCTATGACTGAATAGATATTTACTCAAGAGTGATAGCAAATAACCAGATTACAATATTTCCTATGTAGAATTATGTAATGGATCATTTAGAGGCTAGCTCTATGTTCTTTGCTATCTTAAATGACAGTCAAGTATATCAATGCTTTGATAATCAACTCACCATGGAGATCCTTTAAAAACACCAGATGAATTATTGTAGTAGTGGTGCTGCTGGTGGTGGTGGTAGTAGTAGTAGTAGTAGTAGTAGTAGTAGTAGTAGTAGTAGCAGCAGCAGCAGCAGAAGCAGCAGCAGCATGAGCAGCATTACCAGGAGGAATAACTTACAGTTCTTTTATTCTCTTTTTTCCTTCCCTAAGCACCTATGTTTCTACAAGTTTTCTTTACTTTTTCTTGAATGTGATATTGGTTCAGAACTTACAAACCTTATACATGTATTTCACCAGTAATTCAAGAACAACATTTTCAAGCCTATTTTAATGTTATTCTCCTTCCAAGTCATATTTAGACATGTTTATATATATATATATATATATATATATATATATATATATATACACATATATATGTATGTGTGTGTGTGTGTGTGTGTGTGTGTGTGTGTGTGATGTAAGTGATTGCCAAAGAAGTGATTTCCAAGTGGAAAACATTTAATTTATAAGTGGAAAGGATGGAAAATCTGGAGAAGATGAGAATGAGTTCTGACTGTGACCTGGGTAGGTAGCAAGGATGAAAACAAAAGAATGTTTTAAAGGACCTGGATCAGACTATGATTCAGACTGGTGGACTGGAGAGTGCTTGAGCTAGCAATTGTCTTGAAAACAAGGAACAACAGAGCAGATAGTCTGACTAGGAAAAGAAGAACTGGATAAAGAAGTATAGAATGGAATACAGGAAAGGACAGAATAACTAAATGTGGGATTTGTTTGACTGTGAAGAGACTGTACTTCCTTAGCAATCTTTTATATTCTATTTACAGTTTCTGAAGCACTTTTTAAGAACAGAAAAAAAAGATAAATTGATCAGCCTAAGATCAAGTCACCTTAGCTTGTAAGGATCTGAGGTAAGATTTGAAGGTAGGTCTTTCTTATTTCAAACCCAACTCTGTGATGTTATCCAGCTTTGCATGACATGGACACTGCTCTTTGTGAGCACCCCAGCCTGAAGGGCCCGGGTCAAGGCAGATGTTAATGATAAATAGTAGAATGGGTCATATTTACAGGTGCCCCATATGCATCAAGATAGTGTTCTAAAAGGAGATATGGTGAATGTCCTTCCTCCTTCCATGGATTATGAATGGAGAGACTGCCTCAGATGCAAGTGACGTCATGATAGAATGTAAACATAAGAGTTTAAATATTTACAATAATTTATAGTAACCTAGAACATTCCTAGGGCATGATAAGTACCCAAAATTTGACTCAAATCCACTGACACTCATTAAGTATTATACTAGTATAAGATATCTGCTATGGTCCTACTTTTTTAAAGCTAACTGAGCTATACCTTCCTTTAGGATTCCAGGTACACGAGCTGTTGGGCTATCTTTTCTCTGCTTTCAGATCAAGAACACTATTTATCATGTTTCCCCATTTGTTAGGGACCAGTAGTTAGCACCCCCAGTTCCACTTAATCATATAACATCCATTGATGCAACTGACTTCAAATACATACTAGCTTTATTACCCTAGATAAGTCACTATTTCTCTTTTTATGGCATTATACTCAACTATGGAATGGGAATAATTGTAGCACCCACCTCACAGATTTCTTGTGGGGATCAAATGGGACCATATTTGTAGAAATTGCTTAGCAAATTCCTGCCACAAAGTAGCATCTATACAAATTTGTATTCCCTTCCCTTATTCACTTTTACAAAGTGATATTTACCCTAAAGATCTAGAAATAACAAAAAGTTCAAACATTCCCCTCCTTGAGATTGCTTCAGTTTCTGAGAGGGATTAGATGCATATCTTAGTTCAACTCCAATGTAGCAGTGGTTCTACAAAGTTCATATTAAGACAAGACAATTGCTGGGTTGGACTCCCAAATATTACCCCTTGCTCCTGAAGGTATTGATGTTCAGTATAATATTCAGCAATATTATGCATGGATTCTGACTCTTGGATTCCCGGGTCTCACTCCACAGCTTCTGGAGCCTCACAGAAAAGAATTAAGAAAAAGCCAAAGACTAAAACCTATGTCTTGGAGGTTATATGGTCCAAGGGGAAGAAGTGCCCCTCAGATGATACCCTTCTAGACATAAATGCAAGAGCAAGAGAGTGAGAGAGGACACAAAAAATGAAAATTCCAGTCAAACAATCAACTGAGAAAGACTCCTCCCAACCATGTGGACAGAAAACTGGACCTGATTACAGAATGCCCATGTATATTCCATATTCTCTTCAAAAGTTCTCCCTTTACTTATCATTGATTCCTTTAGAAGCCATATCCTTAGCATCCTGCAAGTGGAGAGATGCCATCTAAGAAAGCAGATACAATTTTCCTCTATGCCAGATCCCCATGACACTAAGTAACAGAGATCTAAAGACAAAAGGCAGGGATAATCTTTGCTTTTTACATCTTCAAATTCTTTGATGTTTTGAGAACAGAGCATGATAATAGAGCTGTATGACATCATGGATTGAAGGTCATTTATGGAGTCAAAATGATGTGGGTTCAAGTCCTATGTAGGTATTTCTGATTCATATTATATGACCAAATCAAGTCATTTAACCTCTCAACACCCCAGCCAACTAAATTTAAAATTTATTAATTGCCTTCCAGCATTATCTACCAAAAATGAAATCATAGATCAGGACTAAAATTAAAATGATAAGAGTAGCAATAAAATCATATTTAAAAGCTTTACTAATATGTATTGGGTTTATGTTTACAGAATTCATTCCCATTTCATGTGAGGTCTCTTAATAACAAAACTGTTAAGTGAAGCTATTAATACAATAATCTCATTTAGAAAAGTAGGCACCATTTCACATCTGTGGCACTCACTTCTTTATTTTTTTAATTAGCAGAAAAGCATTTACTCTATTCCCTGCCCTATTAGAAAAAGAAAAGAGAACATTTTTGTAAAAAAAAATGCATAATCTAGTAAAGCAAATTCCTTCTATGGAAGCACAATGATATATATATATATATATATTAATATACATGTACCTTTAGAGTATTAAAATATATGTTTGATTCTGTCCTGTAAAACTAATCACCTATCTGTAATGGATAACATGTTTCATCATTGATCCTTTGGAATCATGAATGGTTATTGTACTAATTATAGTTTCCAAATCTTACACAGTTGTTATTATAGTTGCTACTATTGTACAAATTGTTCTGATTCTAAACATTTTACTCTTCATTTTCAGAATTCAGTCTTCAGAATTGTTTATTTTTAAATTTTGGTGCTATTATATAAAAATTGTTCTTTTCTTTCTGCTCTCTTCACTCAGCATCAGTTCTTACAAATCTTACTATGTCTTTTTAAAATCATCTCTTTCCTCATTCTTTTAGTACTATAATGATCCATCACAGTCGCATATCACAACTTACTCAAATATTCTTCAGTAATAATTTCCTTTTTTATTACTACAAAAAGAGCTACTGTAAATATTTTTCTCCCAATAGATCCTTATCTTCTTTCTTTGATATCTTTTCGATATATTCATAGTAATGCTGTAGCTGGCAAAGAACATGCACCATTTACTAATCTTATATAATTCCAAATTGCTTTCCAGAATGATCCACCCATAATACATCAATGCGCCTATTTTCCCAAAGACGTGGAAGGACTAGAAACAGGTTTCATGCAGAAGATGGTACCTAAATTATATACATCTTAGAGGAAAGGAAAAGAGTTAACTCTGTGATGCAAAGGAAAGGAGGGAGTGAATTCTAGGTATGTGGAATAGCCAATGCAAATGCATAGGAAAAGGAGATGGAATGCTGTATTTTAGAACTAGAGCGCACAGTTTGGTTTGCTTGCAGAATGCAGAAGGAAGAGTAATGCACAATGAGGCTGAAATGATAGGTTGGAGATAAATTGCATAAAATCTTAAAAGCTGAACAGAGGAATTCATATTTGATCCTAGAAACTATAGGAAGGTCACTTGAGTCCTTGAGTAGAGGAGATGCATGGTCAGACATCTATTTAAGGACAGACTGGAGTAGAAAGAAATCTGAAGTAGGAAGACAAATTAGAAGTTTAGAATAATAATCTAGTTGAAAATTAATTAGTATCTGATCTAAGTATTAGCGATGTGACTAGAGAAAAGAGATCAGATTATGAGAAATGCTGCCAAGGTAAAAACAACAATATTTGGCTGAGTTGGGTGGAAGAGAATGAGTAGTCAATGAAGTTACCAAGTTCTCAGCTTCTCAATACATAGTACATGAATTTAATGTATAAAATTGCCATTTTCTATACTGTGATTCATAAACATAAACAATAAGGGTACATGCAAAAGACAATTTTTAGTATAGCTTTAAAAGAAGCTCAAATTATTGCTGTTACTGCCAAGGATTGAATCTGGCACACTATTCAAAACCTACTCACAAAATTCCAGAGGCTTCCAAACCTTCTAACTTTGAGAGATTAAGACAGAGAGATTTCTTTCTTTCTTTCTTTTTTTTTGGTTGGTCTCATACAAAATGCAGTTAAAGGAAGACAAAATGGGTTCTGTTTTTCCTTCATTCTCAAAGTGGACCATTTCATCAGGGAGGTGATGCCATGATATATAAGTAAATTGGATTTAAGTGGGGGGGGGGGGGTGAAACTATGCAAAGTCACCAAACTTACTTTTTTCTCCAGAGTCATCTGGTTACAGTGGCCACATATAGATCAGGATGTCTGAAAATGATCCTTAATGCAATGGGAGATATTGGCCTTTTTTAAGCTAAGGTCTTTAACAAAGCATAGTATTTAGACATGACTACAGTTTTATATTGAAATAGAGGCATTCTAAAATGAAGTTATTAATGACAAGAAAAAGAAAATTACAGCACTGTCCCTTTCTCTATAAGTACATTCTCCCCAAAAGGAGAAGGATTTATCTCTATTTTATAATTGAGAAAATTCAGGTTCGATGCAAATCTTATGAACAAACTTGCCTCTTTTAGTACTAATGGATTAGATAACTAAATATCTAATAATCACAGTCAGGTTTTGTTTCCCACTGCTCAAAGTCAATTCTACTAAAAAAAATAAGCAGTATTATGACTAAATGCTAGAATGTTGGACTGAATCTAATATGAATAAATCTAATAAAATTAAATATAAAATTTTACATTCTAAAATATTACTGTATAGAAGATAGAGAAGGCATGGCTAGCCAACTGTTAGGAAGATAAAAATCCTGGATTTTGTTGAACTATAATTTTTAATATAAAGGGATAGATTATGTGGGAAAATATAATTTTATGCTGAATTAGTTGGAGTCTGATTCTCCTTCAGTTCCCTAAAAACTTTATCTTAATTCAAAGTACTCTGGGCTAATATTTATTCAAAAGCTCACATCTGGGCCCATAAAATCATCATACTCTTTTGCAAATCAAGTCAGATATGATATGTAACATCATCAATAAAGAGGCATTATTAAAACGTAATAGCAAACTAAGTAACCAGGAAATTCTACTCCATAAATATCCCATAAATATACATGGGTATACTTTCCCATGGATCCCCATGCCACTGGTGAAAAGAGAATTCCTATAGTCTGACAACTTATGCTCTTAAAGGTTGCTTTATTGTTTCTCTGTAGAGCTGCTCATCATCTATTGGACTGCTACTACTATTTGCTGCTTCTCTGTTGAATTGGTGTAGGTTGTTCGTCCAAAGAGCTGGTACTGCCATCTGCTATTTCTTCACTGAATTATACTTACTAAGCAGATTTTTCTCTATAGCATGGATTTATAGCCCATTTGTGAACCAGCCCATAGCTGGTATTTTGTGACTCAGACCCACAGTCACACCCACTCAGCATAGCAGAAGTCCCTTGGTCAAATCTATCTCTTTTAAGTACTCTGTTTGCTTTCTTTTCATTTGGAACTATCTCCTTCAAGTTTGATACTTAGGTTAGAATGAGTAAATTTATTTCAACACCCACCATGTTTCCTAGAAGCTTATTCCAGAGTCAAAAAGATTACTCTGAAACTTTATTTAATAATGTCAGAGGGGGTAACATGCATTCTTGAAGTTTCATACATACATATATATATATATATATATATATATATTATACTAAATTCCCCTAAATAAAAACTTTGTAGTTCATGTAAGAGTATATATCTCAAGCAATCATTAATTGACATATATCTTGGTTACAGATAATTAGACTGATTATACAGTACTTGTGCTGGTACATAATATCTTCTTGAACATTTGGTCAGCTTTTCATCTTGTCCTCCTGATCACCAAAATTCAGTGAATAACCCTGTAGTTAAGTAGAAGGTCAACATTTATCTGCAGTTACTGTATAGAATGACAATGTTTACTTGTACCAGTCACTAGAATCTTCACTTTCCCTTTGTTTCTTAAGTTAAGGTTTACTTTAGTGGCAGAACTAAATTTCCAGGAAACCATACTTGAACTTACTCAAAATTTTCATGGTTGTACATCACAATAAATCCACATAGACAATTTCAATTAAAAACTTCCTTGCTGTCACAGAGTTCTCTAATCAAAATATCTCATCATAGAGTCATTCTGTCATCATTTACAACCATATAAGTTCATGACAATAAGCTCACTCAATATATACTATAATAAGTTACTAGAACCATATCTGCTACCTATGCCCATTACACTGATTATAAATTTCAGGATAATATCCTAAGTGATATTTTCTAGCCTGAGGATAACTAACAAAATAGCTGATAACCTCCTTCAATATCAGCATACCACCCTTTTTTCTTTCCTTCTCCAAGTATTCTCAAGGGCCTACAGGAAGAAGTAAACTATAGAAACATATAAAAAAATCAAATTATGATGTTCCAAATTATGATGTTGTGAACCTCAAAGTACTCTATAAATGTCAGTTATATCTGTATAAATGTTTATAAGGAAATGGATGCTTACAGTTGTAGTTCTAGAACTCATGGAGCGAAGGGTCACCTGAAAAGACTGGCATTTAATCACTCCACAGTACATTTAATAACTGGCCATTATAATGGAACCATAAGCCATATGTTATGGCAAGTACTTAGGGGGCTGACTTCTGTATAGAGAAGGGGAATAGTGAATCAGACATATAGGGACTAGAACTAGGTTCCAGATTACATGAGTGCATTTGTTTGGGGCTAGTCTGGACCCTTTTTGTTATTGTTTTAATTTAGGGGCACAGGAGATTTAAATACAATAGTACATACACTCATTCCTACTTTAATCAAAAATCTTGAAAAGGGCTCAGAGAGGGTAGTACTAAGATGGCCCCTATGAATACTTTAACACAGGTATCCATGAAATTATTTTTCAGAAAATGTGTTAATAACTGTAATTTATTTTCTGCAGTTTATTCTGAGAATGGATCCATAGATTTTTATGAGACTTCCAAAGGGGAGTCTACCATAAAACAAAAAATTGAAGAAGACATACTATTTAAGAATGAGAGGTTAAATCTAGACTGGAGGAAAGAGGCTATCAGGGCCAAGGGAGTTTCAGGGATAGGAAGGAGTGATTCAGAAACCCAATATCTAAATAGGCAAAAGGTGGAGATAAGACTGGAGGGAGAATCATGGAACTTATACTTCTATATAATGAAGGTCTCCTGTCAAAAGCTGGTAATTAAAAAGAATTACAGGAAAAGGATAAATATCACAATTTTCACAACATTTTTAGGTTTTTGCAAGGCAAATGGGGTTAAGTGGCTTGCCTAAGGCCACACAACTAGGTAATTATTAAATGTCTGAGACCAGATTTGAACCCAGGCACTCCTGACTCCAGGGCCAGTGCTTTATCCACTGTGCCACCTAGCCACCCTAGGAAATTTTTGATACTGGTCTTCTCACTCCAACAAAATTAAACTTCACTAAATTATATCACAGTTTTCTCTAGAGAAGTGTATTTAATGGAGAAAATAAGAATATATAGCCTAGAGAAGTTCTTAGTTTAATACTGAACATGACAAATTAGTAAACTAAATACTGGGATCATCAAGGGAATAATTAGCTCAACAATAGAAATCTATAAGTAATGATTTGTGTGTATAAGAACGAGCCAAAAGATTAGCCTTGATTACTTGACCTTCTTGGTAAGCTTACAGGCTAGTGAACTTTTGTTAGAGATTTTTATTATATCTTACTATTGAAGGTCTAGACTTGATTCTATGAAAACTTCAGGAGAAAGAAAGAAAGAAAGAGAGAGAGAGAGAGAGAGAGAGAGAGAGAAAGAAAGAAAGAAAGAAAGAAAGAAAGAAAGAAAGAAAGAAAGAAAGAAAGAAAAAAGAAAGAAAAGGAAAAAAATAAAACTAGGTCTCTGATACTCTCTTGAGTTTTCTGGAGAGAAAAAAAGGTACCTGAACAGTTCCAGTTTTTATCCAAACCCAGAAGAAAAGAAAGAAAAATTCCTGTTACCTCTGGAAGAGCCAGACAAGCAAGGGACAAAGGCTAGGTCAAGAACAAAAACCCATAAAACCCTAGCTAATACTTCTTGTCAAACTAGGCTACCTGCTTTGTCATATGACCCCTCAGTTCTGCCTCTTTGAATGAGGAAATGCTTCCATACACTGTCATATTGAGTTTATAGGAGGGGAGTGTCTCTCTGTCTTTAAATGACTATAAAACAACCTCCTCGGTCCAGTCCACATAATTCTTTTGAGAGCTCCATGACCATTCAAATAACTAAAAGAGATCAGCAGTTAACTCTGACAATACCAAAGAAAGTGAGGACAACCTATGACACCCTGAATTGAGAGAAGGTATAAGACTAAAACATGCTGGGTTTTAGAAGCTTGGTCAGTGGTTTAAAAAGTTAGAGAATCCATCTTCAGTGAGACAGATTCCTAAGAGAATCAGAGCAAATGGCTTGAGGCATTGGCACTGGAGAAGACTGGGGGGGGGAGACTTTGCCAAGGAAATGGAGAAGATTGAGCTAAAATAATAGAGGAATGAAAAGAAAGTGAACCAAAAAAAGCATTAAAATAAAGGAAGAAACGATTGTGTGCTTATGATGCTGTAGGGGAAGAATCCTGTGGACTATCCTTTAGCCAAGGTGACAGGATACAAAATAAGTTTTGTCCATTATCAATTTATCACCTTTATTATTATCAATACCATTCACAAAGAGTTCAAATATTATTGTTCTCATTTTATCGATAAAGAAGCTAAGACTTGAAGTTAAAAAATATACTCAATAATTTGACTAGTAAGTGTCAGAGGCAGAATTAAAACTCAGACCTCCCCTGATGCAAATTCAACACCTTCTTGGTTCTCATTTTCATTTACTTTGCCCTTGGCAAGTACATTATATTATCCCACAACCCTCTATATGAGCAAATGAAGCCCTATATAGCTATTTCCCTGAGAAAGTTTTCCTTGACTTACAAAGTTGTTGGAAGGATAATACAAGATAATATATAGATATAGATATAGATTAGAGATAGAGATAGAGATAGAGATAGAGATATGTGCATATATCACATGTACAGAAATATTTTGAAGTTTAAATTGCCATAATAAAAGTTTTTGTTGCTATTATTGTGATGATGATGATTATTACCCAACTCTTACCTATGACTCCAAGAAACTGTAGCACACTCTATAACTATAACCTAGTAAAACTATCTTAGCAGAAGTATTAAACCAGGTTTAGGATAACCAACACTCCTTAAACCCTTCTGTGAATTAGAGAGATGTTGAGCCCAAGCCATGTGAAGTCTTCCATCAGCGAAATGGGCTGAGAACAATTTGTTCTAACGGCCATGAACATGGTTGAAGCAGGCACTTTGGAGTGCTTCGAGATTATTCAGATATCAAAGATACCAAGGCTATCCATTGCATCCTGGACCATCACCAATCATTTGATTTTTTTTTCTTGCCACTGGACTTTGATGTCTCTGGAAGAGAGAGTGAGGCTAATGACTTTGTGTAACTCTGTCTTACTTAAATCCAAATCACACACAAGTCAAGACATCACCCTCATGATGCCATTGGTCCTCTGAAAACAAAGGATGAAAATTATCACCAGGAATGATTTCTCAATAAGGACAATTTATGTTACTAGTGTGTCTTGAGTATTTTCCCATTGCATGTTCAAATTGTTATTTGGTTAATACAATAAGATACAAGTAGCTCTAAATGAGTGTACCACAGATGTCCAGTTACATGTTGACTAAATCAGCTATGCCACCTATGTAAGCTAGAGTAAAGACTCTAGCCTACTTCATAACACTTCGCAAACTGTTAAAAAGATGAAAGTGAATTCCTCAGCTTTTAGACTTAAGGAAATAAAATATTACACTTAAATACTATATCAGATGTTCTGAAAGATGTCTTTGAATTCCTCACTGAAAGCCATTTGCCAAGAATATCCACATATGCATGCACATGTACACACACACACACATGCACAAAGGCACATACACACCACACATATACATACCCCTTAGATAAATCAATAGTTGAGATTATTAAGACAATTTTCACCCAATTTCCCAATACACAAGTTTTGGGTATATGACATCAATTTTGGTGATAGGATTTGCTTTGTTTTATTCAACACAGAATCTAATTATTCCATCCAATTTTGGACCTAAGATGAGAAAAGTTTAAAGTTTCAACAATATTTAGTAGTCTATGATTTTAATATCTTTTACAGTTTCTTCCTTATATAATTAAACACCATTTTTTTATTCTTTAAATCAATAATTTAACTGGATTGTTATTTCCTGTACCTTTGATAGAAAAAAGGACTATGCACTGAAGACTTTTTAATCTATTCTTCTCTACCTGATAACATCTCCTGGCTATCATAGAACCCTTTGACATTATCCATTGACATTTCCTCTTCACTCCAATCTCTTTTTACATACAGCTCAAATTCCATCCCCTCTCATCTCCTCTGACATTAATTCCCCCTTATTCTCTATAATTCTCCCTTCATTTTCTCACCATCTACTGATTCTTTTCTTGTTGCCTCCAAATAGATCCAAATGACTCCAATACTGAAAAAAAAATTCTTATGAGATATCATACTAAATTTCTTTTCTGCCCTTCTCAGCTACACTCCTTGAAAAACCCACATATTATATCCAATGACTCCACCTCCTAGCATTTCACTTTCCTAACCCCTTAAAATCTGATTTCTAAGTTAATAATTTATCTGAAATTGAAATTTATCTTCCAAAGTTCCTTGCAAAGTATAATTACCTTTTCTCAGTCTTCATTCTCTTTGATTTCTCTACATTTGACTCTGTTTATCACCTTCTGCTGGATATTCTTTCCTCTCTGACTTTTCATAACATTTGCTCTCTTTGTTCTTCTTCTGCCCCTATGTCCACTCCTTTTCAGTATCTTTTACTGATTCATTATCCATCTCTGTCCCAGACCCTTTTCTCTTCTTTCGATTTATATTTCTTTTCTACTTCATCAACTTCCATAGGCTCAATTCCTTTCTCTATAATTCTTCAGACATTTTAAACTAGATATTCTAGAGTAACTTTAAACTCAATATGTCCAAAAATAACTAATTCTTCTCCCTCAAATCCAACACTTTTTAAACCACTGAAGGTTCTAAAATCCTTTAAATCATCCAGCCTATATTACCTTTTACTTTTAATTCTATTTGCCACCCATATTCTATCCATGTCCAAATCTTATAATTTTCATCTCTAGAACATATTTCTACTCTCAACCACCTCCCTATTTCATATCCTCATAAACTCTCTCCTATACCATTAATATAACATTCTGTTTTATTTCTCTGACTCTAAACCCTTCCCATTCAAATTCCAACTTTCACATTGATACACAAATGGTATTGCCTGAAACATATGTCTGTCATCCATCTTAACAAACTCCAATAACTCCCTATTGCCTCAAAGAACAAGTATAAATGAATCTACTATTTAAATTTCTTTCAACTTTATCACTTCCTACCTTTCCAGTTTTCTTTTTTCTTCACTCCTTTCCTTGTGATCCAAGATCCAGTCATTCTGGATTAATTAACCCCTCACTCATTCAGCACTTCATTCCATTGCCTCTGTTCTGGTTGTCCCTCACTTTACCTCAAATTTCAAGTTTCTTCTGGAATTCATCATAAAGATATTCTTGATTGCCACAGATGCTCATACATCTCTCCCAATACCACCTTGCATTTATTTTGTATCTATTCTATTCTATGCATGATATACATATTATTTCTATATATGTATATATGTATATATATACACACACATATATATATATATATATATATATATATATATTATAATGTATTATTTCTCTCTTTAGAACATAGGTTCCTTGAAGTCAGGGACAGATATTGTTTTGTTTTTTTCCTTTTTCTTTGTATTCCCGGTGCTTGGATGGGTCATGACAAATTGAGTGGCTCATGACAATTAAATGATAAATGCTCATTGATTAATTGATGAGGGTGTGCATAATCAAATAAGTTCTGTTTAGTGTGTTCAGAGCTCAGAAATGAACTTCTGAGCTGTGAAGTTGTTTAACAATTAATGTTCTTGGAGCACATCAACTGTTCCAAGTAGAATACC
Organism: Macrotis lagotis; assembly: GCF_037893015.1. Classification (NCBI taxonomy): domain Eukaryota; kingdom Metazoa; phylum Chordata; class Mammalia; order Peramelemorphia; family Peramelidae; genus Macrotis; species Macrotis lagotis. The sequence goes on along the minus strand of NC_133661.1, from coordinate 84,830,803 downwards.
AAGCAATGAATTAGCATGTCAGTGACATTTCATCTGATTCTACTTTTTTGCTTAAAAGACAGATTCTATAACACATATCGCTCTGTAATTATAATGTTTTGTTTAGCATGTTTCCTGAACCACTTAAAATGTTATTAGAAGGGGCAGCTAGGTGGTGCAATGGACAGAGCACTGGCCCTGGAGTCAGGAGTACCTGAGTTCAAATCTGACCTCAGTAACTTAATAATTACCTAGCTGTGTTGCCTTGGTTAAGACACTTAACCCCATTTGCCTTGCAAAAAATAGAAAGCTAAAAACAATGTTATTAGAAGTTTTCTTTTTAATCTGAAGTTGGAACAAAGAAAAGGAGTTGTGAGGTGGCACCCAACCTTCTTCCCAAAGAGAACAAGGAAAGGAGAAAGGAAAGGAGAAGGCAGAAAAGAAGAAAGGAAAAAAGATAGAAGAAAAGTTAGGGCAAAGAAGAGGGGTCTTGTGAGTGAATCTGTAATGGCTTTCCAGCCCAAAGATTATTTTTTAAAATTGCTTTAATTTTAATTTCCTTTAAATATTTCCCAATTATTTGTAACAACTTTTAGCAATCATTTTTAAAATTTTGAGTTCCAAATTCTCTCCCTATTCCTTTGCCTCACCCATCCATGAGGCATCAAGCAATTTGATTTGGATTAAACAAATGAAGTCTTGTAAATATTTATTTCCATAATAGTCATATTGAAAAAAGAAAACAAAATAATAACAAAAATAAAAATGTTTAAAAGGATGGTTCAATCTGCTTTCAAATTTTCAGCAGTTCTCTCTGAAGGTTTTATCATAGTCCTTCAGCATTGATTTGAATCATTGCTTTGATCAGAATAACTAAGTGTTTTACAGTTGATGATCCTTATAAATAATGCTGCTACTATGTACAATATTCTCCCAATTCTGCTTACTTCCCTCTGAATCAATTCATGCAAGACTTTCCAGTTTTTTTTTTGCTGAGACCATACTACTAGCCATTTCTTATAACATAATAGTATTCCATCACAATCATATACCACAACTTATCCAGCCAACACCCAATTAATGTGTATCCCCTTGGTTTTCAATTATTTGCCATCATAAAAAAGGCCATGATATATATTTTATGGAAATACATTCTCTTCCCTTCTCTTTTATCTCTTTGGGATTCCATTATGAAAAACAGTATGGAATCATATCCTTTGGGCCCAATCCCACCAATAGTGCATTAATATCCCAATTTTTCCACATTCTCTCCAGCATGTGATTTTTCATTTTCTGTCACATTAGGCAATGTAATGGGTATGAGGCATCTTGCTTGTTTTAGTTTTCATTTCCCTTATCAGAAGTGATTTAGAACATTCTTTCAAGTCACTATTAATAGATTTGATTTCTTCTTCTGAAAACCACCTATGCATATTATTTGACTATTTTTTACTGCCTGTACATAAAATTTGACCAAATATAGAAACAAGACCTGAAGAGAATGGCTCTTATTTTTATAAATTTGACTCAGTCCCTTCTGTATTAGAGAAATGAGGACTTGGGGCTGCTAGGTGGCCCAGTGGATAGAGTACTGGCCCTGGAGTCAGGAGTAACTGAGTTCAAATCTGGGCTCAGACACTTAATAATTACCTAGCTGTGTGCACTTGGTCAAGCCATTTAACCCCATTTGCCTTGCAAAAATCTGAAAAAAAAAGAAATGGGGACTTTATAAGAGATTGCTACAAAAAAATTTCCCACTTTTTCTTTTTCCTTCTTATTTTGACTGCATTAATTATATTTGTGTAAATGTTTTTAATTTAATGTAATCAAAATTATTCATTGTGCATCTTGTTTTCCTCTTTATCATTTGTTTAGTAAAAAAAATGTCTTTTCCATACATCTGACAGGCACATTTTGCCATGTTCTCTAATTCCCCCATTTTGATTTTATCTTGGTAGTCAGTGAAAGATGTTCATCTATGCCTTTTTTCTGCCAAATTGCTTTCAAATTTTCCCAATAATTTTTGAAAAATGTTGAAGTCCTACTCCAAAACCTTGAATCTTTGGGTTTATCAAACACACTAAATTACTATGGTCATTTACTGGATTCTTATGGTGATTTACTAGATTATTATGGTCATTTACATTTACCCAAATCTATTCCACTGACCCACTATTATGTTTCTTAGCTTGTACCAAATGTTTTGATGAATGCTACCTTGTACCATAGTTGGTACTATTAAGCCTCCTTCTTTCACTGATTCCCTTGATATTCTTGAACTTTTCTTCTTCCAAATGAATTTCGTTAGTACTTTTTCTAAGATAATAAAATTTTTTTTGATAGTTGAAATGATATGGCACTGAGTAAGTAAATTAACACAAGTAGAATTGTCGTTTTTATAATATTGGCTCAATTTGCTCATGAGCAGTTAATTTTTCTCTAATTATTTAGATCTGTTTTTATTTCTTTGAAAAATATTACATAATTGTGTTCATATAATACCTGTGTTTATCTTGACAGGTAGGCTCCTAAATATTTTATTTGTCTGTCATTATTTTAATGGAATTTCTCTATCTCCTGCTTCCAGGTTTTGTAGGTAGCATGTAGAAATGCTGTTGATTTATGTGGTTTTATTTTATCATATCCAACTTTGCTCAAGTTAATTGTTTCAGCAAGTTTTTTTAAGTATGCCATCATATCATCTAGAATGATATTTTTCTTTTTTCTTTGTTTTTATTTCTTCAAATTCTTTTTCTTGTCATTGATATAGTTAGCTCTTATTGTATAATATTGAATAATAGTAGTGGTAATGGACATCTTTGCTTCACTTTTGATATTTTTTGGAAGACATTAATATATCCCCATTACAGGTGCTTGCATTTAGTTTTAAATTGGTATTACTCATCATTTAAAGAAAACTATGTGGATTCCTATGTTTTCAAGAATATTTAAATAGGAAAGAATATTTTATTTTATTAAAAGGTTTTTCTGCATCTCTTGAGATAATCATTTGATTCCTGTTGGTTTTATTATTCACATGAGCAATTTTGCTGATAGTGTTACTAATATTGAACCAGTCCTCTATTCATAGTATAAATTCCCTTCATAATAGTGTCTATCTTTGATATATATATATATATATATATATATATATATTGTTTAATTTTGTTGCTAATATTAAATTGTTTCATCAATATTCATTAAAGAAATTGCCCTATAGTTTTCCTTCTCTATTTTTGCTCTTTCTGGTTTAGGTATCAACAACATATTTTTGTCATAAAAGTAATTTGGTGAAATTATCTTTACTTATTTTTTCATATAGTTTATATAGTATTGAAATTAATTATTCCTATGAAGTTAGGCAGAATTATCTTGAAAATGAATCTGGTCATGGGACATTTTTTCTTAACAGCTCATAGATAGCATAATTTTTTCTAAGATAGAGTTATTTAAGTTTTCTGTTTTCTATTAATCTGGGCAGTTTATAATATATATATGTTTGTTCATATTCATTTATATTTATATTTATAATAGAATACATATTATTCATTTATTTCTTTTGCTGCCATGTAATTGGGCAATTTTTTAATGTTTTAATTTCCTCTTCAATGGTGGTGCATTCACCATTTTCATTTTTGATGTTGGCAATTTGTTTTTTTTTTTACTTTTAAAAAAAATCAAATGAACCAATAGTTTATCTATTTTATTCAGAGTTTACCTATAAACTAGTTCCTATTTTTAATTTTTAGTTGTTAATCTGTGCTTTGATCTCCAGAATTTCCTTTTTGATACTTAATTCAGTTTTGATTTTTTCTTTTTCTAGTTATTTTTTATTTGCATGCCAAATTCATTAATTTTCTCTTTCTCTCTCCTTTATTTATGTACACATTTAGAAATATAAAATTTCCCCTAAGTACTGCTTTGGTTGCATTCTACAATTTTCGAATGTTGCTTCATTGTTATAATTATCTTTAATGATATTATTTGTTTGTTTTATTCATTCATTCATTCTTTAGGGTTATATTGCTTAGTTTTCAATTAACTTTTAATCTGTGCTTCCCATGGCCCCTTTAAAAATATATTTTTTATTACATTATGATCTGAAAAGCAGCCCAGAAACTCTTGCAAAATCCATATAAGCCTTATTGTCAACATGTCAAATGAATAAATTATCCCCAAATCTCCTTCAGAGATAGAAACTTTTTTTAAAGTATTACTTTTGTTAAAGGATATATTTAATGACAGATAATTCTATTATCTGTGGCACATGGGTATTTCTTTTACAATAAATCAAGTCCCATATGCTACAATGAGTCTCAAATTATAAATTCTTTCTAGTCCTAATTTGTGGTAGCTTCTTCCCTGGACTGGGGCTATCTTAATTGACATGGGCTCAAGTCTTGGAAGGAATATTGAATATTGAAAAAAATTGTTGGAGTCAAAGAGAAGAGATTTCTACTAATTTTTTACTAAAAGGAACACTGCAAAATTCTAGCTGACAAATATTGCTATACTCTAGCTGAAAAGAGCATTACTAACAAATAGAATGAGCCAGAGGTTGAATGTGGTGATGACTGTAAGTGACTATGAAAAAGTGAGGCTCAGGAGGTGGAGAGCATAAGGGGGAGAGAAAAATGGGGAGAGAGAGAGAGAGAGACAGACAGACAGACAGACAGACAGACAGAAACAGAAACAAAGACAAAGTGACAGGAAGGGAGAGGGGGAAGAAGAAGAAAAAAGAGGAGGAGGAGGAGGAGAAGAGCAGGGGATAGAGGAAGGAAGGAAGGATGGAAGGAGGGAGGGAGGGAGACTGGTCAAAGTGGAGCTTGAGGAGTCAGGAAACAAACATGGTCTGAGAATCAAAACTAAGTGTTCAATACAAGAATAAAAGTGTCTTAAGTTTCATTAAAAATAAAGCAACAAAAATACTAAGTTTGTCATATTCAATGTAATTTTTAAAAAATTAATTATCAGCTAGTTTCACGAGATAGGCCCTGCTTTTCCTGTCTTTCACGGGTTTCAGCTTGCTGGACAGCTCCTGTTTCTTGTGCAGAGTAAACTAAAAACAGACAATTCTAAGCAGCAACAGTATTGCAGCCTCTGGTGGATAGTAATACAAAGGCTTTCGATTTTTAAACCTTGCCTATGGTGCACAAATACCTTAACTCGGCTCCCACCCCAGTGCAAATTAATACATTGGCAGTCTAATTTATAATCCAGTCTCTTGTATGTTTAGTTAACATAAATCAATTCCCCTGGGTTCAATCCCCTCTGGGTTGATTAACATTTTTTTTAATCCGTAACGCTAACAACAAAACCCAAAGACCCGTCTACCACTAATTGACAGAACTTTACCTTGTTTGTCCTGTAACAATCTTCCTGTCTTCATTATTTTATCATAAATGCCACATTAAAATGGCTATTATTAGGGGAAGGGAGGGAGAAAAAGAGCATTTGAGAAAAAGAAAGGAAACAAGTCTTTATATAGTATCTACTATGTGTCAGACATAAGACTAAGTATTTTTTCTCAAAACATCTCATTTAATCCTCACAAAACCCTGCAAGATAGGAGTCATTATTACCTTCTTTTTCAGTGGAGGCAAACATATTAAATGACTTGCCCAAGGTCACCTAACCAATAACCCAATAACTGTCTGAGGCTAAATTTAAAAGCAGTCTTCCTGATTCCAGGTTTAACACTCTAACAATGGAGGACTGAGATGCCTTTGATTCTTTTGAGGAAGAATAAAGAGAAAATAGACATTAAGATACAAAATACTTTCACAAGCAGGATATAATATGATTCTCCTAATATTCCCATTAGGAAGGAAATCAAATATTACTTTTATTTGAAAGAAAAACCAAGATTCAAAGAAATAATTAAAATTATTTAGTTCAAGTTAGTAAAAATGGTAGAATCATGGCTCAAATCCAAGTTGTTTGAATTCTAAGTCTAATGTGCTTCCCACTATATCACATTGAAACTTATAAGATCATCAATTATGATAGACAAGGAGGATTTGAAGGGGGAAAATGGAGAAAAGAAGAGACAGGGATAGTAATACATTTTATAAAGAAGAGAGGTCAATAGGTTCATTTTATTATTTTAACTTAGAGATATTTATCCAAAAAAGACTTCAAACAATATCTCAAACACTCATTCAGCAATGCCTTCATCACCCAAAGAATATCAGTTGAACCACAAACAATAATGATTTTCATAAATTTGAGGTGCTTAAGTGCATAAAAAAACAGAACTCTAAGTAGAAATAAGCAAATCAAGTTATATGTCAGGATCCCTAGGAGTCATTGGATGTAGAAACTGTCAAAGACACAAATATAGTCCCTATAAATAATGATTTTAGGCAGAGAGAACATTTTCTTTTGTTCAGATGTTTTATTTCCCTCAATTGAGTAACATATGTCATAATGTAAAACCCACTAAGTGAATGAACTATGGTTTTCTCTTGGCTATTTATCATGTCACTTTAAATCACAAAGAACAAGAGTTCCAGAAAAAAAAAAAACTCTGTATTTGCTAGTATACACAAGGGATGATATTGATTTAATATCAAGCACAGATTTGCTTTTTTCTAGAGCAAAGAAGGGTATAGACGTTGAATCAAGATGAAGCCCTTTGCTGTGATCCAAATGAATATATTCAAATAATAAACTTTAAAGTTGACTCTAGCAATAGTTTCAGGTTTATAGCATAAGTGCAAAGATGAGGGCTGCAAGCCTCTGAACATTGATAATTTCTTAATTCTTTCTTGGGATAGGTTTGAGAAACTGTACGAGATGAAAGGCATTAAAATGTGTTCAATACGGTAAAGCTTTCCTTCCTAAAAGAATCAACCTTTTCATCCTCATTCAGTCAGGTCATGAGACTCCTTTCATATGCTGAGGAATTGTCAGACATTTATAGTTTTACTCCTCAGGTCAGGGATCATTTTAGTGTCATTTGGTAATGGTCATACCCTGCTCTGACCACCATTCTGAAAGAAGTTGATCTCTCTTTGTAGAACCAATTTTATCAATCACTCATTCTATTTTGCCTTTGATGTTTGATCCTGCAGTGAGACCTTGACTTCTCCTTTGATCCTGAACCTGTTTCTTCCTGACTTTGACCCTTTTGGAAATATATTGATCCTGGGGTGGCTAGATGGTGCAGTGAGCACTGGCCCTGGAGTCAAGAGTATCTGAGTTCAAATATGACCTCATACATTTAATAATTGCCTAGCTGTGTGACACTGCATAAGTCACTTAACCCCATTGCCTTGCAAAAACCAAAAGAAAAAAAGGGGGGGGAGTCAATATATTGATTCCTAGCTTGATCTCGAATGCTAGATTCAAAGTCAGATGCTGGGGAATTTGAATACATCATCTGCCACTTAGTAGGCCAATAATAGCTAATAAATAGAGAACTCAAGTTTTACAAAGCATTTGCATATATTTCTTGATCCTTGAAACAGCCCTCCAAGATAGATCTTTTATTTATTTATTTGTTTGTTTGGTTGGTTTGGTTTGGTTTTTGCAAGGCAATGGGGCTAGGTGACTTGCCCAAGGTCAAACAGTTAGGCAATTAAGTCTGAGGTTGGATTTGAACTCAGGTCCTCCTGATTCCAGGTCCAGTGTTCTATCCACTGGGCCACCTAGCTGCCCTCAAGATGAGTCTTTTATAAAATGAAGGGGTTAAACTAGATGGCTTCTAAACTCTGTTCTAGACCTAAATAAATTATAAAATTGTATCAATATTTTTAAATTTTAAATTTTTTACTTTTAATGTTATTAAAAAAATTCAAAAAATCCAAGCATTTACATAACAGTATAATTAAAAAAAGATGATCACACATGAAACAGTAAATCTATTTTGAACACTTGCTATTCTTTTGACATTATACCATTGTTTTCCTGCTACCTGCAAGAGTCCTTTCCAGTACTATCTTCCACAAATTATTAACTTTAGGCATTACTTCCTCTTGCATTTTGTAGTGCCACCCTTTAACTAAAGGTTAATTCTAACCATAACTGAATCCTTCTCTGCTTTTGAATCGCAATAGCTGGCTTATTGGGACCTCATTAGGCACTAATTAGCTTCAGTCATATCCCAGTAACTTTTTAAGCTATTTCTTCCAATCTATTTCACAGATTGATCTTATTGTTAAGAATAATAAGTCACCTCTATAATATACTTTAAGGGAATTCTAAATGACTAATCACTTCTTCAGAAAATTATTGTGAAGATTCTTTTTTCAAATGTTGGTTATACTAGATGGTTGCGGAGGTCCTTCCTAATTTTTCTATGTGAGTAGGTTTGCAATTATGCTTTGAAATAATTTCATTTTTCCTTTCAACAACCCTATGAGGAAGATGCTATTCGTATTCCTGTTTTATCACTGATAAAATTGAAGTACTGAAAAGCTAAATGGCAGCATGGGGGGAAAAAAGGAAATTTCCTGGGCAGTATTTGAATACAAGTCTCCTAATTTTCAACTCCAGTATTCTCCTCACTGTGCCAACTGCTTCTAATCATTGATGTCCTAAAAGCACTTACTCAAAACCAATATGGGGAAGAGATTTGGCACCATCCCAGGAAGTGTCTTAGGGTAGGTTTTTCCTTAGTTTTCCTTTCTTTTGAAATATTTTATTTATTTTGTTTTACAAATTTATCCCTAGTCTTGCTTCCCTCCCCCCACTCCCCACAGAAGGCAATCTGTTAGTCTTTACATTTGTTTCCATAGTATGCATTGATCTAAATTGAATGTGATGACAAGAGAAACCATATTCTTAAGGAAGAAAAATAAAGTATGAGATAGGAAAATTACATAAGTTAACTTTTTCCCCCTAACTTAAAGGAAATAGTCGTTGGTCTTTGTTCAAACTCTGCAACTCCCTCTCTTTATACAGATGATATTCTCCACTGCAGATAGCCCAAAATTGTCCCTGATTGTTGCTCTGATAGAATGAGCAAATCTATCAAGGATGATTATCACCCACATGTTGCCGTTAGCATGCACAACATTCTCCTGGTTCTGCTCATCCTGCTCAGCACCAGTTCATGCAAATCCCTCCATGCTTCCCTGAATTTTCATCCCTCTTGCTTTCTCTTTTTGTTAAAATGACTTTGCTTATACATTATTAAAATATTCTTGTTTAAGAGTAAACATAACACCCCCTAACCCACAAAAATAAAGAACCTCATGAGAAATAAAGTAGAAGAAAGAGAAAAAAAATATGTATCAGTCTATGTTCTGATACCATCAGCTCTGTCTCGGGTGGATCGCATTCTTTATCATAAGTCCATCACAAAAGTTACTTCCATATTTGTCCACAGTTACTGATGCTAATTTTAATTCCCTCCATCACAACATCACTAAAAACAAGCCAGATGATTTTGATTACATTAAATTAAAAAGCTTTTGCACAGACAAAATCACTATAACCAAAATCAAACAAAATGAAGTAAACTGGGAAACAATCTTTAAAACTAATGTTTCTGGGGCAGCTAGGTGGCATAGTGGATAAAGCACTGGCCTTGGAGTCAGGAGTACCTGAGTTCAAATCCGGGCTCAGACACTTAATAATTACCTAGCTGTGTGTCCTTGGGCAAGCCACTTAACCACATTTGACTTGCAAAAAACAAAAAACAAAACTAATGTTTCTGACAAAGGATTCATTTCTAAAAAGATACAGACAACTGGTTCAGATTTTTTTTCAAAAAACCATTCCCCAATTGACAAATGGTCAAAAAATATGCAAAGGCAATTTACAGATGAATAGATCAAAACAATCCATAGTCATATGGAAAAATTGCTCTAAATCACTAATTATTAGAGAAATACAAATTAAAACAACTCTGAGGTACCACCTCACACCTCTCAGACTGGCCAAGATGACCAGAAAGGACAATGATCATTGCTTGAGGGGCTGTGGGAAGTCTGGGACACTATTACCCTGTTGGTGGAACTGTGAACTCATCCAACGTTTCTGGAGAGAAATTTGGACCTACGCCCAAAGGGCAACAAAGATGTGCATACCCTTTGATCCAGCAATGCCACTGCTGGGTCTATATCCTGAAGAGATGATGAAAAAGGGCTAAAACATCATTGGTACAAAAATATTCAAAGAAGCCCTGTTTGTGGTGGCAAAGAATTGGAAATCAAGTAAATGTCCTTCAACCGGGGAATGGCTTAGCAAACTGTGATGGATGTATGTCAATGGAATATTATTGTTCTATTAGAAACCAGGAGGGATGGGAATTCAGGGAATCCTGGAGGCATGTGCATGAACTGATGCTGAGTGAGATGAGCAGAACCAGAAAAACACTGTACACCCTAACAGCAACGTGGGGGTGATGATGAAACTTGATGGACTCACTCATTCCATCAGTGTAACAATCAGGGACAATTTGGGTCTGTCTGCCCTGGAGAATACCATCTGTATCCAGATAAAGAACTGTGGAGTTGGAACAAAGACCAAGGCCTATTACCTTTAATTTAGGAAAAAACCAATGTCTTATTGCCTGATCTTGCTATCTCTTATACTTTATGTTTCTTCCTTAAAGATATGATTTCTCTCTCATCACATTCAATTTGGATCAATGTATACCATGGAAACAATGTAAAGACTGGCAAATTGCCTTATGTGGGGGGTGGGGGAAGGGAAGTAAGATTAAGGGGAAAAATTGTAAAACTCCAAATAAATAAAATAAAATCTTTAAAAAAAAGTAATTCCCTCTATCCATTCCTCCCCTTTACCACATATTATTTTTTCTCTCTCCTTTCACTCTTTCCCTCTTCTAAAATGTGCTATAGGGTAGCTGAGTGGCACAGCAGACAGAGCACCAGCCTTGGGGCCAAGAGGCCCCAAGTCCACATACCACCCCAGAGCAACCACCCAACCCAGTGGTCCTATTCAGGCCACCCAATCCCAGCACCTTGCAAAAAGTAAAAAAGAAAATGTGTTATATCTTACTATTCTCTCCTATTATCTACCCTCTCCACTATCACCCACATCCCACCCTTCCCCCTTTCCCCCTTTCTCTCTTTTTTTACTCTGGATATCTATCCCCTATTGAGTGTGTATGCTGTTTCCTATCTGAGCCATTTCTGATGAGAATGAAGGTTCCCTCATTCCCCCCTAGCCTTCCCCCCTTCCATATCATTGCAAAAGTTCATTGCAATATATGTATATATATATATATATATATATATATATATATATATATATATATACTCCTTTCTCTCTCTTACACCCTGTACATTTCCCTTTTAGCCATTGACTCCATTTTACGATATATTATATCTTCAAATTCAGTTCTCTCCTGTGCTTCAACTTTTAAAGCTCCTTCTACCCGCTCTGTTAAATGTGAAGGTTCATATAGGTATTAAGAGTATCATTTTCTATGCAGGAATACATGGAGTTCATCATTAAGTCCCTCATAATTTGCCCTTCTCCTCTGCTCTCTATGCTTCAACTGAGATCTGTACTTGAAGGTCAAACTTTCTGTTCAATTCTGCTTATTTTAACAGGAACATGTGAAATTCCCCTGTTTCTTTGAAAATCCATCTTTTCCACTGGATGAGGATGTTCAGTTTAGCTGATTAGTTGATTCTCAGTTGCATTCGAAGCTCTTTTGCCTTCCAGAATATTATATTCCAAGCCCTATGAGCCCTTAATGTAGTTGATGCTAAGTCCTATGTGATCCGGACTGCAGCTCCATGATATTTTAATTGTGTCCTTCTGGCGGCTTTAATATTTTTTCTTTGACTTGGGCATTCTAGAACTTGGCTATAATATTCCTGGGGTTGTCTTATTGGATCTCTTTCCAGAAGAGATTGGTGAATTCTCTCAATTTCCATTTTGTGCTCTGCTTCTAGTATATCAGGGCAATTTTCCTGTGGAAATTCTTTAAAAATGAGTTCAAGGCTCTTTTTCTGATCATGACTTTCAGGTATCCCAATAATTTTTAAATTGTCTTTCCTGAATCTGTTTTCCTGATCAGTTTTTTTTTCAATGAGATGTTTTTCATTTTCTTCTAATTTTTATTCTTTTGGTGTTGAATTATTGTGTCTTGATTTCTCATAAATTCATCAGCTTCCTTTAACTCCATTCTACATGTGAAGGATTTGTTTTCCTCAGAGAGTTTTCTTATCTCCTTTTCCATCTGGCCAAGTCTGCTTTTTTAAAGCATTCTTCTCCTCAATAACTTTTTGAACTGTTTTATCCATTTGACCTAAGCTGGATTTTAACATGTTATGTTCTTCAGCATTTTTTGGATCTCCTTGACTAAGCTGCTGACTTTGTTTTCATGTTTTTCTTGCATCTCTCTCATTTCTTTTCCAAATTTTTCTTCTATCTCTTACTGGATTTTCAAAATCCTTTTTGAGCTCTGTCATAGCCTGAGCCCGACTTCTATTTTTCTTGGAGTCTTGACATGCAGAAACTTGGTCTTCCTCATTTTCAGATTGAGTATTTTGATCCTCCTTGGGATCATAGGCAAAAATGGTTCCTTTTTTCCTCTGTTTACTCATTTCTCCAGCCTGTGCCTGGTTTTGGGGTAGTTTCTGAGCTTTTGAGTTTTATTGGGACACCCCCACAAGGACCTCAGTGTATGAGGCTCTAACTGCTCTCCTGGTCTTTAAATGACCACAAGCATACCCCTCTGCCACGGGGCTGGGGGGGGTGGGTTCCCTGTTCTTTGTGGGGCCTAGACTGTGATCAGGATCTGAATGTGGTCAGAGACCCAGAGTCCTGTTCCAGAGACAGAGGACAGACCTAGGCAGTCTCCCTCCACTCCCTTACCTTCGGTGAGTAGAGCACTCAGGGTGCAGCTGCTTCCTGGTTTCAGGAGCCTGGAGCTGGGCGCTGATGGTCTAGGCTTCATGCTCGCTCTGGCAGAGGTCTCCCTGCTGATCTTCCAAGTTGTGCTTTGTGCTCCCTGGGGTGCAGGTCAGCTGGGGTGCAGGTCAGGAAACTGCTTCTGCTACCAGGACTCATAGCTCCCAGGAACCCTGGGCTGTTCCTGGGGGGCTGAAGTTTCTTCACTTTGGCAGGGATTCCCCTCTAACCCTGTGGAACAGAGTTTTCCCATTATTTTCCAGGTTACCTTGGTCTGGAGAGCTTCCTCACTGGATCTTTCTGTCGTTCTGTCTCTTGAAAATTTAGAGTCATAATTTTAAGATTTTTGAAATATTTTGGAGAGAGTACCTAGGAGTGGCTCTTCTGCAACCATCTTGATTCTGCCTCCAGCTTTCCTTTCATAACTTCTCCTAGCATGAAAATTTCCTTTATTTCCAGTGAATACCAAGGTTATTCATATGAAGGAAATGAGAAAGTTTTTAAAGCAAAGTTTTAAAGAACTTATCATCTTAGGGGCAGCTAAGTGGCACAGTGGATAGAGCCTCAGCCCTGGAGTCAGGAGGACCTGAGTTCAAATCCGACCATAGACACTTAAGAATTGCCTAGCTGTGTGACCTTGGGAAAGTCATTTAAGCCTATTGCCTTGCCAAACAAAGAGAACTTATCACCTTATTATAATGGAAGTAGCATTGGAATTTGGAAACAGGACCCAATATACAGTTTTTATCTTGCAAGGAGGAAGAGAGTCAAATGAGAGTGCATCCTTCTGGAGACTAGAGGGATAGTTAGGAACTCAATATCTCTGAATAACTTTTTCTGTGTCTATTTCTCTTATACTATGATACCTATGACCTGAGAAAACCATGCTACTGAGAAATCCAACATTTTCATTGCAAAGATTGCTAAAGGATTTAGTGGTGATAATTCTATGTCATGAGATCAATGACAACAATTCTTGATGAACAAAACAAATTTCTGAAATATTCCTTCCTCACTCAGGTATGTCTGTGCTGATCTTTGGACCATCTCCTTTATTAAAATATAAATTCAGAGCAAGAGATATGAGGGAAGAGGGAGGAGGAATCAGGTAGGACCATCATAACATAGGACCATGACAACAAGATGAAATTGGTGATTGCATCTTTACTCCATTTGTATCTACTGCATAGTGTGCATTGTACACTATTTTTGTTTGTTCTTCATGTTCCCTAGAACCTAACATAGAGCTTTGATGTTTAACAAATGATTGTTGAGTAAATGCTTACAAGAAATAATAAATACCAATTTTGTTATATATTAGACTCAAGTTCAGAACTCCAGAAAGTTCAATTGAAAAACTGTTTCAGACAGGCCGTGAATCTCAGAAAATGATAATGTTTCAGAGAACAAAAATTCCAATTTAAGATCTGGACTTACCAGCCAGAGACCTGTCAAGATGGGCACTGTTGATTGATGACTGAAGCTCAGCATGTCCAATAGGATCAATTGTTGTATTCAGACGTATCTGAGTTATAATGGCAGAATCCAGATGAGGTTTTTTTCTTCATGATATCATTCTTACATGATGGGAACAATTCTGTCTGCCAATGAATTTAGAACAATCTTATTTTAATTAAGAATTCACTCGGGCTCTAGTCCCTAAGTTTTCATATGCCCCTTTATTTTACTATAATCTGTTAGACAAAGAATAAATCCTGAATAGAACTTGTAGGACTGCTCAGCTTCACTTAAGCAATGAATAAAATGGCAATAGTGATGATGATGATGATGTTGATGATGTTGATGATGATGATGATGAAGAAGAAAAAAACTAACAGCTATTTGTGAACAAATTTGGGATTACATTGTTCCCCAGTAATTGCATTTTATATTATTGCCATTGATTAAACCAGAGTGTCTCAGAAATGAAGATACTGAGAAACCATAGGGAGTTTGAAAAAAAAAGAAAGACTAAAATATTTTGTCTTGGCAATTTTCTAAAATTTTGTTTGTTTTTGCAACTATATACAATGGTAGTTTTTACCAATCATTTCAGCAAGGTTTTAAGCTTTACATTTTTCTTACTTCCTCCTTCCCTCCCCCTTCCCCATGAGAGAAAGCAATTTGATATAGGTTCTACATTTATAATTATGCTAAATATAGATCCTTATTGATTATGTTGCGAGAGAAGTCTCAGATCCAAATGGAAGAAAGAAAACAGAGAACAATAGCATAATACATAAGACAACTTTAAAAAATTAAAGATAGTAATCTTTGGTCTTAAATGCCAAAATGCCTTCTCTGGATATGGATCTTATTTTCCATCAAAAGTCTTTTAAAATTGTCTTTGATTATTATACTACTGGAATAAACAAGTCCATCATAGTTGAGCATCACCCCATGTTGCTATTGGTATGTATAAAGTTCATCTGTTTCTTCTCATTTCATTCAATACCAATTCATGAAAATCTTTCCAGGCTTTACTAAATCCCATCCCTCATGATTTCTTATTGAATAATAATGTTCCATCACATACATATACCATAATTTGTTCAGTTATTCCCCAATTGATGGGAATTCTGTCAATTTTCAATTTTTAGCCAATTCAAAAAGGAGTTGATATGAATTTTTTTGTACTTTTGGAATTTTTACCCTTTTTCATGATCTCTTCAGGATTCAAACTTAGTAGTGATATTGTTGTATCAAAGTCTCATTCATTTTCTAACCTACTGTACTACCCCTCTGGATCTTCAAAGATCATATCTTTCAGGAGCTCTAAATTTTCCCCCATTTCATTTGTAGCTATAGGAACTGTAATCAAACCAATAGTACTCTTGCTTCTAGAAAGAAAATGTCAACTGACTAACACTCTTCTCACTATCCATTTTATATCTTAGACCAAAACATTCTTCTCTGCCTCTTCTCTTTTTTACCCCTTGTCCATTAGAATGTCAAATTCCTTGAAGTCAAGGATAGACTAGCTTTTGTATTTGTATTTTTCCTCAACACAAAATCTGACACATGACCTAAAGTGAATATGTTTTATTTATTCCTTTATGCTAACCAAATTATTTTGTAACACCATAAACTGATACTGTAACTTCCTCTAACTAGTCGTCTAAGACAAAGATCATATGGTGATAATGATCTAAGTTAGCCCTTGAATTGTATCTACAATTATTCCCCTTGGCATCAGTTTGGGTTGGTGATCAATTATAAAGACTTTAGAATCTTGGTGGAAAATTGTGACCCACAAGAGAGGGATGAGTTATTTTTGACTGATTTTAGACTAATGTGAGATTCCTTATCTGTTTTCTGCTTTCTATGTATCATAAATCTATATACTATCATAGTATCATAGATATTAGATACTATCATAGTATCATAGATTTGGAATGGAATGCACTTCAGAAGTCATCTAATCCAATTCTTCAATCTTATAGGCAAGGAAACTGAGTTAGAGAGCTCAGATGATTTATCTAAGGTCACACAGCTGTTAGCAAAAGAAGTAGCATTGGAACTCAGGTCTTATGACTCCAGAGCCAGTGCTTTTTCTCTTTTTTAAAATTCTTTTAAAATTTTATTTAAGGGGGGGCGGCTAGGTGGCTCAGTGGATAAAGTACCGGCCCTAGAGTCAGGAGTACCTGGGTTCAAATCTGGTCTCAGACACTTAATAATTACCTAGCTGTGTGGACTTTGGCAAGCCACTTAACCCCATTTGCCTTGCAAAAAACCTAAAAAAAAATTTAATTCAAGGTAATGGGGTTAAGTGACTTGCCCAAGGTCATACAGCTAGGCAATTAAGTGTCTGAGGCCAGCTTCGAACTCAGGTCCTCCTGACTCCAAGACTGGTGCTCTATCCACTGTGTCACCTAGCTGTCCCTACCAGTACTTTTTCTATATTATACTATTTTCTATACTACTTCTCATTTATTTATGGTTTCCTTGAACCTTTTTTGAAGAGTAAAATAATACTTGTCCTTTATCTGCAAGTCAATCATTAAGCATGACTCAAGTCCTCACTATATTCCAGGCACTGTCTAAGGACTTGAGATACAAAGAAAGACAAAAAAATAGTTACAGCTTTCAAGCATCTATAATGGGGGCAAGGCATAATTTGGGGAGACAATCTGCAAGTAACTATGTAAAAACAAGTATTACACAGGACAAATAGGAATAACCAATAGAGAAAAGATAACAAAATTGAGAGATTGGGGAAGGTTTCATGTAGAAAATGAGTTTTTTTAGGTAGTATTTGAAGGAAGCCAGGAGGCAGAAATCAGGACAGAGAGAATTCCAAGAATAGGAAATAGTAAAAATGCCCAGACTCAAGATAAGCCTGTTCTGTTCAAAGGAAAAGTAAGGAAGCTCAACGATATATATTTGTTGGGGGAATGGGGTAGATTGGGAGGGAAGTGCAAAATAGAAAAAAAGACTAAAAAGGTAGAAGGTGGCTAGGTTATGAAAAGTTTGAGCAAGATTTTTTATTTAATCCTGGATGTAATAGAGAACCACTAGAGTTTATTGAGGACATAGGTGACTTGTTTAAGATCTTTGCTTTAGGAAAATCATTTTGTTAACTAAAAAGAGGATAGACTGGAATGGGCAGAAACTTGAGAAAGACAAGCTAGCAGGCTATAGCAATTGTCTGCCATAGGGTCATGGAAATACCAGAGGGGAAAGGGGGATATATTGAAGAAGTTTTGCCAAAGTGAAATCAAAAAGCATGTCACAGCTTAGCTATGGGAAGGGGGATTAGGGAATAGTACAAAGTCAAGGATGACACCTAGGTTGTGATTTTGGGAGACTGGAAGGATGATGGTGCCCTTAATAGCAGAAGAGAAGTTTGGGGGGAAAACTAATACTTAAAAACTATACGTTACCTTGAATGCTTATGTGGGAGCTGAGGACTCATTACTTCTCTGACACCTAGATATGAGATATACATGAGCTATAATCAGAGTTTTTCCCAGAGAAAACTCTGTGGGTAAAGTAACTAAAATACAAATGTTCCTTTGGCTTTCCTTCAAGGTAAAAGCTGTTTTCTGTGAGTCTAAGGCTTGAAAGATTGGAAAGGTTGGAAGGGCTGGAAAACATCATTTGATAAAAGAAAAAAAACAATTCTAAGAAGTTAAGGCTGTTGTACCTATACTGCTTTCCTGCTATGAACACCTCACAGGATTCCTTATGCTCATCATAGTCACAGTATCATAAAGGAAATGATATAAAGATAAGTAATGATAATGAATACATTGCTTCTTCTGGTCTTTAAAAAATACCTAATTTCACTTCCATCAAAAGGAATGTATTTCCTAAGAGAGTCCTAGAATATCAAGGTAGAAGGTGCCTTCAACATCATCTCTTTTAATCTCCTCATCACACAGAACAGGAAACTGAAACAAAGGGAGGTTAAAGGCAGGAAGTCAATCAGCAGCTGAATTGGGTTCAAATGTCCATCTCTTCCTGTTTCTTTGTTCTTTTGCTCACAGTGACTTCATGTCAAAACTAAACAAAAAATATAAAAGGTGTCAATGAAAATGGATTCTTTGGATGGGGGGCACAAAGCCAAGATGGCAGTATGAGGGTAGAGTTCCAGAAACTCATCCTGCCAAAGCTCCAAAAGCTGTAAAACTATGACTTTAGACAAAATTTAGAGAGGCGGAACCCACAGAAAGACTAAGTGATACAATTTCCCAGTCCAGATCCACAAGAAAGTCCAGGGGTTGGAAAGAGCTGCAGTACAGCTAGGAAGTTTCCAGACCTCACAGGCTTGAAAGTTAAGAGAACTTTGCCACAGAAGAATTTGGGCCAGTGTAGAGCAGCCCTAAAGTGAGATCCAGGTCAAAGTTTGAGTCCTATACCACCATAAAGGTGCAGGGACTCTCCTCACAGCTCCAGTGCATAGAAGAGGTGCTATGGTCATCCACAGACCAGAGCACAGCCCAGGAGAGTAGTCAGAGCGTCTCCTAAGACCTTGAAGGAATTGGGGTCCAGGGTTATCCCCAAAAGCCCCAAAAGCTTTGGAAGTGGGATAAATTATTCATAGGCTGAGAAAATGAGCAAACAATAGAAAGAGAACAATCTACCATAGAAAATTGTTTTGGTCCCATGGAGATTCAAAATGCACACTAAGAAGATGACAAATTTGAAGCTTCTGTTTCCAAATCTCCAAGAGAAATAGGAAATGGGCTCAAGCTCTGGAAGAGCTCAAAAAAACTTTGAAAAGCAAATAATAGAGGTAAAGGAAAACTTGGGAAGAAAAATGAGAGTGATGCAGGAAAATCATGAACACTAATCCAGCAGCTTGGTGAAGGAGATACAGAAAAATACTGAAGAAAATAATATGTTCAAATCCAGCTTAGGTCAAATGGAAAAAAGCAGCCCAAAAGGAAAAATAAGAAGAATGCCTTAAGAAAGCAGAACTGACCAGATGGAAAAGGAGATTAAAAAAGCTCTCTGTAGAAAAAATAACTTATAATGTAGAATGGAGCTAAAGGAAGCTGAAGACTGAGAGAAATCAAGAAGCAATAAAACAAACCCAAAGAAAGGAATAAAAAAAACTAGAAGAAAATGTGAAAAATCTCATTGGAAAAACAACTGACCTGGAAAACAGATTCAGAAGAGATTAATTTAAAAATTATTGGGCTACCTGAAAGTCTTGATCAGAAAAAGAGCCTAGACTTCATTTTTCAAGAAATAATAAAGAAAAATTTCCCTGAGATCCTAGAAGCAGAGGGAATATAGAAATTGAGGGAATCCACTGGTTACCTCCTGAAACAAACCCCTCCCCCCCAAAAAAAACTCCCAGGAATTTATAGCCAAGTTTCAAAAAACCCAAGTCAGAGAGAAAATGGTACAAGGTATGAGAAAGGAACAATTCAACTACCATAGTACTACAGTCAGGATTACATAAGATTTGGCAGCATCTACATTAAGGTCTCATAGGGCTTGGAATATGATATTCTTGGTTTACAACTGAGAATCAGCTACTTAGGATAACTGAACATCTTTCAGGGGAAAAGATGAACTTTCAATGAAACTGGGGACTGTCAAACTTTCCTGTTGAAACAACCCGAGCTGAACAGAAAGTTTGATTTCCAAGTACAGGATGATTCAGGTGAAGCATAGAGAGGAGGGGGGGGATGGGAAGGGCACATCATGAGGGATTTAATGATGCTAAACTACTTGTATTCCTGAATGGGAAGAAGATACTGATAACTAATGTGAACCTTCTCATATATAAGAGCAGTTAGAAGAAGCATATATAGACAAGACACAGGAGGGAGTTGAGTATAATGGTATAATATAGTATAAAGATGGAGTCAATGGGTAATAAAGGAAACTACTGGGAGAAAGGGAAAGGAGAGGTAGAATAAAGATTCAAGAAAGAGCTTTTGCAATGGAGAGGAAGGAGGGAAGATGAGGGGAAATGATTCAGTGAAGAAATAACATACTCAATCAATAGGGTATAGAAATCTATCCTACTCTAGGGGAAAAATGAGAGGAAAGTGGTGGGATAAGGGAGGATGGGGTGGGGGTGGGGAGGGAGGGGAGGTGATAGAAGAAAGGGAGAATGTAGTCAGATACAACACATTTCTGAGGAGGGACAAGATGAAAGGAGAAAGACAATAGAATAAATGGGAATGTGGAGGAATAGAATGGAGGGAAATACAGCTAATAATAGCAACTATGGGGAAAAGATATTGAAGCAATATCTTTGATAGACTTATGATAAAGCAGGCAATTTATCCTAGTGACAGGACAATGGAATCCGAACACAGACTGAAGTATACTTTTTTTCCTCTCACTTTATTTTTCTTGAGGTTTCTCTCTTTTGGGGAGAGGGGAGTTTATGTTTATTTTCAGAGCAAGATTATTGTAATAAGATGAAAATAAATAAATAGGCCTTTAAAAAGAAATGAAAAAGAAAATGAATCTCACTAAAGGTGCTAAATATTAGATTCAGATGATTTATATAAATAAGATAATTTATTATGTGAATGCATCAACCTGAATAATATAGAGATGTCCATTGCTCTGTTTTTGATTATGTTAACAATACTTTACATTTTCCGTTATCCTAATAATAAACATAACTAATGATAACTAACACTGTTACTGAACTCTATGGTTTGCAAAATGCTTGCATCACAAAAAATCCTGAAAAGTAGATGATATTATTATCCTCATTTTAGAGATTAGGAAATTGAGGCAGAAAGAGATTAAATGACTTGATCACACAACTGATAAATGCTTGAAGCTAGTCTTGAACTCAGATCTTCCAGATCTCAGGTCCTACATTCTATTTTAAAAGAAATCAAAGGTTTGTGTCTCATGCCAAACTAATATGTTTATAGTTTCTTTTAATTTTGACATATATTTTAGAAATGTAGCTTCCATTTTTTGCTACAATTCCTGAAAAATATTATAAAGCAAAAAAAAAAATAAATAATGGATACTATTTTCCCACAGGAAAGAAAAAAGTTATATCTACAGTGTGCATTTCTGGCCAAATATATTTTTAAAATTTACATAGATTTAACTGTATGTGGAAACAGTAATATTTGAAAGAAAAAAACAGTAAGAACTCATTTTACAATACCATGAAGTTTGTAAATCCCTTTATGACAACCCTTTAAACTAGTGTAAATATTACATTTTAAGGAGATGTGAAAGGGACAACTAGGTGGTACAGATGGAACACCGACTCTGGAGTCAGGAAGACATGAGATCAAATCTGGCCTCAGATACTTAACCCATTGAGAGAGAGAGAGAGAGAGAGAGAGAGAGAGAGAGAGAGAGAGAGAGAGAGAGAGAGAGAGAGAGAGAGATAGCAGAACTGCAGTTATATTTCCTTACATTAATTTTAAAATCTGAAATGATTTCTAAAGTTTTCTTTTAAGATGAATATAGACACAGTAATAGAACCTTGGAAGTAAAGGTAGAATATCACATTTTTTTTTGAAATATGGTTTCCATTTCCCCCCACATTTTCTGGAAAATATTGTAAGACTGTGAATCATCAAGTTTTCCCATAAGAGAAAAAAGTTACATCTACTATAACTTGCTAATGAGGCAAAAGATATAGCATGAACACCCAACCATTAACTCAGTAGCAATTAATTCATGATCTAGTAATTAGTTTAAAAAATATCGTATCTTTTTATTATTTTTATTCCAGGACTCTCAGACAGAACCCTTTTTTTTAATGTACATTGTGTCATTGATTTTACTTAATAGGATTGTAAATATAGTGTCCACTTTCAAGAGTATATCTTTCTGGGGCAGCTAGGTGGCACAGTGGATAGAGCACTGGCCCTGGAGTCAGGAGTACCTGAGTTCAAATCCTGTTTCAGACACTTGATAATTACCTAGCTGTGTGGCCTTGGGCAAGCCACTTAACCCCATTGCCTTGCAAAAACTATAAAAAGGGAAAAAAGTATATCTTTCTGAAAACCTAAGCATGGTGTCTTTTCCATTTCATGAATTCAAAATATTTTTTGATTTCATGTGAGTTTGTCTCTAGTTCTGATCTTTGACACAAGAAGAGTTGTAATTGTTTGAATAGGTTCAATGGTTTTACCACACATATGGAATACTGAGAGATTTGAGAAATCTATGATTCAGGCTTGAGTTTTTCAATAAAAGTAAAATTATATCAAAATTATAATATTAGTAATTATTATTCTTTATTCATTGAACATTAATTCAATGTAGAAAAAGGACTTCATGGAGGCTTGTGTCTTTATCTACTGGAATAGATTTTACAACTATGACCAAAGCAGAGGGAGTGTCGTCTGATTAATAGTAAAATTTCTCCTTTCCAGTAATCTAGGCAATTAGTCAATCTACTTTCTTCCTTCTCCCCTACCTTTCTTTCTGAGGACAGGTGTATATAATCTAGATTTTTTGTATGTTAAAAGTTGTTCAGGTATAATATTGTGCTGCTTTTAAAAGTCAGCTCTTTAAATACAAAATCTGGCCCATTTTAGCCACTTTTGATTCTTTTGTAATCTTAATTATGAACAGGTGACAAAGGAGGAAGGATTGGATTTGATTTTGTTATATTATTAGATTTTATTATAAGAAAGTCAGAAAAGATGAATGTTTAAGCTCTGCTCCTAAAGAGCCAGGTTTTCTCATAGGAAAACTGAAACAAATTAAGAATTTTGATGTATAGAGTTTGATTAAACAATCCAAATGGCAAGACTAGGCTGAATCTGGGATTTTCCCTTCTACCCTCAGGCTAAAATAAGCTGAAGTGCCACTTTGCCATCAGGAACAAAGCTGGGTTGTGAAGTCCCATGGTCTGCCCAACTTCTTCCTTCTTCTGTACTTGCCTAGGGGAAGGTTTCTGCATAACTTGAAGACAAATTACTAAGGAGAAGGAATTGTCTGATGGGAGAATGAAAAGATATAGCTAGTACCAGTCACATTCCAAATGAGGGAGTAACTTTTTCCCTTTTCAGTTTCAACCACAACTTCATACACAGATGTAAGAGACTGTTGAGGGTCACAGAGAGGTCATTGCTTGCCTGGGAATGGCCTAATTGCCCTCTTGCCCGGGTTCGCCCTTGGCCTAATCTTCTGCATAGGCTCTCTGGATCTTCCTATCTGTTCCTCCTCTTTGGCATCTCCTGGAGCATTGTGTTGAACCCTAAACTGGTGATAGCATTATTATGTGAGAAGTACTAGCCTGAGGAAATAAACTTGACCATCTGAGGTCCACTAGCTGGGAAGCATTTGTTTGATTTGCTAATTGGAGAAGACACCATGAATTGGGGGTAAACCAGGGACTAGGAGGATATTTAAGCTCTGGCATTTTGGTAAAATAAAGAGAATTTGTCAATCTATATCTCTTTCCTCTTCAATGTTCGTCTGAGACAAGTATTAGTTATGAGTAAATGATAAGTTAGCCTGCAAGGCATGCAACACACAGACAGGTACAAATATTATTTACACAAGCAAGTAAAAAAATGGAGGTAAGATCATACTACCTTTCCCTTGCCACTTCCTCTCCTCCATAATCAACATAAAATCTGACCAACTCTACAATGATTGATTTTCAATTGGAAAAGTTTCCTTAAAAATCAATTGTTGACTTAGATCCCTCTGCTCATCCTTAGCATTGAACACATTGTGTTTCCCTCTCAAACCAGGAGTCCAAAGAGGACAAGGGACAAATTGGAGTTGGAAGAAAGAAAAAATAATAAACAATGCTCAGCCAGTCAGTCCATATTTTTACCTATACACTACCAACTTCTCAAATAGTCTACAACCTTGTTATTATTATTATCATAAGATTAAGGATGAATCAACCAACAAATATGAAACAAAAGATGTCAGGTAGAGCCAAGACAGTGGAATCAAAGGAAGCAGTCCAGCTGAACTTCCCTACCCAAACTTCTCCCAACAGTTCTATTTATTCAAATAATTTATAATTGTTCCTTGAACGTTTGGTACAATTCACTTCTGAATCCATGTGACCCTGGAGATTTTTTCTTATGGAGTTCATTGATGGCTTGTCCAATTTCCTTTTCTGAGATAGGTTCAATAAAGTATTTAATTTCCTTTGCTTTGAATCTGGGAAAATTATATTTTTGTAACTATTCATCCATTTCACTTAGGCTATCAAATTTAGTGGCACACAGTTGGGCAACATAGCTCTGAATCATTATTTAATTAATTATTTAGTTTTATTATTATTAATTATTTCATTTTAAATTTAATTATTTAATTTCTTCCTCATTGGTGGTGACTTCACCTTTATCATTTTTGATACTAGTAATTTGGCTTTCTTCTTTCTTTTTAAAATCAAATTAATCAAAGATTATTGGTTTTTCCATAAAACCAAATCTTAATTTTATTATTAGTTCAGTAGTTTTCTTACTTTTTATTTTATTTTATTATTTTTTTATTTTTTGCATTTTACAATTTTCCCCCAATCTCGCTTCCCTCTCCCCACCACCCACAGAAGGCAGTCTGATAGTCTTTACATTGTTCCCATACTATATACATTGATCAAAATTGAATGTGTTGAGAGAGAAATCATATGCTTAAGGAAAAAAAATGAGATAGCAAAATTATATAATAAGATACCTTTTTAAATTTAAATTTACTTTTGATTTTATTAATGTCTCCTTTGATTTTTCAGAATTTCTAATTTCCACAGGTCTATAAAAAGTCAATCACTGAATATTGATAAGGAAATTCAAAAAGAGGAATAATAAGTCATTTGTCAAGTCAAACTTGATCAAAGGAACTCAGAATAGGTCAGGTAAAGGAGGTAAACAGCACACTAGTGTCCAGTGAGAATCTGTGCACCTGGACAAGAGGTTCAGATCTGAAACAGAACCCATAATGAGTGACCCATTGTGACAGAAATTCTTGTGAACTGGCACTTTTGGTGCCTACTATCAAGTCTGGGGTTACAGATCTAAGGGAGAGTGAGAAAAATATTTGTGAAAGGGAACAGTATTCTTTGGTAGTCTTGGACTATAAGGACAAAGGAAGAAATTGGGAAGCTAACAGCAATGATATGGCTCTTACAGCAGGTATAAATATCAGGGTCTTATTTCTAACATCTGGTTCCTAAGAGTAGAAATCCCAGACCAAAGGGGAGTCTACAACTATGCCCACTCTGAATAAACAGAGATTTTCATCTGTTTGATAAGGATGGAGTCCAGCACAAGTTTACTCTTGCTCAGATCCAAACCCAGGTCAGGAAATTCCCAAGCTCAGACCAGAACCGACTTTTCCCTGGCTCAAACCACTTTATGAGCACTGGACCTGGTTGATTTCCAGCCATTTTTGAGATCATGGAATCAAACAACATTATTTACACAAAAAAAGAATCAACAGAAGCAACTTTCCTCCAGAAATGCTATGTAGCCCAACCCTAACATCAAGTTCAAAGTCAGGAAGTAGCCTAAAAAAACTGATCAAATAGAAAAAGGAATCCCACAATAATAGACTGTTTCGCTAGTAGGACACAAATGTAGGGGAAAAAAATGACTCCAAAAACCAGTCTGATAGAAAAACACATCTTAGACACAAACTCAGTGAGAATTCCTAGAAGAGATGAAGCAAAGTTTAGAAAAAAAAAAAAAGAAAAATTTTTACAAATTGTGAAAAAGAATTGGAAAAGCAGTGAGAGTTATAGAATTTGAAACAGAATTAACAGCTTGGTACAAGATATACCATAAAAATATTAAATCACAGTTAATGGGTTGAAAAAATAGGAGAAAATAAATAATAAACAATAAAAACCGATGATCTGGAAAACATCAAAGAGCAAAAACTTTAAATCATTGAATTATCTGAATGTCATTACTCCCCTCAAAAACAGAACCAAAACATTGTATTCTTTTTAAATTTTTAAAGATTTTATTTATTTTTGAGGTTTACAATTTTTCCCCTAATCTAACTTCCCTCCCCCCACCCCCCCAAAGGACAATTTGTCAGTCTTTGCATTGTTTCCATGGTGTACTTTGATACAAATTGAATGAGATGAGAGAGAAATCATATCCTTAAGGAAGAAACAAAAAGTATACAAGATAACAAGATCAGAGAGTAAGATATGTATTTTTTCCCTAAAATAAAGGGAACAGTCCTTGAACTTTGTTCAAACTCCACGGCTCTTTATCTGGATACAGATGGTATTCTCCATTGCAGACAGCCCAAAATTTACCCTGCCTGCACTGATGTAATGAGCAAGTCCATCAAGGTTAATCATCACCCCCATGCTGCTGTTAGGGTGTACAGTGGTTTTCTGGTTCTGTTCATCTCACTCAGCATCAGTTCATCCAAATCCTTCCAGGCTTCCCTGAATTCCCATCCCTCCTGGTTTCTAATAGAACAATAGTCTTCCATCACATACATATACCACAGTTTCATAAGCCATTCCCCAATTGAAGGACATTTATTTGATTTCCAATTCTTTGCTACCACAAACAGGGTTGCTATGAATAGTTTTGTACAAGTGATGTTTTTACCCTTTTTCATCATCTCTTCAGGGTATAGACCCAGTAGTGGTATTGCTGGATCAAAGGGTATGCTCATTTTTGTTGCCCTTTGGGCATAGCCCCAAACTTCTCTCCACCAATAATGTATTAGTGTCCCAGATTTCCCTCAGCCCTTCCAGCAATGATTATTATCCTTTCTGGTAATATTGGCCAGTTTGAGAGGTGTGAGGTGGTGTTGTGGCTTGCTTCACCTTGGGGCCCACAGTGGCAACCTCCCTCCTGGATGGGAGCTGAGAATAAGGAGTCAAGCCACAACAGCCTTATGCCTCCAGCTCAATTTTATTACTGCTTAGCTATTACATATATACTGTTAGGTCTTCCTGGGTAGAATGAAGAATAATGACGGAATGGGGGTGCACAAGTTGGGTATGTGCAGGCATCTTGAGTTACAGGGTAAGGGGGTATGTTAGGGAGGAGGTGATAAAACACAGATATGTCTAGTATCCTTGGTCTGTGGGGTGAAATATCCAGCTCCCAAGGACTCCAGTGCACCTTGTCTCTAAGGGCGGCATGCCAGCTCCTGAGACTGTCCAGGTGGTGGTTTACTTGGAAATGATTTGTGTCATGGCTGTTAGAATAGCCTGTGTTCCCACAAGGTGGTACCTCAGAGAAGCTTTAATTTGCATTTCTATAATAAGTAATTATTTAGAGCAATTTTTCATATGACTATGGATTTCTTTGATCTCCTCATCTGTAAATTGCCTTTGCATATCCTTTGACAATTTTTCAACTGGGGAATGGCTTTTTTTTAAAATTTGAATCAGTTCTCTGTATATTTTAGAAATGTGTCCTTTGTAAGAAACATTAGTTGTAAAGATTGCTTCCCAGTTTAGTACATTTCTTTTGATCTTGGTTATAATGGTTTTGTCTGTGCAAAAGCTTTTTAATTTAATGTAATCGAAATCATCTGGTTTGTTTTTAATGATGTTCTCCATCTCTTCCTTAGATATAAACTGCTTCCTTTCCATAGATCTGACAGGTAAACTAGTCCTTGATCTTCTAGTTTTTTCTTACAGTATAGTTTTTTATTTCTCAATTTGGATCTTTTCTTAGTAAAGTGTGTGAGGTGTTGGTCTAATCTAAGTTTCTTCCATACTAACTTCCAATTTTTCCAGCAGTTTTTATTGAAGATAGAGTTTCTATCTAAATAGCTGGACTCGTTGGGTTTATCAAACAGCAGATTACTATAATAATTTCCTGCTATTTCACCTTACTCTATTCCACTGGTCCACCACTCTATTTCTTAGCCAATACCAGACATTTTTGATGACTGATATTTTAAAATATAATTTTAGATCAGGCGGGGCTAAGCTACCTTCTTTTGTACTTTTTTTCATTAAATCCCTGGAAATTCTTGACTTTTTATTTCTCCATATCAATTTACTTACAACTTTTTTCTAACTCATTAAAGTAAATTTTTTTTGGAATTTTTATTGATAGGGCACTGAACAGGTAGTTTAGTTTTGGTAGAATTGTCATTTTTATTATATTAGCTCTACCTATCCATGAGCAGTTGATGTTTGCCCAGTTATTTAAATCCGATTTAATTTGTGTGAGAAGTGTTTTATAATTGTTTTCAAAAAGTTTCTGAGTCTGCCTTGGCAAATAGACTTCCAGGTATTTTATATTATCTGAGGTTACTTTGAATGGGATTTCTCTTTCTAGCTCTTCCTGCTGTATCTTGCTAGTAAGACATTGCATTTCAAAAACCTTAGAAAGAAATTGCCCAGATCTCTTAAAACCAAAAGGGCTAAGTAAAAACAGAAAATATTTACCAATCACCTTCTGAAAGAAACACCCCAAATCAAAACTTCTCAGGAACATGATAGGCAAAATTCAGGTCGAAGAAAAAAATACTTCAAACAGCCAGAAAGCATTCAGGTACCAGGAATAAAAAGTCAGGATCCCATTCACCTCTATAAAGGAGCAAAGAGCTTGGAATATGATATTCCAGAAGAAAATGGACTTATAGCCAAGATGAATTTACCCAGCAAAATTGAATGTAATCTCCCAGGGAGAAAAGTGGATTTTTAGTAAAATATAGGATTTTCAAGAATTCCTGATGAAAACATTAGCCACATACAAACTTTATAAAGTTCAAACACAAAGCTGAAGAGACATGAAAGGGTAAACATAATTGAACAATGTTAAAAGAATGAATTGTTTATATTCAAATATAGGGAAATGATACATCTGCTGACATCCCATTGTTATTAAAGTTCATAGAATGAATCTAATTGGAAAGGTCTGGAAGTGGTTGTAGTAGCTTGATGGTCTTTAATGTAAAAAGAAGGGTAAAGGAATACACAGTGGCAGGGGGGGAGGAAAGGAGTTCAGGGAAAATTATTTCACATAACCAGGGTACATTAGTAGACATTTACACAAACAAGAGGGTGGACATTGGAGTGTGACTAAAACTTGAACCTCACTCTCATCTGAATTTTTCAAAAGAACAAAGCACATGTGGAGGAGGAGAACTATAAGGAGTTTGGAATTCTAAAATTATAAAATCAGATCGTTTAAGATCTTAGTGTATTTCCCACTATGGTCCCTCCCTTCTCTAATGAAGAAAGTGCCAGGCAAAGAGAGGTATATACCTACTGTGGTTGGTTATATTGTTCTTCTTGGTAAAGTTAAAGTTGATTTTGCCTTAAATTCTATTCTTTTGAAATAGGGAGGTTCTTTAAATGATACACAGCTTATAAAGCTAAAAAGGAAAATATTTTGAAAAGTAGTGAATCACAAACACAGGTGTCACACTCCTGGGATAAAAGTCTAATACAATAGAATTTCCAAACAAGCTAATCTCTCCTAGTTCCCAGTGGAGAGAAAAGAATGTATTCTTCCCCCTTCTTCATTAGTGACTATTGCCAGCAGTACTCTGCACAATGAATTGGGCTATGACATTAAAGTCTCCTGATGTCTATGAAGCCAGTACATTAGATGACTCATTGCTTTATAAAAAAGAAACTATGAACAAAGATCCCAGTTCAAAGTGGGGGTGGAAAGAAGTCAGAGAGAAAGGATTTCTGTGGTCTTCATTTTTGTACCCCCCCCAAATCATCAGAAGAAGCTATCAATAGCACAATTAGGCTTGAGCTTCAATTCATTATTGAAAAGATATAGACCTGTTGGAAAATCCAGGCACTGCCTTTGATTTCAGGGGACTGATTAATTCATCGGACTGATAAAGATAGAAAACATAGGACTGGTGTTTGGAGAGTAAGCATTAGGAGCTGAGAGAAGGCCAATGTTGCTGGATTTCTGACAACAGGAGATAGCCCTGTGAGCCAATGTCTTTCTGCATAGCCACTGGCAGAAACAAAAGCTGGGGAGGCATATATTGAATGAGGAGAGAAAAAGGCAGGGCCAGGATTGTTAACTCAGATCACAGCTGGTCTCGTGGGCAGAGAATGCTTGCTCTTTCCTGACCTCTTGCAGGGCAGGGATTTGAATCTGACACCCTTCAGAATGCATTTCATTCACTGTCAAGGCTCAAAATATACAATTTATCAGCTTTAACTGACCCACTGCCAATGAAGCAGCTGCTGTTAGCTCAATGTAATACTCCACAATTCAGCAGAAGCCAACACTATCAGCAACTGGTATACATATATAGAAGCACAGTTTCCTTTAAATACATGGATACATAAATAAATGGTTTAAAACTTAAGCACTAATAGTTATTCATTCATTTTTGGAAGTGGAGGAATAGGGTTACTTAGGGAGTTTGGGGAGTCAGCAAACCTGAATTCAAGTCATACCATGATGAAGAACAAATGCCACAGATCATCTCCAGTCCAAGGTGCAAAAATATGGGGGGGAACAGGGAGAAGAGCTCGAACTAGCAGTTTCTTCTTTTAGGCAAAATTATTATGCTACCTTGATGCTGAGCCACTTTTTACCTACCTTCTAAAGGACTAAAAGTATTTTGGGTAACCTTGGGCAAAGTCTCAGATAATCTGCCCTGGGTATCTGGTTCAGTTCTGGTGCAATCATTGTTTCCACAATACAACAGCTATATAATTTGGGGTAAGTTTTTCACCTGTTGAAGGTCAATTTCCTCTCACAGAACAGGGATATAACAGTACTCTAATTACCTAGCACATGGGCAAAGGTGTCATATCCATATCAGTGGGCCAGTAGCCCACAGTACTCTTGAATGAGGTCTAAACCAGATTAAAATATAATTCCTATCTGATTTTAATTTGTTGGTATAGTAATACTTGTGTCTATGAATACATACATGTGTCTGCTTTGGTGTGTGTATATGTATATATGACACATTTGACTGTCTAAATCAATGACTCATATGATCTAATGTTCCCCTTTTCTTTCTGGGTTTGAAACTACTGGGCTACCTAGAATATTTATTTCAGATGAACCTCTTTTGCTTTTTTTTGAGACTTAATAGGTTCTCAAGTCAAGATAATACTTTTAACATAGTAAAACTGAATTTCACCAAGTCACTTGCTAAAATTTTTCATGATATCTTTGTAGACAAACAAATGGATGATGGTATCTAGATGAGGTCTGACTAATAGTATGCGTGAGTACATAAAATTTCTGTGATTTAACCAATGTGGAAACTTTTGGGCTAGAAACTCCTGACAAATGTAAATTGCAATCCACTTCATGATTTGATAAATAAATTCTATGGGGTTCCAGATTGCCTCTTCTTTAATTGGAGTTCTTTTTTATTTAGCTAGCTTTTGCAAGGCAATGGGGTTTAAGTGACTTGGCCAAGGTCACACAGCTAAGTAATTGTCTGAGGCCGAATTTGAACTCAGATCTTCCAGGGCCAGTGCTCTATTCACTGCACCACCTAGCTGCCCCATAACTGGTGTTCTTAAAGCAAAACAGAAAACTCTTAAAACCTTCCTACAAGGTCACATAACTAGAAATGAACTTGTCTAGGTTATAGCACCTCAGATAAGCAGGGAGACTGTGTCTAGTCCATATACTTTGGCTTAACAGGAATATAGTTGTATTTGACATCCAAATGGGTAACTTGGCACCCAATGCTCCTTCTTCTGTCTGGGTTGCTTTTCTCATTGTCTGTTTTAATTATGCTAGCCAGTTGGAGATGCTTAGGAAATATGAGTGAAGAAGTCAATCTGCTATAACACACTTTCAGTATCCTAAGGGTAATCCTGATGGAAGAAATATACCCCTACAGCTTATATAGTTCCTGAGCTCTCATTTCCCATTTGACAATCACCTATGACACCTCTGGGACTTGACTGAGAAAGAGAGAGAGAGAGAGAGAGAGAGAGAGAGAGAGAGAGAGAGAGAGAGAGAGAGAGAGAAGGAAGGAAAAGAGAAAGAGAAAAAGGAAGAAAGAAAGAGAAAGAAAAATATGATTCAGTCTATATTCAGATTCAATCATTTTTTTCTCTGGAGGTAGCTAGTGTTTTTCATCATGAGTCTTTTGGGATAGTCTTAGATCATTCTATTGATGAGAATAGCCAAGTTATTCACAGTGTACAATTTTCTTACTTCACTCTATATTAGTTCATGCAAGTCTTTCCATGTTTTTACCCTGAAATTGTCCTGTTCATTATTTCTTATAACACAATAATATCCATTACATTCATATACCCCAACTTGTTCAGACATTTCCCAATTGATGGGCATCCCTTCATTATCCAATTCCTAGCCACCACAAAAAGAGCTACTATAAATATTTTTGTACAAATAGATCATTTTCCCCTTTTTAAAAAAAAAAACTTTTTTTGGAATATAAATTAAGTAGTGATTTTTGTTGTTCAACTCTTGCTTTTGAGGAGAATCAATGTCATCATGAGAGTGTAATGTTTTGATTCTGCATGAATGAATGGGCGACAAGCTCCACAAAATCATCAGCCTTACTCTCTCCTCCAGAGGCATCAACATTCAATAGGCAAGGCAGAGATCAAGATACTGGAGATAAACTCCCTAATAGTGGTACTACTGGAGAGTGCACAGTTTTATAACTCTTTGGGCATAGTTGAAAAATGTTCTCCAAAATAGTTCAGTAGGTTCCCAACTCCACCAACAATGCATTAGTATCCCAGTTTTCCCAGATCCCCTCTAATGATTGATATTTTCCTTTTAAATTTGCATTTCTCTAATTAGTAGTGACTTAGTGATGATCTTTTCATATGACTACAGATAGCCTACATTCCTTTGACTGAAAATTGCTTTGACCATTCATCGATTGAGGAATGACTTGTATTCTTGTAAACAAAACTTGATTATCTATATATTTTTAAAAATGAGTTCTTTATCAAAGATAACTTGCTGTAAAATTCCCCCCACCTAGTTCTCTGCTTTCTTCCTAACTTTGGTTGTATTTTTTCAGTGCAAAATCTTTTTAATTTAATATAATCAAACTTAGTCAATTTACATTTTATAAGGCTATCTCTTGTTTGCTCCTAAATTATTCCTTTATCCAGAGATCTGAGAGATAAATTATTCCATTCTCCTAGAATTTGCTTAATGTATTAGCCTTTATGTCTAAATTATGTATCTACTTTGACTTTTCTTGGTATATGTTTGAGGTTTCTTCCAGAAGTTTTTCCAATTTTCCCAGAAGTTTTTGTTAAAATGAATTCTTGTCTCAATAGTTGGTATATTTGGGTTTATCAAACAGGAAATTGTGAAGGTTATTTACCACGATGTTTT
This sequence comes from Macrotis lagotis, assembly GCF_037893015.1. NCBI lineage: Eukaryota > Metazoa > Chordata > Mammalia > Peramelemorphia > Peramelidae > Macrotis > Macrotis lagotis. Next base: position 84,797,294 of record NC_133661.1, on the reverse strand, counting down.
ATGTGTCTAATCTATTCTACTGGTTCACCATTCTATTTCTTAAACAATATCAGCTTGTTTTGATGACTGATTTATAATTCAGTTTGAGAATTGGTACAGGTAAGCCATCTTCCTTCACATTTTTCCATTGATTTCCTTTATATTTTTGACTATTTTATTCTTCTGATGAATTTTGCTTTTTTTTACAACTATAAAATAATTTTTGGTAGTTTGGTTGGTATGGCACTGAATAAATATATTAATTTAGGTAGAACTGTCATTTTTAATATATTGCCTTGGCTTACCCCACATCCCACAGTGACAATTTGCATCATAGTCCACTGATGGGCTGAGTCACTCTTCTCCTCAGTCTCTATGTTGTGGTGGTGGATGACACTGTCTCACTACTAGCTTCTTTGCTCATGAGCTATTAAAATGATGATATTCATTTTTTTACCCCAGTGAAATATAAATCCCAAGTCTTGACCTTGAAAAGTTTTTTTCCAGGGCAATTTTTTTTGGCTGTGTTTTTAGAGGTTTTCACCTCTCAAGAAGTAGGTGGCAAATTAAGACATGAGGTCTCCTCCAGGACCTGATTGAAAGCTCCCCTGAGCTCTTGATACTCAGCTCAGCTCCACTTCCAGCTCAATTTTTCTGAGTCCTTGGCTCAATTTTGCTTCAAGCTCCTCTCAATTATTCTTTGAGTTTCTAGCTTGGCTCACTTCACAGCAGTAAGTATCTATCCTTTTTCTTCCTCTAGTTAGCTCCACCAAGTGGAAAGTCACAATGCAGACTCTGAATTTGGTGTCATACTTTGTTTTTTTCCTGACCTTCCTTAAGTTTTCTCTGGTTCTCATCTCAGAATTCTTCTCAGACCCTTTTCTGAGATCTATTTTTGATCTACTGGTAGGTCTGATGTTGATCACTTTCCTGCTCCATACACCAGTATATTCACCAGGCTTTTCACCATTCATTATGGAAAAATGTTTTGTTCAAACTCAAAGTTGCTGCATTTGTACACGTTTCATTGACATCTCAGTCCTCCTTATAGGACTGAGTTTTTCTACTTGTCTCCAAGGATCTTGTTTCCACTATACTGTCAATCTATTTTTCCAGACCTCGGATAAATTTCCTGTTTCAAGTCCCATTTTCCCAAAAGACATCATCTTTTGAATTCTAGGTGCTTTAGCGACCTACCTTTTTTATTTGTTTGACCCTTCCCTTGCTTTCTAAGCCCCTCCTGAATTGACACAACTGCTATTGTCTACCCTGATCTTATCCTGATCTGACTGACCAGAGATCCCAGACCATTGCCTTCACCAAGGTGAGCTCTTGGCCCTCTAGCTAGTACCACGACTGGCTCAACTTTGGTCTTTAAAATGAAACACCATGAAATGTGCCTTAATCACCTTAACTAGTGGTTTCTTCTTCCTCTGAATCCACAATACTTTGCATTTCTCTATACACTAATCACTTACAAATTCATATTATATTTATATGTGTGGCCTATTAGGCAAGTATATTTTTACAATATGAAAAGTTCCAGATGTTAGAAATTCAGAGATCAAAGAAATCATTAATGGTTTCAGGGATCAGGGAAACCTTGGAAAAGCAGGTATCATATGACTTCAATTCAAATTCTGGTTCTGCTACTTATTACCCATGTGATTAAGCAAGTTCTCTTGGCCTCTGTTAAATCATTTCTAAGAAAAAAGCAAGTTGCACGATGTGGTTCCTCCTAAGTACTAAATCTCCCAAAATCTTCTAATTATCCTCTTTGACTTAAGAGAGGAAAGAGAGAAACCCCAGTTCTTTATGGCAACACTAGTATCTGCTTTGCTGCATTGTCTTTTCACTTAGTCTTTACTAAAGATAGTAGGCAGGGATTAGGTGCCTTCAGGTAGAAAATTTTTCATATACTCAAAATAAATTTCTCATTCATCTCTCTTCTCTTTTCTCTACTAAATGCTTCTGCTTACTTTAACTTTCTTCTTGAGCCTTGTAATCAAAACGACGATTCTCCACATACCAACATAGGATTAGAAATGAAGTAACCTTGGAGATCATCCTGCCCTATGCACCTTTATTATGATGAAGAAATGAAGGCCCCAATTGGTAAAGTGACTCTTACTTAAGGTCACAGAATTGATTGCTAAGAAAGTAAATACTAAGAAATACCTTAGAACCCATTGTTCATGCCCTAGTTAATATAGTTGCAAAATTTCTTAAAATGTTTATTTAAACAAATAAATTTATATATTTGTCTATTCATTTCTTCATTTCTCTATTTTATTTCTTAGTTTCTTCATCTATTTATCTGGTTAATTATGTATTCATCTACCCATTCATTTATTTGCTCATTTGCTTGATTTTTGATTTATTTATTTGTTTATTGAGATTGAATCTTCCTATGTAACCAGTATGAAAGCAGCAGATACTCACCATTGACTGTCATGTAAACTTTAACCAACTCTGTTTCTCACCTGACCCTGTTCACCCTTTCTTAGACAATCTGGTGGAATCCCCCTCTTGTACTCTTAGCATATTGTTGGCAGACAGTGTAGATGACCAATTAATATTAGACCTGCTGTCACTGAACTTCAGGGCTCAATGTGATTGACCACCCTACAATCTCCGCTCATTAGCTGGGATTACAAACATGGCCTACTTTTACTGATCATGTTTTAGAGTAAGAAGGGCATCTGGACATCATTTGGTCCAGCCCCCTCTTTTAACACACGAGGACACTAACTAATGTTCAAAGAGACTATGACTTCTTGACTAATGAATATTGATTTCTCATCTTTCAATCATATGTCTGTTTTTCTAAATATTAAAACCATTCTAATAGCTGAAGTACCAGAGATAGAATCATTCTTCTCACTGACTTTTTGTTAACATTGGGGAAGACATTAAGACATTGCCACATTCCAGGCATAACTTTTTCCTTATTCTCTCTCTCACTGGAGATGTCAATGAATGAATGAATGAAAATATTGTGAAAGCACATGCTGGATAAGAAATCTATGAACTGCATAATTGAGAGCAATGAATAATTAATCTGATGGTGGATGACAATGCTAGAATGAAGAACGAATCCCACCATCTATCTGCCAAGTGATATTTCAGCTACTCAATCAGAAGAGATTAAACTATACTAAATTCATTTCACCCCATGAGCCCAAGAAAGTTTGTATCCTTGGAGAAGCAAATTCAATATTCTGATGAGAACTTGGGCATTATTATTCATTTATTCAAGAATCAAAGACTAGACTGGGAGACAGGAGACCTGGATTCAAACCTTTATCTCTGACAGGTCTTGGCCAAATGAACTCCCCTCTCTGGACCTCCATTTCCTTTTCCATAAGATTCCCTACTCTGACTTTTATATTTCTATGACTCATGTAATTGTCAAACTTAATGCCAGGAACCATGGAGAACATAGAAATAAAAGATATCCTAGCCATTAAGATGAAAAAGTACACACCTAACCAAATTCTAGTGGTCACATTATGAAGCATGGCATTATGAAATTAGTCTGTGACTAAACAAAATCTTGAAGAAAAACTTGATAAATATAGAAAAAGTACTGAGGATTTTTCTTACTACAGATATTGGAAATAATGTACTCCTTTTCAAGAAATGTTAATCTAAAGCAAATCAGGACTTGTGATTTCAGTGGTATAGGAGACTCCCAGGTGAGAAAATTCCCTTCATCCATAAAGGGTACTCCTTTGCCACTTAGAATCTTAAGAGAGTTGCTTGGGATCACCAAGGTACTATGTGATTTGCTCAGGGTCACATAGGTAGTATGTGTTAAAGGCAATATTCGAACTCCAGTCTTTCTGACTTTGAGACTGGCTCCTTGGTCAATATGCCAATAGTAGATTTAAAGCAAAAGGGAAGCATCTTTTTTCTCATTGTCATCATTTCAACCTTTTGCTCATTTCATTCATTATTTACCCTTTTATGCCTCCTGCATATCCTCATTAACTGAGCCCAATCATACCTAATGTTCAGACTTTAATAACTATGTCTATGTCTTAGAACTCAGATGCAGAGTTCTCCTATTAGAACATTGTGAACCTGAATCTGGCATTTTAATATTTTCTAATTGCCTGGGCAGAGAACTGAAAGTCCTCATAAGGGGTCCTGCTATATTGGGTTGAATATCAAGAGACCAAGAAGCAACATTAGGGGCGATAGGAAAAGAAGCTTATTTAATCATTGAAAATTTAGTCAGAACCTACAGGTAAGATGCTACTGTTACAAGTCTTGGTTAGCATGTGTTTTTTACTTAGTGATTATTTCATGAAGCTATTTCTTATCTCAGGTTCCTCATAAGGACATTTCTTTTCTTTCAAAGTATCCTGTGTACACTCTCATGTAGAGGCTCTTTCATGGAGCTTTTCCACATCCCAGAAGACTTATGAGGATACCTCTTTGGTGATGTGAAGACAGAAAATGGAAATTTTTTTGTTGACAAATGCCCTTATGTACTTGTCACTTACTGGTTTTGTGACTTTAAGTAAGTCATTTAATCACTGTGTCTTAGACAAGTATAAGCTTTGGGATAAGTTGCCAACCTGAATGAGTGAGGAGAGTTTCTTTAACTGGCATTTCTCTTTATCAATGTAATTACAGGATCAATACCTATCTTCTTTTTTTATTCAATCTATAAATTCAGCAGTAAACTTATTTACAATATTGTCAAGGTGATAAGAGATGAGAATCAGTTTCCCAAACTGTAAGCAGAGGAAGTGAGATGAAATGACCTCCAAAGTCTCTTCTGGCTTGAGCATTCCATGATTCTTTTGGTTTAGGGAACAGAAAAAACAATCTCCACACTTGGAACATTCACAATTGAGTTTTTGAGGAGTTGGGAAGGACTGAGCAAAGAAAAAATCTGTAGAAGAGATGACAGGTGTCTGGTTTAAAAAAAGGGAGGAATTGATAGGAATTGTAATATTTGGAGGAAATGCATTGATCTAGCTGCTAGGAGAGTGGAACTTTACAGAATGATGATAAATAAGACTGGAGCAAGCTACAGGGTTGCCTGAGCACATTGAAGGCTATGAAAGAGGGAAAAGCAGGTACAGTCCAAGAGAACACAAAGTCTTCCTTGCTTGAAAGCAGAAAAATATTTGTTCTGGAAAAACAGACCCATGATGTAGCTGCCCCATTAGTGGGGAATCTTTTTGGACCAATTACTATACTAGAACTGAGAAAAGATAAAAGTTGGAGATTGGAGATCTGGAGGATAGTGAAATGGGACAAACAAATAGGTGGTGTGGTTGTTACCTCCAGGTCCCTGAAACAGTTTCCTGGGTACCTGGCATATGGAGGACTTAGGAACAAAGAACTCAGTGGGGACCTCCTCAATCCCCTGAAGAATATTTTATAAAATAATGATTTACACAATAATGACTGACCCTCAACATCTAGTTTAGATAAACATATCGTGTTTGCTTTCTAGTTTTTCTAACCCTCATAAGAATTATAGATTTAAAAATGCAAAAAACTGAATCATCTAGCTGAACCTTTATAGATAAGGAAACTGAAGTCTGAGTTGATTAAAGTGCCAAGATCACAGAAGTCAAAGTGGCAATTTGAATACAAATTTTGTGACTCCTGTCACAATGAACTTCTGTCCATTTTAACACATTGCTAAAGAAGTGGCTAGAATTTTTTTTAAAAAAAGAACTTACTGACAGCCAATATATGTACTCTTTTCAGCAATCTCCATTCCTCTCCCCACTAGCCACAAAAGGTCTCCCCAAGCCAGGTCCCAAGCACTTGAAATTCCATTTTTCTGTTAAGAGGTACTCTCTTCTAGCTTTCCTTTGAAAATGTCAAGACATCTGAGAGAGGTATTATATTAGAAGATACTAAAACTCAGTGTGAGTGAATTGATCAGACCAAAGGTGTCCAGGTTAGGGGAAAGAAAGGAAGAGATAATAAGGTAGAGGCTAGGACAAAAATTAGCCTATTTTGTGAGCTACAGAGAAAAATTTGTACTTAACTCTCCCTGATTCAAACCTCAGTAATAAAAAATAATCAACATTGGTATATATCGATTTAGAATGTGCAAGAGTATGACAAATATAATCTCACTATATACTCATAACAACATTGGGAAGTAGGTACTAATAATATCTCTGTTTTACAGATGAAGAAACTGAGATAGCAGTTAAGTGACTTACTGAGGTCAAGTTCAGTACTCTATCTATTGTACTATCTTATTTCCCACAAAAGCCCACATTTATAAAACCCTTTAAACTGTATGGTACTCAGAAAATTCATGATATACTTTATAAAATGCTTTTATCACAACCACCTTGAAAGTTAAGTAATATAAATATTGTGAAACCATTTGTAAAGAAAAAAGTTAAGGAACTAGCTAGTCCAAGATCGCAAACCAAGTAGTAGAGCCAGGATTCAAATCCAATACTTTTAAATCCATGGTCCATGTATTTGGCACTCCTCAACTTTCCTTCAGGTCTGTAACAATCTTCCTGTCCTCTTTTCCCATTTGATTATTAAAACTTTTCAATGTATTCCAAAAAGGGGAATGTTTTTTATTTATATGGGTACATACAACTCTCTCTCTCTCTCTCTCTCTCTCTCTCTCTCTCTCTCTCTCTCTCTCTCACACACACACACACACACACACACACACACACACACAGAGACAAATACATCACATACATCTTTAGTCTCCTAATGGAAAAAAGGTCATCACCCACTGTTTTATTTTGAAACCACCCACAACTATCCTTGCTATCACTCTCATCATTTTGATGCTCATGTCAGACTTAGCCCCATCTTCAATTCTTATAGAATTTTTCCAAATATTTCCAAAAGCAAAATTGTCCACTTGCTTATACTTGGCCTTGTTTTAAAATTCATCAAGAACAGCAAGATCAAAAATTCCCTTGTATTTCTTCGAGCAAGATACCTAACCTTTCCGAGTCCATTTTCTCATATAGAAAATGAAGAGTTGGAATCATTCCCTTCTGGGAAGGTTGGCACCTTGCTGGGTTCAAGAGCAGAGAGACTTGAGGGCAGAATGAGCATTTCAGCAGCACTCCACACAATACTGAATAGAAAGCTTCTCATTCTATCTGACCCTAAGTGTGCAAAGTGTCATTGAAATTTTTAGGAACATATGAACAGAGATTGAATGGAAAGGCAGGGTAGGAGCCAATGGGGGTTCTGGTTATATGATTTTAGGAAGATCTTTTTCTCTCATAATCCAGGTTCTCTGAAGCATAGAGGTGATATTCCCTCTGTTACTTAACTCTTAGAACTACATTAGGATTAAATGAAGTAATATACAAAAGTGCCATTAATTAGGAACTTTTTTCCTTTTTTTTGTTTTTTTGCAAAGTAATGGGGTTGTGACTTGCCCAAAGTCACCCAGCTAAGTATTAAGTATCTCAGGCTGGATTTGAATTCAGGTCCTTCTGACTCAAGGGCTGGTGCTCTATGCAATGCACCACTGAAGGTGTTCCTTTTTGAGAAACTTTTTTTTCACTAGAAGACCCATGGTTTCACTAATGGAAGGATTCCTTTCAATGATACTGTCTCATTTCACGCAATTCTCATCTGCGCCTTTCCATCAAGATACCAAAAAGCCATCTTCCTATAGACTAAATTCTTGTTCTTTCAGGATCTCAAGATCACCAATGTACCAATTCATAATGATAACTCAATCCATGGCCCTGTATTTGTCGGGATATTGACCTTAGGGTACAATATTCTATCTCATCAAAAGGAGCTTTGCTCAATTCAACATGAGCTATTCTTATCAGTACTATTTTACAGAAATGTTGCAATGATGGGATCCTAGAAAGTTATGGACCAGTTTCCCCCAAAAGTAACTAGAACATGAAGGGTAGATAGGTTGGGGTTTAGGGGAAAGGAAATAGACCACTAAATCTTTAGGGTAGTGTGCTGCTTGTACTCAGTATCATCCCTAATAGGGAATAAAACCTGGAAGAATCAGGTGAATAGTATTTATTTCTTCCATTGTTGGTGTTGAGAACAAATACAAAATATAAATAGTATTTTTAAATAGAAAAAGTAGTTCAACTAAAGCTTCCCAAATAATATTCTTTGCCTAAAGCTGGAAAAACACAAACAGTTCCTTATATTACTATTGTAAGATATGGAAGGGATAGAACTATCACAAACCTCATAAAATTTCAGTGCAGCATAAGGTTTTTTCCTGTAGAATTGTTATGTTTTAAGGGACATAGTTTGACAGTTACAAGGGAAAGATGCTTCATTTCCAAAGACCATGTTTACTCTTTTGGAATAAGAGAGAATGTGAAGCTTTAGAGGAATGTTTATCTTTTTTTTTTGTTCCAACTTTATTTTCAGTCAATAAACACATGATTTGAAAGGCCAAGAGAGCTCAGTGTTTTTCATTTTAATGTTTCTGAGAGTTTCATCAGTGATCTATGTGCTGGGTATAATATTGCAGGGGTCTGACTCACTGTTTGGACATCTTTTCAGCTTATTCCCTGAGGCATCAGGAGTGGAACATGTAGAATAGAAATACCCCAGACCAAGAACGAAATCATTTTTCATTTGTCTGAATTTCTTTATTTCTCTCTGAGTCATTAAGATCATATCTGTCTCTGCCTAGAGGCAATGTCTGCTACTAGTATTACCTCCACATATTCATAGCATTTTAAAAGCAGATATTTTAAAATGCAAAATTTTGTCCAAAATTTGGCTTAATGTAAACTTGAAATTTTCCTTTCCTGCTATCGGCATCTGAACATTGCTAAGGCAGGATACTGAATGGTTATATCCCAGAGATTGTGGAATGAGTGAGTTAATTGTGATTGCTTTAGGAAATGATGGAAACTGATAAACATTAACAAAGGGTTATAAAAAAGGTTCCCTTATTCTGAAATATGTAATCATTACATATATATATAATATATATTATATATATATATATTATATAGGGAGCGAGCGAGTGTGTGTGTGTGTGTGTGTGTGTGTGTGTGTGAGAAAGAGAGAGAGAGAGAGTTAGCAAAGACGGTAGAAATATACAACTCCACCCATTCATTTTTAGTGCTTTATGTTTCATTATTTTTTCTTTCTGATTTTTATTTTCACTTCCAAATTCCTTTTTTTCTTCTACTTCCTCCAAATCCATTGAGAAGGCAAGAAATATTATTATATTCATTATACATTATAAGTTATGCAAAATGTTTTTACACATTAACCATGTGAAGAAGGCAAGAAAAATAAAGGAAAAAACTATGGTTCCAAGTGCACTTAGAGTTTATCAGTTCTCTATCTGAAGATAGCATTTTTCTTAATGAGTCCTTTGGAACTGTTATGGTTCATTGCATTGATCAGAATTTCTAAAGTTTTTTTGCATTGCTACAATATTGCACTTACTTAGTACATTATTCTGGTTCTCATTTCTTTTCATATCAGTTCACATAAGTATTCCTGGGTTTGTCGCATAGCACAATAGTATTCGTAATAATTATATACTGTAACTTGTTCAATCATTCTCCAGTTAGTGGGAATTCCTTTAGTTTCCAATTCTTTACTAGAGCAGAAAAAGAGCAGATTTAAAGATTTTTGTACATAAAGGTCTTGTTTCTTTTTAAAAATATCTTTATAACTGAGAAAATTGAAACCCAGAAAGGTCAACTGAGTTGCACAGAATCCCTAAAGTCTATAGATTCTTCATTATTTTAGAAGACCAAAATATCATCACTATGTTAAGAGATATTACAGTCCATTTGACTGTGACTGATCAGACCCATATGAGCCTGGAATGTTCTACCAGAGGACAGACACAAATACTTCATGTGGAGTGGGTATTGAAACTCAGTTCTCTAGTCTCCAACTTCAGTGCTACCAAAATTGCATATCTAAGAATTGGAAGTCACCTCCAACGCTGACTAGCGCAACCTGTACCTCCTGAAGAATCCCTCCTATAATTAACGAATAAGCTTTTATTTAGTGTCTCCTACCATTCTAATTATTTGAAAAAAAGTAAAATAATTACATTTATTAACACAATAAATCTTATAACATTTAAAAAATATTCAATATGTCCTCCTTCTGCCTTATCAATTGTTTTGCATGATTTGGTATTCACTTCATATTATTTGAACACATTCTTTAATTGTTATCATGAAGCCACACATCACATTGAATATTAAGTAAATTTCTGAATAATCTAAGTTTCAAAAACTTATAACTGATAGGTTTTCAATGGAGTATAAAACAGGCAAGAGCTCAGAGTATGTTTGTCTCATTCTCTTGTTAGGAAATTCTATAATTCTGGAATTATTCTACTTTTCAGTATATCATTATATGTATCAGAGTTCATCATTCCCTCAGTGAGGTTAAACTCTCCAGACCCATGAGACCTTAAAAAAACCCAGAATAACTTCTTTGAGGTTGATGTTTTATAATATGATGAAGATTTTCATATCTCAGAGGCTAACCTGGATTTCTAGCAACTTTATATAGTTATGAATAAAAGTGACCTTTATCAAAAAAATGACTTTTTTCCAATTTTTAATACTCCAGTCTTCATATTACATTGCCCATGAGTTCTTTTTCTTCATACGAAGGTTGGCATATTTTTTCCTTGAACATAGTATTTAATAAATACTTATTGCCTAGTTGCCCACTCTACTACTAATTCATAAAAACTTATTGTTGCTCAATTGTTTCAGTCCTATCTGACTCTTCATAATCTCATTTGGGGTTTTCTTGGCAATGATACTGAAATAGTTTGCTGTTTTCTTCTCCAGCTCATTTTTCAGATGAGGAAACTGAGACAAACTGGGTTAAATGATATTTCCAGGGTCACAGAGTTACTAAGTGTCTGAGTTCAGATTTTGATCTCAGGAAGATGAGTCTTCCTGATTCTAGGGCTGGCACTCTATTGACTGCACCATCTAATCCATAACATATCAATTAGAAATTAATAACTTATTGGATTATCTTTATTATACTGTGTACATTTACTATACAGTACATTGTATTTAGTATAATGTCTTGAGAGCACTTGTTTGAAAACAGAATACTGATTTGACATAACATGTCTTCAAGGTATTTTGTTGCAGTAACTTATTTACATGTTACTAGTTTTACAATTTTACCATTTCTGACAGAATTACAAAACAACTGTTTAAAGATGACAGGAATACTATATAGTGTCCCCAAAGTCTTAGTGTAGTTTTAGGCTCCATGAAGACTTTGAGGGATATCCTATGTAAGGTGGTTTGGGCTCATACCAGATAGAAAAGTATATATTTGGAGTTTTACCTCATAACAATCAGACACCAGTCACAAGAAGGTCCTTATTTTAGACAATGGAGGCATAAGAAGCCAGAGAGAGAGAAGACACAGAAGGAATGTGGCTGAGATAACAGATTTTGGGGTGCTTTCTTGGAATTTGCTGATTGGAAGAAAGGTATTGCTTTACAGATTGGCTATAGGAAGGCAGTATCAGCTATTAGAAATTATCAGAAAAGTACTAAATTCTGCTGCTGTGAGAAAAACTTCTTCAGTGCTTTCAACAATTTGAGAGAGGGAAATTTTTCTCTCAGTCCTCTATTTCCTCCTAAGAAGAAAAAACAGATTCCAGGTCACTTTTGTTATGATTTCAGCTTTGTTGAGAAAAGAGAGGTGGAACTGATCTCTAAAATAAATATTTTGATTCTTGCTATCGATTTCTAATAAGTGGATGCTGATATTATACATGATTTTTGTTTAGTATTGACTAAATGTTTTATTTTTAAACCTTAGTAGTGTCATGGTGACTGATTTCTTTTAAATGGGAATCACACCAGTTGGGATTCAAGAGCAATAACAGCAAAATAGGAATATATTCTCTCATACCCAAATACACCAAAGCTTGTTCCATCAGTGCCCAATTGATGGGTATCCCTTTGATTTCCAATTTTTTGCTACCACAAAAGAAACTGCTATAAATGTTTTTGTAAAAATAGGTCACTTTTTCTTTTCTGGATGTCTTTAGTTTATAGACTTAGCAGTGGTATTTCTGGATCAAAGGGTATGCCCAGTTGGATAGCTCTTTGGGCAAAGGTTCAAATTGCTTTCCAGAAAGGTTGGATCAGTTTACAACTCTGTAAACTGTGCATTAGTGTTCCACTTTCCCCCCCAACCCCATCCAACATCATCATTTTCCTTTTTTGTCATATTACCCACT